>NC_138162.1:96939626-97575070 GCF_964165515.1 Mesoplodon bidens | reverse complement strand
ATGACCTGTGGTTGAGTTTAGCCAGTAAGGAACATCATCAGGAGAGCAGATGGTGGAGGGAGTGAGGTCACAGGCAAGTCCCCAGGCCCCCTCCCTGCGTGCAAGGTGGCCATGGCTGTCTGTGTCCCCAGCCTGAGGACACTGCTCCTTTTGGGGCTGACTCTCCTTCTGGGCTGCAGTAATGTCTCTCTGCCTTCGTTCCCTCTGTCCTAAGGTGGTGACAGCTCCACTGCTGCCAGCCCTGAGTCCCTGCACTAGCCCTGGGTGTCCCCTTTGTAAATAGACCCTGCAAGGATGCTAATTTGGGTGTGTCATCCATTTCCTACTGGAACCCTGGCTGATATAGACCCCATGAGGGTTAATCTGCCCAAGACCGTGCAGCCCAAGGGGGCAGAACTGGAGTGTGATCCTAGGCAGGTTGCCTCCTATGGCCAGTTTTCCTCCCACCCATCAACGCCTCTCAGTGGAACAAGCACTGATGAGGAAGCGAGATGCTACT
This sequence comes from Mesoplodon bidens, assembly GCF_964165515.1. Lineage (NCBI taxonomy): Eukaryota > Metazoa > Chordata > Mammalia > Artiodactyla > Ziphiidae > Mesoplodon > Mesoplodon bidens. The sequence goes on along the minus strand of NC_138162.1, from coordinate 97,574,571 downwards.
TTGTGCTCACCTACCGACCAGCTCTGGGGCTCCAATCAAGTTAACACTGTCCTTTTAGCTTCTGTTTTTCAGGTATAAATAAGGCTGTTGCAGTTCTTTTTAGCTCTCACATGCGATGATTTCCAAATTCCCACTGAAGGTAAGTGTCTCCCAGACCTGTACTTCCCAGACCTCCCCCTGCTACTAGTTGTCATGGTGAAAGCTTGCATTTTTCTCCAAACACCAACTGAGAACACAATGTGCAGGGGTGATACTGCACAGAATGAAGCTGTGCTCCACTGTACAAGGTGTTCTGCCTCAGGAAATCATGCCTTCCTCATTCTGTTTCAAACGTGGGTCCCAGCTTGCTTGTCTTATTTATCTCTTTTCCTTCCCCCTGGACCCCGTTTAATTAAATAACAACCCCCTCCCCCCAAAAGAGCTTTATGTGTTGTAATTTTCATTTTCATTCAGAAAAGTGCTGAGCTCACCAAAAGTAAGTAAAGTTCTTGTTTTTGCAATTCAGTGAAGCCTGCTTTCTTTTTCGTGAACACTGAGTCACTGAATGTCAACCATGGAAATTAAGGATTTGGTTTGGTCAAAAAAGTGGTCAGCAATGTGGACCAAAAGCTGTTTTAATATAAGCCCAAGAATTTTGTGGATTGAAGACCATCATTCAGGGGCAGGTCTGGTCCTTCCGGTTCCCAAGGAGCTGGGAAGCGGGGGTTGGAGTAAACAGAGTGAGGGAGGCTACAAAGGGACTGAAGGGGACACAGTGGTGAGGCTGGTGGGGGATAGAGCTTGGGGGATGGAGAGTGCAAGTTGGGGAGATTTTTGTAGACACCACCACCGTAGAGTAGGAGAGTTCACAAGTAACCCAGCTCTCATCCCTACCCCCAAACCAAGACAAGGGAAGGCTGAGGGACACTAGATTTGGTAGCATTTATTTAATGTGAAAAATATCAGAGGGTCTTAGTGGACCACAAGTTCACAGAGGTAGCAATTCTTCAAGACAAAGAGTCTAGGGTCAGAAAATTTAAAGTTTTCACTCAAAATTACATAGCTTGGGCAAAGCCAGGACTCAAACTATGACTTTCTCACTATAAAGGCCCATGCTAATTTTTTTAACCCTATAGGTCCCCAAAACCTGAGGAATTGAAAAATCATATCAATTCTCAGACCCCACTTGTCAGGAGCCAACCTACTGACGGGGAGCTTGGGTGTCCTTGAGGAATAACGCTGTGATGTCACAGCAAGCTTACACAGTAGTGATTGTTCTCGTCTAGGACCAAGAGGCCCTAGGGACACTTCTCCTGAGGAAAGGGAATGACGCAGATCCTTGAAGACCTGTGGGTTGTTTCTTCTTGAAGAGCAAATGGATTATTTAGTGTTTTCAATCATTCAGTTTACATTCATTCAACTCTGAAACCACCAAGAATCAACAGGTAACCGATACAAAAAACAAAGGAACAAAAGATAAACCAAAGAAAACTTCTTGTTTTGAAATAAGTATAGACTCACAAGAAGTTGTAAAAAGAGTTCAAATAAGTCTTGTACATGTCTACTAGCTTCTTCCCATGGTAATAACATACATAAACAAACTACATTATAAAACCCAGGAAATTGACCTTGACACAATATACTTACATGCCAGTTTTTACAGGTACTTATCTAAAACAAAATTTTAAGTGATAAAATAGTCAAATTCTAGAAAATATTTGCTTTATATTTTATGGGGTTTTTAAAATGATATCCATGATTTAATTAAGTGATAACAGAGGATGAAATAAAACTGTACCATATTTATATAGAAAGGAGGCGTATTAGTTTCTTGTTGCTACAATAACAAATTACCACAAGCATGGCTTAAAACAACAGAAATTTATTGTCACATGATTCTGGAGGCCAGGAGTTCAACATCAGTTTCACTGGGCTGAAATCAAGGTGTTAGCAGGGCCATGCTCCCCACGAAGGTTCCAAGAGAGGCTCTGTTCCTTGCCAACTTCCAGTGCTGCCAGCTTTCCTTTGCCTGTGTTCACATCACTCCTTCTTCTGACTCTACCTTCACCTGGCCTTCTCTTCTTCTGTGTATGTGCCATCTCTCTCTGTTTCTTCTCATAAGGATACATGTGATGGAATTTAGATCCCACACAGATAATCTGGTATAATCTTGCCATATAAGATCTATAACTTAATCATATCTGCAAAGACTCTTTTTCTTTATAAAATAACATTTACAGTTTCTAGGGATTAGGACCTAGTATCTTTGGAGCCACTATTCAGCCTACTTTATAAAGTAAATTCAGGAATCAAATGAGGAAAGACCAAGTCATCTACACAGTTGTGAGGTTCGTCACTGGAAGATGCTCTCCCTTTAGTGTAATCAGAAACCTTTTCTAATTCTTAAGAAGAATTGAAAACTGTTCTTTCATTTGCATTGTATTAAGCTGTGATTACTTTAAAATTGAGAGATGGGTAAGATTTTCCCCGTTTCAACCTCAATTCTTTTTACACATCTTGCTAATGGGTTGAAAGGCATAGTGGAATTAATTATTTTTCCATAGAAAGAAATTGTAGTTTTTATAAAATTTGTAGTTTGCATGTCTGAAATACAAATTGCTTCTCTCTTCTTTTTAGCCAGAATAACTGCTTCTTAATTTATAAACCAGGCATTGAGTCTGGTTTGAGTCACTGTCATTTTCTTTTATTGTAACTGGTCATTTTGAGAGTGAAAGTGCAGAACAGCTTGGGGCATGTGGGCTGATCCCAAGCTGGCATTTAGATGCTTGATAAGACGAAAAGGAAGAAAGCTTGGAAATGAGTGTGCTTGATTACTCTCCCCCACCCACAACTCCTCCCCCACCATCCACTATGAATCATGCTGGATTAACATCATTTTTGAGACAAAGACATTGTATTATATTAGCATTGCTTGCAAAGAAATGACGTTAAATGTCTTCATTGAAGTTACTTCAGAAAAGTCTCATCCTATGAACCAATCTTCATCTAACAAAACGAGAGCAAGGGTCACATAGAAACAAAGAATGTTTTTGTGGCATACTGAAGCCAGTGCAGAGTTTAATGGGCAGATGTTCACCCTGCCACGCAATGTGGATGACTTCACATGTGGGGTAAGCCTACTCACCATTGCAATGGCTTGTTTTCCTCCAGGACTACATCATCACCGCTTCTTAAAGGCAGTTTTTATGAGCAATGTAGAACTCTGAGAACACAGCCATGACCATTTGTGTTTTTAACCAGTTTTGTTTCTCTGAAGCAATCCCAAACCGATTTTTTGTTTTGTTTTGTTTTGTTTCCAAATCTAAATTTCTAATGCACGATTAATGAATGATGTCTTTTTTTTTTATTCATCATTTTTGTACCTTTCCTTTTATTCTGGGTCTCATAATTTGCGTTGTTAATTTCTTACTAATTAAGATATAAAACAATCTACTACTGTGTGGTTGAAATGCTAAAGTAAATAAGATTTTTTTTAAGAATAAAAAGTAAACAGCTTGTTAAAACTTATTTCAGTATTCTGGTCCAAGTTCACTTCCCTCCTCAGAGGCCAACTTAAAATAACAAAAAGAATGAGCAGTAGAGAAGAAAATACCATTTTCATTGAAAATGTATGCAAAACCCAAAAGTTACAAAGGCTAGCTGCCAAATACAACACATTTTGTAACAAAGTGAGACATAAAACCAAAAAAAATAACCATATGCATGCCCCACCCCCACAGGTCTTTTCTAGCCTACAGTTTTCCATTAAAGGGTGACACAACCCTAAGGGATCCAACCGAAGGTCCTAGTCTGCAGTATCCACACCTAGCATTACAGGTAAACCAGGGCTGGGAGGAAACTATCAAGATGCCCAGTCTTTCTGAAAAGCACAAGAGGTCAGAGAAGGAGTCCTCATGGCAGTCAGCTTAGTATTAGTTGCTTTAATACCCCAGATACCCCAGAACATCAGGGATTGCTGTAAACCACAGGCCTGCTTAGCATGGAATGTACCACTGAGATTTGTGAGTGGACCCCATCCTTTCTCAGAGGACACTGAGTCATGAAAAAGTCCCCCCAAAAGACACACTTGAGTTAAAGCTACTGCTCTTGGGGCTTCCCTGTTGGTCCAGTGGTTAAGACTCCGTGCTTCCAATGCAGGCGGCCCAGGTTCAATCACTGCTCAGGGAACTAGATCCCACATGCTGCAACTAAGAGCCCACACGCCACAACTAAAGATCCTGTATGCTGCAACAAAGATCCCGCATGAAGCAACAAAGATCCCATGTGCCACACCTAAGACCCAGTGCAGCCAAATAAATAAATAAATAATTTTCTTAAAGTTACTGCTCTTCCCCTTGATCCATCCTTTCCCCACATAATTCTTAGCAAATAGCTAATCCAGAGAGAACTGTCCTCATTAAAATGAGTAATTCTCTTGCAAAAAGAGGAAAGTAACAACCAATAGAGGCAGATGAAGAATATCCAACAGAAGTAAATGAAAAATGAGAATGAACATTTCTCCATGAGCTTGAGAAAGTTAAAGAGAACGTACTCTCATTGACATAAGAACTCAAAGGAGATACAGAAGATGTCAAAGAAGAGATAATAATACAACAGAAGAAAATAAAAAGTGGGCTGTGAAAAAATGGGGAAAAGGATCAAAACAGTACAGAAATGAAGGCCTTTTCAGAGGCAACTGTCACAGGCTGGTTCCCCAGGAAGTAGACCCTGAGGTGGAGAGTGGCATGTGAGAAATGTGTTAGGAATGCTCTTGGGATCAACATCTTGGAAGGGAAGGGAAGGATGCAGGGGATGAAGATGAGCTGCAATGCAGTTCTGTGTCAGTTTGGTCTTCCAAGAAGTGGTTTCCAAGAAGAGTTAGACACACAAGGGATTTATTAGAGAAAATAACTCTGATACTCTAAATAACTCAGATAGCTTCCCTTATTCAGCCTTTCATTCATGCTCCCTTGAAAGCATCCTCTGATCCCACGTGGACTCCTCAGTGCTTGCTGGTACCTGCTGACCAGGTTTTGCAGCTTCCTGAGGTACAGTTGCCTTCCTCCCTTTCAGGCCCAGCAATGTCAGGATGGTTTGTGTTGTGACTTAACCTGAGTTACTGACCTGGAAGCCAGGAGGGAAGGTAGAGACATGTCCTGAGAGAGGCGTGTGGGTTTTGTGGAGGAGAAGACCCTGAATCATCTTCAATAGGGAGCAAATGCTATCCCTCAACTGGCAGGAGAGCCACTTATGCAGGCTCAGAGGTTGGGGGAATCTGGAGATTCACAATTTGGGGAAGCATTTATCCAGATGTCCCCATCCTGTATGTCAGGGCTCCATACTTTCCCAGCCATGACTTGACCTTGGCATAACATTCTGCCTTGCTTGGGAGTTTACCCTTACATGGTGCTCTGGTACTCTCACAATTAAGCCCTGGTGCTGATTCTCAGCTTTCTCTGCTCTTACACTGCAGGAGATGAGAATGTTTTTATTCACAAGAAAGGTTTTCATGCTCAGCTTTTTTTTTTTTTTTTTTTTCTTTTTGCGGTATGCGGGCCTCTCACTGTTGTGGCCTCTCCCGTTGCGGAGCACAGGCTCCGGACGCGCAGGCCCAGCGGCCATGGCCCACGGGCCCAGCCGCTCCGCGGCATATGGGATCCTCCCAGACCGGGGCACGAACCCGTATCCCCCGCATCGGCAGGCGGACTCTCAACCACTGCGCCACCAGGGAGGCCCTATGCTCAGCCTTTAGTTGCTAATTGATTGATCTCCACTTTTCATTATCTTTCCAAAAGGCCAATCAACCCAATACCATTTTCATTAGAGTTACTATTTCCCCAACGTTTCTCAAACCCTTGATATATGGCCTCAGTTAATGTGCTGCCTTCCTCCAGTCCACCACCAATGGAAGCTTTAACACCTGCACCACTTCCTTATGCTGGGCTGTTTGTGCACCACCTACCTCCAGCAATGGAGTCCTCATTGCCAAGCAGGCAGGGGGTGATCCATCCCAGTGACCACTTTTTTAGCCTACTTCTGATACTTTTTGCCATAGATTGGGGTCCCTGGGAAACAAAGTCTGAAAAAAAAAGAGTAGCATGTAGGAGGTTTATTAGGGAAAGCCCTTGAGATCAACTGCTGAAGGAGAGAGTTAAGGAAGCAGGATTGGGAAGAGGGAGAAATTGAGCTCCCATGCAGTTCCAGTGATGGTGTGAGCTAATCCTACAGATATCTTTGGAACTGGGATGGCCCTTCAGAGTTGCCTGAGCTGGAGTGAGTAGGCTGGGTCTTTATTCCCTGGCATTGATCAGTCAGTGATTGTGGCCTGCCCCTGGAAAGAGACATGACCTTGGGCCAGGTTGTTTCTTCAGCTGAGTTAGTCCCCAAAGACTGCTGACAGCTGAGAGTTTTCTTCTCATTGGCATTCCCAGAGGCTGGGGGAAACCAGTTATTTTGACAGCTGACATTTCAACAGGAACAATGGAAGCAGAGTACATTGGAATGATTGCTTTAATGAAATGAGAGAACAACTAACAACATGTAATCCTATACCCAGTGAAAAAATCTTTCCAGAATAAGGGTGTATAATACATTTCAGATTGATAGAGTTGGTTGCCAAGAGATCTGCACTAACTTTCTACATGTTGATTTTTTGGTGAAAGAAAACAATGCCAGATGGAAGGTCAGAGATGCAGGAAAGAGTGAAGAGCAATGAAAATGGCAAATGTGTTGTTAAATTTAAAATAACATTGACTTCATAAGGCATTAATCATAATGTCCCAGATGGTAAAAAATTCATTCAAGTATGTAACAAAAACAGCACGTAAGAATGAATGGGATAAATGGAGTTGTGTTCTAAGGTCTTGCATTAGCTAGGATCAGAGCATAAGAACAACTTATATTAGACATAGGTAAGTCAGCAATGCATTTTGTCATTTTAAAGTAGCTGTTCAGCCATTAAAAGAATAGAAAATGAGTGTTTAACTTTGCAGCCAATAGAAGGAGAAAATGGAATAAAAAAGTTCTTGGTCACTACAAATAAGGTAAGAAAAGAATGAAAATAACAGAACAGGTGGAAAAACAGAAAGACATATTGAAAACATAAGGATACAGAAGGGTTGAAATAAAGGATGAAAAAAGAAATGCAATCTAGTGCTAAACAAAATTAAGTTGGTATAGCTTATACTAATATAGGGCAAAATATACTTTGAGGAATAAAGCACTATTAGAGACAATAAGAATCACTATATAATGACTGAATTATTGAATTCACCTGGACAACTTAGCCTCAAAATATGTAAAGCAAAAACTGATAGAACTACAAAATCCCAAATCACAGTGGGAGATTTGAATATGTAGCTCTCAGTAATTGACTGAATAATAACCAACCAAAAATCCAGAAGGGAAAGATTTGCTCAACATGATATTAACCTAACAGGCTATGTGACATATTTCCTCGACTCTAAGAAGTCATTGACTCTAACACCTGCAATTACTTGATGGGCCACTAAGAAAAAAAGAAAACAATGTCAACTGTGACACAGTGAGTCCTCATCACTTCAAACTGTTATTCCACACTTATTGAGAAAGCTCTTTTACATTTAATTATGTTGTTCTTATGCATATGTAAAAAGAAAAATATACGTGAAATAAATTGAATAAGGTATTTCTAAAACATCTTTGAGAATTCTTTTCTTCGGAATCTGTTTAAGACTCAGAATCATCCAATGATCATGTGTGTTCACATATTATAATCCTCTGTGTTATCAGAGGGTTGGAGATTCCTAAGAGAGAGGTCCTTACTGTCTATCCAGTGATAGTGTTTCTAAGGCTCTGATGCTTGATCCTACCTGAAAGTGACAATGGAATATTTTCAGATAAAATGGGGATGCACATTTCCTCCCCAAATGGTCCTTAAAAGATTTGTCTACAGAAAGTTAACATGCTGTAGTTTTTCAGTGATACCCCCATATATACACATATTCATGTATGCACAGCAATGACAGCAACATCACAGATTGTCACTTGTCCCTCTCTGATTATAAAGTGCATCCATATTTTCACAACATTAAGATGTGGAAAACATGGCTCAAAATCATTGAAATACAGTAAAAACCTCACCTAGCAACTCCATAATATACAATATTTTCCAGCACATGTGGAAAATTTACAAAAATTGCCCGCATAATGCACCTTAAATTTAGTCTCAACATAATGGATTGTATAATTTACATAATGTTTTCTCTGATCACAGTCCTATTATGCTTGAAATCTATACCAAAAGGAAAGCTTTAAAATTCCCATATATTTGAGCATAAAATTATACTTCTAAATAACCAATAGGTCAAATAAAAAATTATAATGACAAAAATATTTTAAAATGAACTTTAGAGAAAAAAAATTTCATTTTAAATGAATATACTGTGCTAAGCAGGAAGAAAAAATAAAATTAGGAAAATAACAGAAAAATAATCCCAAAGAAAGTATGAGGAAGGAAATGAAGATAAGAACAGATATTAATGAAATATAAAACAAAAATGCCAAAGAGATGAGTGATCCAAATCTGGTTCCTTGGGTATGTAAACCTCTGATGAGAAGGATCAATGATGAATACCTCCTGGGGCCTGCATTTGAGAGTTTGTTGCTGAGATATCTGTCCTGAGGGGAAGAGGTCAGTTCATTTTGTCCCTTTCACATGAGTTTCTTAATTCAGTGGAGAGACCTTATTTTCCCTGAGATGTCTTACCCTTGCTCCTGTCTCCCCTTGGGCTCTGCCTCAGGAATAGGGCTAGCCAGAGCCCTGCACAGGCTTTGTGTCACTGTTCTTAAAGAATAGACACAGGCCAGTAGCCGAAGCACCACCTGGAGGCTTGTTAGAAATGCAGAGTCTCAGGCCCAGACCAACAGATTCAGAATCTGTCTTGAAGCAAGATCCTCAGACGATTCCACGGACAGTCAGGTATGAGAAATACTGGTCTCAAAAGGTCACCAAGAGAGGATGCTCACTTCTCACCTGAGCTTACAGGTAGACCGAGGCAGGTGGTCCCCACAGCCCCTAATCTCCAGCCAGTGAAGATCATGAAATTGATCCCCACCTCCACCTCCTGCTCCTCATTTCAACTTGTGGTACTGGAAGATTTTCTATTTTTCCTTGTTCTTTTCTTTCTTATGTGTGAGTTGGTTAATCCCTGAAGAGCTGAGAATAGAAAATGCCATTTGCTGACATGCTATCAGATAACTTCATTTACTTATATTTGTCCCTATAGAATAGAAACCCTCTCCCTGTGGGACTGATAAATAATTTTAACACTGACTGCACTGCCCCAAAAGGCAAATGGGACCACATCAAGCTCAGAGATGAACAAACAAAAATGTTAAAAGGAAGTCAAAAGAGGAAGAAAGAAAGCAGGTCACATACCCTCCAGAAAGGCTGATCAATCACCCCTAACAAGAGGGATGTACTAGCAACTGGACATGTTGGCATGTGGGCTGTCATCCCATCATCTTGGGCATCTTCTTGAGCTTTCACAGACTTTTCTGCCATAACCACTGTCTGAGCATCACCTTCAGTGTGGGGTAAAGAACAGCTCCCTTTAAAAATCCACTAGTTTCTTTTTTTGCCTTTTGGAAGTTTATTCCGGGCAGTCTGGCTCCTTCTTTGGGTGGGTTTGGGTGGGTTATACTAGAGCATAATTTCATAGGAACATTCATGTTCATCTCTTTTTTTAAACTATGAATTACTTTAGGTCAGGGAAGTAGTTGAGTTTTGTCTGAGGAGGGGTTCAATTGATGACAGAGGAATAGAAAGCAAATGCAAATTTCTATCCTCTTGAGGGTCGGCTTAGGGATTCTTGCAGGTTTTATTATAGACTCTACACACACCAGGCATTGCATACACCACAGGGCGCTCAGTGCCAGAGCCCAAGAGATGTTCAGCACTGTACAAGTCAAGGTTAAGTGGGATATAGTTTACTCGTAGAATCCGTGGTAACAGTGAGGACCACAGTGAACAGGCAACAATTGTGTGTTCATGGAGTCTTTTAAAAGGAGGAGACTTCAGCTGTATCTTGCATACTTGCTTAGCCTGTGGGCACATCGCTTAAAGTAGCCATGATGTTCAAAGAAATTCCTGTCCTGTTAGAAGGGGAGGGTATTCTCCTGAGAAGCTGATCTGCTTTTACTTTTAGCTTATGTTTTTAAAAGAATCAACATGCAAGATTTCTCCCAATATGGGGTCTTTTGACCCTTTAAAGTGCTACAGTGGTAATTTGAGTACTTCTGTGACTTATTTTCAAGGCTTCCTAAAGCTTAATAGAAACCAAACATTTACAAATAATAAGCCCTCGAAGGTTAACTGGAATGACCTGTTTCTTTTCACGCGCCTGAGATCTAGCTAGCTTAATGTTATTTTTATCTTGGTTTACTGCTGTGAGTTATCATTTTTGCTGCCACTGATTTTTATCAATATTTGTAGAATTTACTTGTTTTTCCTTAATGAAAGCAATCAGGTTAGTAGATGAAATCTTTTAATGCTTGAAGTACATGGGTAGAAATATTACTATAGGACTCCTTGGTGGTTAGAAGGAGCTGCTGGCCCAAATGACTGCTCTTCTCTTGGCCATCATAGTTCCTAAACCTAGAGAAAAACCCCATCAGATGAGGAAGCCCAGAAGGCAAGAAGTCATACACCTGCTTCGAAACAACTTGAGGGACATGTTCTCATAAAACTTTAAGAGACAGACTATTACTCATGTTTTTTCTTATGTTTGTGCATATAAAAGGGGAATTTTTCTTTTTAACTCTGATTACTGAACCTTAGGGAGATAACATAGAAAATTAACTATAAAATGATTGTACTTTATGTCTAGTGGTGCAAAGATCTTAAATATATATTATCAAATCCAGCACACTTAGGAAAATATAACAAACTATGATCAAGTAAGTTTATTTTAAGATGGTTCTACCCTGGGAATTTCTACAAATATATTTTATGTTACTAATGTATCACAAAATAAGAAAAAATAGGATCACATCTGTAGAAACCAAGAGGCATTTTGCAAACTTTCACATCCTGATTTTTTTTTAAAAGGAACATTTTAGTGCACTAAGAATGAGTGAACATGTCCCTAAGAAAGAGTATTTACCAAAACTAAAGACAAAGATAGTATCGTACTTACTCATTTTATCACACAGAACACTCATTAATTCAACAAACATTAGCTGAGAATGTTCTGGGGATTTGAAATCCTTCTTCGAAGTTGTGAGCTCTGTGACCATATACATAAAAGCAATGGTTTGCCTTGAGGTTGCTGTGAAACTCTTAGATATCCTAGTCCCACCAGCTATGGACTTTTAAGCCTTCCTCCCATCCCCCACCACTGTTAGATAAATTGCACTGACCAGAAATGGTGCATCTCATATTTGTATAGGTTTGCTTCACCTCCTTCTACAACTAACCTGCAATGTATTCCTTGATGGCTGAGAGTTTTTATCATCGTTGGGTGTTAAATTTTGTCAAATGCTTTTCCTGCGTCTGGTTTGCTCTTATCCAATTAATGTGGTAAATCACATTGATTGCTTTTAAAAATATAAACAAATCTTAACTTTCTAGGATAACTCCTAGTTAGTCAAGATGCGTGTGAGTTTGATTTGCTAACATTTTTGTGAAGGATTTTTATGTCTATGTTCATGAGGGATGTTGATATCTGTAATTTTCTTGCAATGTCTTTGTTTAGTTTTCTTTCAGAATTATGTTGACCTCATAAAATAAAGTCACTCTCTCTTCCTCCTGAAGTATTCCCTCTACTCTATTTCTGGAGAAAATAATTTTTGGATTATAGCTGTGTCATTTCCCCTCTGGTTGAAGAACTCTTTAGTATTTCTTATAGTGCAGTTCTGTTGAAGACAGTTTTTTTTCTCTAAAATGTCATTTTTATTTTTGAAGAATGTATCAGTCAAGGTTTAACCAGAGAAGCAGAGCCAGTCCTTCTGAAAGTCTCTCTCCCTACTGGTTCTCATCCACAGGAGACTGGTGAGTACATCAGGAGCGTGAGAGTGAAGGGACCCACATGTGTAGAGGAGGATATACCTGACTGAGTGACCCTCAATCTCCCCCCATCCTCATATCCACAAATTAGTTCACTTCACGTTTCTTCCATGGCTCCTGTTCCTTTGTATCCATTACTGATTAAGTTGTTCCACACTCTTGGGTTGGTCCCAGGGTGTGTTCCCTTAGCCTGAACTTCCCAAAGAATAGTCTTTATTCAAGCACCCTACTATTCTATCTCACCCTCCTTGTAAGCTATGGAAGCATTCTGGCTAGTCTAACATTTGAGCATACATACAATAAGACTTTATCACAGAGACAGTGTTTCAAACCTGGAAGCAATATGAAATCTCTTCCAAACTATGTTTCCTAGTTTTACCTACTGAATTGGAGGGAGAGTAGGTGGATTATGATGATTTATTTTATGTTCATTGAGAATCTTAGAAAAGAGGACCCTAAAGGCTTGAAAAGAAAATTGGGGTACAAATTCCCTCATTCAGTAATCAGAGGCCCAAGAAATTCATGGGTGAAGTACATGGTCATCTAATTTCTTAGCATGGGATTCCATCAGGGGTGGGGATCATCTCTTTGGGAACATAAGTCAATACTAAACCCAAATCTTCCCTTCCATACATAGGTTCAGCATCCTTATACAAGAATTCTCATCAACCTTCTTACATTAGCCTCAAACCCTTCCTTCGAACAGAGGAAGTATAGCTTCTTCTATTTGAAAAGAAGATTCATAACGGTTTTTTTTTTCCATGGAGAGCTGCAGAGCAAGAAATAGCTTCTTCTACTCAGCTGCCCACTTTATCTCCTCCCCCTTTTATTCCCTTGTGGCTCTTAATTTGGTCTTTTTGGGTTTTCCCAACAGTGCCCACATCATTTTTGTGCTTCACGTATGAAGTAAAAGCTGGGGACTCTTTCCTTCCTGAGGGTCTGGATTTAACCTTTTCTGGATGATTCAAGTGATGTGGTAGTCTGATACATTGGGACCCCCAATGCATCTCACTGCCTGGCATTCACACCTTTGTGTAGTTTGCTCCCCTTGAATCTGGTGTCCTGGTGACTCATTTTAGCTAAGAAAATGCAGCAGAAGCTACACTCTTCCAGGTCCAGGCCTAAGCCTTGTGAAATCCTGGCAGCTTCCACTTTTGGGCTCTGAGGGAAGTGAGCATCCTTATACCCTGAGAACCCACTCTGGCTTCAAGGAGGGGCCACATGGAGGAGGGTGGAGGTCGATAGCCCTAGCAGAACTCCCAGCCAATAACCAGCACCAACTGGCCATCTTGGAAGTGGATCTTCCAGCCTCCTTTGAGCTGTCCCACCTAATGTTGCAGGAAGGAGAGAAAGCTGTCTCTAGCCCTACACGAATTGCAGAATTATGAACAAATTAATGGTTGTTGATGTTTAAATCACTGAGGTAACTGAAAAATGACTTAGTAGGAGCACGGATATTGAGCTGTGCTGGGATTGCACCAACCTTAGAAAGAGTGCTGGGAAGTTTATGTAAGTATATGAACTATATATGTGTGTGTGTGTGTGTGTGTGTGTGTGTGTGTGTGTGTGTGTGAATATATATATATATGAGTATATATGGGCTTCCCTGGTGGCGCAGTGGTTGAGAGTCCGCCTGCCGATGCAGGGCACACGGGTTCGTGCCCCGGTTCGGGAAGATCCCACATGCTGTGGAGCGGCTGGGCCCGTGAGCCATGGCCGCTGAGCCTGCGCGTCCGGAGCCTGTGCTCCACAAGGGGAGAGGCCACAACAGTGAGAGGCCCACATACAGCCAAAAAAAAAAAAGCTATATGAGTATATGAACTATATGTATAAACACATAGGAAGTATAAGGAAGTTTCTGTGATTTGCTTCTTGTGATTTTTTTCTTCTGGGTTTGCCTAGGAGGTCAGCTATCATTTCCTGCTGATGTTGAGATGCTCTCATTATAAAAGGGACCTTTGAGTCTTTGGAAGAGCTGGTAAGTGGGTATGAATGAGGGGATCAAATGAGTGTGAGAAGAAAGCAGCACTGTGAACGGTTGCTTCTGAAAACTGGAGAGATGAATTTTTAGTGTTGATGAGCACAGGGGAAAGAGTAAGGAAGAGCTTTAAGAAGACTCATTCAGATATAAGTGTCATTAGTCAACAGCAAAAACTTATGAATAAGCTATTAAACACCTGCATCCTGGCTATTTAACATGATCATCTAGAAAATAAAAAATCAGTTATGAAATTTATTTCAGGATATGTACAGTTAAGAATAGTAAACAAAATGCATAGGAATTAATTTTATTGAAGTTCTCAATAAATGACTAGGTATAATTTTATATAGTTACAAGCTTGAGGGTTTTCTTTACTCTCATAAATATCTTTGGAATACTTTTCATTAGAACATACTTGTTGATTAGTCTAAATAATTGTGCTCTGATGGAAACCACTGACAGATGCCTTCTCCATTGACAATCCTGTGGTGTATAGAGGCCCCACTTGGAAGTCTCTGGATATTTCAACCCTCAATTATGGTGAAAACATCATCTATGAAAATTGTTAATTCTCTATGCCAAACAGTCCATCATCATGAGGACTTAAGAGCTTAATTGTTTTGTAAAGCAAACTTCGAGATCCCTTCTTTATTTCTTCACCAATATGCAAATGGTCCATTAAATGTAAATAGATCAAAGTTTGGGTTACTAAAGAGCCAGATGTGTGCTACATGCAGTTTGGGCAATTTGGTCACCATGATCATGTGCTGAATTAGCTCTTCTGAAAGGTGTTAATACCTCTTCAACTGTACACTCTCCACATTTGTCATCTACACATGGGAAAAGCACTTGTGGCTAGGAATCTTTCAGTCTTAGTTTTTACCCAGGTGGAGGTGAAAATGTAGACACCATTAATTCATTAAAAAAAAAAAGAGTGTAGTACTTACTGTGTGCAAGGCCCTGCCTTAGAGTCTAAACCTCCTTTACTAACTCACCATCTACTTCTTATTAACATCTACTCTTGATTCCTGCCAGTGATATTATGGTCTACTTGAAATGATGAAAATCATGCAATTCATACACATAAAACCACATTCCATAGATTAATGTGTCAAGTGTAGCTGTACAGTCATCAGCTGGATTTCCCCCATTTCTTTTAAAATATTTCAAACTCACAGAAAAGTTGAAATAATTGTGCAATGAACATCTATAAACCCTCCTTCCAAATTCACCAGTTGTTAATATTTTGCCACATTTGCTTTCTCTCATTTACCCCTGTCTCTCTCCACACACACACACACACACACACACACACTTTCTGCTAAACCATCTGAAAATAAGCTACAGCCACCTGTACTTCAACATTAATGTACTTCAACATTAATGATCTCCATTAAGGTTTTTTGTTTTGTTTTGTTTTGTTTTAATTCAGAATGCCATCAAAGGTCATGCATTCCATTTGGTTACTGTGACTCTTTAGTCAGCTTCAGTCTATGACAGTCCCTCCACTTTTATTTGCTTTTCATGACCTTGGCATTTTTGAAGAGTCTAAGCCAGTGTCTTATAGAATGGATTTGTAAATTTTTTCTCTTGATTAGATTAAGGTTAAACATCTTTAACAAGAAAACTACTCAGTGATGTAGTATGTTTCCTTTTACATCATTGGGTGTCCAGTGATTGGGTGATGCTGCCTTTGATCTCTTCTTCAAGTTGGATCCTTTTCTCCTTTGTATTTATAAATAACCTGTGTAGTGATGTTTTGAGGTTGTGTTCCTCACATCTCTTCACCCGATGACTTTAGGATTCACTGATAATTCTAGCCTAAATCAGTCATTAGCTTGGTGGTAGCCAAATTGAATTGTTGAATTCCTTCTACATTTATTAATAAGTATTATTCTATAAAGAAGAGCTTTCTTCTCTCCATTTTCAAGATGTTACTAAGGACCTGAAGATTCTTTTTGGTCAATGTGTTATAACCCCTTTTTATAATGCCCAAATTGTCCAACTATGGTGAGTAGAAGTCCCTTTAAGTGAACACCTATGTCCTTTTCACATGTCCTATCAGGTTGTTTAAGTACTTTTCTTGCTTTATGGTACAACAATGTGCTCCCACCTCACCTTGTATTTGTTTCCTATGGTTAGGCATTTACATTGCTTCCACCCTTAGCTATTACCAATCATGGCACAATGAATAACTTTGTGCATGAGTTGATCTGTAATTGTGGTGTGGCATCTGAAAAGAAGACACTACTGTTTTTCCTCTACTCTGTTCTCAGAACACTTCTGACACCAGATATGTGCTTTTTTCCCACACCAAGTAATTCTCCTGTTCTGGGGCAGACACCAACTGAGTGTCCTACAATTTAACTCAATTCTGACATGATCTACCTGGAGATAGTGTCAGATTCCACAAGTTAAGGGCTCAGTCCCACAAGACCCCACCTTTTCAAATGCCAGTCACAAATCCAGGTTGTCATTTGTGCTTTTGACAGAGTGGCTATAAATTCAAGGTACCCACAACCCCCTCCTCAATTCAACAATTTGCTAGAATAGCTCACAGGACTCAGGACAATAGTTTACTTGCTAGATTGCCAGTTTATTATTAAAAGACACAACTCGGAAAGAGATGCATAGGTCAAGGTATGAGGGGAGGGGTGCAGAGCTATGGTGACCTCTCCAGGCATGTCACTCTCCCAGTACCTCCACGTGTTCACTAACCTGGAAACTCTCCAAAGCCTTTCATTTAGGATTTTTTTATGAAAGCTTCATTTCATAGGCACAAGTAATTAAATCACTGAGCATTGGTGATTAATTCAACCTCCTGCTACTCTCCATTCCCTGGAGGTTGGAGGGTGGGACTGAAAATTCCAACTCTTTAATCACAAGGTTGATTTCTCTGGCAACCAGCTCCCCATCCTTTTGCTTTCCAAAAGCCACCTCATTACCATAAACTCGGGTGTGGTTGAAAGGGGTTTGTTATGAATAACAAAAGATACCCCTTTCACCTTTATTACTCCAGAGCTGGTTTCAAGGGCCTAAGGCAAAAACCAAGTAGGAAATTACAAGGGTTTTATGAGCTTTGTGCTAGGAACTGTAGATGAAGAACAAAATACATGTATTTCTTATTTTTTCACAGTATCATAGTTATCTCAAGGGAAAATTCTAAGGTTACTGGATTAAAAGATAAATGCCTGTGCCATTTTCCTAGAACTAATCAAGTTCCCCTCCAGAGGAGTTGTAACATTTTGCACACTCACTAGCAATATATAGGGGTTCCAGCTTGATATTTTTATAATCACATTTTGAAATAAATTTATCCTTTAAAGCAGTCAATATTTTTGCCACTCCATTTTTACAATTACTTTAAGTCATTTCATTACAACCTTAAATTTTTTTATTCTTAGCAAATCTTTGTCATGTGTGATTATATTTGAGGATATTTTATCCCAACTTTTATTTTATTTTACTTACTGTAAAAATAATAGGGCTTCCCTGGTGGCGCAGTGGTTGAGAGTCAGCCTGCCGATGCAGGGGACACGGGTTCGTGCCCCGGTCCGGGAGATCCCGCATGCCACGGAGCAGCTGGGCCCGTGAGCCATGGCTGCTGAGCCTGCGCGTCCAGAGCCTTTGCTCCACAACGGGAGAGGCCACAACAGTGAGAGGCCCACATAACGCAAAAATAATAATAATAATAATAATAATAATAATAATAATAATAATAGGAGTGACACCAGCAAGTTGGCAATATAAGAATTCTCTGCCATTTTCCTCCAATAGAACATCAATTTTGGCTGTTGCCCACAGAGGAGAATGTCTTTGAGGAGGTCTGAGAGCCCAATGGAGAAGTTCCAGCATACAACTAGAGGGAAAAAAGTCCAAGAGTATACACACTGAAAAAGGTAACAGGTCCAGTTTGACTTTGCCTGCATCACCTCTCTCACAAGGTGGCTCAGTGCCAGGAATGACCCTTTAAGATTTCTCCCACTGGGGAAAGTGAGAGTGTGAGTGAGTGCCTGGTTTCCCCAGCTGTGTGGGATTGCTGTCTCGAGTCCCACTTCTTTATTTGTCTCACCCAGAATACTGAGGTAATTTTCATGGCTGGGGTTTAGGAGAGGCTGGGAGCATAGCAGCCAGGGCTCAGAATTCATCAAAGAGACACTAATAACCACTTTGTGGTTCATCTTACTAACTGACTCTTGGCTGGTTCCTGGCACATACTGCTGTGGATGGAGAGAGCAAGCCTTTGTAGATAGCTAGTGAGCAAGAGTAGAAACCCCTCTTGATGCTTCAAGATGGGGAGAAGGCTCACAAACCAGAGCACTTCAGGGCACTACCTTAGGGAAAACATATGGGAGGCTCTCGGTACCCATCCTGGTTTTCTGAGGTTGAGAGAAGGCATATAATTAAGAATTCCCCAAGAGGGAACAAGAAGTGTGGAGTGGGTGTAGCCATAGAAAAGATCTGAGAAAGCCTCAGAATCCCTAGCCAGACTGATGGTTGAAGGTATGTCTCTTATGAAGTCAGTTAGCAAAGACTGGAGGAGGTGATTGCTCCTTCAAATGCAAAGACAGCAGTGAAAGGCTTCAAGAAACACTAAAAAGCAAGGAAACATGACACTACTAAATAACTGACTCCAGAGAAATAGAGATCTACAAATGGTCTGACAAAAAATTTGAAATAATTGTTTTACAGAGGCTCAGTGAGCTACAAGAGGACAGATAGATAACTCAGTGAAATCAGAAAAACAATACATGAACAAAATGAGAAGTTCAACACAGAGACAGAAATCATACAGAAGAAACAGGAATAAAGACACAGACCTACTTGAGAATGGACTTGAGGATATGCGGAGGGGGAAGGGTAAGCTGTGACAAAGTGAGAGAGAGGCATGGACATATATACAGTACCAAACATAAGGTAGATAGATAGTGGGAAGCAGCCACATAGCACAGGGAGATCAGCTCGGTGCTTTGTGACCGCCTGGAGGGGTGGGATAGGGAGGGTGGGAGGGAGGGAGACGCAAGAGGGAAGGGATGTGGGAACAGATGTATATGTATGACTGATTCACTTTGTTATAAAGCAGAAACTAATAATAATAATTAAAAAAAGAACCAAATAGGAATTCTGAAGCTGAATAATATGATGAATAAAAATTTTAAATGCAGTAGAGAGCATCAACAGCAGACTTGATCAAGCAGAAGAAAGAATCTTTGAACTCAAAATAGATTATTTGGAATTGTTCATAAGAGGAAAAAAAAAAGAATGGAAAAGAGTTAATAAAGCCTACATGAATTATGGAATACTACTAAAAGAAACAGTATTTGCTTTATGAGAGTCCCAGAAGGAGAAGAGGGGCAGAAAGAGGCAGAAAGCTTATTTAAAGAAATATGACTGAAAACTTCCCAAATCTGGGGAGAGATACAGACATTCAGATACTCAAGCTCATAGGTCATGCAGATTCAACCCAAAGAGAACTTCATCAAAATATATTACAATAAAATTTTCAAAAATAAAAGACAAAGACAAAATTGTGAAAGCAGCAAGAGTAAAGAAACATTTCATACAAAGGAATCCCCATAAGAATATCAGAAGTTTTCTCATCAGAAATCTTGCCAGCCAGGAGAAAGTGGGGGGATACATTCTAAGTGCTGAAATACAAAAATTGCCAACCAAGAATACTTTATCCAGCAAAGCTGTCCTTCAGAAATGAAGGAGAGATAAAGACTTTCCCAGAAAAACAAAAGCTGAGAGAGTTCATCACCACCAGATATGCCTTAGTAGAAATGTTAAATTGAGTTCTTCAAGCTGAAATAAAAGTATGCTAATGAATAATATAAAAACATTTGAAAGTATGAAACTCACTGACAAAGGTAAATATATTGTCAAATTCAGAATACTCTGATACTGTAATTGTAGTGTCAATTACTTATAACTTTAGTGTAAAGGTTAAAAGATAAAAGTATTAAAAATAACTATAGACTTCCGGGTAAGATGGCGGAAGAGTAAGACGCGGAGATCACCGTCCTCCCCACGGATACACCAGAGATACAGCTACACGTGGAGCAACTCCTACAGAACACCTACTGAACGCTGGCAGAAGACCCCAGACCTCCCAAAAGGCAAGAAACTCCCCACATACCTGGGTAGGGCAAAGCGGAGAGATTCCCGCACAGAGGATCGGTGCCGAGCGGCACTCACCAGCCCGAGAAGCTTGTCTGCTCGCCCGCCAGGGCGGGCGGCGCAGGAAGCTGAGGCTCGGGCTTCGGTCAGAGTGCAGGGAGAGGACTGGGGCTGGCGGCAAGAACTCAGCCTGAAGGGGGCTAATGTGCCACAGCTAGCCGGCAGGGAGTCCGGGAAAACTCTGGAGCTGCCGAAGAGGCAAGAGACTTTTTCTTCCCTCTTGGTTTCCTGGTGCGCGAGGAGAGGGGATTAAGAGCGCTGCTTAAAGGGGCTCCACAGACGGGCGCGAGTCGCGACTGAAAGCGCGGAGCCCAGTGATGGGCGTGGGACGCTGGGGCTGCTGCTGCCGCCGCCAAGAAGCCTGTGTGCGAGCGCAGGTCACTGTCCACACCGCCCTTCCGGGAGCCTGTGCAGCCCGCCACTGCTGGGGTCCCGGGATCCAGGGGCGGCTTCCCTGGGAGAACGTACGGCGCGCCTCGGGCTGGTGCAACGTCACGCCGACCTCTGCCGCTGCAGGCTCGCCCCGCACTCCGTGCCCCTCCCTCCCGCCCGGTCTGAGTGAACCAGAGTCCCCGAAGAGGCTGCTCCTTTAACCCTGTCCTGTCTGAGCGAAGAACAGACGCCCTCCGGCGACCTACACGCAGAGGCGGGGCCAAATCCAAAGCTGAGACCCAGGAGCTGTGAGAACAAAGAAGAGAAAGGGAAACCTCTCCCAGCAGCCTCAGAAGCAGCGGATTAAAGCTCCACAATCAACTTGATGTACCCTGCATCTGTGGAATACATGAATGGACAACAAATCATCCCAAATTGAGGAGCCAGGAGTCAGTGCTGTGCCTCTGAGGTGGGAGAGCCAACTTCAGGACACTGGTCATCAAGAGACCTCCCAGCTCCACATAATATCAAACGGCGAAAATCTTCCAGAGATCTCCATCTCAACACCAGCACCCACCTTCACTCAACGACCAGCAAGCTACAGTGCTAGACACCCTATGCCAAACAACTAGCAAGACAGGAACACAACGCCACCCATTAGCAGAGAGGTGGCCTAAAATCATAAAAAGTCCGCAGACACCCCAAAACACGCCACCAGACGTGGACCTGCCCACCAGAAAGACAAGATCCAGCCTCATCCACCAGAACACAGGCACTAGTCCCCTCCACCAGGAAGCCTACACAACCCACTAAACCAACCTTAGCCACTGGGGACAGACACCAAAAACAACGGGAACTACGAACCTGCAGCCTGCAAAAAGGAGACCCCAAACACAGTAAGATAAGCAAAATGAGAAGACAGAAAAACACACAGCAGGAGAAGGAGCAAGATAAAAACCCACCAGACCTAACAAATGAAGAGGTAATAGGCAGTCTACCTGAAAAAGAATTCAGAATAATGATGGTAAAGATGATCCAAGATTCTATTTCCCAGATCCAAAATCTTGGAAATAGAATAGACAAAATGCAAGAAACAGTTAACAAGGACCTAGAAGAACTAAAGATGAATCAAGCATCGATTAAAAACACAATAAATGAAATGAAAAATACTCTAGATGGGATCAATAGCAGAATAACTGAGGCAGAAGAACGGATAAGTGAGGTGGAAGATAAAATAGTGGAAATAACTGATGCAGAGCAAAATAAAGAAAAAAGAATGAAAAGAACAGAGGACAGTCTCAGAGGCCTCTGGGACAACATTAAACGCACCAACATTCGAATTATAGGGGTTCCAGAAGAAGAAGAGAAAAAGAAAGGGACTGAGAAAATATTTGAAGAGATTATAGTTGAAAACTTCCCTAATATGGGAAAGGAAATAGTTAATCAAGTCCAGGAGGCACAGAGAGTCCCATACAGAATAAATCCAAGGAGAAATACGCCAAGACACATATTAATCAAACTGTCAAAAATTAAACACAAAGAAATCATATTAAAAGCAGCAAGGCAAAAACAACAAATAACACACAAGGGAATCCCCATCAGGATAACAGCTGATCTCTCAGCAGAAACTCTACAAGCCAGAAGGGAGTGGCAGGACATAATTAAAGTGATGAAGGAGAAAAATCTGCAACCAAGATTACTCTACCCAGCAAGGATCTCATTCAGATTTGATGGAGAAATTAAAACGTTTACGGACAAGCAAAAGCTGAGAGAGTTCAGCACCACCAAACCAGCTTTACAACAAATGCTAAAGGAACTTCTTTAGGCAAGAAACACAACAGAAGGAAAAGACCTACAATAACGAACCCAAAACAATTAAGAAAATGGGAATAGGAACATACATATAGATAATTACCTTAAATGTAAATGGACTAAATGCTCCCAACAAAAGACACAGATTGGCTGAATGGATACAAAAACAAGACCCATATATATGCTGTCTACAAGAGACCCACTTCAGACCTAGAGACACATACAGACTGAAAGTAAGGGGATGGAAAAAGATATTCCATGCAAATGGAAACCAAAAGAAAGCTGGAGTAGCAATTCTCATATCAGACAAAATAGACTTTAAAATAAAGACTACTAGAAGAGACAAAGAAGGACACTACATAATGATCAAGGGATCAATCCAAGAAGAAGATATAACAATTGTAAATATTTATGCACCCAACATAGGAGCACCTCAATACATAAGGCAAATACTAACAGCCATAAAAGGAGAAATCGACAGTAACACACTCATAGTAGGGGACTTTAACACCCCACTTTCACCAATGGACAGATCATCCAAAATGAAAATAAACAAGGAAACACAAGCTTTAAAGGATACATTAAACAAGATGGACTTAATTGATATTTATAGGACATTCCATCCAAAAACAACAGAATACACATTCTTCTCAAATGCTCATGGAACATTCTCCAGGATAGATCATATCTTGGGTCACAAATCAAGCCTTGGTAAATTTAAGAAAATTGAAATTGTATCAAGTATCTTTTCCGACCACAATGCTATGAGACTAGATATCAATTACAGGAAAAGAGCTGTAAAAAATACAAACACATGGAGGCTACACAATACACTACTCAATAACGAAGTGATAACTGAAGAAATCAAAGGGGAAATTAAAAAATACCTAGAAACAAATGACAATGGAGACACGACGACCCAAAACCTATGGGATGCAGCAAAAGCAGTTCTAAGAGGGAAGTTTATAGCAATACAATCCCACCTTAAGAAACAGGAAACATCTCGAATAAACAACCTAACCTTGCACCTAAAGCAATTAGAGAAAGAAGAACAAAAACATCCCAAAGTTAGCAGAAGGAAAGAAATCATAAAAATCAGATCAGAAATAAATGAAAAAGAAATGAAGGAAACGATAGCAAAGATCAATAAAACTAAAAGCTGGTTCTTTGAGAAGATAAACAAAATTGATAAACCATTAGCCAGACTCATCAAGAAAAAAAGGGAGAAGACTCAAATCAATAGAATTAGAAATGAAAAAGGAGAAGTAACAACTGACACTGCAGAAATACAAAAGATCATGAGAGATTACTACAAGCAACTCTATGCCAATAAAATGGACAACCTGGAAGAAATGGACAAATTCTTAGAAATGCACAACCTGCCAAGACTGAATCAGGAAGAAATAGAAAATATGAACAGACCAATCACAAGCACTGAAATTGAAACTGTGATTAAAAATCTTCCAACAAACAAAAGCCCAGGACCAGATGGCTTCACAGGTGAATTCTATCAAGCATTTAGAGAAGAGCTAACACCCATCCTTCTCAAACTCTTCCAAAATATAGCAGAGGGAGGAACACTCCCAAACTCATTCTACGAGGCCACCATCACCTTGATACCAAAACCAGGCAAGCATGTCACAAAGAAAGAAAACTACAGGCCAATATCACTGATGAACATAGATGCAAAAATCCTCAACAAAATACTAGCAAACAGAATCCAACAGCACATTAAAAGGATCATACACCATGATCAAGTGGGGTTTATTCCAGGAATGCAAGGATTCTTCAATATACGCAAATCAATCAACGTGACACACCACATTAACAAATTGAAGGAGAAAAACCATATGATCATCTCAATAGATGCAGAGAAAGCTTTCGACAAAATTCAACACCCATTTATGATAAAAACCCTGCAGAAAGTAGGCATAGAGGGAACTTTCCTCAACATAATAAAGGCCATATATGACAAACCCACAGCCAGCATCGTCCTCAATGGTGAAAAACTGAAACCATTTCCACTAAGATCAGGAACAAGACAAGGTTGCCCACTCTCACCACTCTTATTCAACCTAGTTTTGGAAGTTTTAGCCACAGCAATCAGAGAAGAAAAGGAAATAAAAGGAATCCAAATTGGAAAAGAAGAAGTAAAGCTGCCACTGTTTGCAGATGACATGATACTATACATAGAGAATCCTAAAGATGCTACCAGAAAACTACTAGAGCTAATCAATGAATTTGGTAAAGTTGCAGGATACAAAATTAATGCACAGAAATCTCTGGCATTCCTATATACTAATGATGAAAAATCTGAAAGTGAAATCAAGGAAACACTCCCATTTACCATTGCAACAAAAAGAATAAAATATCTAGGAATAAACCTACCTAAGGAGACAAAAGACCTGTATGCAGAAAATTATGACACTGATGAAAGAAATTAAAGATGATACAAATAGATGGAGAGATGTACCATGTTCTTGGATTGGAAGAATCAACATTGTGAAAATGACTCTACTACCCAAAGCAATCTACAGATTCAATGCAATCCCTATCAAACTACCACTGGCATTTTTCACAGAACTAGAGCAAAAAATTTCACAATTTGTATGGAAACACAAAAGACCCCGAATAGCCAAAGCAATCTTGAGAACGAAAAATGGAGCTGGAGGAATCAGGCTCCCTGACTTCAGACTATACTACAAAGCTACAGTAATCAAGACAGTATGGTACTGGCACAAAAACAGAAAGATAGATCAATGGAACAGGATAGAAAGCCCAGAGATAAACCCACGGACATATGGTCACCTTATCTTTGATAAAGGAGGCAGGAATGTACAGTGGAGAAAGGACAGTCTCTTCAATAAGTGGTGCTGGGAAAACTGGAGAGGGACATGTAAAAGTATGAGATTAGATCACTCCCTAACACCATACACAAAAATAAGCTCAAAATGGATTAAAGACCTAAATGTAAGGCCAGACACTATCAAACTCTTAGAGGAAAACATAGGCAGAACACTCTATAACATAAATCACAGCAAGATCCTTTTTGACCCACGTCCTAGAGAAATGGAAATAAAGACAAAAATAAACACATGGGACCTAATGAAACTTAAAAGCTTTTGCACAGCAAAGGAAACCATAAACAAGACCAAAAGACAACCCTCAGAATGGGAGAAAATATTTGCAAATGAAGCAACTGACAAAGGATTAATCTCCAAAATTTATAAGCAGCTCATGCAGCTCAATAACAAAAAAACAAACAACCCAATCCAAAAATGCGCAGAAGACCTAAATAGACATTTCTCAACAGAAGATATACAGACTGCCAACAAACACATGAAAGGATGCTCAACATCTTTGCTCATTAGAGAAATGCAAATCAAAGCTACAATGAGATATCATCTCACACCAGTCAGAATGGCCATCATCAAAAAATCTACAAACAATAAATGCTGGAGAGGGTGTGGAAAAAAAGGAACACTCTTGCACTGCTGGTGGGAATGTGAATTGGTACAGCCACTATGGAGAACGGTATGGAGGTTCCTTAAAAAACTACAAATAGAGCTACCATATGACCCAGCAATCCCACTACTAGGCATATACCCTGAGAAAACCATAATTCAAAAAGAGACATGTACCAAAATGTTCATAGCAGCCCTATTTACAATAGCCCGGAGATGGAAACAACCTAGTGTCCATCATCAGATGAATGGGTAAAGAAGATGTGGCACATATATACAATGGAATATTACTCAGCCATAAAAAGAAATGAAATTGAGCTATTTGTAATGAGGTGGATGGACCTAGAGTCTGTCATACAGAGTGAAGTAAGTCAGAAATAGAAAGACAAATACTGTATGCTGACACATATATATGGAATTTAAGAAAAAAAAATGTCATGAAGAACATAGGGGTAAGACAGGAATAAAGACACAGACCTACTAGAGAATGGACTTGAGGATATGGGGAGGGGGAAGGGTAAGCTGTGACAAAGTGAAAGAGCAGCATGGACATATATACACTACCAAACGTAAGGTAGATAGCTAGTGGGAAGCAGCCGCATAGCACAGGGAGATCAGCTCGGTGCTTTGTGACCGCCTGGAGGGGTGGGATAGGGAGGGTGGGAGGGAGACGCAAAAGGGAGGGGATATGGGAACATATGTATATGTATAACTGATTAAATTTCTTATAAAGCGGAAAAAAATAACTATAACTACAATAATTTGGTAATATATATACAATATGAAAGTATGTAAGTTGTAACATCAAGAACATAAAAAAGGGGGAGGAATAAAGTGCAGAGTATTTGTATGCAATTAAAGTTTAGTTTCTATGAGCTTAAAATAGACTGTTATGACTATAAGATGTTTTACATAAACCTCATGGTAACCATAAAGCAAAAACCTATAGAAAAGACACAAAAGGTAAAGAAAAAAGATCAAAGCTTATCACTACAGAAAGTAATCAAATCACAAAGGAAGAAAGCAAGAGAGGAAGAAAGGAACTATAAAGCAGCCAGAAAAAATTAACAAGTTGTCAACAGTAAGTCCTTACCTATAGTAATTATTTTAAATGTAAAAGGATTAATTTCTCCAATCAAAAGACATAGAGTGGTTGAATGGATTAAAAAATGAGATCCAACTATATGCTGCCTACAAAAGACTTATTCAGCTTTAGGGACACACCCACACACATACACACACAAATGAAGTGAAGGGTTGGAAAAAGATATTCCATGCAAATGGCAACCAAAGAAAGCAGGGGAAGCTACACTTATATCAGACTAAACAGACTGTAACAAGAGACAAAGAAGGTCATTATATAATGATAAAGGGGTCAATTCATCAAAAAGATATAATATTAGTAAATATTCATGAAGACAGCATAGGAGCACCTAATTATATAAAACAAATATTAGCAGATCTGAAGGGAGAAATAGATAGCAATACAGTAGTAGTAGGGAAATTCAGTACCCCACTTTCAACATTGGATAGATCATCCAGACAGAAAATCAGTAAGTTAATAATGAATTTGGCTACACTTTAGACTAAATGAACCTCACAGACATACGCAAAACATTCCATCCAACAGCAGCACAAAACACATTCTTCTAAAGCACAGATGGAAAATTGTCCAGCATAAATCATATGTCAGGTCACAAAATACATTTTAACAAATTTAAGAAGATTGAGATCTTTTCAAGTACTTTTTCGGACCACAATTCACACTCCTGAGCAATAAATGGCTCAAAGAAGAAATCAAAAGGGAAATTTTTAAAATCTTCATACAAACAAAAATGAAAACACAGCATACCAAACCTATGAGATAAAGCAAAAACAGTACTAAGAGGGAAGTTCATAGTGATAAATACCTACCGTAAGGAAAAATAAAACTCTCAAATAAATAACCTAACTTTACACCTCAGTAAACTAGAGGAAAAAACTAAGCCCAAAGTTAGCAGAAGGAAGGAAATAAAAGAAATAAGGGCAGAAATAAATGAAACAGTGATTAGGAAAGGAATAGAAAAGATCAACAATTAAGAGCTATTTTTATAAAAGATTTAAAAAACTGACAAATCTGTAGCTAGACTAATTAAGAACAAATAAATAAAATTAGAAATGAAAGAGAAAATATTACAACTGATACTGGAGAAATACAAGGTATCTAAGAGAATACTATTGGATAACCTAGAAGAAATAGACAAATTCCTAGAAACACACAACCACCAAGCCTGAATCATGAAGAAATAGAAAATCTGAATAAATATGGAGATTTAATCAATAATCAAAAACCTCCCACTAAAGAAAAGCTCAGGACCAGATGACTTCAAGGGTGAATTCTACTAAACATTTTAAAAAATTAATGCCAATTCTTGTCAAAAAAATGGAGAGGAGACAATACTTTCAAACTTACTTTATGAACTCAGCTGGACAAGGACACTACAGGAAAAGAAAATTACAGGCCAAAATAAAATATTAGAAAAATGAGTTCAACAGTACATTAAAAGCATCATACACCATCAAGTGGGATTTATCCCTGGGATACAAGGATGGTTCAACTTCTGCAAATCAATCAATGTGATACACCATATTAACAAAACGAAGGATAAATATTACATGATCATCTCAACAGATGTAGAAAAAACATTTGACAAAATTCAACATCCTTTCATGATAAAAGCTCCCAACAAACAAGTATTGAAGAAATGTACCTCAACACAGTGAAGGTCATATATATGACAAGCTAACAGCTAACACCATATTCAATGGTAAAAAACTGAAAGTTTTTTCTCTGAGATCAGGAACAAGACAAGGATACCCACACTCACCACTTCTATTTAGTAGAGTACTCAAAGTTCTAGCCAGAGAAATTAGTCAAGAAAAAGAAATACAAGGCATCCAAACTGGAAAGGAAGAAATAAAATAGTCTGTTGGCAGATGACATGACTATATATATATATATATATATATATATATAAAATCCTAATGACTCCACCAAAAAACTGTTAAACTAATAAATGAATTCATTAAAGTTGCAGTGTACAAAATCAACATAAAAAATCAGTTGCATTTCTACACACTAAAAACACATTGTCTAAAAGAGAAATTAAGAAAGCAATCCCATTCACAATAGCATCAAAAATAATAAAGTACTTAGGAATAAAGTTAACCAAGAAGGTGAAAGATCTGTCCACCAAAAAATATGGGACATCAATGGTAGACATTGAAGAGGACACAAATCAACAGAAAGATATTCCATATTCTTGGATTGAGATAATTAATATTGTTAAAATATCAATACTACCAAAAGCCATCTGTAGATTTAATATAAAATTCCAATGGCATTTTTCACAAAAGATAAAACAATCCTAAAACTTAGATGGGACTACAAAAGACCCCAATTAGGCAAAATAATCTTGAGAAAGAATAACAAAGCTTGAGACATCACATTCCTGATCTCTGACTATATTACAAAGCTTTACTTATCAAAACAGTATGGGACTGTCATAAAAACAGACACATAAACCAATGTCACAGAAAATAAGGCCCTGAAATAAACCCACTCATATATGGTCAACTAATCTTTTTTTTTTTTTTTTTTTAAAGGGCTTTTTATTTTTTTTAGTAATTTATTTATTTATTTTTGCTGTGTTGGGTCTTCGTTTCTGTGCGAGGGCTTTCTCTAGTTGTGGCAAGCGGGGGCCACTCTTCATCGCGGCCTCTCTTGTTGCGGAGCACAGGCTCCAGACGCGCAGGCTCAGTAGCTGTGGCTCATGGGCCTAGTTGCTCCGTGGCATGTGGGATCCTCCCAAACCAGGGCTCGAACCCGTGTCCCCTACATTAGCAGGCAGACTCTCAACCACTGCGCCACCAGGGAAGCCCTGTCAACTAATCTTTGATATGGATGCAAAGAACACACAATGGGGAAAGGATATTCTCTTCAATAAGTGGTGTTGGGAAAACTTGATATCCACATGCAAAATAATGAAACTGGACCACTATCTTATACCATCTACAAAAATTAACTCTAAACGGATTAAAAACTTAAATGCAAGACTTGCAACTGTAAGACTCCTAGAATAAAATATAGAGAAATAGGTTATTAACACTGGTCTTCACAATAATCTTCTTGCTGTAGCACCAAGAATACAGTCTGCAAAAGCAAAAATAAACGGGACTATATCAAACTAAAAACTTCTGTACAGGAAAGTAAACAATAAAATGGAAAGGCAATCTACAGAATGGGAGAAAATATTTGCAAACCATATACAAGATAAGGGGTTAATTCCTAAAATATATAAGGAACTCAAACAACTCAATAACAAAAAAAACAAAACTATCCAGTTAAACATGGGCAAAGCTCCTGAATAGACATTTTTCCAAAGAAGACATAGAAATGGCTATCAGATTCATAAAAAGACCTCAATTATCAGGCAAATGTAAGCCAAAACCACAATGAGATATCACTTCACATTTGTTAGGATGGTCATTATCAAAAAGACAGGAGATAACAAGTGCTGGCGAGGATGTGGAGAAAAGAGAAGCCTTGTACACTGCTGGTAGTCATGTAAGACAGTATGGAGATACCTCAAAAAATTAAAAATAAAGTTACCATATGATTCAATAGTCCCACTTCCTTACATTTCCTGAGGAAATGAACTCAGTGTCTCAAAGAGGTATCTGCACTCCCATGTTCATTGCAACATTATTCACTATAGTCAAGGTAAGGAAACAACCTAAGTGTCCATTGATGGATGAATGGTTAAAGAAAATATAGTACACATATACAGTGGAATGTTATTCAGCCATGAGAAAGAAGTATATCCTGCCATTTGCGACAATATGGGTGAAACTGGAAGGCATTATGATATAACGAAATAAGCCAGACAGAGAAAGACAGATACTGTAAGATATCATTTATGTGTGGAACCTAAAAAAAAAGATTAAAGTCATAGAAACAGTGAGTAGTATAGTGGTTGCCAGGGATAGGAGTTGAGAGAAATAGGAAGATGTCGTTCATAGGGTACATGCTTTCAGTTTTAAGATGAATAAGTTTGGGGGATGTAATGTACAGCATGGTAACTATAGTTAATAATACAGTACTGTGTATTTGAAATTTACTAAGAGAGTAGATCTTAAGTGTTCTCACCACATACACACACACATGGTTAACTATGTAAGGTTATGGATGTGTTAATTAATGTGATTGTGGTAAATATTTCACAATAATTGTCATGTACATTTTTAATAAATACAATTTTCTTTGTCAGTTATATCTCAAAGTTAGAAAAAATACATGCTCAGTTATTTAATTTTTTAGAAACTTTCAAAATTTAGAGCAAATATCAATATGATTTTATTTTACAGAGCATTTGCAAACCAAATAAAATCATTTTGGTTTTGTTATTGCAGTTCAAGGGACTGGTCACAAAATAAGATAAATTTTATATTTTTAAGTCCATTCCCAAAGAGAAGCTCTATTTTCAGCAATTTCAACATCATTTGAATAATATATGGCCTCCCAACGTAATACTTTAGAAGACAACATGCTTTCAACTACATCAATATCATTGTATAACGTTTTCCTTTAGGAAATAATATTTCACAGTCACTTGGTTTTTATTTGTTCCTGACAGGTGTAATTATATGTCTTCCCTAAGAATAAATAAAATAAAATATTTTATTTAAAAGAAACAAATTTAGTTGCATGCTCACTAAAATATACTCAGTGGCTAAAATGTTTCACCCTTGAGTTGTATGCAAAACAAGAAAGAAACTTCAAACTAGACAGGTATTAAGTTATGGTGTGGTGATGTCAACAGCTTATTCAAGTATTAAGAGTTGGTAAGACATATTTTCATACCATAATTAACAAATACTTTCAGTACATTTCAAATTAGTACTTAGTAAATGATTTAATTAAATGAACTCCAAACATTAGTTTAAACCAATTTATAAGTTACGTTGAACATGCATAAAAGTATCAGCTGAGAAGCTGGTTCAGTTTACTAATGGATATAAAGACTTTTAGGCAATACCATTTCCACTACTGGCAAGCAGTAAAAATCTGTTACTATTGTGGGTGGTTTGAATATTTGCTGTCACTTTTCCAGTTTGCATTTGCAAATCCAGTACTTCAAGAGTGGCACCTTTGCCCTCATAGTCTGTTAGCAGATGTCCCATCTATAGCTACATGGACTATCCCAGGTAAATATCATTATGAATTTTTAAAACATGCATAGATAAAGTAGAGGTTCAATATACAATCCAGCTTCTTATACTGAGCACACACACACACAGAAATAAAGTGATATGTTGTTTATATTATTATACAGCTTTGTTTGTGTTGAATGCCTACCATGTGCCATTAACTGAGTTTCACTCTTTTATGTAAAATCTAGATAGTTTCACATAGAATCTACTTAATCTAATCTGATCTAGAGGGGAGGGTACCATCATTCCCTGGCACAGATGCAGGTGGTAGATCTCAAAAGATTAAATAACATGTTGATGATCATCAGAGATAATATATTAGCCATGTATCTCCAATTGCTAAGTAACATTAAATATAATACAGTTGCCTAGGTAAAAGCAGACCTTTTCTCAAAAATCTCTGATATGCCTTAAGTGACTTTGATTTTCCTTACTTACTGCATGTCTCTGCATGATGGTGACATCATCCCTCTTGTTGCTGTTTCCTGGGGTGGTGGGCACACTGTTGGCTCCAACCCAACTGCAATTCCACCCCCATGCTCACTGCTTTGATGACAGAGGCTGCCTTACACACAGGCTAGAAATGCCAAGGAGCTTTTCCAGCGTCCCTTGAAGCTAGTGTGTGGGTGTAAAGCAATCCTGGCCACTAGGAAGTCTGCTGGGGTCCGAAGAAGGGAAAAGTTTGTACGTGACAGACAACAACAGAAGCACTTGTGTGAGGATGTGACACTTGCCACCAGGAAGAGAGAAGCTCCCACTAAGGATGGCAGGAGGGAAGATGGGGTAAGTCTGGTTCTTGTTGGAATCTCAAGCTGCTGCACCAACCTGGGAACATCCAGTCTTGACTTTTTGGTGTGCAAGACAATTATGATCCTGGCTTTTAAATGGTTGCTACTCAAGCTATGGCCCATGGGTCAGCAGTATCAACACTACCTGGAACTTATTAGAAATTTGGGATCTGGAGTCCACTGAGACCTGCTGATCAGCATCTGCATTTTA
The DNA here is from genome assembly GCF_964165515.1 of Mesoplodon bidens. Classification (NCBI taxonomy): domain Eukaryota; kingdom Metazoa; phylum Chordata; class Mammalia; order Artiodactyla; family Ziphiidae; genus Mesoplodon; species Mesoplodon bidens. Next base: position 97,541,486 of record NC_138162.1, on the reverse strand, counting down.
ACCAGATGCCCTGGTGAGCATACGCAAGTGTGAGTGTCTTCTACTGGCTTAAACACTGTTGAGTATTCTGTAACTTGCAACTAGAAGCACCCAGCTGACCCAGATGTGGTTCAGTATCCTGTGTGTCTACCTGCCTGTACTGTGCAGCTCCACACGGCATATTGTTAAGACAGTCTACCCTTTAAATTCTCGGAAGCTCCTTCAAACTAACTGCATGATGCTCTCTGAACCCCTTTCCTCAGATGAAAAGAACTTTTCATCAGTACAAGTCATATGCCTGAACAGTACTGCATCAGAAGGCTGAGAGGTTTTCAGGAAAGTCTGATGCGGCCTCAAACTCAGCGTGAGGTTTCTCCAGGGCTGACCATGCTGATTCATTATGACTCTATAGGCTGCTTCGCTTTCTTTCTCTTTTCTTTTTTCTTTTCTTTTCTTTCCTTTTCTGTATCAAGTCTTCCATTCCACTCTCGCAAATTCCCCTATTACTTTAAGAAGTACATTTTAATAGAAGATTAAAGAGAAAAAGAACTGTCTTAGAATGATCATGATAATAAGTTGGCAGAGTAACAGGAATAGAAGTATTTGGATACTACTTTTTTTCCCCCATTTTAATTCTCCTTTAGTACACTTTAAAGAAATTAGATAGGCATGTCTTAATGGATAACTTCATAATGTTTGTGTATGCGTGCACTGGAAAATGCTTTTAATAGATTATAGATTTAAATAAGAAATCTTAAGCAACATCTAGTGTAACCTAATTATTGGCACTTAGCATCAAAAAGCTAGTAAATGTAGAGAAAGTCAAGATGTTTTCCCAGTTCCCAGAACATAATTTTCTGTCATAGGAATTATTTTGACAGTTTTAGCAAATGAGAGCTTTTTTCCTTCTTGTTTCTGGACATGAAACTGGACCTTTTGGCTCTTACACAAGTGATTATTAATCTTTCCAGATTTCCACTTTTTAAAAAGATCCATAAAGTAGTTATATGGAACACAGCACTGTAATTGAACACAGTCTGAAGACAGATGACTAATTTCCTAAACTATTTCTGGATTTTTCCTTTTCCTACTTGTAGTCTCAAACAGCTCCAGTAGAAAATTTCACCATGAAGAGTTCTCTCCCCTCCCCTGCCAGCCTCCTCTTCCCTTGAGAGGTAGAAAGTGAAAGGTTAATAATGGAATACTTAAAAAATGACTCCACTGGGCCCTGCCTGCTATTCACTAGTAAGGAATGTGGTTGTACTTATACGGCCAAGGTTAGTCTAAAAGAATTTTCATAAACCACCAATTGCATTACATCAATGCATCATCTTAAATCCCATGGTGATTTTCCTAAATATAACTAGCTCACTGGCTTCTAACATATTATCTCTTCTTGTCATTGTAAAAACTTCTCTAAATGTTTATATTCTTGCAGGGCTATAAGAAAATGGTCAGTTAGCTAATGTGGAATACTAAGGGAAAAAATGTTGCATAATCTGTCAAGAAATAAGACTGAGATGGAAAATATAGCCATCAAGCTAAACTGTCAGAATATCATGCGTCCCGTAAAACCTGTGATACAAAGCTTTCCAGTAACTCCTTTGTCTCTATATATTTCTATTGGGGCAGGATGGCTGGAGGAGACTTTGGTATAGAAAGGACAGGGGTTGGAAATAGGTAAGCAGTAGAGTGACTGCAGAGCCCTATTTTTCTTTCTAAAACACCATATGACAAAATTGCCCTGCGCCCCCCACCCTGGCCTCTCTCCTGAGCTCCAGATGCAAACATCCAGCTGCTTCTAGGACATCTACACAGGGCTGTTCCACAGGCACCTCACGATGACCTGGCTCTGCCCTGGGCTGCAGGTCACCATCCAGAACCCCTGAGGACCGCCCTGCTTGGCACCACGCTGTTCCCTTAGCACAGGCCTCAGGGGTGGGCATGTGGAACTGCCAGTCTGCCCAGCACTGTGTGGTTCATGTTGCCCCAACCATCATCCCAGAGGATGAACAAAAGATCGGACCTTCTGATGGGAGAGAAAGGGAGTAACTAAAGAGAATAACGTGCTTGGGGGAAGCATTTAAAACTGAGTGCTAAAAGGACTATCTGAGCATCCAGGGGAAAAGTCAGAAAACCCCAAACTTCCACCAAGGTGGCTTGTGGGCACAGCCCAGAGCCTTCCCTCTGCCCCCTTCAAGCTGCAGCAGTGTGACTCCCAGCCCCTTAGGGAAGCCCACCCAGATTTCTCTCACTGTCACCCATTCTCCAGCCCCTTCTAGGGTCCTTTGCTCCAGCCATGCTGAGTTACTTGTTCTCTCTCCAAAGGCCTCCAGCTGTTTCACCCTCCCTGACTTCACACTTATTTTTCCTGGACTTTCTTCATCTTTTAGATACTGTATCTGGCTCCTTCTAAACCCCTCCGTTCTTGTCTCAAGCATCTCCTTCCCTGAAACCTCAGCTGAGTTAGAGGAATATCAATGTCATTGCTGGTACTGTACGCTCACACCTCCCTGTAATGCTCGACCCATCTCCTCTTCCCTACAAGTCCTCTAACTTGGAGGCTTTGCCTTCTCAGCGCTTGGCACAGCATTTGGCACATAATATTTCATCAATATTTTTTGGAACGCTGTAAAGAACAGCATGCTTGTGTCCAAGACCCAGGATCAATGTCCCACTTTGCTATTTACAGGTGTGGGTTTTCACTGAGATAGCTTAATTTCCCAAACCTCAGTACTCTTGTCCATAAAATGGGGATAATCATATATTCTCTTTCTTATCTTGGTGAGGATCAGCCTCAAAATGGGTGTTCATAGCAAACTCAGAAGTCTTATCCAAATGTCATCTTTTAAAAAGGGAAAAGAGAAAATAACAAGCAGAACAGCCCAAACTTCCATAGCTCATATGAGGTGCCTGACACTGTTCATTTAATCCTTGTAACCATCTCAAAACAGAGGTTATGTCATTTGCCTAGGAGCATAGAGTTAGGACGTAGTGGAGATAGGATGTGAACCCCGGCAGTTTGGTTCCAGAGTATACATGCTTAAAAGCCACTGATGATAATAATGATAAAAGCTAACGTTGACCGCATGTTTTCTATATGCTCAAGTCCATGATGAGCACTTTACAAATATTCTGCCCTATACTCTCTGCAGCCCTACCCTATGGGCCCCAGGGCTCCCAATGAACAGATGGAAAAATGGGAAAATTGAGGGGTAGTCACTCGACCAAGTGGTGGGGCTACTGTCCAGACCCAAGTGTCCCATCCACAGAGCACACTTTCTTAACACAGCGGAGAGGACACAGGAGGATTGAAACCAGGGACCATGGCACCCAGGCATGAGGATCCATGGAGAGAGCTGAGTCAAGGGTCAAGGATTACGCTGACTGTGATGCAGTTTTGACTCTAAACTCAAAGTGTTTGATGGTCTTCAAGCTTCTGCAGGAAAAGGAGGGTGTGAAACAAGGAGTTAAAGCCGAGGATTGCTGGGAAATAAGTGGGCTAGCAAGTTCCTCTGGAGTTTAGAGGAAGGGCCTTCGCAGACAGAGCCAGGAAAGGTCCTTTTGAGTTTGGAACGTGCCTCCGTTCTGCCAGGCTCACCGGGTAAATGGGGTCACTTGGGAACGACTTTCCTCTGAGCCCTTGTTCTAACTTTCCTCACGCTGGGTTAACATTCTAGTGTGTTCAGTTGGATGTTCATGACAGATTCGGGTTATGCCTTTTTGGGGGAAATGCAACAGAAGTAAAACTGTGTTTTTCTCAACGCATCACATCAGGAGGCATCTGAAGTCAGTTTGCACCAATATTGCTGATGTCAACTTTGATCGCCTAGTGAAGGTGGGGTGTGAAGTTACTGGTTTCTCCTTTGTAATCAATAATCATTTGGTGGGGAAGTGTGTACTTATCCCACTGAGGCGATACTTGTCCCCACATTGAGGGGACAATGTACTTATCCTGTTCCCTTATCAAACTTTCACCCACTCTACTAGTTCTAGCATTGATTGATGGTTATCTGATTCCATTATTACTATGACCATTGCCAAAAAGTGACTTTCCAGTTAATTCATTCTTCAAACACAAACTTAGGCATGTTTGCAAGTAACTGGCTTGTACTCCTCAAAGCTATCAATCTCATGAAAAACTGAGGAATGTTTCCAGATTAGAGACTGGGAGACTAAACAGACATAACAACCCTGAACAAGGTGTTTTTTTTTTTTTTTTTTCCTTTTGCTCTAAAGGACATTACTGGGACAACTGGTGAAATTTGAATAAAGCCAAGAGATTCAGTAATATTATTATATCACCGTGAATTTTCTGATTTTGATCATTGTGCTTATATAATGTAAAAGACTGTCCTTGTTTTCAGGAAAGACACATTGAAGCATTTAGGTATAAAGGGGATTTGGGGCTATAACTTTCTCTCAAATGGTTCAGGAAAAAAGTAGTATGTATCTATAGCAAATGATAAGACAAATGTGGTAAACTGTTAACATTCATGGAATCTGTGTTCAGAGTGAATGGGAGTTGCTTGTACTATTCTTGCAAGTTTCCTGCGAAATTATTTCAATATGAAAAAGTTTTAAAAACATACCATGAGTCTAAACTGAATATGTGTGCTTGGCTCAATCTGACAAGGAGTAGATAGAATCTGTACCCTTATGGGGAAGGTGATCTGGGTGCTCTCGTCTCCGGGGACAGATTGGAGGACAGTCTACTCCATCCCACTCTGACAGATGCAGACCCACCAGAATATCTGGTAAAAAACAGCCTTCTCTATTGTGCTGTCTGTGGAGGGGTCAAAGCATTTCGGTCAAATCAACAAAGGCTAATTTTCTGGAAAACTTACTATTAGCCCATTGCTTTTGCCTCCAAATTCCAATTTCTGGTCATGACATTGCTACTATCACATAACACAATTCTGTATCAGGTCTCCTGAAATAGGTTATTACAGAGGCTGTGGCTTCCATATGACTAAAGGTTTCACATGGCAACAACAAAAAGGTCTTTAGCCACTAAGCCCTACAATAAAGGACAAGCTCACTAAGTAATTAGTCTTCACCAGCACATGAATAAGCTCCTGTCCCCACAGAGTCACCAGAACACAGGCTATGAGCCCACATGCCCACCCTTCAGACAATGATTTCAGCCTCCAAAGAGAAGAGAGAAGTGACCCCAAAAATAGATCTTTAAAATCCTCCATCGTTTTTTGTGACAGCACAATTTGCTGTTTCATTTCAGTCTCTTATCAGGAAGCCTACTGAATCAGTGCTCTATTTTGAGCACAAAGTCAAGATTTCTGTGCCCTCAGCCAAAGATGTTCACGTGCTGCAATGCTGAGTTGGCTCGCTGATTCAGGCCCTGATGATTCCTAAAGTCCTTCTGGGTGAGTGGGAAAGGGTTCACCCATAATAGCTTTTTCTTGGCCTTTCTATCCCTTTCCCACCCTGTCCACTTAGCATTCCACTAGAGAGAACATAAAATTGTATACATGCCAAGAAAATGGACACACTCCACATACATTCATAGCTTTACTATATTACTAGCCTGCCAAAAGTCAGCTATCTCCCTAGGGCATCTTAGTTTCTCCCCTTGTGAGTGTGTATTTTTTCTTTCTTTGTTCTTCCTTTTCCCTGGCCTTCTTACAGAAACAGAAAGGTCATTTACAGGTAAGGTAGCCAGTTATAAAACTTGTAATGGGGCTCCCATCTAGTGATCCCTCTCAGTTACTAAGTTTCTATAATGTGAGTGCTTTACATATGCCATCCCATTCAAATCTACAAGGTAACTTATTACATCCTAATTTTTCAGATGAGAAAATAGAAATTCAAAGAGGATGACTATCATGTCCAAAAGTCCATGGCTAGTACGAGAGGTGAGGCTTAAACTCAGTTCTATTTGTCTAGAGAGTGCCAGTGTTCCATTCTGCTATAGCTGGATGGTAAGTACAAAGATACCATGCCCTCCATCTCCATCTGCTTGTGGAAAGCCCCAAATTCTTTTACCAAATTGGCTTTAGTGCCCAGATTGTGTAAAAACTCATTACCTTTAGCACCTTTCCAGGTAACCCTGTTTGGCAAGAAAGTACATATATTCAAGATTTTACTAGGGTTGGGGCATTCAGATTTCTCCCCGTTGTGTGACCTGGGACTCTTCAGAATGTAAAGCTGGGGCAGTGTCACCATGTCCTCCCCATGCTAGCGAGGTAAGCTGCAGTAGCCAGTAGCTGTGTGTTCAGCCATCTGCTCTAGTTTCTAATCTGTCACTTGGCTTTTTGTGAATTGTGTGATATCTGGGCCTAAGAAAGAAGATGTTCCCACTTCTCAGGGGACCTGAAAGTCTGCCCTGGATGCAACTATCCCTTCACGGTAGGATCATTAGATAAGAGCATCCCTAAAATCATGCTTCCAACAAGTGCCTAAGATGACATCTCCTGTAGCTGACTGAGTCAGTGTCCCACGGCACTCACCGAAACCATGCCCACTAGTGGGTTCTTACAGAAGCATGCACACCTCTCCATGTGAGGACCCTGTGTCCTCTATCCACACATAGGACTGGTCCAAAGTGATGGAGGGTTGAAGACCCCAAGAATAACTTTCAAGCCATGAACCAACAGGAGCTGGTAAATTAAGACCCTGGGTTCTTTGACCTTTGGGTGGGAGAAGTCTAAGGTGTGTTCTACACTTTCCTCCCATTTTGAGACCAGTGGGATTGAGCCACCAATGTCTACAGCAGTAACTTCAATAAAACCCTGGACTGGCTTCCTTCTCATCTGTCTCAATTCCACTCCCTAGTCAGTGTTTCCTGGAAGCAACATCTAGTACCTCCCTTGCACTCAGAGCCTAGCCTCAGGCTAGGCTTCTGGAGGAGCAAGCCTTAGACACCCATCAGGCCTCCTTCCCTATGTCCCTAGGGCAGTCAACACACTGTTGAGTCCTCCAGGGTAAAGTTGCTGACAAAGGTAGACAGGGTGGACAGGGCCGGACTCCACATTTAGAGTTTTCCAAGCCAGAAACCATCCAGAGCTTCTGGAGGATTCATGAAGATAGGGCTCAGGGTGGGGAACCACAGCAGAAATGTTAGTGAATTTTCTGTTCCAATGTGCCTACATTGAAAGACAGGCCACTTCTGTTCCGAATCTAAGAGGGATGAGGCTCATAAACAAAAAGGAGTTTTATCCATAGGGAGAGGAAGATTTCGTCTTTTACAGATTCACAATGTTTCAGGAGAGAAAGAAGACTAAGATGTCCCTTCTTCCTCCTTGAAGATCTCCTCCTTTTCTATCCCAGGTTGCATGCTCCCTTAAGTCATCTGAATGATTTTGAGGGTGGTGTGATTTCATGGACCCCACTTCTACTAGCTGACACTAAGGGACCCACGAGGCGCCGATCTCAGAGCACCTGGTGGTGAGGCAGTTGAGTGTTTCCGTTTCCTCCAATCAGCACGGCATCCAGGAGGGGGCCCTCTCACTCCCTCACAGTGACTGGGTCAGCATGGGGCACTTGACACCCTGAGACCCAATGAGGCCTCTCGGGACTTCTGGGGAGGAGCCCTTAGCTGCTCCACCCTGGATTCCCCCAGAGGAGGCTGCAAAGCTGCTCCCTTGAGAGCAGTTGGGGGTGGGATAGGGGTAGAGTCCACAGGCAGAGTGACACTGAGTCCTTGTGACATTAACAATGGAATCTACCTGTCCTCCTCTGGGCCTTTAGTAGTTGAGCCATTTAATTTCTTTTCTTGCTTAATCCAGTTTTAGTCAAGTTTTCTGGCACTTGCAGCAAAGAGTCCTAAGTGATGCAAGTGGAAGAGAACTGTTTTCTTAACCTGCTTTTGCACCACGACCCAAGATTCTTTTCTGCTGTCCTCTGTGGCACAGTGTGGAGACCAAAGCATGTGGCTCTGGGTGCCCCTCAGCATTCGTGTGTGCAGAACTTTTATTCTTGAAATCCTCATGGGCTGTGGAAATGTACTGATTCTTCCAGAAATGGATGACTACACTTACAAGGAATTTGCAGTTGAGATGCCCAAGGGTCTGATTCTGACAAGTTGAGGTTTTATCCCAAAAGTTAAGATTTCATTGACAAATAAGTTTACACAGAAACACTTGGGTAAATTAAACTTTAAGTTCAAGCACAAAATATATCCAGTTTAATAAATTGGGACCAATGTTTTGAAAAGAAGAAAAAAGTTATGTTGAAAACAAATGAAATCGAATATACAAGATAAGCAATATTTAACCGCTAGATCTCTTTGAAAGCTTATAGACATGGTCATTCTTTCATGGAGAGTTACTCTTATTACTTCATTTAAATAATCCTTTAATTTCTCTCCAACATTTTGTTATGAAATACTCAACCTACAGAAATGTTGCAAAAATAATCAAATGAATATCTACATGTCCCTCATCTAGATTCACCAATCGTTAGTGTTTTGCCATGTTTGTGCTATATACATATATATGTGACACACATCTTTAGGCAAAACTCTTATTTGATACGCACACACACACACACTTTTTTGATGAACCATCTGAGTTAATCGCAGACATCATGACACTTCACCTTTGAATACTTTATCATTTATATTCTAACAAAAATCAGATAATTATCACACTCAGGAAAGTTAACATTTAAACAATACTATTTTTTCCCTTTATATTTGGTGTGAATTCAAATTTTTCTATTTGTTCTTCAGCAATGATTTTTGTTGCTGTTGATCCAGGATCCAACCAAATATCATGCATGACATTTACTAATATTTTACTTTTATACATTATTCTACAGTCTTTTTTCTTGTTCTTAATGAAATACCTTGGGTTACTGTAAAACCAATATTTATTCCACCAATTACTTATTTACTATCAATTTCCATTCATTCCATTAACTACTTGGAAAATCAAAGTAATACAAAGAGGCTTGGTGGCAAAAGGTGTGAGGATATTGATGACTGGTGATTGATGATGATGATGTTGAAGAGAAAGAGGAGGAGGCAGAGGAGGAAGAAGAGGATAGTGGTGATTTTAAGTCAGGTTAACTAAATAAAAGTTTTGCCTGAAGATGGATGTATTTGTGCTCTTTTGTATTTTGAGTGTTTGTTTGCAAAAGGGCAAAAGCATATCGTTATAATATCTCCTGGGAGCGTAAGCCATCTCCTCCATGATCATCACCTTGACTTCATTCTCACCAAATCGCCACATCCCAAAAGCACGATGCTAAGCGTTCTGTGCACTACCTGCCACATCTGGCTGTTTTCTTGAGTACAGCGCTGTCCAGCAGAACATTCTCCAATGATAGGAATGTTCTAAACATGCACCATCCAGTATGTGTGACTGTTGAGGACTTGCCATGTGACTAGTGAGATAGAGGACCTGAATTTTAAATTTTATTTAATGTTACATAATTTAAATAGCCACATGTGACTGGTGGCAACTCTATAGAAGACTGAAGCTATAGGTCATGACTGCAAACACCATTTGTGCCCTCAGGACTCCCAATTCAGAGTCACAGTCATCACCTCTTGCAGCGTGTACACCATGTAGAGTTCACCACCAAGATTATGTTGACATCAGAAAATAATTTAGATGTGGCCTTTTTATTTAAAATTAAAAATCACCCTCTCCCCAGCCTGCCCCATGTGAAACTCTCTGTTCCTCTCCACTGGTTTATTTTCCCCATAGCATTTAATCACTATTTGGCACATTATATATTAAAATTATTTAATTGTCTATTATCTATCTCTGCTCATTATTATGTAAGCTCTGTGAGAGAGAGGATTTTTGGGGTTTTTTGTTTTCCGGTACGCGGGCCTCTCACTGTTGTGGCCTCTCCCATTGCGGAGCACAGGCTCCGGACGCGCAGGCCCAGCGGCCACGGCTCACGGGCCCAGCCGCTCCACGGCATGTGGGATCTTCCCGGACCGGGGAACGAACCCGTGTCCCCTGCATCGACAGGCAGACTCTCAACCACTGCGCCACCAGGGAAGCCGGAGGATTTTGTTTTATTTCCAGCTGCATCAGTAAAAATTTGGGAACGAGGCAGGAGCTGGAGATAATCACCCCAGGAATTCCTACTTCTTGTCAGTATCATGTGCCTTGCATCTCACACATGTCAGCTATGTCCACACATTTTCAGCAGAGCGTTGATGGTGGGAAATCAGCAGAGCAGAGTGAAAAGGGGGGGGTAAAAATTGGGGCCTAAACAGACCTGAATCCCAACTTTATGACTAATTTTATTATGTAACATAAAAAAATTGTACTCTTTTAGCTAGCTATGTTACAAAAAGTAGAAATACCTATGTAAATAATCTTCACAATGCCAGAAACAGAGGAAGGACTCCATGCATACACAGAATTTTATTAAAGCTTTTCCAATTACGTTTTCTTATAAATGAGCAGGCAAAGTATGTTACCAGTAAAGAAATAATAATGGCAGCTAATGCTTCTGGAGCACCTGGGTGCTGAGGACTTCAAATGTGGTAATCCACTTAAGTGTAGTTATTATACCTATTTTCAGTTGAGAAACTGAGGCTCAGAGAAATGTCCCAGGTCATCATGGTTGTGGCTGAGCTTGAATTCACTGAACTGGTGCAGTCTGGTTCCGGAATCTGTGGTGTGTGGCTCCAGACTGTGACATGCAAAAGGCTAAAAGTAATGCAACTGGAATGAAACCCCCTCTTGTCATTCATTTAGGCTGAAGTCCATTCTGGTGAGCATTTAATGGAGTGAGAAGCAGGCGGTTGGATAGGAGGACAGCTGCCCTCTTCTCCACATGCTCCAGGAAAAATCTCTGATGAGCCACACAGAGAATGAGATATTTTTATTTTAAGATACCTTTGGGGTATTTAAAAGGCCTCTTGTTTGCTTCCTGCCTGGAAAGGCTGAAGGGCCGCTCATTCTAGCTCCATGGGGTCCCCATTTCAACGTCAGAGGCTGCAGAAGTCTCTTCTGTAGATCTACATCATGAGTTTCTAGTGTCCAGGCTTGGAAATTATTTTTAGTCACCGACGTCACCCCAGACTGTTGTGGTTCCAGGGATCACCACCCAGGCAACACTCAGGCAGACAGCTGAGTAATGCGGGCAGCCAGCACTTGACCTGCAAGGGGGACAATAAGGACAGAAAGACTACTCAAATGCCTCGTGTCTTCATTTCAGCTGACTGCATGGTCCCAGCACCCTGATTCCTCCTGGTTCCTGCCCCTATAAACTTTTGCTGGGTTCCTTCTGCTCTAGTCTCCATGCTTTCCGATTTTGAGTAGGACAAGTACTTTGGTCCCCAGATTCTATTTCCATCCTGTTGGTGTTGGGCCCAGCTCTAGATATGATGGTATACTCCAGCAGGTTGGTCATGGGCTGGTCAGGAAAAGAAAGGACAAGAAGGACAGGAGGGAAAGAGGAGAGAGAAGGAGACTGCAGCTTCCTAACTTCTGTACCCATGAGCACCGGGAAGGGTGCTGGGATGCCTCATGTCATCTTTGCAGAGAGCATAACCCAGAAGAGGACCCAGCAGGTGAGGACTCCCTGTGTACACTTTTGGAAAAGAAGCAGAGGAGAGAGAACAGGCACCTGGACTTAGGACAATAGGGCTTCTAGCCAGGAGGTTGCACCAGCCTGGACCCTACAGCCCTTATGTGGTGAGGCAGTGGTCCTATCTGCAGGTGCTGTTCCCATGTTTCCCTTGGGGTGATGATGAAGCTCTCCATGCTGTGTAACCTGTGCACAGGGTAGAAGTCCTTCACCCGACTCTAGGTTCAAATTCATTCAGCTCTTTAGAAAGATTCAATTACAAAGTAATGTGTGCTCATAGTAAAATCATCATCATCATCAACATCATCATCATCTAAGCTTGGATTTTTTGAATTAAGGTACCACCTCCCAAGGCTAACAGCCAGGTGTGCCTTTTTTCACACCTTTCACAAATTTCACACAAATTAGAGATAATATTTTACAAAATCGTTTTATGCTTTACAAAACTGGACTCATACTACATACGTTTCTCTGCAAATTGTCTTTCACACTTCCTGTAGTTTTTTTGCCAGGCCAAAAAGTGCTGCCATAGGCATCCTCATTTTATAGGATAAATTCCGAGAAGTGAGATTGCTGGGCCAAAGGGTGCGTGTATTTTAACTGTTTAATAGATCTTGCCAGATTGCTTTCCAAAATAGTTGTAGTTATTCCAAAGTATGCAAAGTGCCCTTTCCCCTAAATCCTTGCCAGCACTAGGATGTCGTTGTTTTTTCTCATTTTTGAACAAATATACTGGATGAAATTAGTATCTTACTATGACTTGAATTTTCATTTCTCTGGGTAATAGTCAAATTAATCAATCATATTTTCATATCTTTATGGATCATTAATATTTCCTTTTTTCAAAACTGTCTATTCCTATTCATTGACTATTTCACATTGTGATTTTAAAATCTTTTTCTTATTAATTTTTAAGACTTTTTGTATGTTGTGGCTATTAACTCTTTATTTGTCAAATTTATTTCTTAATCATTTATCATTTGACTTACAATAGTTAATTTGACTTAAATATTACGATATTTGCCATGCAATTTTTTTACATGAATAAGTGTCATCAGTATTTCTCATGTTGTTTACAAAAAAGTGTTTAATTACAAAAGCAGAAGGAAAATAATCAGAAAAGAGTACAAAGATATATACAGGAACATATCAATTATAAGTATTGTTTACCATTAAGAATGGAAATAACCTGAATGTTCCAATATTAGAGGTATAACTTAGTTAATAGTGTTGTGGATGTTTTACATTTTTATTGTTTTTCTCATTGTTATTGTTTTTCTGTCTGAATTGCCAATATCGCTGTGGTTTCGTTTTCTATACTTTTCATTGCAAATGCAGAGTGTTTTAATTACATATGGATTGAAAAGTTTCTTATGGGCTGGTTGGCGATACCAATGACCAGCTTTAACACCGTTTCTATAGGAAAATGAATTCCTCATGAAAAGGAAGAAACTTAGTAAAGTTTTAGAATGTCTGAAATGAGGCTGCCTCTGCGCCATAAAATTTAGATGGAAGATGATAGATACAAAATAAATAGGCCAGCATTACTTGGGACCATGTCTACCAACTTTTTCTTAGCTGGGTTTTTTTGGGGGGAGTGGGTGTGTTGTTCTTTCTTCCTCTCTGCCTTTTTTTTTTTTAGATTGCTTGATAATAGCTTCTATCAGTTTCCCTACATCTGCCAGCAATTGGCATCATTCCATTTTGCTTCAATGATTCAGTAGCATCGCCTCCTGTGGAAATAGCTGCTTCTGGCAAAACTGTTTAGTTTACCATTTAATCAAAACATTTGCATAGTTCCACTCAGTTAGAAAGCAAAAATTGGGTTGATCATTTTTGCATGAAGACAAGTCAAATCAAGGAATGCTTTAAACCATGAAATGAAATTAAATATTGGAATGACAAAGATTTCACCATGAATAGGCTTTCTTAAATAATGGTTAAATGATACACAAAAGAAATTACAGTTTTATATAGAAAATATTTAGTGGTGACTTAATAAGTGTTTCCCAGGATCTTCAATGCATGTTACCAATGTGTAGCTTACTCATTTGGGGAGTTGGTTGCTCTGTGAAGATGCCTTGGATGGAGCTTCTCAGACTTTGCAACTGAAATATCCTCAGTGATAGTAAGCAGTGAGCAAGTTGTTAGGGCTTGACTGAAGAGGCTTGCTGCATTCAGGCCCTCCCACCTCCTGCTTTTATGTGCACAGTGCGCTTTACCTCACAACTATTTGGCACATGCCTGTTTTCACGTTAGAGTAATACTATCTGCTGAAAAATACCTTTACATACAGTGATGCTCCAGGGTGGTACACTCTATTCTGTGCCTTCAGAAACTCATGTGGTCACTAAGTACCTACTGCAGGATGTGCACAGTCAAGTTTGAGAATAAGACCTTGGAGGAAATTGGAGAATCTATACCCTACCCAACACAGAGCTGCTCAGAGGTACTGAATGTCACTTGAGACTGAGGGACACTTGGAAGTCTGACTAGATCCTGTAGACCTTCAGGTTAAAGAAAGGGTCTATTGTAAGGAAAACTGAAATGCTTCTAAGGTCTGCATCCTCAGCTATAAAAGAGCTGTATAGGAGGTCATCCAGGCTTTGGGAAACATCTAACAGGAAGCCAAACAATTTGGTTTGGGACCAAAATCAACAAGCTTGAGACCTCTGTAATGTTTTCTCCTAAATAACTTCATTAAGATACAGTTCAACATGGTACAATTCATCTACTTAAAGTGTACAACTCAACGATTTTTAATATATTGACATAGTTGTACAACCATCACCACAATCTAATCTAATTAGAATATTTTCATGCCCCCCCAAAGAATCTATGTATCCATGAGTAATCATTCATCATCCCACTTCTACTCACCCACATGCCCTAAGCAACCACTAAACTACTTTCTGCCTCTATAAATTTGCTTTTTGTAGGCATTTCATATACATGGCATCATACAATATGCAGGCTTTTGTGACTGACTTCCTTCACTTAGCATAATATGTTCAAGGTTCATCCATGTTGTAGTATGTATTGGTACCTCATTTCTTTTAATGGCCAAAAGCATTCCATTGTATGCATATACCACATTTTACTTATCCATACATCAGTTGATGGACAGTTGGGTTGTTTCCACTGCCATTAATAATGCTGCTATGAACATTTGTGTACAAGCTCTTGTATGGGCATATGTTTTCAATTCTCTTAGGTATAAACCTAAGTTGCTGAATCAAATAGTTTAACATTTTATGTAACTACTAAACTGTTTTCTATAGTGGCTTCACTATTTTACATTCCTACCAGCAACAGAGAGGGTTCCAATTCCTCTACGTCCTTGCCAACACTTATTATTGTCCGTCTTTTTGATTATAGTCATTCTAGTGGGTGTAATGTGGTATCTCGTTATTGTTTTGATTTGCATTTCCCTAATAATTAATAATGTTGAACATCGTTCATGTGCTTCTTGGCTATTTGTATATCTTCTTCAGAGAAATGTCTATTCAAGTGTCATTTGCTTTTTTTTTTTTTTTTTGTGGTACGTGGGCCTCTCACTGTTGTGGCCTCTTCCGTTGCAGAGCACAGGCTCTGGACGTGCAGGCTCAGCGGACATGGCTCACAGGTCTAGCCACTCCACGGCAAGGGGGATCTTCCTGGACCGGGACACGAACCCGTGTCCTCTGCCTCAGCAGGCGGACTCTCAGCCACTGCACCACCAGGGAAGCCCTCATTTGCTCATTTTTAAATTGGGTTGTCTTTTTATTATTGAGTTGTAAGAATTCTTTATGTGTTCTGGATACAAATTCCTTATTAGATATATAATTTGCAAATATGTTTTTCCATTCTATAGGCTGTGTTTTCACTTTCTTGATAGTACCATTTACAGCATAATTTTTTTAAAATTTTATAGTCCAATTTATCTGCTTATTTATTTATTTATTTATTTATTTATTGCTGCTTTGGGTCTTTGTTGCTGTGCACAGGCTTTCTCTAGTTGTGGTGAGCAGGGGCTACTCTTCACTGTGGTGCGTGGGCTTCTCATTGTGCTGGATTCTCTTTGTTGTGAAGCATGGGTTCTAGGCACACAGGCTTCAGTAGTTGTGACACACAGACTCTAGAGCACAGGCTCAGTAGTTGTGGCGCATGGGCTTAGTTGCTCCATGGCATGTGGGATCCCCCAGACCAGGGCTCGGACCCATGTTAACCCATGTTAAGAATCCACCTGCATTGGCAGGTGGATTCTTAACCACTGCACCACCAGGGAAGTCCCTGTCTATTTGTTTCTTTTGTTACTTGTGCTTTTGGTGTCATTTCTAATAAATCATTGCTTTACCAAGGTCATGAAAATTTAGTCCTGTGTTTTCTTCTGAGTTGTGTTATTTCGGCTTTTACATTTGTGTCTCTGATCCATTTTTAGTTAATGTTTGTGTATGGTATGATATAGGGATCTACTTTATTCTTTTGCCTGTGGTTATTATCCAGTTCTTCCCGCACAGTTTGACTGTTCTTTCCCCCAATTACTTATTTTGGTGTCCTAGTTAAAAAGCACCATAATTGTATGTTTCTGGACTCCCAGTTCTACTCCACTGATCCGTATGTTTATCCTCATTCCAGAACCACATTGGCATGATTACTATATCTTTGTAGTAAGTTTTGCAGTCAAGAAGTGTGAATCCTTCAACATTGTTTTTTTCAAGATTGTTTTGACTACTCTAGGTCTCTTGCATTTCTATATGAATTTTAAGATCAATTTGTCAATTTCTGGAAAAAAGTCACTTGAGATTTTGATAGATATTGTGTTGAATCTGTAGACCAACTTGGAGAGTTTTTCCATCTTAACAATAATTAGTTGATGACAATGTCATCTCTTCCATTTATATAGATCTTCTTTAATTTCTTTCAACAATATTTTCTAATTTTCATTGTACAAGTCTTGTATACAAGAATACTTTTATTACATTTATACTTAAATATTTTATTCTTTTTCATTTTCTTGTAAATAGAATTGTTTTCTTAATTTTTTCCCAGAATGTCCATTGTATAGAGATAGAAGAAATTTTTGTATATCTTTTACCTTGCAAACTTAATCAACTCATTTCTTAGTTCTAATAGTTTCTTTTTTTTTTTTAGAAGATTCATTAGGATTTTCTCCATACAAGATCTTGTCATCTGTGAATAGAGATAATTTAACTTCTTCCTTTCCAATCTGGATAATCTTTCATTTTCTCTGCTTTGTCTCTAATTACCTTTTAGTACAATGCTAAATAGAAGTGGCAAGGACAGACATTCTTATCTTGTTCCTAATCTTAGAGGAAAACATTTTGTCTTTCACCATTAAGTAGATGTTAGGTGTGGGTTTTTTTTTTATTGAAGTATAGTTTTTTTACAATGTTGTGCCAATCTCTGCTGTATAGCAAAATGACTCAGTTATATGCATATATACATTTTTAAAATATTCTTTTCCATTATGGTATCACAGAATATTGAATATAGTTCCCTGTGCTGTACATTAGGACCTTGTTGTTTATCCATTAGTTTGCATCTACCAACACCAAACTCCCAGTTCATCCCTCTCCCTCCCCACTACCCCTTGGCAACCACAAGTCTGTTCTCTATGTCTATGAGTCTGTTTCTGTTTTGAAGATAGGTTCATTTGTGCCATATTTTAGATTCCACATATAAGTGATATCATATGGTATTGTCTCTCTCTTTCTGACTTACTTCAGTTAGTATGATAATTTCTAGTTGGATCCATGTTGCTGCAAATGACATTATTTCATTCTTTTTTATGGCCGAGTAGTATTCCATTGTATGTATGTACCACATCTTCTTTATCCATTCATCTGTCAATGGACATTTAGGTTGTTTCCATGTTTTGGCATTTTGAATAGTGCTGCTATGAACATAGGGGTGCATGTATCTTTCTGAATTATAGTTTTGTCTGGGTAAATTCCCAGAAGTGGGATTGCTGGATCATATGGTAATTCTATTTTTAGTTTTCTGAGGAACCTCTGTACTGTTTTCCATAGTGGCTGTACCAACTTACATTCCCACCAACAGCATAGAATGGTTCCCTCTTATCCATACCCTCTCCAGCATTTGTTATTTGTAGACTTTTAAATGATGGCCATTCTGACCAGTGTGAGGTGGTACTTCAATGTAGCTTTGATTTGCATTTCTCTAATAATTAGTGATGGCATCTTTTCATGTGCCTACTGGCCTTCTGTATATCTTCTTTGGAGAAATGTCTGTTAAGGTCTTCTGCCCATTTTTCAGTTGGGTTTTTTTTTATTGTTGTTGAGTTGTAGCTATGGGTTTTTGTAGATGGCCTCTATCAGGTGAGAAAGTTCCATTCTATTCCAAGTTCCTTGAGAATTTTTATTATGAAAGTGAGTTAGATTTTTCAAAAGCCTTTTCTGTGTATATTGTCCTTTTTCTAATAATATAATTTATTGCATTATTGAGCCTTCATAATGATTCCTATGTTTGCAAACCAGGGGTAGTGATTTGTAGCAAACCCCTCATTACAGTAATTTTGATAAAGACTTGAAGAAGTTAAAGAGGCTGAACTTTAGTTTAAAAGCACTTTTTCTGAGAGAGGGAAGTAGAAATACAGAAAACTAATGGCAGCTACTCTAACTGTGAAGGGAAAGTGATTAGAATCCATACAGACAAGAACTATATGGCAGGGGCTTCCCTGGTGGCACACTGGTTAAGAACCCGCCTGCCAATGCAGGGGACATGGGTTCGAGCCCTGGTCTGGGAAGATCCCACATGCTGCGGAACAACTAAGCCCATGCCCCACAACTACTGAGCCTGTGCTCCGCAACAAGAGAAGCCACCACAATGAGAAGCCCGGGCACTGCGACAAAGAGTAGCCCCCACTCGCCGTAACTAGAGAAAGCCCACGTGCAATAATGAAGACCCAATGCAGCCAAAAAAAAAAAAAAAGAACTATATGGCACAGACACATTGGGTACATTGAGTAGACTTTAATAAAGAAGCTCTTTACGAAAGTGAGCAGGGAGTGGGCAGCATAGTGCAGTCCCCTGGGGGTAGAAACGGCAGGCCATTGCCACCCCTAGGCATGGAAAGGGAAAGCAACCAAGAGTCCTGAGGACAGGGGTCCTAGCTTCCCTGGAGGGATGGAGCTAAAGGTTTACTAAACAGCCATCAGTCCCATGCTTTCCTTGCTGCTCCACTGCCCTTGCTTTCCACTGTAGAACCCAACAGGAAGCCACTTGATGTAGTCCATACCTATCAGTCTCTTGGTGTATAGAACAATGTAGAAAAGGGTGATGGGTGAATCTGGTGAGACAAAGGGGCAGTTCCTATGTGTGCAAAGGGAGAAAAAGGCATGTGAGAATTTGACTATGTCATGAAAGTGATCCCTGGGGATTTTACGAACTGCACAATAAAACGTCTCATCCTGGATTTCTATATCTTGTCACCAAAAGGCCTCTGGATCACAGTTCTTTTCTAAATTATATTTACAGAAATAAATATCAAATCATCACTAGGTAGGTAAGCCATCCAAACCAGAGACACAGATATATACACGTAATGTTAAAATGTAGAAGGCAATAAAGGGTTGCTATGATTATTGGGGGGAAAGATCTCTCCAAACACAGAAGAAAAGGTAAGTGGGAAAGAAACCATTCTTTCAAAAATCTAAGAGGAGAGTTATAGGGAAGCTAGTGTATGTTTAATAAATAAGGACGCTTTCAAGGGAAAACAGGTAGATAACTTGGAAATAACAGTCAAGACAGTAAATATTCAGGTCTGAACAAGGTAGAGTGGATTCTGGAGCCAGCCTGCTTGAGTTCTTTTCTTGGCTCCATCACTAACTGTCTGTGAGACTTGGAGCAAGTTTCTTAACTTCTCTACCTCAGTTCTTCATCTCTAAACTTGAGATAACAATAGCACCTCTCTCAAATGACTGTTTAGGGCATTAAAATGAGTTAATTGTCATGAGGCACTCAGAGCAGACCCGGTAAACAGTCAGTGCTCAATAAATGTTAGCCCTTCTTGCTACGTTTTGATTTCTGTGTCTAACTGAAGGACCACTGATGTATATAGGTATGTTGGGACCTGATTTGCAAGTTATCCCAGTCCTCTATGTGTATAAGAAAGCAGTTTTGGGGGGGGGGATGTGAGGAGGATGGGTGGTAGGAGGGAAGACAGAGAAAAATTTAAAACTGCTTTCAAAACCTGCAATTTCTGAAATACAAAGAGGTCTGGAAGGATGTTACTATTGCAAGTAGCTACCATACATCATTTTTGAAAGAAAGTGAGATATGAAAAATAACATCCTAAAGATATTGCATTTTCTCAGATAATGTTCAGGGACTCCACAATTTGGGTTGTTCAATGCAACCCAGGCCCTGGGTAGGAAATTGCCCTCAGAGTCGGAAACTCTCTGTGATACTGCAGGCAGCTCAGGGACAGCTTCTCCCATTTACTTCCCTTCCCTCCAGAGAACTGTCCCCACAAGGGACTGTGCAGCCCCATTGCGACTACAGGGATGGCAGTGGCCCTGCCACCACAGTGAGAGCACATCAAACAGTCAACCACTGAAGTGCCTACAGCAGCCTCTAGACTTCTAGCAGCCACCATCACTGGGACCACTTCAACAAGGGCACCCAGAGAATGTCAGGCCAGGTGGACTTTGCTGCTCAGAAGTCCCTGCTCCTCCAGCACTTATGAGGAGAGTGTGCTGAGGGGAGAGACAGGACACTTCCCTCCAAGAGCTGAGGTTGGACGACATGCCCCTCAATTCTGAGAGATCCTAAAATAACCCTGTTCCTATATTCCTGGTCAAGAAAGTGAGGCCCAGGTAAAGAGACACCCTCAGCTATGAATTGTGTCTGCACTTTCTTCAGAAAATCATTATCGCTGCTGGAAATTTAAAACTGACATCGAGGAAAGTGGTGGCCATTTGTTTTCTCATTCCTTAGAGAACACAACCAGAGCTGCTCACAGTGGTGTGCTGGGCTGACTTGTAGAGCCAAAGGTTACATCTGCAGGAATTTTATGAGCCTGTTGTTACATAGTCCTTGCTAAAAATAATCTTATGTGAAATTACAATTAAATAAATTACTTTATAAATAATAGTAATGTCTTAAAACTCATCACTTCCTAACTATTTTACTATTCTCTATGTCCTTATAATTATTTATGTCCATTGTATCTGAGAGTGGAGATACTACATACTCGTGAGCTATCGTGTGTCACTTCTCAAGTCTGTGTTCAGTGGAATCAGAGTTGTAGGTTGATTAAGCCACCATGGGAGTATTTACTCCACAAAAATCAGTAAATGTTACAACTTTTTTGTTGAGCTAGTTGTTAAGTATTTACTGGGATGCCACACTGACATGTACAAAGGCATGCATGTTAGCACAGGGGAAAATTCATACAATATTTTAGATAGGAATGCTACAGAAAAGTGTGTAACTCCTTATTGTCTTTTCCTGGGAAGAATTAAGAGCAGGATAAATTCAATTCAGGAGGGGTTTATTGAAGATTTCTTGTGTGTTCAGCACTAGAGTAGATACTCAGCCTGAATGTTTAAAATTATTTATGCAAATGATGCCTCTTATGGAGACAGGATTAAATGGTTCTTCAACAAATCTTCAACGAATCTATTCATCTATAAAGAAATACTTCATATAAAGCCTAGTAGCCAAGATAATTGTTTTTCTCCAGGTTGTTGAACTGAGCATCATTTCTTCTGTTTTCCGTTCAAAGCACCCAGGTCATTCAATGGGTCTGTTTGAGCTGTTCCTGGGACATAAACAGATTTCAAAATGTAAATAGTTGATGTTTGATGCAGCCCTTTCCTATTGCTTTAAAAATTACTTAGAGTACTCAAATAAATTAATCTTCTTTTCGGGGATCCAAAGCAATTGTCTTTCATTAAACCCCATGCTTATAAGAGCTGCATAATTCAGTCTCCAAGTTGGCATCCCTACCTCCTTCCACTGAGCTACCAATGTACATAGCAAAACACAGGAGGAAAATCCCAATCATGAGAAAAATTCTTCCCTTCATTATAATCTGTCTTCTTTACCAAACAATGACATAATCTTAATAGCTTAATCTTTCATTTTATTAGAAAGACTCTGTTTGTGTGCACAACTGCAGAAAGGGTTTGGAGAAGCTGCTGGTGATGTGAAATGCCCAAAATCTCTTGGTAGTGTTTATAAAGGCCAGGAAATGGGCAGAGGCAGTGAGTCTGTCATCAGGGAACCATTCAAATAGAGATACTAGGTGGATTTAACATTTAAATTCATGTAACTCACTATATTAACAGAAAAAGAAAAACAGTGTGATCATGTCAAAAATGCAGAAAAAACATTTGACAATGAAAAAATCAATAAACATTTAACCAGACTGATGAAGAAAGAAAGATAAGAGGCCATTAATTACCAGTATCATGAATCAGAGAATGGACATCATCACAGATTCCACAGACACAAAACATAAAATACTGGAGTATTATAGAAAACTTCTGTTAATAAATGTGACAACTTAAATTAAGTGGAAAAACTCCTTGAAGGCATAAACTACCAAAGCTCACTCTAGAAGAAATAGATAATTTGAATGGTGCTATATCTGTGAAAGAATTGAAAATTGAATTCACAGTTAAAATCTCCCACAAAGAAAACCCCAGGCCAGATGGCATCACTAGTGAATTCTACCAAACATTTGAGGAAATAAAAATATCAATTCTACATAAACTCTTTCAGAAAATATAAGACTAGGGGAAAATTTCCAACTCACTTTATGAAGCCAGTTTTACCCTATAACAAAACCAGACAAAGACATTATGAGAAAATAAAATTATACACCAATTCCTTCATGATCACAGATGAAAAATACTTTAAAAAATCTAGCAAAAATGAATCTAGAAATAATAAAACAGGATAATACATCATTTCAAAAACAAGAATGTCTATTCTCACACCTCAAAATCTACATTGTACTAGAGATTCTAGCCAATGAAATATGGCAAGAAAAATAAATTAAAGATATACCAATTGGAAAGGAAGATGTAAAACTGTCCTCATCTGGAGAAAACATGAATGTTTTTGTAGAAAGTCCTATGGTATGTAGAGAAAAAGATTCTAGAATAAATACATAAATTTAGTAACGTTGCAGAATATGAAGACAACACACACAAAAAATCAATTGTCCAGTCTCTAGTCCAGATAAAACAGCATAGACTCCTTTCTCCCTGCTTCTACCCACTGAGGACAATTAAGAACCCTGTAAATAACCAAAGAGGACATCAAAAGAGAACTCTGAAATATGGTAAGAGTAAGACAGATTGGTTTGGGACCCTAGGACGGAAATAACATTACAGCAGAGCGTTTTATGACACCCCCTCCACCCAACAGAACAAAGTGACCCATACCTGGCATTCTCCAACCTTCAACTTAGTAACACAAGGAGGTCCTGGTAGACCCACTCCTCTTCTGGATTGAATGAGATTCCCACCAATAACACCAGGTAGTCTAGTAGCACCGGTAAGGGAGATCAATCAGGAATCCACCTTTAAAATGGCTAAAGAAATTCCTTCAAACAGAAAGAAAATTATAAAAGCAGGAATACTGAAAGTTCAGGGAGGAAGAAAGAACAGTTGAAATAGGAGAAAATGGTTACATAAAATATACCATCCTCCTCATGAATTTTATACATTACATTGATAATCAAAACAAAAATTATAGGGAAGTTAATTGTAGGGAAGTTAAAAAGACTTAAATGAATGTGAGTTATCTATATACTTCACCCAAGGTAGTAAAATGGTGATACCAGAGAACTGCAATAAGTCATATATATATATTTTAATACCCAGAGAAACCACTGATAAAATTATACAAAAAAAACCCTCAGACACACTATAAATAAACCAATGTGGAATCCTAAGAATGTTTAATCTATGGGAAGGCATGAAAAGGGAAATAAGAAGGAAAGGAACTAAACAGGAAACAAACTATAAAAATATAATAATGTAATGTAAATGAGGTAAACATACACCCCAAAAGGCAGAGGTTGAGCAGATTAAAAAGAAACATTATAAACTGTGTGTCTGTTTACAAGAAACTTATCTTAAATTCAACATATGTTGGTTGCAAGTAAAAGGATGGAAAATGATATACCATGTAAACATTTCTAACAAGGCATGAGTGATTATATAAATATCAGATTAGGCAGATTTCAAAGCAAAGAAGTTTGCTAAAAATAAAGAGGGACATTACATAGTAATTAAAGTGTCAATCCACCACGAAAACAGAACAATCTTAAATGTGTGCTCACCAGAAAAAAGAGCCTCAAAATTTATGATGCAAAACAATAGAGCTGGAAGTTTAAAGAAGCAAATCTTAAATTATGGGGATTCTTCAACCCCTTCTCAGCAACTGATAGAACTACTAGAGAAAAAATCAGCAAGGATATAAAAGAATAACACAATCAACTAACAGGATCTAATTGACATATATAGAATGCTCCACCCAACAACAGCACAATTCACATTTTTTCCAATTGCCCATGGAACATTCACCAAGACCATATTCTGGGCCATAAAACAAGCCTCAACAAATTTAAAATAATTATAATCATACAAAATATGTCTTCTGACCATAACAGAATCAAACTAGAAATCTATAACAGAAAGAAAACAGGAAAATCTCTAAACACATGGAAATTAAACAACACTCTTCTACATAATCCATGAGTCAAAGAAGAGGTTCAAAAGAAATTAAAACCAAATGAAAATGAAAATAAAACATTTCAAGATATGTGGGATGGAGCTCAATAGTTCTGAGAGGAAAATTTATTGCACTAAATGCTTACACTAGAAAAAAGGCAAGATCTTAAATCAATAACCAAGTTTCTTAATACAGGAAGAGCAAAACAAACTCAAACTAAGCACAAGGAAATAATAGATAAGAGCAGAAGTCAATAACTGAAAACAGGAAAATGATAGAAAAAAATCAATGAGACCAAAAACTGGTTCTTTGAAAAGACTGGTAAAATAGACAAACCTCTATCAAGACTGACAAAGAAAAAAAGAGAGAAAGACACAAATTAGCAATAACAAAAATGAAACAGAGGGTATCACCATTGATCCTTCTCATAGTCTGTTTGGGACATTACAACAAAAATACCCTAGACTGGGCTTGTAAACAACAAACATTTATTTCTCTTAGTTCTGGAGGCTTAAGACTCAAGATCAAGGTGTTGGCAGATCCAGTCTGGTGAGGGCCTACTTCCTGGTCCATAAGTGACCTTCTTCTCACTGTGTCCCCACTTGGCAGAAGGGGCAAGGGAGAAATCAGGGGTCTCTTTTATAAGGGCATTGTTCCCATTAATGAAGGCTCCACCCTCATGAGCTAATTACCTCCCAATACCATCACATTGGGGGTTAGGACTTCAATATATGAATTTGGGGTGGGACACAAACTTTCAGTCCATTACATTCCTGAAGACTTCAGAAGAGCAAGGGAAAGCCACTAACAACTTATATGTTAAAATTGTCAACTTGCATGAAATGGACCAATTCTTTGAACAGTACAAACTACCACAACTCGTCCAATATTAAATAGATAATTTGAATAGCTTTACTATGAAGGAAATGGAATTCATAATTTAAAATCTACTGAAAAAAGGAAAAAAGGTCCAGTTGGTTTAATTGGAGAATTCTAAAGTAAACATTGTTAAACATTGTATAAACCATTCTTTTCCATAAAACAGAAGAGTGAACACTTCACACCTCATTCTATGAAGCCAGTATTATCTTGATGCTAAATGTAGACAAAGACAATTCAAGAAAAAAAACCACTACAGACTAATACTGCTCATGAATAAAGATGTAAAAATTCTTGACAAGTATTAACAGAGAGAATTCATCAATATACAAAAAGAATTATACACCATAAGCAAGTGGGATTTATTCCAGATAAGCAATGTTAGTTCAATATTCAAAAAACAATCAGTGTAATACACCATGTTAATATACTATAGAAGAAAAATCATATGGTCATATCAATTGATGTGGAAATTCCCTGACCAATTATGATAAAAACTGTTAGGAAATTATGAATAGAGAGGAACTTCCTCAACCTGATAAAGTACATGAATAAAAACCTACAGCTAATATAGTCTTTCATCATACTTAATGATGAAAGACTAACTACTTTCCCCTAAAATTGGGAACAAAGCAAGGATGTCCAATCTCACAGGTGCTCAAAGTTCTGGGCAGCACAGTAAGGCAAGAAAAGAAAAAAATGCATACAGATTACAAAGAAAGAAGGAAAACTGTTTCTAGTTGCAGATGACACAATGGTCTATGTAGAAAACTCCAAGGTAACTCCCACCTCCCACTGCTAAGAGGGAGAGAGAGGGAGAGAGATAAACAGCTAGAACTAAAAAGTGGGTTCAGCAAGTTTGCATGATACAAAAAGAACATAAAAATCAATCATATTTCTATATACTAATAACAAACATGTAGAAACAAAACTTAAAATACAATAGACTATATAGTCCCTCAAAAGTAAAGGAAATACTTAGGTATACATTTAACAGAGTGTATAAAGATTCTAAATGCTAAACATTATAAAATGTTGATCAAATAAATCAACACATATAAATGGAGAAACATATTTATGAATTGGAGGATTCACATGGTAAAAATGTCAATTATCCGCAAATCAATCTACATATATAATATTTTTTATCAAAATCCCAGCAATTTTTTAAGACATAGACAACCTCATTCTAATATTTGTATGATAAGGAAAAGGCCCTAGAATAACCAAAACAATCTTGAAAAAGAAGAGTAAAGTGGGAAGAATCACTCTTTCCAATATTAAGACTTACTACATAGCTACAGTAATCAAGACAGTGTGGTACACAGAAGAGATAAACATATAGATCAATGAACAGAATAGAGAATCTAGAAATAGATCTACAGAAATGTGCTCAATTAATTTTTGACAAAAGAGAAAGAGCAATTCAATGGAGGAAAGATAGACTTTTCAGCCAATGATGCTGGATTATTTGGACATTCATAGGCAAAAAATAAACTTCAGCCTAAATCTCACATGTTATACAAAAATTAACTCAAAATGAATCACAGACTTAAATGTAAAATATAAAATTGTGAAAGTTCTAGAAAAAATACAGAAGAGAGAATCTTTAGGATCTAGGACCAGGAAATAGATCTTGCACTTGAAACCACAAGCATGATCCATAAAAGAAGAAAATAATACATTTGACCTCATCAAAATTTAAAACTTTTCCTTCTCTAAAAGGACTTGATAAGAGGATGAATCCAGACTGGGAAGAAATATTGCAAAACACATATTCAACAAGGTACTAGAATCTAGACTATATAAAGAACTCTCAAAATTCAACAGTAAAAAACAATCCAATTAAAAATGAAAGACATGAACAGGCATTTCACTTAAAGAGTAAATACAGTTGTCAAATAAGCTCATAAAAAGATGTTCAACATCATTAGCCCTTAGGGAAACATAAGTTAAAATCATGCACTATCACTACACACCTATTAGAACAGCTTAAATAAAAAATAGTGACAGCACAAAATGCTGGTGAATAAAAGGAGAGGCCAGATCACTTGTACGTTGCTGATGAAAATGTAAAGTGTTACAGCAATTATGGAAAAAATTTAGCAGTTTCTTAGAAAAGAAAACCTTCAATTACCATATGGCCCATCAATTGGACTCATGTGCATTTATCCTCGAGAAATGGCAACTTATGGTTACACACAAAAATGTGAACAGAAGTGTTCATAACATCTTTATTCACTATAGCCCAAAACTGTAAACATTCACATGTCCTTTAATGGATGAATCGTTAAACAACTGTGGTATATCCATACCATGAATTAATATTCAGAAACAAAAAGGAAACTATGGATATACCCAACTTAGATGAAGCACTAGGGATGCTGAGTTTAAAAAGCCATTCCCAAAAGGTTACATACTATAATTTTATTTTAATAATATTCTTAACATAAGATTATAAAGATGGAGAACAGATTACTAGTTGTCAGGGGTGAGGGTTGTGGGAAGCTGGGGGAGGTAGGTGCAGTTACAAAAGGGCAATGCAAAGGAATCCTTGAGGGCAATGAAATTATTCTGTACTTTGTGGTGATGAATACACAAACCTACACATGTAATAAAATTGCATAAGACTAAATACATACATGCACATGCACACAAACACACACGAATACAAGTGAAATGGGAAATCTCAGTAAGATTGGTGGTTGTCTCAGACTTCTGTTTGTTGGGAGTTTTTTAATCACAGTTTCAATTTCAGTGCTTCTGATTGGTCTGTTCATATTTTCTATTTCTTCCTGGTTCAGTCTTGGGAGATTGTAACTTTCTAAGAATTTTTCCATTTCTTCCAGGTTGTCCATTTTATTGGCATACAGTTTCTTGCATTAGTCTCTTATGATCCTTTGTATTTCTGTGGTGTCAGTTTTGATTTCTCTTTTTCATTTCTAATTGTATTGATTTGAGTCCTCTTCCTTTTTTTCTTGATGAGTCTGGCTAAAGGTTTATCAATTTTCTTTATCTTTTCAAAGAACCAGATTTTAGTTTGATTGATCTTTGCTATTGTTTTCTTTGTCTCTATTTCATTTATTTCTGCTGTGATTTTTAGGATTTCTTTCCTTCTACTCACTTGGGGTTTTGTTTGTTCTTCTTTCTCTAGTTGTTTTAGGTGTAAGTTTAGGTTGTTTATTTGAGCACTGTTTACAATAGCCAAGACGTGGAAGCAACTTAAATGTCCACTGACAGAGGAATGGATAAAGAAGATGTGGTACATATATGCAATGGAATATTACTCAGCCACTAAAAATAATGAAATAATCCATCTGCAGAAACATGGATGGACCTAGAGATTGTCATACTGAGTGAAGTAAGTCAGAGAAAGAAAGAGAAATATCATATGATATGGCTTATATGCAGAATCTAAAAAGAAATTATACAAATGAACTTATTTACAAAAGAGAAACAGACTCACAGACTTAGAGAATGAACTTTTGGTTACCAACAGGGAAGTGTAGAGGGAAGGGATGGTTAGGGACTTTGGGATTGACATGTGCACACTGATATATTTAAAATGGATAACCAACAAGGACCTACTGTATAACACAAGGAACTCTGCTCAATATTATGTAACAACCTAAATGGGAAAAGAATTTGAAAAAGAATAGATACATGTATATGTATAACTGAATTCCTTTGCTATTCACCTGAAACTATCACAACATAGTTAATCAACTATACTCCAATACAAGATAAAAAATTTAAAAATTAAATTAAATTAAAAAGTAAAAAAATATATATTGGTGGGTTATCTCAATGTCGATATCCTGGTTGTGGTATTGCACTTTAATTTTGCCACATGTTTCCATTGAGGGAAGCTGGATAAAGGATAGAAAGAATCTCCATTCTATTTCTTTCCATTGAATAGGTATCAAAACAAAAAGTTTAATTAAAAAGTCAACTTTTTCATTTTATTACGAATGAACAATTGGAAATTTTAACAAAATAATATTTCTACTTGCAATAGTATGAAAATATGAAACAGGAATATATCTAACAAAAATGTGCAAAGTATGTATACTGAAAGCTAAAAATATTGCTGAGAGAAATTTTTTAAAGATCTAAATAAAATGGAGACAGAGACCATGTTAACTGGTCAGAAGATTCAATATTGTCAGAATGTCAATTTTTCCCAAGTTAAAGTCTGATTTCGATAGAATTCCAATCAAAATCCTAGCAAGCTCCTTTGTGGGAATTGCTAAGATGATTCTAAAATTTGTGTGGAAAATGAAAGGTCTAGAATAATCAAAGCAATTTTGAAAAAGAAGAACAAATTGGATGACTTATACTACCTGATCTCAAGACTTATTGTAGTAATCAAGACAGTGGGGAATAGATATAAGGATAGACAAAGAAATGTGTGGAATAGAATAGAAAGTTCAGAAATAGACCCATGGGGTGTATGTGTGTGTGTGGTCATTTTTTCAGTGTTAAAAAGGCAATTCAACTGGAAAAGAATTTTTTTCATAAAATGCTGTTAGAACAAATGGATATCCCCATTAAAAAAATGAACCCCAACACTTATGTAATATATAAAAATTAACTCAGAACGGATCATAGACCTATATAATTGCTAAAACTGTAAAACTAGACCTAAATGTAATAGTTAAAACTATAAAACTATATCATGAAAATCTTCATGATCTTGGGATCAGCAATGATTTTTAAAATATGGTACCAAAGAATGGTTCATAAAATTTTTTTAAATTGATAAATTGGACTTCAAATTTTAAAAAACATGCTTTTCAAAAGACAATGCTAAGAAAATGAAAGACAACCCACAGACTGGAAGAAAATATTTACAACAAAAACCCTGAGAAAAACTTGTATGCAAAATATACAGTTTTTCAATTTAAAAATAGAAATACAAACCAAAAAAAGTGTGCAAATAATAAAAACATACACTTATATGACCCAGCAATTGCACTTTAAGTTATTTTTCCAAGAGATACTTCATCAAAGAAGATAGGCAAATAGCAAATCAAAGATGAAAGATACTCTAACATTAGTCACTAGGGAAGTGTAAATTTAAAATATGATATATCACTACACAATTACTAAAATGGCTAAAAATTTTAATGACTGGCAACACTAAATATTGGAGAAGATATGTTTCAACTACAACTATCTCCATACATTGCTAGTGGTAAAGCAGGATGCTACAACAACTTTGGAAAATAGTATGGTGGTTTCTTACAATGTTAACCATATACTTATATGACCTAGTAATTTCATTCCTAGGTATTTTCCTAAGATAAATGAAAATATAAGTTTACACAAAGACTTAAATACAAATGCTTATAGTAGCTTTATTCATAATAGCCCAAAACTAGAAATAACCCAAGAATCCATCAATCAGTGAATGGTAAACATTGTGGTGTATCTATACAATGGGATTCTACTTAATAGGAAAAATAAGGGAGTGTTAATACACACTACAACATGAATGAATCTCAAAATAATTATGCAGTGTGAAAGAGGTCAGTCACAAAAGAATACATGCTATATGATTCTACTTATATGAAATTTTAGGGCAATGTTATAGCAAATTATAGCAGAAGAAAGCAGATCAGAGATTGTGCTAGGTGGCCAGAAGATGAAAGAGGAGATTAGCTATACAGAGATACAAGGAAATTTTATGTGGAAACATAACATGGAAACATGTTACATTATAACTGTGGCCATGGTTACACCATTATTTACAACTGTCAAAAATCATTAAATAGTATACTTTAAATTGATTAATATTGTATATATGACAATAATTATACCTCAATAAAAGTATACCCCAATAAACCTGATTTAATTAATTATCTCTAATTAAAGGCATTAGGGCTACCAAGGCAGTGAAGAATAAGGGAAGAAGGAAATCCAGAATCAACAGACACCTCTAAGAGGCTTGAGGCAGTGTGGAACTGCATAAGACAAAGAATTTGCAGCCTTTTGAAAGAGATGGACAAATATGCACATATATAAGTACAATGTGATGAGTCCATATCAGTATGAGTCATTCATGTAGACCACACTACCATAACTAGCTAAAGGATTTTTAATTTTATCTTTTTTGACAGCCTTATTGAGGTATAATTTGCATTCCATAACATTTTAGTAAACCTGATGATTTTTAGTATATTTTTTCAGTTGTGCAACCATCACCACAATCCATTTTTAGAAAAACTCCATTACTCCAAAAGTTGTCCTCATTCCTTTTTTCAGGCAATTCCTGCTCCAAACTCCAGCCTCAGGCAACCATTGAACTCCTCAAAGTTTTGCCTTTTCTAGAAATTTCATATTAATGGGATTATATAACACATAGTCTTTTGTATCTGGCTTCTTTCATTTAGCATAATGTTTTTGAGGTTCGTCCATACTGTATGCATTAGCTGTTGGTTATTTTTCTTACTGGATAGTACTCCATTGAATATTGAATTGTTTATCCATTCATCAGTTAATGGGCAATTAGATTTTTCCACTTTGGGGCTATTAAAAAATTTTTTATTGGGATATAATTGTTTTACACTGTTGTGTTAGTTTCTACTGTACAGCGAAGTGGAGTTCCCTGTGCTATACAGCAGGTTCTCTTTAGTTATCTATTTTATACATATTAGTGTATATATGTAAATCCCAATCTCCCAATGCATCCCACCCCCCTTTTCCCCCCTTGGTGTCCATACGTTTGTTCTCTATGTCTGTGTCTCTATTTCTGCCTTGCAAACAGGTTTATCTGTACCATTTTTCTAGATTCTACATGTATGCATTAAGATACGATATTTGTTTTTCTGTTTCTGACTTACTTCACTCTGTATGACAGTCTCTATGTCGATCCACAACTCTGCAAATGACCCAGTTTCATTCCTTTTTATGGCTGAGTAATATTCCATTCAATATACGTACCACACCTTCTGTATCCATTCATCTGTGGATGGGCATTTAGGTTACTTCCATGACCTAGCTATTGTAAAGAGTGCTGCAATGAACTCTGGGGTTCATGTGTCTTTTTGAATTATGGCTTCCTCTGGGTATATGCCCAGTAGTGGGATTGCTGGGTCAGATGGTAATTCTATTTTTAGCTTTTTAAGGAACCTCCATACTGTTCTCCATAGTGGCTGTACCAATTTATATCCCCACCAATAGTACAAGAGGGTTCCCTTTTCTCCACACCCTCTCCAGCATTTGTTGTTTGTAGATTTTCTGATGATGCCCATTCTAACTAGTGTGACGTGATACCTCATTGTAGTTTTGATTTGCATTTCTCTAATAATTAGTGATGTTGAGCATCTTTTCATGTGCCTCTTGGCCATCTGTATGTCTTCTTTGGAGAAATGTCTATGTAGGTCTTCTGCCCATTTTTTGATTGGGTTGTTTGTTTTTTTGATATTGAGCTGCATGAGCTGCTTGTATATTTTGGAGATTAATCCTTTGACTGTTGATTCATTTGCAAATATTTCCTCCCATTCTGAGGGTTGTTTTTTCATTTTGTTTATGGTTTCCTTTGCTATGTAAAAGCTTTTAAGCTTCATTAGGTCTCATTTGTTTATTTTTGTTTTTTACTACTCTAGGAAGAGGGTCATAAAAGATCTTGCTGTGATTTATGTAAGAGTGTTCTTCCTAAGTTTTCCTCCAAGAGGTTTATAGTGTCCGGTCTTACACTTAGGTATCTAACCCATTTTAAGTTTATTTCTGTGTATAGTGTTAGGGAGTGTTCTAATTTCATTCTTTTAAATGTAGCTGTCCAGTTTTCCCAGCACAACTTATAGAAGAGACTGTCTTTTCTCCATTGTATATTCTTGCCTCCTTTGTCATAGATTAGGTGACCATAGTTGCGTGGTTATATCTCTGGGCTTTCCATCCTGTTCCATTGATCTATATTTCTATCTTTCTGTTTTTGTGCCAGTACCATATTGTCTTGATTACTGTAGCTTTGTAGTATAGTCTGAAGTCAGGGAGCCTGATTCCTCCAGCTCCATGTTTTGTTTTGTTTTGTTTTGTTTTCTCAAGATTGCTTTGGCTATTTGAAGTCCTTTGTGTTTCCATACAAATTTTAAGATTTTTTGTTCTAGGTCTGTAAAACATGCCATTGGTAATTTGATAGGGATTGCATTGAATCTGTAGAATTGCTTTGGGTAGTATAGTCACTTTCACAATATTGATTCTTCCAATCCAAGAACATGGTATATCTCTCTATCTGTCTGTGTCATCTTTGATTTTTTTTATCAGTGTCATAGTTTTCTGAGTACAGGTATTTTACCTCCTTAGGTAGGTTTATTTTTAGGTATTTTATTCTTTTTGTTTCAATGGTGAATGGGATTGTTTCCTTAATTTCTCTTTCTGATCTTTCATTGTTAATGTATAGGAATGCAAGAGATTTCTGTGTATTAATATTGCATCCTGTAAATTTACCATATTCATTGATTAGCTCTAGTAGTTTTCTGGTGTTATCTTTAGGATTTTCTATGTATAGTATCATGTCATCTGCAAACAGTGACAGTTTTACTTCTTTTCCAATTTGTATTTCTTCTATTTCTTTTTCTTCTCTGACTGCTGTGTCTAGGACTTCTAAAGCTAAGTTGAATAATAGCGACAAGAGTGGACATCCTTGTCTTATTCCTGATCTTAGAGAAAATGCTTTCAGTTTTTCACCCTTGAGAATGATGTTGGCTGTGGGTTTGTCATATATGGCCTTTATTATGTTAAGGTATGTTCTTTCTATGCCCACTTTCTGCAGAGCTTTTATCATAAATCAGTGTTGAATTTTGTCAAAAGCTTTTTCTGCATCTATTGAGATGATCATATGGTTGTTTTTTTTTGTTTTTGTTTGTTTGTTTTGCGGTATGCAGGCCTCTCACTGTTGTAGCCTCTCCCGTTGTGGAGCACAGGCTCTGGACGCGCAGGCTCAGCAGCTATGGCTCACGGGCCTAGCCACTCCATGGCATGTGGGATCTTCCTTGACCGGGGCACGAACCTGTGTCCCCTGCATCAGCAGGCGGACTCTCAAGCACTGCGCCACCAGGGAAGCCCGATCATGTGGTTTTTATTCTTCAGTTTGTTAATATGGTGTATCACATTGATTGATTTGCATATACTTGATTGATTTGCATATACTGAAGAATCCTTGCATCCCTGGGACAAACCCTACCTGATCATGGTGTAAGATCTTTTTAATGTGTTGTTGGATTCTGTTTGCTAGTATTCTGCTGAGGATTTTTGCATCTATATTCATCAGTGATATTGGTCTTTAATTTTCTTTTTTTGTAGTATCTTTGTCTAGTTTTGGTATCAGGGTGATGGTGGCCTTGTAGAATGAGTTTGGGAGTGTTCTTTCCTGTGCAGTTTTTGGAAGAGTTTGAGAAGGATGCGTGTTAGCTCCTCTCTAAGTGATTGATAGAATTCACCTGTGAAGCCATCTTGTCCTGGACTTTTGTTTGCTGGAAATTTTTAATCACAGTTTCAATTTCATTACTTGTGATTGGTCTGTTCATATTTTCTATTTCTTCCTGGTTCAGTCTTGGAAGTTATACCTTTCTAAGAGTTTGTCCATTTCTTCCAGGTTGTCCATTTTATTGGCATAGAGTTGCTTGTAGTAGTCTTTTATGATCTTTTGTATTTCTGTGATGTCTGTTGTAACTTCTCCTTTTTCATCTCAATTTTATTGATTTGAGTCCTCTCCCTCTTTTTCTTGATGAGACTGGCTAAAGATTTATCAATTTTTTTCATCTTCTCAAAGAAACAACTTCTATTTTTCTTGATTTTTGCTATTGTTTTCTTTGTCTCTATTTCATTTATTTCTGCTGTAATCATTATGATTTCTTTCCTTCTACTCACTTTTGGTTTTGTTTGTTCTTCTTCTTTGTCTAGTTCCTTTAGGTGTAAGGTTAGATTGTTTATTTGAGAGTTTTCTTGTTTTTTGAGGTAGGATTGTATTGCTATAAACTTCCCTCTTAAGACTGCTTTTGCTGCATCCCATAGGTTTTGGAGTGTCGTGTTTTCGTTGTCATTTGCCTCTAGGTATTTTTTGATTTCTTCTTTGATTTCTTCAGTGATCTCTTGGTTATTTAGTAACACATTGTTTGGCCTCTATGTGTTTGTGGTTTTTATGTTTTTTCACTGTAACTGATTTCTAATTTCATAGTGTTGTGGTAAAAAAAAAGATGCTTGATATAATTTCAATTTTCTTAAATTTACCAAGGCTTGATTTGTGACCCAAGATGTGATCTATCCTGAAGAATGTTTTGTTTGCACTTGAGAAGAAAGTGTAATCTGCTGTTTTTAGATGGAATGTCCTATAAATATCAATTAAATCTATCTGGTCTATTGTGTCATTTAAAGCTTGTGTTTCCTTATTAATTTTCTCTCTGGATGATCTGTCCATTGGTGTAAGTGAGGTGTTAAAGTCCCCCACTATTATTGTGTTACTGTCGATTTCCTCTTTTATAGCTGTTAGCATTTGCCTTATGTGTTGAGGTACTCCTATATTGGGTGCATATATATTTATAATTTTTATGTCTTCTTCTTGGATTGATCCCTTGATGATTATGTATTGTCCTTCCTTGTCTCTTGTAGCATTCTTCATTTTAAAGTCTATTTTATTTGATATGAGTATTGCTACTCCAGGTTTCTTTTGATTTCCATTTGCATGGAATATCTTTTTCCACCCCCTCACTTTCAGTCTATATGTGTCCCTAGGTCTGAAGTGGTTGTCTTGTAGACAGCATATATATGGGTCTTGTTTTTGTATCCATTCAGCAAGCCTGTGTCTTTTGGTTGGAGCATTTAATCCATTCATGTTTAAGGTAAAAATTGATATGCATGTTCCTATTACCATTTTTTTAGTTGTTTTGGGTTTGTCTTTTTAGATCAATTCTTCTCTTGTGTTTCCCACTTAGAGAAGTTGCTTTAGCATTTGTTTTAGAGCTGGTTTGGTGGTGAGAATTCTCTTAGTTTTTGCTTCTCTGTAAAGCTTTTGATTTCTCCATCAAATCTGAATGAGATCCTTGCTGGGTACAGTAATATTGTTTGTAGATTCTTCCCATTCATCACTTTAAATATATCGTGCCACTCCCTTCTGGCTTGTAGAGTTTCTGCTGAGGAATCAGCTGTTAACCTTATTGGAGTTCCCTTGTATGTTATTTGTCGTTTTTCCCTTGTTGCTTTTAATAATTTTTCTGTCTTTAATTTTTGTCAGTTTGATTACTTTGTGCCTTGGCGTGTTTCTCCTGGGACTCTATGTGCTTCCTGGACTTGGGTGGCTATTTCCTTTCCCATGTTAGGGAAGTTTTTGACTATAATCTCTTCAAACATTTTATCAGGTCTTTTCTCTCTCTCTTCTCCATCTGGGACCCCTATAGTGAGAATGTTGCTTCGTTTAATATTGTCCCAGAGGTCTCTTAGGCTGTCTTCATTACTTCTCATTCTCTTATCTTTATTCTGTTCCACAGCAGTGAATTCCACCATTCTGTCTTCTAGGTCACTTATCCATTCTTTTGCCTCAGTTATTCTGCTATTGATTCCTTCTAGTATGTTTTTCATTTCAGTTATTGTATTGTTCATCTCTTTGTTCTTTCATTCTTCTAGGTGTTTGTTCTTTAATTCGTCTAGGTCTTTGTTAAACATTTCCTGCATCTTCTCAATCTTTGCCTCCATTCTTTTTCCGAGGTCCTGGATCATCTTCACCATTATTATTCTGAATTCTTTTTCTGGAAGGTTGCCTATCTCCACTTCAGTTAGTTGTTTTTCTGGGGTTTTATCTTGTTCCTTCATCTGGTACATAGTCCTCTGACTTTTCATTTTGTCTATCTTTCTGTGAATGTGGTTCTCATTCCACAGGCTGCAGGATTGTAGCTCTTTTTGCTTCTGCTGTCTGCCCTCTGATAGATGAGGCTATCTAAGAGTCTTGTGCAAGCTTCCTGATGAGAGGGACTGCTGGTGGGTAGAGCTGGGTGTTGCTTTGGTGGGCAGAGCTCAGTAAAATTTTAATCCACTTGTCAGCTGATGGGGTTGGTTGTTTGGCTTCAGGTGACCCAGCACTGGAGGCTACAGGCTCTTTGGTGGGGTTGATGGCGGACTCTGGAAGGGCTCATGTCAAGGAGTACTTCCCAGAACTTCTGTTGCCAGTATCCTTGTCCCCACAGTGAGCCACAGCCACCCCCCACCTCTGCAGGAGACCCTACAACACTAGCAGGTAGGTCTGGTTCAGTTTCCTATGGGGTCACTCCTCCTTCCCCTTTGTCCTCATGCACACACTACTTTGTGTGTGCCCTCCAAGAGTGGAGTCTCTGTTCCCCCAAGTCCTGTCAAAGTCCTTCAATCAAATCCTGCTAGCCTTCAAAGCCTGATTCTCTGTGAATTCCCCCACCCATTGCCAGACCCCCATTTTGGGAAGTCTGATGTGGGTCTCAGAAGCTTCACTCCAGTGGGTGGACTTCTGTAGTATAATTGTTCTCCAGTTTGTGAGTGACCCACCCAGCATTTGTAGGATTTGATTTTATTGTGATTGCGCCCCTCCTACCATCTCATTGTGGCTTCTCCTTTGTCTTTGGATATGGGGTATCTTTTTTGGTGAGTTCCAGTGTCTTCCTGTAATGCTTGTTCAGCAGTTAGTTGTGATTCCAGTGCTCTCACAAGAGGGAGTGAGTGCATGTCCTTCTACTCCACCATCTTGAACCATTCTGTTGCTTTTGTATAGAATGTTCTATGTATATCTGTTAAGTTCATCTGGTATAATGTGTCACTTAAGGCTGATGTTTCCATATTGATTTTCTGTCTACATGATCTATCTATTGATGTTAGTGTAATATTAAAGTCCCCTACTAGTATTGTGTTGCCATCTCTTCCTCCCTTCAGAACTTTTAACATTTGCTTTATGTATTTAGGTGCTCCTATGTTGGATACATAATCTCCTTTTTTTACATTGATATCTGATTCAATATGCATTATTGCCTACCATATAATTACTGTTGCTTCATTTACCCTTTCTTTTCTAGCTTCTTGGTGAGTAAGATTAAAATATTTTTAAAAGAATTTTGTTTCTTTCCAATATAAGAGTTTAAACCTATAAATTTCTCTCTAAGCACTGCTTTACTGTGTCCTATAAATGTTGCTATATTGTGCTTCATTTTCATTTAGTTCAAGATATTCTTAGTTTTGTTTGTGATTTCTTCTTTGAACCATGAATTATTTAGATAATATAGTTTAATTTCCAAATATTTGACAATGTTTATATTTATTTCTGTTATTGTTGCTAATTCCATTTTGATTATAAAACATAATTTATGTTATTTTAATCCTTTTAAATTTAGTGACAGTTATATGGTAAGCTAAGAAATGGTCTCCCCAAAGATATCTATGTCTTAATCCTTCGAATCTATGTATGTTGCCTTATATGGAAATAGAGTCTTTGTAAATGTGATTAAATTAAGTTTCTTAAGATTACCCTGGACAATGTAATCACATGTTTTCTTATAAGAGAATGGCAGGGGGAGATTACTCCCACTGAGAAAAAGAGGTAATGTACAGATAGAGGCAGACATTCAAGTGATGCAGCCACCAGCTAAGGAATACTGACAGCTTGATCAGAAGCTGGAAGTTTCAAGGAACGATTTCTCCTGCAGGGTTTCCGGATGGAGTGTGACCTTGCCAATTTTAAAATTTCAGCCTAGTAATACTGAATTTGGACTTCTGGACTCCAGATATGTGAGACAAGAAATTTCTGTTGTTTTAGGCTATCACATTTATAGAGATTTTGTTGCAAGAGCCAAAGGAAATGAATACAACCTTTTTTTTCAGATTAATGTGGAAGCTATCCTGAAAAGTGTTCCTTGAAGTCTTGGAAAAAATGTGTATTCTGCTGTTTTGGGGTGGAGTGTTCTATAAGTGCCATCTAGGTCAAACTGGTTGATAGTGTTGTCAGAGTCTTTTATATCCTTCCTGATTTTATTGGAAATTTCAACAATAATTGTTGAATTGTTCATTTCTCCTCTCAAGTCTGTCAGTTCTTGCTTCATGTATTTGTGGACCCTATTGTTCGATGCATTTACATTTATAATGTTATATATTTCTGATGTTTTTACCCTTTTATCATTATGAAATATTCTTCTCCTCTCTTGTGATATTTCTTATTTCAAAATCTATTCTGTCCGATATTGGGATAATCAATCCAGTTCTCCTTTGCTACGGTTTGCATGATGTGTATTGTGTCTTCCTTTTATTATCCATCTGTTTGTTTCTATGAATCTAAAACATGGCTTTTATAGACAGCCTCTTGTTTGATCTTGCTGTCCTATTTGAGACACTCTGCTAACAAGGTTCTGAGAGAGAAAGAGGTCTCAAGTCCAATTTTTTCTGTATAGATATTTCCTTAATCTCCACATTTTTTGCTTCCACTTCGCAATACATATGGTTTCCCCATAGCAACATCTCTTCTGCTCAGTTTCTCCAGAGAATAATACTGTTGTCTCATCCCTGGGTGTAGTGGTAGCAGGGTATAAAGGGTGAAAAAGGTATCCCTGGCCATTGACTACTCTGCATACGGACTTCAACCAATTCTATCTGTGAACTCAGCCCACCCTTGTATGTGATACCTCAAATTCCTGAGGTTTCAAGGGCTCTGTAAGGCAAATGGCTCTCTGCCCATTGTTATCATTTTTCAAGGCACCATAGGCTGAAAATATCTGCCCCCTTCTAAATCAGTTACCATTGTAACAATTGATTTTTATCTTCCAAATATCTGTTGAAATCCCTTGTTTTTCCATGATCTTCTGCATGCACATTGTTTCTAGCTCATGTTCAAAATGACTATCTGGCTACCATATCTGCATTCCATGCAGCAAGAAAGAGGAGGACAAAAAGACCCACCCTCTTTTTTAAAGACATTTTGTGGAAGTCTCACATAACATGCTGTTTACCTCTCATTGCCTAGGGCCTGCCACATGGTCACACTAACCCCAGTGGAGACTGGAAAATACCAGCCTTTGTTCACCCACCTAAAACAGTCACGTACCCACCTAAAAGTTGGAAGCACATAACCAAAGAAAAAGGGCAGAAACAGATTGGCAACTTTTCTCACTCTGTCACACTCAGGATGACAACATTTTTAAAAATATTAAAGCCACTAAAAAGAGTTGCTGTTCATTTTACTATACACACTGGGTCATCAACTCACAAGTGAGTTGCCCCTAGACAATGTCTGATACACAAATATTTGTCGAATGGATGAACCTGAATAAACTGTCAACCTGAGAGAAGGGTGGTTTCTTGTGTTTACTATATTCCATGCCAGGCGATAACAACAATTTTTTTCTTCTATTGAATTCATCAACAAATAAAAAACAGCAACTTGCTTGTGACCTTCTATACCAGCTTTGTGTCTTGCTGTTTTATTATAGTTGATCATAAGCCTCCAGGCCTATTAATCAGTGCCAAGTAGGATGTCTGGGGAGACCAAAATCATGAAATAGCAAGAAGTCTTTGTTTGACTCTTATATACCTACAAAGCCTCCCCCAATGCAGAAATGGTAGCAGCATCATCACAAGCACACTAGCCATTGTTACAGTGAACTTGAATCAGAAGCCATGATTAAATGACTGGCATTTTTCAAAGAGGCAGAAGCACCCCTGTTTAAAACAGCTGACTGCTGTGAGACAAAAAAAATTTTATTACAGAGGCTTAGCAGTGAGACTTAGAGTAAATTTCTCCATGAGCAGAATACTCTAAAAAGGGGAAAGATGTGAGAAAATTTACTCTGCAAGTGTGGGAAAAATGTACCTGAGGGTAAAGGAATGGTTCTTGAGCTATTGTAAACATTGAGATCTTAGTAAAATATCTCTAATGTTATTGGAATCTTACTCTTTGAAGATAAGAGGAGAAACGAAGGTAAGAAAAAAAGAGGAAGTGGAAAGGAAAGGTATTTTGTTTAATCCATGGAGATGTGAGTTACGATTTGCATGAGTCTGTGTAACTTTTCTTCACACTTGCCATAAAGATCAAAATAAAGACCCTTCATTCACTCTGAAAATATTCATTAAACAGGAATGGTATTAGGCTCTTACGTTCTAGTGGTGGTGAGAATAGCAATTGGCAAGTAAGTAGTAGACAATGTCAGGTGGTAATGACTTCTGGGAAAAGATGTTAATCAGGTAGTAAGAGAGAGAGTAATCAGAGGGGTGGCAGTGGGGCTTATCTCTGGAAAATGATCTTCTATCAGAGACCTGATGCATGAAGAGGAGCTGGTCATGTAGAGGGTGAGTATGAAAGGTTGGGGTGGGGTCGAGGTGAACTCCAGGCAAAAGGGTAAGCAAAGCACAGGGTTCTGGGGCTGCGGAGAGCTTGGCTTGGTAGGTGGCAGGGTGAAGGCTCCCGTGCTGAGCCCGGTGTGTGGGGGTCATGGAACAGTATGAGACTGGAGAAAAGTGTTGGGGCCACCTTGAGGACAGACTTGCTAACCACAGGAAGGAATCTGAGTTGCATGCTGGATGTGATGGAAGCCATCCGAGTGTGTTAGGTGATGGGACAACATTAACATTTACTTTGCAAACAGCTCCCTATGACTAATGGGTAGAGAATGAACTAAAGGAGGGAGGCAAGAGGCAAGTCAGGGAAATGTGCTAAAGAGCTGTTGCATAGTTGAGACTATTGATGATGATGCTTTTGGTGAGGAGCTATAAGATGGAAAGATGTAGGAAGAATTGAGGTACATCTTGGAGGAAGGCCAAGAGGATTTGGATGTGGAGATGAAAGGTTTTGTTATAGAGTTTCCATTAAATGCTAGAGTGGTTATCCTGTTTGATGCTTGAGAACACCTTTGTGAAACCACAATATAGAAATAAAGGGAAACATCTCACAGGCAATAGTCTATGCATTAGTGGAGTCTTGACCTTAGCATTTTAGAGTTACGTTTCTTACCTAACC
This sequence comes from Mesoplodon bidens, assembly GCF_964165515.1. Classification (NCBI taxonomy): domain Eukaryota; kingdom Metazoa; phylum Chordata; class Mammalia; order Artiodactyla; family Ziphiidae; genus Mesoplodon; species Mesoplodon bidens. The sequence continues at coordinate 97,499,444 of NC_138162.1, read as the reverse complement.
AGATGAGATTAAAATGACCTTTTTAAGAAGTATGATTTATCATGATTTGATGAACACTCTACAGAAAATAACAACCATAATTCAGAGTACCATTTCCAGACACAGTAGCCCAGGTGTTCTTTAAAATAAATGTGTGTGTAACCTTTGGGGCCCTCCAGAACACGAGGCCTCTGGCAGGGGTCCCTTGCCTGGGTCTAGAGACAGGACTATTTGTAGATGTCAAAAAAAGAGAGGTGGGAGGTAGGTAGATTCATCTGGTCTGCTGATGCTCTTGCCCCTCAAGTGGTAAAAACAGAGTATGCACAATGAAACTGGAAAAAAATGAGATCAATCACAGACATTTACTGAACACCTGCTATTTGCTTACCTCTGTCTTTGGACTAGGGGACATAAATATAAGCAGTTTATGGTGTCACTGGGGACAAAAGATAAGACTTGAAGTGATGGGACGAGTTTCCCATATGAAAATCAGACTCTTTATGGATTAGTTGCACCTACTCTGTACACAAATTAAAAGTGGAAACTTCTCTAGACTGAGTATTTGTGTCCCTACAAAATTCAAACGCTGAAATTTTACCTCCAAAATGAAGGCATTAGGAAGTGGAGCCTTTGGGAGGTAATTAGGTCATGAAGATGGAGCCCTCACAAATGGAATTAGTGCCCTTATGAAAGGGACTCCAGAGGGTTCCCTCATCCCTTCTGCCGTATGATGACATGGCAGGAGGATGACCACTTATGAACCAGGAGGCTGGTCCTGTCCAGACACCAGATGTGCTGGCACCTTGGTCTTGGACTTCCCAGCCTCCACAACTGAAAGAAATAAATTCCTGTTGTTCATAAGCCACCTAGTCTGTGGTATTTTGTTATAGCAGCGGTACTAGGATAGCATTCACGCAAGTGCTAAATTGCACAAAATAGAGAAAAAGCTAATCATGTGGCTCAAACTCTGAATGGAAAGGCTTAAAGAAAGAATAACTCCATAGGCTGTAGGAATCTTGGTCGCCTTCAAGGAGGAAGATGTTGAAAAGGACATTCAGTTGGGTGAGATGTGGCCAACCTTGAAAGGAAGTGGGGGATGGTCTTTTTTGGGGAGAATGGGAAGATATGTTATGAACAGAAATGTATGAAGAAACATTAAGGAGACTTCCTAGCCCATGTTATCCTCACAACCTGAACGTTCCACCTGGATACCTCCCATTTCAACCCAAGTCTCTCCATAGAAGGCAGAATTCCAGACTCCTTTGTTATGTGTCCTACAGACTGAATTTACACCCAGTCAGGAAACTGTTATGATCTGAATTGTGACCCCGTAAATTCATATGTTGAAGTCCTAACCCCAGTACCTCGGAATATGACCTTATTTAGAGATAAGGTCTTTTTTTTCTTCTTTTTCAGCTTTACTGAGTTATAATTGACATATAACATTGTGTAATTTAAGGTGTATAGTTTGATACAATTATGTATTGCAATATAATCATCACCATAGTGTTGGCTAACACCTCCAACACATCACGTAATTATCATTTCTTTTTTGTGATGAGAACATTTAAGATCTACACTCTTAGCAAATTTCAAGTGTAACATACAGTACTGTTCATTATAGTCACCATGCTATACATTAGATCCCCAGAACTTCCTCACCTTCTTAATGGAAGTTTGTGCCTTTTGACTAACATCTCCCCAATTCTCCCATGCCTCAGCCCCTGGTAACCACCATTTCATCCTCTATTTCTAAGAGTTTGGCTTTTTTTGATTCCATATATAAGTGATATCATACAGTATTTGTTTTCTCTGTTGTACTTATTTCACTTAGCCTAATGCTCTCAAGGTCTACCTCTATGTTTATCACAGCACTATTCACAATCGCCAAGATATTGAAACAACCCATGTGTCCATCAACAGATGAATGGATAAAGAAGATGTGATATATGTATACCACAGATTATTATTCAGCCATGAGAAAGAAGGAAATCCTGCCATTTGCGGCAACATGGAGAAAAGGTCTTTAGAGAGGTAACCAAGTAAACATGAGGTCTTCAGGGCGGGAATTAATCCAATGATTGGTGTCCTCATAAGAGGAAATTTGGACACAGACACATAGAGAAGAAAGATGACATGAAGACACACAGGGAGAAAAGATGGCTATCAATCAGCCAAGGAGAGAGAAGGAGAAGAGAGTCTCCCTCATGGTCTCAGAAGGAACCAACCCTGCCAGCACCCTGATCTCAGACTTCTGCCCCCTGGAACTATGAGACAACACATTTCTGTTGGTTAAGCTGCCCAGTCTGTGGGGCTTTGTTACAGCAGCCCTAGCACGTTAATATAGAAGCCAACACTTCCGAATCTGATTTTAAAGACCATTCTGTATGCAGTGGGAAAGGGCAGGAAGAGTGGAGAGCAGCTATCGCTTATTTTTCATATTTATCAAAACTCCTCCACCTAGAATTAAGTTGAATCTCTTTGGAGGATTACTGGAAGTGTTTCAGAAGCCCATAGTTTACTCGTCTTCTGCAAAACAAATTGCAAAGTAATAAACATCTTCCCAGACAAACAGCTAGTTTATATAGTGAAATGATTCTGTCTGCCCTTCCAGCTCATCTTTCCCCCACCAGAGGGGATAAAAAGAGGGTAGACGAAGAAGACACACAGCAAAATTGAATGCTTTTCATTAAATGCTGGTAACAGCCCCTTTCTGGGTACAACTATTCAATTGTTGACACTGTTTTCTTCAAATGTAAAGTTCTAGGTTACATATTGTACTTGTTTCTAAAGATTCTCTTTATTCAATTCCCAGGACCTGCCCCTCAGGTATGAGCCTGTTGAGCCTGGAATTAACAAATAGTCATATATATATATATATTTTTAACAAATAGTCATATCTTAGCAGTGTTTAAAACTATGGTAGTCCCAGCAAATAACTCTTTGGGAAAGTATTCTCTTTTATTTTTTATTGAAGTGTAATAGATTAACAATGTTGTCTTAATTTCTGCTGTACAGCAAAGTGATTCATATATATATATTTTTTTTCTTTTCTTTTCCATTATGGTTTATTACAGGATATTGAATATATTTCCCTCTGCTATACAGTAGGACCTTGCTGTTTATCCATCCTATATATAAGAGCTTACGTCTGCTAACCCCAACCTCCCACTCCATCCCTCCCACAGCCCCTTTCCTCCTTGGCAGCCACAAGTCTATTCTCTATGTCTGTGAGTCTGCTTGTATTCTGTAGATAGGTTCTTTTTTGCGCTCTGGACCCCTTAAGTGGGCACTTCTGCATCCCAATGGTAAAAGACATGAGATTCTACCTCCCTGGTTTTTCTATAGATAATGAACGGGTGTCTTCCCAATTTGGGATGCCCCCAGAGGACCACTGAGCCCCAGGAGAGACCCTTCCACCAAAGTTGGAAGAATTCTCGCAAGCTGCCCAGGAATCATGACATGAAACACACAACTTGAGTTCTATTGCAGTGTTTGTCCTCTTAAAGAAAAAGAAAGTTCTACTCCTGAATGCTACACAGAACTTAAGCAATATGGCTTTCAAAGGAGAGGGATGGGGGAAATCAAGAGCTGGGATGCAGCAGGTTGAAGAACTGCCCCTGGCAAACTCCCTCAAACAGGAGGCCGCTCTGTGCCTCTGCAGGCCTGAACAGAGCTCTCAACACAGCACGAAGCAGCAGCGGGAGGAGTGGATGCAACAACCTTCCCTGGTAGTGTGGCTGGAAAAATCCACCACTGTCCTCCCCCTGACTGGCTGCACAGGGCTCTAAGGCTTGGGGGCAAGTTCCAACATTGCTTTGCATCAAGGACATGTCACATCCCTACTAGGCCTGGAATTGCCCACTGGGTAATTAACGGTGCTCCCGAGGATCATTTATGAGCTCGTCATTCCTGGCGATGCTTGATTGACAAGAGCTACCTCTCTGAGGAACCAGGTATGGCTCTCAGTGGCACAGAACTTGACTTTTAGTATAAGGCTGATTCAAACTTGCATCCTGGGATGTTCCCTTTCATAAGCAGGGTTCCCCATAAAAAAGGGATAAGGGGACCTAGAGACTCCTGTAGGCTGGAGGGTTCTTTGGATGACTGAGGCTGCCAACTATGTTCCTGTCTGGCTTTGATCCATCCCGGTTGGGAAAGCTGGAAGGGCTGGCTCCCACCAGCAAACCATGAGGAAGACAGAGAATGAGCTATCCCAGGTCCTCCATCCTACCCTGCGCCTGGGCAATCTGCTCAGAAGATTTGCCTGGAAATCAGGAAACCTCAATTTAAATCCTGGCTCTGATTTTTAAATTGTTATGCACAGAACTGCAGTTTCCTATTGGTGATATTGGAGAGACTGAAATGCTGGGCTGGCCATCCCTGTCCTGTTAGCTCAGACACCCCACTTGCGGTCCCCAGATCACTGTTGCTGAGGGCGGGACTGTCACCTCCTCCACTCCCTTCTCTGTGCTGCAAAGACCCCCCACCACAGACACCTGCAGGGGTCGTTTAGATACGCACTCTCTTCTTTGTGAAGTTAAATGGCTCTGAAATGGGACTTGGGGACCTTGCCTCTTCTGCAAGCTCATGGCTCGCACCCTCAACAGTGTCTGGTCCTCAGCTGCAAAATACTTTTTAATCCTGAAGTAGCTTGAAAAAAATTACATACTGTGGTGCCCATGTGCAGGAAACAAATGTAACTGTCTTTATTTTCTCTGATTGATCTCACAGTCAGTCTAGTGATAACGGGGGAATTCAGCGTACCAATGACTCCCAGCTCCTTTGGGCTTGACTAGACTCTTCCGAGCACCTGCTCAGTCTGCTGCAGGGCACCGGCTATGGGAGATGCCTGTGTCCTTCGGCAGCTGCCTCATCCATTTCTTGGTCCCAAAGGGTATCCGGTTGAGAGAGGTGCTTCCAGGCCTTGTGGTGCTGGAGGCGGGTTGCTGGTCCAGGGTCTGCCCGCTGGTCCAGTGGTTTCACCAGATCTCTGATGCTGCTCCTGGTCCGAGGTCCCTCTGTGCCTGTCCGGTGTCCCCGTGAGCTCTCTAGCCAGCAACCTCAGCCACAGCCCTTGTCCCCCAGTTTCCACAGAGAAGGAGGGGCGCCTGGATGAGGTTGCCATCTTAAGCTTCACTCTCTGCCACCTCTGCTTGGCTGTGGCCCTCCCACGGAGGTAAAGGGAGTAGCTCTGGGAGAAAATCCCCTGCAAATTCCCTAATTAGAGCAGGGACAAGCCCACTCTGTGTCCTGCACCCCCTCACTCCATCCCAGGTCTGCATCTTCTCATGGGGGGGTGCTGATAACATCCCCACTGGGCCTTGTCCTGGCCTCCAAACCTCTCTCTCTCTCCACTCCACCTCCCCTTGTTCATCCCTAGGCAGGGGGCCCCTCTCTGCCTCCCTAATGCAAAGCCTTGGGTCTCTCTACCCAGGTTGAAAGGACACTTCAGTCAGACCTCATCTTTGCTCTCAATATTTGAAGGCAACTTTGGGAATTTCAAATTTCCCTCTTTCTTTGCAAAGCCTGGCTTGCAAGACCATTTTTTCACCTAGCGCTTCAAAGGTCTGGTTTGGAAGTTAAAAGCTATCCATTGCCTCTTTCTCTCTGCTCTCCATCTATAAATGTCTAGGCTGAGAGGCAGAAGGTCACATCAGAGAAAGGGAAAAGCACAGGAGCATTAACATTTGTTCAAAAAACATGTTATCCTGGAATCTAGAAAAGATTTTGTTCTTCAGGAGGTTCAAAAGTCTCATTCTGTCAATTGGCAGAGAAGGATATCTAAGTTGTCTAGGTAAAGAGAACGTCCATTTCATGTGTTCAAGCACACGGAGAAGAAATAAAGGGCAGTGTCACAGGACATGGTCTGTGGTCCCTGAATGGTTGTGATCCTCAGGAAAGAAAAACATTTCTGAAAATATTTTTACCATTGTGGTCACTTTTAACAATGTTATTTGCCAGATAACTCTCCTATAATAATTATTGTTATCCACACACCAAAGGGAAGCCAGAGCTAGTTTTAATGTCTGTAAAAGATAATATTGACATTAACTATCTAGGCTGGAAAAAGGCTGGCTGCACCGGGATCCTGACAATCCCAGCCAGACCTTCTTCTCCCCTTTATCCCAGACAGCATGAGTCCCCTCTACCCTGTATGGGCTAAAACTGGGCTTGTCGTTTACCCACCAGGCTTGCTTTTCAAGAATGCATAGCAGGAAGTGGGTAGAATTTCTCTGAGTCTTGGTTCCCACATCTGAAAAACCCCTGCTCTCTTGTTGGTGTCTCAGGTCAGTTAGAGATAACACACATAAAATATCTGCATACTCTAGATAATAGGTGGATAATAGGAAATGCTATCATTAGTCCTGTGAATCTGGTGGGGCAGGAAATTTTATCCTCCTGACACAGAAAATGTGAAATAATAAATGTCTGTTTTTTTAACCTGCTAAATTTGTAGTAATTTTTTTTGTGCAGCAGTAGAAAAATAATACACTGGGTTTCTGAATTCCAGTGCTCTTCTGATTGCTACTATTTCTTTTTATTTTTTTTTAATGGACAGGAAAGGTTAGGACACCCTCAAATGGATCCCACATCCCACTAGGGACAGGTTATGATGACTTGTTTGGCCCCTACCTTCCCATCCTTCCTCGCTGTGGTTACTCAAGTATAATGGACAGGACCCTTACTGCTCCCACGGGGAGGCAGGAGGTGGGAGTCACTGGAGGAGGGGGTATTTCCTTGGTTCAGATGACTCAGCACTGTGCCCCCCTCTGCATTGAGCAACGAGCTATAAGAAGAGAAATTAAATTTCATTGTGTATCTTTTTGTTTTATCCCCAGTACTATGCCAAGTGATCAAAAAGAATAAATGGATGGATGAGGGGATGGGTAGATGATGGATGGATGGATGGATGATGAGTGGATATATGAGGGTTGACCTTGTGGTTAGTCTCTGGTGAGCTTGGGCTTACTCTGGGGCCTGGACTTGCACCTTTTCTCTGTAATGAAGCACCCAATTTTGCACCAAAATCCACCAGCATGTGGGCCCTGCCGTTGACGTTGCCACCTCCCACCATTGCACTCAAAGTCCAAGGTTACCGGTGGCCTGCCTGGATCACTACATCTTCTCTATTCCTGGGCTCTGGATCCCATCATCTGCTCTGTGAGCTACCTCCTGGAGCCTTGGCTTCCACCAGTTGTGGTCTTATGAATGTCCTCCATTGATGGCATTGGTGTCTGGACACCACCTGTGGTCTTCTGAATGCCCTCCACTGATAACCCAGTTTCTGCTCCTCCTCCTCACCCATGGCTCTGCAGTGCTCAAGACTTCCCCTCCCCCAGCCTGGCCTTGCTCACTGTTGCCCATCCATGCCCCTCCCTGACAGGTGCTATAAAACGTAGTCTCAGCAAGCATGGCCCATGTCATCTGGGATACTGTAAAATACCATGTGGTTACTATTTCAGGGAAGGCACTTACAGAAATGAGAATGGCAGCCACGCCCCAGTTTGGATGGAAGCAGGAAAAACGTGTTCCCAGCTCCTATGTTTGGCTCCTACATGCTTCATTGCACAGGTGAAGTCAAGGGCTGTGGGTCCACTAGAGAAATTGCTGCAGGATGGGATATGCTCCTTGAGCTTTCCCGAGGTGGGACACACTGATCTACCTGATTTTCTCCCTTGGCAAAGAGATGGGCTCTTGGTGCCAACTTGGACAACGGGCTGGGCAGCTGCGGGAGTGGAAGGGGTGAGTGTGGGACTCCATCTTAGAGGAGGGTGTAGTGAGCTGCTTCTGCCCACGGCTCTCTTCACACTGTCACCTCAGAGGGCGGGAGCACCCAGCGTGGCCCTTGGTAGAACCCACCAAATCCAAATCAAAGCATGGGGGTTCGTGAAAGCAAAGTTCAAACCAAAGAGACATGAGATGGTTTCCTCTCAAACCCTGCTGTTCACGTGCTGGAAAACTCAGCACAGCTATGGTGTTGTCTCAAGGAACTTTATGGTTCTTTTTTCAAAATTCATAAACATAAAATAATTTTCATTTAAAATATTATTTTAAGCCCAAGGTTAACTTACTTTTTAGGACAGGGCCACTGCCTAAAGGTCTATCATTTCAAAATAACCACCATTCTTGTACACCTAAGTCCACTTTATTTATTTTTATTTATTTATTTTTTTTGTGTGTGTGCGGTACGCGGGCCTCTCACCGCTGCGGCCTCTCCCGTTGCGGAGCACAGGCTCCGGACGCGCAGGCTCCGGACGCGCAGGCTCAGCAGCCATGGCTCACGGGCCCAGCCGCTCCGCGGCATATGGGATCCTCCCGGACCGGGGCACGAACCCGCATCCCCTGCATCGGCAGGCGGACTCTCAACCACTGCACCACCAGGGAGGCCCCTAAGTCCACTTTAGATGCTTTTTCTCAATTATTCCTTTTTTTCCTTTTAACTTTTGTTCTTTTATTTATTTTTTAAAAACTGAAGTATAGTTGATTCACGATGTTGTGTTAGTTTCAGGTGTATAGCAAAGTGATTCTGTTATCCCTTATGACAACGCTGTAGGGGAAGTATTACTATTATCCCAATGTTATCAGTGAAGACACTAAGCAAGGTCACACAGCTAGTTGGCAGCAGAGCCAGGGTTCAAGCTGTGGCCACCAGGGTCCAAGTGTCTCAGCTTAAGTCCACGCTGTAGCCTCCAATATCCATCTTATCCAGGATGCTACTTAGCAGAAGACTCTGCAGGTTAAACCAAGGAGTCAAAGACTCGTCAGTACCTGCTAACTACTCAAGGTGCTAGCAAGAGCTTCCTTGTGTTAAGTCCATCTCCAGGGTCACTTCCTGGACAGGGAGGATGCCAGTGGTCACTGGCACCAGAAAGGTAGGGCCAGGTTTGAGTGCTATCAGAGCTGGCATCAATTTGAGCTCTGCCATTGCTTAGTTTTGTGAACATGGGGATGCTATCAACCTCTCTTGCCTCTGTTTTTCATCTGTCAAATGGGAATGATAGCAGTACCTGTACTTCATACAGTTGTTGTAAAGAATCAATTTGCCTAAAGTACCTAAGCCAGTGCCTGACACCTAATGAGAACTGAATAATGATTGGCTGTTATCATTTCGGCAACAAATGTTTGTTTCACAGGAGATAAGGTGTTCTTGATGGTCAGGACCCACAGGAAGCAGCCCTGGATGCCTGATCTGCATGATTGGTGTGTCACTGCTTGGAGCTGGAGGTGGGTGATGCAGGTGGCTGTGGATACAGGCCATGGAATGCTATATTACCATGACAAGGTCGTGGCTAGAGGTAATACTGAGCATCCATGTCAGAGAGTTCAATCAATCAGTCTTCTCGATTGCAAATCTCAAATGCATCAGCCAAAAACAACTCTCTACTAGATGGGGGCCCTCTTTGAAGCAATCTTCTCCAGGACGAATATGCACATGTCGTTTCTCGATGCCAACACGGAAGGGTTCCCAGCTTGTTTTCTGAGTATGAGTTTTAATGATGTCTGGACTGGAGGCGATGTTGGTTGCAGTGCTAAAGCAAGCCCCTGCAGAACCTGGAGCAACTACCCAACCCTGGACGGTAATTCACAAAGAGAGTTTTGATGTGGTCTACTGCAGCCGGAGCTGTGCAGCTGACTCTCCTAGGGAATATCAACAGTACCAACTGCACACACCCAAGCCAACGTGTCATTCTCGCCTTTGAAGCAAATCATGGCTTACGGAACACTCTGGAAACATTGCCAGAGAGTGACGAAAGATGTTAATTCGACTATTAAAACTCAACAGAGGGGCCTTCTTGTTAACCAAGAACAACTTCAGACAAGAAAGAAACTAAGAACACACCACCTAAACTCTGCTCTAAACGTCATCAACCATACGGAGTGTCTTAGAGGAGCCATAATTCTCATGCAGAATTAACATGAGAATGAACAATAGTCAGACAAATGCCTTATTTCCTCAGACTACACACAGCAGCTCGTAGGCCACTGGGTCCTCTGGGTCTGAGATTCCCAGGCAAACATTTAGGCAAGGCTGTGAGTTACAGCTTGTTCACCCAGTGCCCCACAGGGAGCTCGCCCTCCATGCTTTCGGTTCTTTCTCCCTTCTGCTCCCATTCAGATCACCAGTGAACGCGGGGCAGATGTGTTCTGTCCAATGTGGACTGGTTAGGTCCAAATCCCCCCTGTGCTCTGCGTCCATTGGGGGGCTGGGCATTTGCCCACCATCTCTGAACCCAGGCTTTCCTCTGGAACAGAGTCATCATGGCACTAGTTTCAGGGGGTTGCCGGGAAGATTCCATAAGAAAAAATAATGTGAACTGGCATTTATGTACATTGCTTAGCACAGTGTTTGGCAAATACTACTGCTGCTGTTGTTAATAGTAGTCATCAAATCTTCCGGAAAACGATTCCATCTTTCTGGCCAGTGCAACTCTGGGGAGAACTTTGTGAATATTCAGAGGGGACCGTTTCTATTCTGCTCCTTTGGCAGGTCCCCAAAGGATACTGTCTGCTTTCGTTACTGTCATTTGTTCAATGAAATGTTTATTGAGAGCAATGCAGAGCATGGAATTTACACTCTGGAATTTTAGACAAGACTCTCTAATAGTTCAATCTAAAATTTTAAAAACTGTAAATTCTGTTTGCTCACTGGAGATTTTAATTAAGTAATATCTTGCTGATCGATTTATAAATGAATCTTGTGGCATATGTAATAGCCCTGGATGACAGTTTTAGATGGATGAATAAATCTTATGCGAGTATTGTCTAATTGAGCAAACATTACTTGAATAACTGGGCTTCAAGGTGTAATAGTGCCAAAATAAGGAGGATTGCTACAGTTTGGGTGAAATAGGGAAAGAAAAAACAACATTTCTCTTCATTTCTGAATGCCTCAGTCTAAACCAAACAGTTCAGCTTTAGAAAACTATAGGGCTTCCCTGGTGGCACAGTGGTTAAGCATCTGCCTGCTAATGCAGGGGACACAGGTTCGAGCCCTGGTCTGGGAGGATCCCACATGCCGCGGAGCAACTGGGCCCGTGAGCCACAACTACTGAGCCTGCGCGTCTGGAGCCTGTGCTCCACAACAAGACAGGCCACGATAGCGAGAGGCCCGCGCACCGCGATGAAGAGTGGCCCCCGCTTGCCACAACTAGAGAAAGCCTTCGCACAGAAACGAAGACCCAACACAGCAAAAATAAATAAATTAATTAATAAACTCCTACCCCCAATATCTTCTTTAAAAAAAAAAAAGAAAGAAAAGAAAACTATAGATTCTGCAGATTATAGGTGTGGAGATTCCTGGAAGAGACGCCCACTGATTTTTTAAAACGCAGCTATGGCCTTTTTTAAGTTTCTGAGTTTTTAAACAAACAATAATACGTCCGCCTGCCTGCAGAGAGGGAGAAACAAAGAAGAAATTACACTTCTTTAAATGTAAGATTGTTTGTCTCATGTTTGAATTGCCCGTCCTCCCTTATTTTCCTCAATCCATTCAATTGTTTCCCCCCTCACAAGCTTCCCCGTTTATACTTTTCACCTTCATTGTTGACCTTCTTTTGGCCACAGATCAATCTTTTGAAAATCTGATGAAAGGAATGGAGTCTCTCCTCGGAAAGATGAACACACATACGTGGGATCTGCTGGAATCTCTCAGTGCTCCTTGCTTAACTTTTTCTTCCTTCCCAAGCTTGACTGTCTGGTCAGCCGTCCCTCACGGGTCAGCTGCAGAGTGAGACTGCAGGCTGGGAACTCAAGAAGGGCCAATGTTGCAGTTGTAGTGTGAAGGCTGTCTGTCTGCTGGCAGAATTTTCTCTTGCTCGGGGGAGGTCAGTCTTTGTTCTCTTCAGCTGATTGGATGAGGCCCACCCACATTATTGAGGGCAATCCGCTTTACTCTAAGTCCACCCATTTAAAAAACACTCTCACAGAAACATCTAGGATAATGTTTGACCACATCTGGTCTCCATGGTTCAGTCAAGTTCACCATAACAAATATGGTAGAGTGCCTGGGATCAGATGGCTCGGAATCAGTCACTGGTAAATCAAGCTTCCTTAACTGTCATTTTCTTTCCCTGTCCTGGCATCTTACCCCTCTGCCACCATTATTTTTCCCTCATGGTCCTCTCTCCCACATGAATGAGGAGGCTTGCTAAGACAAAACTCAGCTTAACACCATCTTTAGGCAAGCATGTCAGGCACTGGCATGAGTTTTTGGGTTTTGTTGGGGTTTGGTCTTTTGCAAACTACAGGGCAGGCTGCCACTGGGTGCCAAAGATTATGTGGTCCCTAGGTCCACCTGGCAGGGACCCCATAGCCGCCTGGCTGATTTGCTGGAATGGGAGGGTCCCCATTATCAGAGAACAGGTCCCTTCTCAATGTCTAATCGTATCTGATTGTGACCTGGCTTCCTGCAGCCTGATTTGCACCAGGTGGGCTTTGAAGCAGAGCTCCATGAGGGTGACATTTCCCCACCACTACTGTTTAATTAACACATCAGCTTATCACACCGAGACCCAGGAGCACTGAGTGCCAGATACTGCCTGGCACGATGTGTGCATACCAAGGGGATGTCATGGTCACGGCCTTGAGGGTCACTGCAGATCCCTGGGGAGGCAAGCATTCCTGCCACTATGCATCATCCCAAGAACCTCACACATGCCTGTGGTGTGAAGATGTGGGCAAGGGGCCATGCTGTGTGGAGAAGCGGGGAGAGCTACAGGACCACTACTGACATCCCTGCCCTGGGACCAGGTGAGCAGAGCTGTGGCAGGGCCAGCTTGTTCCATGTACATGGTTGCAGTGAACTGTCTTGGATCTTGGTTTTATCATTTTTCCAGGTCTGTGACGGCAAACCCTGTCTGCTGGACAGACGTCACAGTGACCAAGCACCCTGGCCAGGTTTGGCTGAGTCACTGTGTTGGTTCTAATGTCCGGAAGACATGCCATGACCTCCATTTACTCTTGGTATTTCCAAGCACCCAAAACACCTGCCCAAGCTGTGCACAGCGAGGCTCAGGGCTGTTCAAGGGTCATCCATCCATGAGGTGAGGATGAATCCAGCACCCGAGCCCCACCCCCAGGACTGTCTCTTTCATGCTGTGTCCTGCTGCATGGCTGGCCTCAGTGGCTTATTGCAGTGCCACACAGAAACAAAACTTCATCCCCATAAACAACTGGGTGTGGAGAGGGATATGTATTAGGAGCTAGGGATTAACATATACACACTATTATATATACAACAGCTAACCATCAAGAACCTACTGTATCGCACAGGGAGCTCTATTCAATATTCTGTTATAACCTAAATGGGAAAAGAACTTGAGAAAGAATAGATATATATATATATGTACAACTGAATCACTTTGCTGAACACCTGAAACTAATACAACATTGTAAATCAACTATACCACAATAAAAAAAAAAGGTTAAAGGAGATAATAAAAGTAAGATGTTTGACTCAGTGCCTAGGAAAAACAACCCAAAACAACAAAAACAACACAACAACAAAAAGAACAACATGGAGATCTCATTGAATTCACAATAATTAAATTTGTGCGTATCTCTGTGGCAGCTGTCAAGTGGAAATCAAACTAAATAAAACAAACAAAACCCCCATATTTCCTAAGAGCCAACAATCTCAGCTGGGTGCTCACCGGTTGGGAGCAAGGTTTGGGGCTGTCTTCCTCCTCGTCTGTGGAAGCTCCCTTTACTGCCTAGAAAAAGCATAGAGCCAGAATTTGGCAGAGCCTGAGAAGCAAGGGGGAGAGAAACCACTCACTAACGTGTCTTCATGAAGGCTGTGAGGCTCAAGGAAAGGTATCCACTTTACACATCTGAGCTCCTGAGGTCCCGTCCAAGAATAATCATTGCAAAGCTGCAGAAGTGAATGTTAGGCCTCAGCCTGCAATCCTGGGTGCCCGTCCTCCCGCCCAGGCCAGCTCCTGCCACAGAGGGGGACCCACGTCCCCACATCCACCCTGTGTGTGGGTGTGCCTTGCTCCCAACCTCCCTTCCTGTATTTAATGGAACCCACAGTGTCCCTGTCCTCTTTCTTACCCCCCTCCCCACTCCAAAAGGTGAAGAGGGGTGCAGAATAGATGTGATGAGAGCAGTGTTTCTCAAAGTGTGTTCCCTGAGTCAGCAGCCTTGACACACACTCCTCCCCACCTCCCCTGGGAACTTGTGAGAAATGCACCTTGTTGGGCCCACCCTGTGCCTGCTGAGTCAGGGCCTCTGTTTGTGTGTGTGGGGGGGTCAGCCTCCGTGCTTTCACAAACCCTCCTGACAGTTCAAATGTTGCTCCATCCAAGAAGCTCCACCTTAAGGATGAGGTTAGGGATTCCAGCCCCAGACCTTTGGTTCCTAGGAGCACCAAAATGGGCCTTAAAAAGGGCTGTGCTGGGGCTTCCCTGGTGGCGCAGTGGTTGAGAGTCCGCCTGCCAATTCAGGGGACACAGGTTCGTGCCCCAGTCCGGGAAAATCCCACATGCCGCGGAGCGGGTGGGCCCGTGAGCCATGGCCGCTGAGCCTGCGCATCCGGAGCCTGTGCTCCGCAACAGGAGAGGCCACAACAGTGAGAGGGCCCATGTACCGCAAAAAAATAAAGGGCTGTGCATTCCAACCAGTGCTTTGTTTTCTTTCTTCTTACACAGAAATAGAGCCCATATGAGGCCTAGGTCTCCCCCAGAGGTCCGCTTGAGCCCGAGGGCCCAGCCTCACTCCCCCTGCCTCGTCCCGGGCAGCCCTGGGAGCACCTCCCCCCTACCTCACCTAGCCTGCTTGAGGGTTTTCACTTCACCATCTTTGCAGAGTGTGGCTGCTAACATGGGCCCCAAGGAGAGGCACAGGGAACCAGACCCTCACAACTGCCATGAACTATGCCCTCCCTCCCTCCCTCACTCCTTTTCTACCACAAAAAATAAATCAACCACAAGTACAGGCAATAATGTGTCACCTACTCACCACTATGAGTCCCACATTAACTCTTTGCCACAATTACTTGTTTCTTCAGTATACCCTCACCTGTACAGGTGAGATCTGTGCCCCTTTCTGCCCAGAAGGAACCCCTCTGCTGAAGTGTGTAGGGATTTAGCAGACCCACGTTTTTATACCTTTATCTCACTATTAAGTATTCAAAACCAAATTATCACTATTAAGTATTCAAAACCAATTTATAATATTGTAGTGTGTGTTTTAAATTTGTATGAAGGTACACATTCCTTCACAATAATTGACTTTCCTCATTCAACAAGTGTTCTCAAGATGGCTTTATGTTGATACCCATGGCTTAGCTTATTCATTATCGCTGACAAACATTATTGCATTGTAAGAATATACAATTTATCCAGTTCCTTATAGGTGGACAACTAGGTGGTTTTCAGACTTCTGTTACAAACACACACCTTTGTTAGGTCTCTACATGATCATAAGTATATTTCTCTGAGAAATATACCTAGCACTGAATTCCCACCGTATTGCTAAACCACTCACCACTCCACATCCTACCAACGCTTGGAATGATCAGACCCAATATTTTTCCAATCTGATGGGTGTGAACTATTTCATTTATTATTTACATTTCAGAAATTTTTACTGAGATTAAGCCTCTTTCACACATTAATTGACCATTCAGGTTTTGTTTTTGAAGAATAATCCCTACTTTTGCCCATTTGTTTTTCTGTTGCACTGTGCTATAGCTGAATGTCTGTGTGCCCTCTACCCCAAATTCGTATGTGGCAACCTAACCCCCAGTGTGATGGTATTTGGAGGTGGGGCCTTTGGGAGGTCATTAGGTCATGAGGGTAGAGCCCCCTTGAATGAAATTAGTGCCCTTGTGAAAGAGACCCCAGAGAGCTTCCTCACCGCACCACCATGTGAGCACACAGCAAGAAGGTGGCCATCTATGAACCAGGAAGCAGCCCTCACCAGACACCAAATCCACTGGCACCTTGATCTCGGACTTCCAGCCCCACAATTGTAAGAAATAAATTTCTGTTGTTTGTGATTCACCCAGTGTATGGTATTCTGGTATAGCAGCCCCAAAGGACTAAGACGATTGCCTTTTTCTTACTGATTTGCATAAATCTTCATATATTATGAAAATAACATTCTTCTGTGGTTATGGGTCCTTCTCTTGCATTTTCCATATAGACAATACATCATCTGCAAAAAATGGTTTTGATTTTTGTTCTTCTTTCTAATTGTATGTCTCCTTCCCCATCCGTCCTGCTGTGCTGGCCAGGCCCTACAGAACAAAGGTGACTCTAACTGTCAAAGTGGTCAGCACAATTTCATGCCTGATTTTAAAGGGACTGTTTCTCATCTTCTCCTGCTAAGTAGTAATATTTGCTGTAGGTTTTCAGTAGATAAGATTTTCCTGGCTGTGGAAGTTCCATTCTATTACTAGTTTTTTAATGTGTTTCCTAAGAGTAAGCATAGAATTTCAACAAATGCATTTTTCTGCACTGAGGATCACGTTTTTCCTTATTTAATCTTTAATATGATTAATTATATTAATGTATATCCTAATGTTAATCTTTGTGATTTTCCAGTGAAGCATACTTATGTGTGATATATTATACATTGAAGCATGTAGTTTGTAGAATTTTTTGTAGGATTTTTATATTTACATACATAACGAGATTGACCTCTTTGCCTTGTCAGGTTTTCTCTCTGTTGATCTTCTGTGAAGCGGTCTTAAAAGACAAGAAGTTATTTGTTCCTGGAAAATTTAGTAAATATCAATTATAAAATCATCTGATATTTGTGCTTTTTTGTTCAATGATTTTGACTGTTGATTTAATTTCTTTTATGGCTATAGATCTATCCAGGTTTATTTTTTATTCTATACTCAATTTTTTTCTTTTCCATTAATGGTTTATAACATGATATTGAATATAGCTCCCCATGCTATACAGTAGGACCTTGTTGTTTATTTTTCTAGAAAAATGAACATTTTGTCTAGGTTTTAAAATTTATTGGCATAAAATTGCATCAGACTTGGTTATGATTTTTCATCTGTGGTTCAATTGCATCCAAGACTTGCTTTCCTTCCAGTGGCCTTTGTTGTTTTCTCTTTTCTTCCAAATAAACCTTCCAGAGTTTGTAGACTTCATTTCTTTTCAAAAATTAGCTTCTGCTTTTAATTCTCCCTGCTATTTTTGGTTTTTAATTCCTTAATGTCTTCTTATTCTCTCTCTCTTTTCTTCAAATTCCTGAGATGAACACTTGACTCATTAGTTTTCTGTCTCTTTTTCTTTTTCATAAATTTATTTAATTCTATTGACTGTTTCTCTGTACATTGTCTTTTGCATGTTTTGATATGTAGTGTTCTTGATTAGTTCTATATATTTTACAGTTTTTATAATGGCTATCCCTTAAACAGAAAGTGTCTAGGGTTGTTTTGCAGGCAAAACAT
The DNA here is from genome assembly GCF_964165515.1 of Mesoplodon bidens. Taxonomy (NCBI): domain Eukaryota; kingdom Metazoa; phylum Chordata; class Mammalia; order Artiodactyla; family Ziphiidae; genus Mesoplodon; species Mesoplodon bidens. The sequence goes on along the minus strand of NC_138162.1, from coordinate 97,482,046 downwards.
TATTACTCATTATAATTATTTTACATTGTGGTCAGAGGATATCATTTACAGCACAGGCAGCAAATCTTTTCTTTAAAGGGGCTTATTGTAAATATGTACAGCTTTGCAGTTTGTACAGTCACTGTTGAAACTACAAAACTGCCGTTTTAGAGCAAAAACAACCAAATATACTATGTAAATGAATAAACATGGCTGTGTTCCAAGAACTCTGTTTATGGACACTGAAATTTGTGCTTCATATAATTCTCACACAACACAAAATATTATCCTTCTTTTGATAATTTTTCAACCATTTGAAAATGTAAAACTAATTCTTAGCCGTTGTACAAAAATAGGGAGTAGTTGGGATTTGGCCTATAGGCTGTAGTTTGCTGATCCTATGCTTATTTATTAGTTATGTTTTCCTATGTGTTTACTTTTATAGTCATTTAGGATATTTATTGTTTATTTCTCTTTCCTCCCCCTCCTGTTATGTAGGGCAGGGATTTTTGCCTCGTTTATTCCCTGATGTATGTCAAGCACTTAGAAAAAATGTGTACAATAGTAGAAAGTACTCAAAAATAAATAGCTGTTAAATAAATGAAGGTATGAATGAGCAAATGAAGACAACATTGCCGTTACCTCTGTTTCTACACCACCCTCTGAATTCACCTCCTCACTGACTAGAAGGTAAGAGGTGAAAAACACATTTGACTTACAGGTGTTCAGGGTGCATCCTGACCTGTGTTTAACAGGTCAGGGCCAGGTGAAAAATCTTTCTTTGAGAAAATTCTTGAGCCAGAAGCTAGACATTACACCAAGGATAGATATGTTTTGTTTTCTTTTTGATTTCTACCTAACAAAACTGCATGACAGCATTTTATCAAAATTCCATTTGCCCTGCGTCCTAGGTGGAAATAACAGAAAAAGAATAAGAAAAAGAAAATCAGAAACTGTACCTCCATAAAACAGAAAAGAAAACTATTTAAATATTTATAAGTAGGCTTATTCAAGTAATGATTCAAGGCAGTTTACAATAATACAAACACTACTAAGATTAAAAAAAAAAAAAAAAAACAGAAGGAAGGGAAATGGGAACCAGAGAATAAGAGCAGGGTGTCAGGGGCCAGATCAGGTCCAAAAACTCACTGCAGAGTTTGGGACTAGTTAGAGGGGAGCTGTGGCTTGATTCAGCTTTCAGCAGCTGACACTAACAGCGAAGTGCAATCATCAACCTGACTAAGTATCCTCAAGGTTAAAAACAAACCCAGGGTTCCAGGGGAAGAAGGAAAAGTGTTCTCCTGAATAGTCAGGAGACCAGAGAGGGATGGCTTCCAGATGTCCTCTTATGGAGGCCAAGTTCATGGCTGAACTCCTGCAGCTCCCAGTATCCAAGACTGCAAGGCCAGCTGTCCCTTGAAGGAGGCAGAGTCCATGGTACCAAGAGGCACTCTTGGTCTTTTCCAGGTCTGCATCTTTTCCAGGTTTTCTCCTCTTTTTATAAAATACTCTTTGGAGGAATATTCCAAATAAATTACTGAATGATGTTGTGATGAGGCTCATTTTGAAGACCATCAAAAGAAATAGCAACCTGAAGATACCACCAGATTCAACAGCATTCACCTGGGTATCAACTGTTCTTTAGTTGTCTTTTACCAACTGTTTTTATTATGCTAAGAGAGGTGCAGACTCTGAAACCAGTCTCTGAACTCTGAGTTCCAGCTCCTGCACCACCACTAGCTGTGGGGCCTTGGGCAAGCCTTGGAACTGACCTGGCCCCTGACACATTGCTCTTATTCTCCGGTTCCCGTTTCCCTTCCTTCTATTTTTTTTTTTTAATCTTAATAGTGTTTGTATTTTTGTAAACTGCCTTGAATCATTACCTGAATAAGCCTACTTTTAAATATTTAAATAGTTTTCTTTTTTGTTTTATGGAGGTACAGTTTCTGATATCCTTTCTCTTTTTCTTTTTCTGTTATTTCCTTGCCTGATTTCCTCATCTGTGAAAGAGAATGATACTAGAACTTCCCTCATATGGCTCTTGTGGACTTTACTGGGTTCCTATATAAAATTCTATAGGACAATGCCCAGAGCTCAGTAATGACTGCATTTCATTTTATTGGAGATTCTTTTCAGATTTTATGATATTTTTCATGCGGTAACACAAACACATCTTGGTGCAAACTTATTTTCAACCTTATACACTCTTAACTTTCTTGGGATAGAAGCCTCAAGACATAGGGTTCTTGTTCTTTAATGCAACCCATTGGGAAGGGAGTTAGCAGAGAAGATCATTGACTTTGGAAACAGAGGATGTGGGTTTGACTCTAAACTCTGCCATCAACCAGCCCCGAGCCCTAAATTCTCTGACACTCCAAGGTAAACACAAATGTACTCCCCCAAGGGTGGTGTGAGACTGAAGTGGAGCAGTGTGTCTGGGGTTCAGCTCAAGGCTGGCATGCCTCATGAACTCGTGGAATGACACCTCTTAATATCATGATGGTGAAATGACCAGGTGTGTGCTAAAAATCCTCACATTTACCCTTTTCCATGTCTTTCCCAAGTATCTCTTTATTCTTGAAAAGGAAGGTATATCATTTACAACTTTGAATGATTTGATCTGGTGCAAAGAGCATTACCCAAGCACAGGGTCATTTCTTAGCAGAATCTTTGTGCATTAGCAAACACTCTTTGCTAGTGCACTGCTGAAGTCCATAATTACCATAGGAAGTCTTTTTTCTTGTGATCAAAAGCAGTTGAACATTATTTTCTGCTCGTCTCTCATGGTGACAAGCCTGAAGCACAATCTCAAGTGGGCTCTTAACTCATGAGTGGGAAGTGGCCCTGAGAAGCACTGTTTTGCTTGCCCACAGAGCAGTAAACATGGCCCCCATTTCAACACCAAGACAGTCTCTGAAAGAGTCTTCCCAAGCTTGTGTGTACCAGAACATGCTACTTTGTGCAGATGACTGGACTGACTTTTTTATCATTAAAAATGAGAAAAATGACTCCAAGTGGTAAGAAGACCCTTTTTGTCTCAGGAAGATCCTTTTTGTCCTTCATCTGAAGGTAAAGTCGAGATATATTTATTGGATAGTGTAGCTAACCTTGGGCAGCTCCTTAAGAAAGCAGTTTCTTTAGAGCATCTATATTGTGAAATATATTTTTATTTTCCAAATATAATATATGAATATATTTTTGAAAGACATACAAGCATAAATAAGTTCAATAACATGAACATTGGCGTTTGTTTTTGAAGACAAGAAAACTCACCTTTCAAAAATGATGTAACTCATCATTTTCTAATTCATTATCTGCAGGCTTTCTAACCTTTATTGAATGTCTACTATGGGCAGGCACTCATATATGAAACAACTGTATGAAGTAGCTTTATTTCTACACTTTTTATAGGTGAAGAAACTGAACACAGAGAAGGAAACTAATCCCCCTAAGTTCTCTGGGACAGTTACTCTAGGACAAGCCAGCATTCGTATCCTGCCACCTTGCTTTCCCCAGGACCTCATGGGCCTCTAGACCTGTGATGTGCAGTAGGGCAGCTAATAACCGAACGGGGCTATTTAAACTTAGCTATAGATTAATTAAATTAAATTAATTAAATCAAATTTAAAAATGAATAAATAATTCAGTCCTTCAGTTGCACTAGCCCCAGTTCAAGTGCTCAAAACCCTTATGTAACTAGTGGCTCTTGTATTAAACAGCACAGAATACATGCTTCCAGAGGAAAAATGGCACCAAACACTGGCTTCACTTGTCCTGGCTCTGTGACTTCAACTCCTTGCTCTTCTGATAGCTTTCTGGTTCCTTTATATAGATTTTTTTTGTCCAGGTTTTTTAGGTCTCAGCAGCAGGATTGGACTAAAACTAGTCAGGTTTTCCAGCATTTAATTTTCCCTGCAGCTCTGTCTGCAAGCCTTCCTTCGCTCTAATCCATGGGCTTTTGTGTTGCCTGGTGGGGAGCACTTCCAAGCCTGCCTGAAATTTAAAATAAATGTTGTTTATAAATCACATCCAGTGATAGTCCCAAGGGGCATTAGCCCTTTGTCATGCATCCAGAAAGTTCCATTATATCCCAATGCCACCAGCCTCATTGGCCTCCATCCACACAGGAATCCACATGGACAGCAGCACAGCCAGGCCCACCCTTGCATGCTCCCAGGGGCCCTGTCAGCCAACTCTCTCCAAACTTCCCCAAGTGGTATCTCATTTGAGCTCCCAACCAGGATGCCAGGCACAGTTAACACTCAGCGTTGCTTGTGCTGCCCCTGGAGCTCCAGTTCCCACCTGTCAACACATCACAGTCCCAAATCCACTAGAGGAGTCTGATCATCACTGCGTACAGGACTCATCATGAATATACCATTCTTTATGCTTCTTGATGTTGCTCAGGTTGCAAATTTCAAGAAGCCGGTGCACAAGTGTATTCCACACAACCTGGGGAGAACAACCCAACTCTTTGCTGGAATTTACTCTGGCTCCTAAGCACCAATGCATGTTCCCAGACTTCCCCAAACTTCTATAGACACAAAATAAATCTCCACCCATATCGATAAATGGAAATAGATACTAATGTCTTATGAGGAGGAGGGGAAAGGATGCTTTCTATATTATAAGTCTGTCCAATCACCCTTTCACACTCGAAAGGTGTCTAAATGCTTTACCCAGACATGTGTACTAGGTCTTTTACCCTGCTTCAAAGATTTTTGTTTTCCTTTTATTTTGACACTAACTGGTGTAACTGCAATTCAGTTCTGGCACAGATGATCTGGAGTTAGCACAGACCCCACAGTGAAGGTCATCATCCTCCACAGACTGCCCCCACTTCAGACACCAGCCACAAGTTCAGGGGGGTCTCACATCACCCCCACTTATGACCAACTGGCAACAAAATTGGGAGTTCCCACGACCCCATCAGGTTTGATAATTCGCTAGAACGATGCACAGAACTCAGGAAAGTGCTGTACTTAACTATTACAGTTTTATTTGAAAGGATACAACTCAGGACCGTTCAAATGAAGAGGCTGTGGTGAGGTCTGGGAGCGCTTCCAAGGTCCTCTCCTCATGGAATCAGGGCACATTACCCTCTTGGCAGATCAGTGTGTTTATCAACCAAGAAGCACCCCTGAGATTCAGCGTCCATAGTTTTTACTGCGGTTTCATTAAGTAGATACAATTGATTAAATCATTGGCTATGTGGTTGAACTCTGTCTCCATTCAGCTCCCTCTCCCCTCCCTGGAGGTCAGGTTGGCTCAAGGTCCCAACTCTCTAATCATGTGCTTGGTCTTTCTGGTGACCAACCCCCATCCTGAAGCTCTCTAGAGACCCACCACAATCACCTCATTAACATAAACTCAGGGGTGATTCAAGGGACTCATGAATAATGAAGATATTCTATCACTCAGGAAATTCCAAGGGTTTTAGAAACTCTGTGCCAGGAACCTGGGAAAGACCAGACAAATTCTTTATTATATAAATCCTTTATAGCCTGTTCACAGTTACAGGATGAGATTCTTTTTCACCAACAGAGGGATGTGAAGATCTTGCTTTACTACCCAAGAATAAATCTAAATACATTCTCTTCTTTTGTGTGACTTCCCTGAAATCTGTCCAAGAGAAAAATTTAAATTATCTAGTGACAATGGACTATATTTTTTACTTGAAAAAGATAGTATTGCTACTGTTGCCTCTTCTACCGTGATGATGAAAAATAATGACTGATCTTGCTTTTTGTGTGTATACTACATACCACCTAAAGGCAATAAATATAAGAGAGTCAGACTTCAGAAAATTGTTTCCAAGGTTTGCCTCTTGGAATTGATTTCCACCAAAAGCAAACATTATGCACGCTACACATGTACATCACCATGAATCATGTGCATAAATACATGAGAATGGTTGGAAAGTCAGGTTTGCAAAACCCTTAGTGACAGGCTTGAGTGAAAACGCAAACCTGAGTCAAAACCATTTTACAATATGGAACACAGCTGGTTGGCCTAAAGTCTGCTGTAAGGCTTGAAAAATTAAATTAAAAAATTTTTTAATTGAGGAAAATTGGTGGGAGGAAGGCACACACTGCCTGGAACCCTGATTCTAATCAGAGAAGGCCTAGAAAATCCATGGCAAGTTCCAGTCCTAAATAGTTTGAAGAATGTGGCAAAAGCCCCCCTCCAGTAAGAATTAATACTGGTAAGGTTAAAATGAAGTTATCAAGGGACCATTTTGGCCATGCTCAAAAGACTAACTACATCTGCCAATACAATGACATTTCCAAACACTTGACTTTTTGTGACATATTTATATGAGTTTTCAGTTTCCAGTTTATGTATGACTGAAAGGAAAAGAAAGAGCCAGAGAGTAAGTAGAATACTTTTTCATTAACCATGTGGAGGCTAGGCTGCAGTCCCAGCATCCTGTATACAGCAAGAGTCAGAGTTTACATTGCTGTGCAAAGGGTTGATATAGAACAAAAAATAAGAGTTGAACTTATTACTGGGTTGGCTGTAAAGGACATTGTTGGTGAAAATGAGTGGGGTCTGTAGAGTGGATGGTAGTAATGTATCAGTGTATTGTCCTGATTTTTTATGGTTGTTCTAGATTACTCAGAGAATGTCCTTGACAGTCAGTACGCATACTGAAGTGTTTGGGAGTGCTGGGCATCCTGGTCACAACTTACTTTCAAATGATTCAGGAAAAAAAACCCAACAATTTATACAGCATAGTATTTGCAACTTTTCTCAATATTTGGATTTCAAAATAAAATTAGCACACTGAAAAAAATTATTCAGATAGCTTTGTGAAGAACCAAAAACAGATGGAATCTCTACTAACCTATTACACTGCTTCGTAGACTGAAGTTTTTAACCTTAACTTCAGACACTCAACGGTTTTTAAGTCTTCAGCACTCTGATTAACATGCAGGGGATTGTGCACCAATAGCTTCAATCTTAGTTGCTAAGAATGAGAGAAAGGCAGATAATATTAATTGAGTTAATCAGTTTACACATACCTATACTATGGGTTATATCATCAACACTACTGCCATATTTCTGATGTGAAAAAAGCTCAGAAAGGTTAAGTAAGTTGGCCAAGAACACACAGTAAACATTCGACCTGGAATTAGAATAACGACTCCAAGGTCTATGCTCCAGCCAGCTTTTTATCAGGGTTTATGTTCCTTCTGGGTAATTAAGAGCCAAAGGGCTAACTAATGTTGGTGGTCTGGTGATGAGGAAAGGGGAGCTTGCACTGGATAAAAGCTGTCATCCGTTACTCTATACTGTGCTGGATTCTAAAGTTCATGCTCCCTTGCTGCCTACCACTGCTTCCTGAAGAACCACGGGGAAGCCCTTGTTTGACAGGCAGAGCCTCCCTTCATTTCTGACCTAGAATTTTCCAAGGACTTTCTTTGCTTCAGTCAGCCAGGCAATACTGGGAAACACAGCACCACAAAATTACAGTTTTCTCAGAATGTCCTCTAGACCCCTCTGGAATGTCATCTCAGTTAGAAAAGCTTTTCATGACTTTTAATTTCCCTTGATTGTTTAAGAAGGCATTTGATTAGCTGAGGGTTCAGTGATATTTAATACTGACTCTAAAAATTTAATTTAATTGTTATTTATCAAGTAGGGGGTGTTGAGATATGAAAGATAATGTTTTATCTTTGCAAAGGCATACAAAAATTTTTAACCTGTAGTTCAAAAGAGTGTCTGTTGGGAGTACTACACAGATTCTATAAGGTCTAATATTTGTTCCCTCCTAAGAAAAACCAACTACATTTTGAAATGTAAGTTAGCTATTTTCTAAATACTTAGTTCAGTGCCTACCACAAGGTAGGTATGCAAAAAATATTTATTGTATGGATAAATTAATGCTGATAACAGGGCCAAGAAAATTGTCAATATCATTCAAATTCTTAATATACTGGGTTGGTCGAAATGAAAGTTCTTCATAATTAAATTAAAAGCACAGAATTTCCTTTAAGAAAGTTTCCAGATTAATCCCATGATTGTCATTTTGCTAGTCTTTTCCCACAGTGATGTTTAAATAATTTATTGACATTGAAAGCACTTTTCACTAATAAAGGCATTTGAAAGTTCAAAGTGGCAACCAAAGAAGAGAATTATGGAGAATTCTAGATCAGTATTGTAGCTCCCAATGTTGTGTTTTGATTTTTAAAATTTTGAATGTTATCTTTTGAACTTTTAAAGTTTAAAATTAATTTTTTTGGTGTGACCATGTATGCTTTGGCATTATATCCCCAGGTCCCAGGGACTTTGCTGCAGAGCAGAGAACACAGTAACTGCATACTCTGCATCTGTGCTACTTCACCATTGGCTTTCCAACACTTCCATGAACTTCCCACCCTCTTCTGCCCTACTCTCTTCTTGAGGTTCACCTCAATGCTCTGCACACTCTAGGCTCCATTGCCTTCTGGCTTCTAGGTGAATCTTGCTCACCATCAGGAAATCAGCCATAGATAGAGAGAGAAGTTGGAGTGTTTATGTCCCCTGCTCATTCCTTGCCTTGCCAAGTATGTCAGGGGTTCCCAAGAACCCCAGTTTAGATGATTAGCTAGGACAACTCTTTCAATAAAAAGTTGGGACAGCACATGTGAAATTTTGCAACTCACGGAAGCTCATTGGAGACTCAGGTCCCAGTGATTTTATTGGGGGCTGTTCCATGCAGGGAACCTCTGCCTAGCCTGTACCAAACTTTCAGACTCCCAGAAGGAAAACAGAGGTTTGGGATAAATCACATTCTTTGCACACAGCTTCGGCACAGTGAACAACTCTTATCAGTTAGGGTGGTGGGGAATTCTCAAATCCAAGTTCCCAGAGGCCAGCCAAGGGTTAACCCTGCAAGTAGGCTTTCCAGAGGACAGTGGTCAGGCCTGCTGTGCTGACTCTTTTCTGCACACCAAGGTGATGGCAGTGGCTATTTTCCCCTGTGGTCCCAGCTCCTCCCAGTTGGCCCTCTTCTCTAGTTACACTCCCCAGGTTCCAGTAGCACCTGCCTCCTCCTTGCTTCTGCAGGTACAGGTGGGGATTAATCCTTGAGTGTATCCCTGTAGGTTCCCTTAACTCTGCCAACCCACCTCTACATATAGTCCCTTCATTACCAATCTGTGAAAAACTTCCATCTACCACCAACGTGGACAAAAAGAAACTTGATGTAGCCTCCTGCATGAAACAGCCCTCTAAACCAGACAAAATATAGGAAACAACAGTTTTTAAGATACTGAATATCAGACAACAAACCCAGTGATCTCTGAGATACAGAAAACAAAGAGGTGAGCCTTATGGTCACACAGCTTACTGCCTTGAGTGAGTTTGCAGGCCACAGCACTGGGAGGGGGGAACTCACGGCACTCCTTGAATTAAAATGGAGTTGAGACGCCAGAAAGACCAAGGAAACTGGAGTTCCAGGAGTACTGGTGAAGAAGGAGTGGGCAGAGAGAGAATTCTACAGATCTGCAGAAGGTGCATATTACAAGGATAAAAAATAAATAGAAACATATGATGATCTCAGTAGATACAGAAAAAACATTTGAAAATATCTGACAGTCATTCTTGATTAAAAAAAAACTCACAGAAAACTAGAAATAGAAGAGAACTTGTTTAACCTAATAAAGGGAATGCGTGGAAAACCTGCAGTTTACAAATATTTAATGCTGAATAATTGAATCCTTTTCCCCAAATATAAGGAACAAGATAAGGATGTTTACTCCATCAATTCTATTCATTCTACTGAAGACTGGAACCAGTGTTATAAGACAAGAAAAGAAATAAAAGGCATGCAGTGTGGAAAGGAAGAAGTAAAATTGTGTTTATTCACAGAAAACATGATTATCTATGTTGCAAACCCAAAGGAATAGAAACAAAATCACCTAGAACCAATGAGTGAGTTTAGGAAGGTTGCAGGATAGGAGACCAGATAAAATATTGTATTTATATTGATAACAAATGAATAAATAGATATTCAAATTTTGACAATTTTATTGAGATATAATTCACAAAACATACAAGTCACCTATTTAAAGTGTATGATTCAATGGTCTGTAGTATATTCACAGACACGTGCAACCGTCAGCACAGATTATTTTTATCACCTCAAAAAGAAATCCTGTATGCTTTAGCAATCATCTCCACCTCCTTCTCCCACCCCAGTCCTGGAGCAACCACAAATCTACTTTCCATCTCTATAGATTTCTCTGTTCTGGTCATTTCATATTAATGGAATCACATAATATGTGGTCTTCTGTGACCAACTTCTTTTGCATAGCTTGTTTTCGAGGTTCATCCACAAGGTTCATAACATGTATCATTCCCTTTTCTGGCTGAGTAATATCCCATTGTGTGAATATAACAGACTTTATTTATCCATTCATCAGTTGATATACATTTGGGTCTTTTCTACCTTTTAACCATTACTAATAATGCTACTATAAACATTAGTGTACAAGTTTTTATGTGGACACATGTCTTTATTTCCTTTGGATTTATACCTGGGAGTGGAATTGCTAGGTCATGTGAGAATTCTGCCTAATAGAGTTACCACATGAGGAAGTGCTAGACTGTTTTACAAAGTGACTGCATTATTTTACGTTCCCATCAGCAGTGGGTGTGGGTTCTGATTTCACATCCTTGTCAACACATCGTAATCTTTTTTATTCTAATCACTCTAGTGAGTATGAAGTCGTATCTCACTGTTGTTTTGATTGGCCTTTCCCTGTTGACTAAGGATGTTGAGCATCTTTATTGGTCATTTGTATACCTTCCTTGAAGAAATGCCTATATAGATCCTTTGCTCACTTTAAAATTGTGTTATTTGTCCTTTTATTATTGAGTTGTAAGAGTTTTTATATATTCTAGATACAAGGTCCCTATCAGGTATATATTTGCAAACATTTTTTCCCATTCTGTGGATTATATTTTCACTTTATTGATAATGTCCTTTGAAGCACAAAAGTTTTTAATTTTAAGTCCTATTTATCTATCTTTTATTTTATTGTTTCTATTTGGTATCATACCTAAGAATCCTTTGCTAAACCCCAAATCATGAAGATTTACCTTATGTTTTCTTCTAAGAATTTTATAGTTTTAGCCTTTACATTTCAGTCTTTGATCCATTTTGAGTTAATTTTTGTAACTAGTGCCAGTACCACACTGTCTTGATTTTCATTGCTTTGTAGTAAATTTTGAAGTTGGGAAGTGTGAGTCCTTTTACTTTGTTCTTCTTGGCTATTATGACAAGTATTTCAGGATTGTTCTGGTTTTTCTGGGTTCCTTGCATATCTCTCTGAATTTTAGAATCAGCTGGACAATTTCTGCAAGCAAATCATCTGGGATTCTGATAGGGACTTTGTTGAATCTATAGATCAGTTTGGAGAGTACTGCCATCTTAACAATATTAAGCCTTCCAATCCATAAACATGGTACCTTTTCTAATTATTTAAATCCTCTTTAATTTCTTTCAACAATATTTTGTATTTTTTGAAGTATAAGTTTTGCACTACTTTTGTCAAATTCAATCCTAAGTGTTTTATTCTTTTTGTTGCTATTGTGAATGGAATTGTCTTCTTAATTTAATTTCACATTGTTCATTGTTAGTGTATAGAAATACAACTGATTCTTGTATTTAGATTTTGTATCCTTCTATCTTGCTGAACTCACCTATTAGTTCTAACAACTTTTAGTGAGTTTCTTAGGGTTTTCTATATACAAGATCATGTCATCTGTGAAGAGAAATAATTTTACTTTTTCATTTTCAACAGGGATGTCTTTTACTTCTTTTTTATTTTTGCCTAATTGACCTGACTAGACCCTTCAGTATGGTATTGAATAGAAATGGCTGGAGCATCTTATCTTGTTCATGATCTTAGGAAGAAAGCATCTAGTCTTTCACCATTAAGTATGATATTATCTGAGGGTTTTTCATAGAAGTGTTTATCAGGTTGAGGAAGTTTCCTCCTAGTCCTAATCTGTTGAGTGTTTTATATCATGGAATCATGCTGGATTTTAACAAATGCTTTTTTTGAGTCTATTGAGATGATCATATGAGTTCTATATTTTGAGAGTTTTTTTAGTGGTTGCTCTAGGGTTTACCATATGCATCTTAATATATCAGAATCAGCTTCATATTTATGACAGCTTATTTCCAGTGGTATATAGTTATGTTAGTCCTATATATCTGTTTCCTTTTCCCTCTTTTTATGGTATTATTATACATATTACATCTATTGATGTTATAAACCCCCCCAAAATTGTTATAATTATTACTTTACCATCTGTAGTCATTCCTTTATCCCAATAAAGCTTGACTCCCCACACTTCCTTTGTGCTATTATTGGCAAATATATGACACATATGTTACATTTCTATATGTGATACGCTCCACAATACATTACATACATATTAGTTTATACAAATTTTTAAAATCAGTTAGGAGATGACAGGACAAAAATATACCTTTATTCTGTCTTTTATAATTACATAGTTACTGATGTCAGGGCTCTTTTTTGTTTGAATTTGAATTTTTATCTTGGGACTCTTGCTTTCAACCTGAAGAACAACCTTTAGACTTTCTTCTAAGGTGGGTTTACTAGCAACAAATTCTATCTTTCTTTATCTGTAAAGTCTTTATCTTGCCTTCAGTTTTGAAAGAAAATTTTGCTGGATATATGAGACTTGTTTGACCTTTTTGACGTTGAGCACTTTGAATATGTTATCCTACTGTCTACTGGCTTCTATTGTTTCTGCTGAGAAGTCAGCTGTTAACCTTCTTGGGTTTCCATTGCTAGTGACCAGTCATTTTTCTCTTGTTGCTTTCAAGAATTTCTCTTTGTTTTTCATCAGTTTTGCTGTGATATATTTGTATTTCTCTTTGCATTTATTCTACTTGGAGTTCAGTGAGTTTCCTGGCTGTGTAGGTTACTGTTTTTAAGTAAAGTTAGGAAGTTTACAGGGATTATTTTCTTGAATTTACTTTCTGTTTCTTTCTTTCTCTCCTCTTCTTGTATTCCCATTATGCATATGATGGTGTATTTGGTGATGTCCCACATTTCTCATAAGCTTTCTTCATTTTTCTTTATTCTTTACCCTCTTGGCTTGCATAGTTTCAATTAATGTGGCTTAATCTTGGTTATTCTTTCTTATCCCTATTCAGATCTACTACCAAGCCCATAAAGTTTTAATTTTAGCTATTGTACTTTTCAACTCCAGAATTTTCCATTTTGTTCTTTTTTTCTCTATCTCTTCATGATATTCTCTATTTGATGCCAAATTGTCGCCATATCTTCCTTTATTTCTTTCATCATAGTTTCATTTAGTTTTGTAAACATGTTTATAATATCTACTTTGAAGTATTTTTCTGATAAAGCCAACATCTTGTTGTTCTCACAGGTAATTTCTATTGCCTTCTTTTGTTTTGGTGTATGGGTCACACTTTATTTATAGGCTTCATAATTTTTGTTCAAACGTGGACGGTTTAGATAATATATTGTAACAACTCCAGGTACTGATGCCTCCCCTTCTTGGGCGTTATTATTGTTATTTGCTTATTTGTTTAGTGACTGGAAGTAATATTTTAGTTAAGTCTATTTCTCACCACCACCACCACCACCATACACACACATACAGAGTATTGAACCTCTGATGTTGCTCCTCAGAAAGGCTCAGTTTGGAGTATGCCCAAAGTCACTCTGGGATGACAGTGGCTTTGGTAGAGCTTTCTTTCTCTCTTTCCCTGATCACACCCAGCTTTTAAACTTCACTAATTGTCAGCCGATTGCTCTATTATTTCCAACAATGCCTTGGGGCATAAATTGCTCTAAAAATTAAGCCAATCAAATTTTGGTTCCTTTGAAGGAGTAGTTTCTAAGGTCGGTGTTTGATATTTGTTCTGAGCCCAGTAGGTCTCCCAGCTGCCTTATTCCACAGTTCTCTCCTGCAAACTACTAGGCTTACAGTCTAGCTTGTATCTTAAACCTCCTTCCAATTGCCTTCACAAAATCTCCACTGTTCTTGAGAGTGCCCTTAGGCTTGAACTTTACCGCCCTTTATTTGGAATGAAGTCAGTTCCTTTGGGAAGTGATTAGGTGCTGTTTTATGGCCTGCTTCTTCTCTCCGGGCAGAATCTCTGAGCCAGAGCACTAAAGTTAGAGGTGGGGGCAATGACAGGCTTCTCTCTCAGTGACACCCACACTCTAGGACCTGAGCACTCAGTGAAAGGGGGGTAGAAGCCTGAGGTTCTCTCAGTCAACTCTTCTGATGTAAAACCACTGTTTTAAATTGAGGCAAGGGTGATCAGGGCCCCAGTATTCTCAAGATTCCATGCCCAATGTAGAGTCTCCACTCCACAAATAGGGACTGGATGGAAAAATGCAACCCCCACTTCCCAATGGCACTTGTGCAGGACTCAGTAATGAGTGAAGGGACTACAAGAGGCGAGAGGAAACTTTTAGATGTGGTGATTATTATTTTGATTATGATGATGGTTTAATGCAGGGGTCCCCAACCTCCAGACCATGGACCACTACCGGTCCACAGCTTGTTAAGAACCGGGCCACACAGCGGGAGGTGAGTGGCTGGCAAGCGAGCAAAGCTTCATCTGCTCCTCCCCATTGCTCTCATTACCACCTGAACCATCCCTCCCAACAATCGCATTACCATCTAAATGATAACCCCACCACCATCCGTGGAAAAATTGCCTTCCACGAAACCAGTCCCTGGTGCCAAAAATGTTGGGGACCGCTGATTTAATGGACGTATACATGTGTCAAAACTTAACACAAATATGTGGCCTATTGTAGGTCAATTATACCTCAATAAAATTGTTACAATGGGAAAAATAACTTGGGGGAAATATTTCCAATATGATAAAAAGTTAGTATAGGAAAAGCTCATACATACCAAATGAAAGAGGAAACAAGACAGTGTAATAGAAATGAATTCAACCATGAACTCAGGCATTTATCCATCTGTATCTCTAGGGAGGAATCTTGGATACAGAAGTGTAGAATAAGGGCAGAATGCCTGGAAGAGGGCCTGGCATTCACTACACACTCCATGAATGTTTGTTGCATAAATATTTGTTGAGTACATTGCCCCTGGAAGGTTACTTTCATACCCAGAACACCCCTAGTGTCAGTTTCTCAGTAACATTACCACTCTCCCATCACCACTATAATAAATATTTTATCACAATAGGAAGTCATATTGCATTAGGATCAAGAGTCATTCAGTATATTTTCCTTACATTGCTTTAGTCATAATAATGAAGAGTGCTGACCTATTCATTTCATAGCAACACAGTGGTAGCAATTGCATTTAATTTCTTCACATATTTTTTAATCTGAAAATCTCAAAATACATGTGACAGGTTTTATGCATCCTCCATGTGTCTCCATTTTTAAGAAGCTTTGAGCAGTGGGGACTGATTTTAAAAGAAATTACATTAGTTAATGGTATGCCATGATTTGGCTCCTACTGTATTCTTCTAATTCTACTTGCTCCCACTTTCCTCAGCCAGACTTGTCTCCTCATTGCTCCTGCCCATATCCCATTATAATAGTGGCCATCATTTTACATCATTTCATGAACATCATGCACATCATACACACTTCACATATGTCAGCGATAATTCTTACATCCACCATCAACATAGATGTTAATTATTCTCCACTATACAGATGTGAAAACCTGATGGTCACAGAGATTAAATAACTTGCCCAAAGTCTCTCAACAAGTGGTAAGTTTCTGTCAGACTCCCCAGACCTGTACCACCAGGCTATCTCTCTGTGCTGTTCAGATTTTTGCTTTTGCCTTTTTGCACCTGCCATTTCCCCAGTTTGGATCATTTTTCCTTCTCATCCCTCAAGAGCCTCTCAAATCCAGTCCTACACAAAACCTTCTCTGAGAGTCTTGGCCACGAGCTCTTCCTAGTACGCCTTGCCAGTTCCTTGTCTGGGAAAAGGAAGGAAGGGAAAGATAGATGGGTGGAGAGAGGTAGAGATGGGAATCTAAAGTAAGGCCATTAGAGAAGTCAGGAGATGAGAGGTGGGGAGCTGAACAGGCAAGCTTGAGAAAAAGAAACTCCAATTCTTTCCTCTCCTCCTTTAAAAATTATGCAGCAAAAATCGAACTTTTGAAGGCAAGTAAGGAATACGAGCAAGCTGAAGAATGTAAGGTGTCTAGAAGATTCTCCTTCATCCAGAAATGCCATCAACACTCATCAGCGCCAGAATCCAGGCTTTGCAGAGCAGGAGTGAAAGGTGACAGCCAATTTATTTAGCATCCTAGAGCCACAGAGCTCCTGACTCCTTTGTCCATTTTGTTAATTTAACTAAAAATAATTCACTATCAGTCCATCATGCCTCCATGCCATGGTCTTTATGAACACCTGATTTGGAACAGCAAAGAAATGCACACTCCACTAAATCAGATTTCAAAAGACAGAATCCAACATAGGGTCTCTGGGCCAGGAGATGGGAGAAAAGTATACATACCCTATTGTTCTATGTAGGTAATAAAACACTTGAGGAAAAGAACTGCCTGAAAGCCTTTTTATATTTTTGATTGGCAAAGGGGGCCAGGAGAACTCTTTAGGGATGGGGGTAATGTTCTATATCTTGATTTGGGTGGTGTTTACACAGGTATATACATTTGTCAAGTCATCTAATTGTACACTTCAGATATTTGCATTTTATTGCAGACACATTCTACTGCAACATGGCTGATAAGGGAGGAGAAAGGAAGGAAAAGAGAAAAAACAACCCTCCCACTCCTTTAAACTTAAGCTCTGCTGCAACAGAAATCCAGGAACCAAGTAACATCTTGCTGCACTTGCTGCTACAAATATCACGTGGACACTTTGGGTAGATTTGCTTATGGACCAGCAGATGATGAAAGAATTTGCTACTTGATGGAGTAATTGATCTTAGTCATTATGAGAAGGTGGGGTTGCTGCTACAAAGTGGGGATGGCAAGAGGTGGTCTGGAATTCAGGGGATTCAGTGGGCCCTCTTGCTGCTTTCATGCCCAGTGTTGATGGCACACAAGAAATTGCAGCCAGTCTGACCATCAGAGAAGGTGGGTGGGAAGGGACTTGAGGCTGGATGATAGAATGCTAACATGTCCATTTTGACATGTCAATCAAACCCTGAAGGAACCTCTGGGTTTCCTAATGAGATCTGCTTGAAACTCACTTCCTTTGCAATGCAAAAAGTGATGAAATGAGGAACGTAATGTACACCTGGATTGAGTGTCTCACCCACACTCACCATTACCCCTGCACACCCTCCCTGCTTCAGGGCTGTGCCACCTTCTCCAGTCTGATACATGGTAATTGTTGTCTGTTTTATATATGCAGAACAGGTTACCTGTAATAGGTAGGGACTGCTGTGACAATTTTTATTAAGGTTGACTCATGGTTTTAACTGGCCAGAAGGATTAAAACATATCACAGAGTACTCATGAGTTCTCAAGTACTAAAAATGAAATAATCTCTGCAAGTTCACTTACTCTCACAAAGAATTTAGAATAAAAATAGAAGGAGAGGTAGGGGATCTTTCTCCAGTTCCTTCCTGATACCCTTTTCTATTCTAGGGTATCCCTGCTCAGTGTTGTCCAATCTCACTATTTCTGTTAATTGTGAGCCCACACAATTCTTTCAAGTCAATAGTTTTAATTGTGTTTACACTCAGGACACCAACTGAGGGCTGTGTTTATCTAAGGGTTGGCCTGGATCCCCTCAAGGACTTTCCCAATCTCTCTCACAAAATGACAAGAATGGCAAAAGTGGCATTACCATGTGAATTTATTATGCAGTCTCCTGAAGAATGTTACCCAATGCTGTTTTAAAGTTTTATCTTTCAAAATGCCATTTTAAATGGTGATAAGGTATAGAGTAACATGGCACTTGTAAGCTATGGCACTTGCTAATAAGCGTTAGAATGGAGCCATGTTTCCAAACTACATTATATTTTTCACAAAGATGTCATAGATAGAGGTTATCAAGCATAGATACCACACCTGTTTCTTTCCTAATGGCTATAGATCCTCTAGGGTTCTCTTCCTGGTTTTGTAATTCTGAAATATTCATGTATATTTCATCCCATCAACACATTAAAGACAAAATTTAAACAGACTACCAAACCAAAAAAAAAAAAATGATAGAGAATCTTCTAAACCAGGCAGGGTCATTGAAAAAAAAAATTACTCAAATGTAAACCCTGGGAACAGAATAACAAAGCAGGAGGTTGCAATAAAGTGACTCTCTTTTGCTTGAGCAACAAAGGGTGCTTTGTAAAGTTGTTTGATTGGAAAATGTAGGAAAATGATTGTACAAAAAAAATAATGAAAGAGAGGAAACAAAGAAAAGAGAAAGAAAGAAAAAGAGGAAGGAGGGAAGGAGGGAAGAAAGGAAGGACAGAAGAATGGAAGTAGGGAAGGAAGGGTGGAAGGAAGGAAGAAAAGAAAGAAAGAAAGAAGAAAGAAAGAAAAGAAAAAAAGAAAGAAAGAAAGGAAGGAGGGAAGGAAGGAAGGAGGGAAGGGAGGGAGGGAGGAAGAAAAGAAAGAAAGAAAGAAAGAAAGAAAGAAAGAAAGAAAGAAAGAAAGAAAGAAAGAAAGAAAGGAAGGAAGGAAGGAAGGAAGGAAGGAAGGAAGGAAGGAAGGAAGGAAGGAAGGAAGAGGTATGGTACAGTATGTAGAGGAAAAGCCATAAAGTTAAACAATGGGCTGTTTCTTACTTTATAAACTATTTTAATAATGACATAAGAAATTGGTATGACAATATGTAATAGTTACAGTGTCTTTCAACTCAGAACACACTGTCAAAACATGATACTGTCTACCAGATATTGCCTACAAGATATGGAAAGAATGTGACATTTTCAAAATATTTTATGAATAATTTATTTTCTTTCTAAAGAAAACTGAAAAACTAGATAAGAAATGTTTTATTTCCCTAAGGCCTTCTCTCAGTCTTTGCTTGTAACATCCAAGAATAATCCATACATGGATTATTTATCCCTCCTTTTTCATTCACTTCATGTTAGCCAAGTGAACTTCATGGATACCAGGGGTTTCACCCTCAGGATTCTGGGCAATCAGAGACCTTCTACATAGAGTGGATTCTTCTTAGAAAATTTCACAAAAATAAAGAAATAATGCCTGTTACCCAGAATTAAGAAGAAAAGAGTGGAGAACCTGGCTTTCCTCTCATCTTGTCATTAAAGTTTTACTCTTCTGATTTAGAAATTCTTCACTTGACTGCCCTAGCATCCAGTTGTTTTGTGAAACCCACTGGGCTTTCCCACAAACAGATCATGTTCTTGTTTGCTCCACAACTGAGCCCAGCTTTCCTGGCAACATCCCTCCAACTCTGGCTTATAGTCTACTTGCAGATTTAAAGATATTGTACATTGTGTTATGGGAATTAGAATGGGTAGACTGCAGGCAGATTTTGAAGTGGTCCCATTAGAAATGGACCCTTCCCCAGTTGAGCCTCTGATGAGAACCCATTCCTGGGTGACACCTTGAGGGCTGCTTTGTGAGACCCTAAGAAGAGGACCCAGATAAGCAGTGTCCAGACTCCTGACCACAGGTACTTTGAGAAGATAAATGTATGTTGTTTTCTGCTGCTTAGTGTGTGACAATTTGTTACACGGCATAAATAACTAAAACATAGACTTAAGGAGTATTCACCATGAGAGGGTCTTTTCAGCCTCTCCCCACCCTATTGATAAGGAACATGATACCCAGATGGGCTATGGAACTGGCCCAAGATCGTCCAGACATGATGTTATCATGGGGTACTCCTCCACTGCTCTTCTCATCTGAATCTACATCTCTAGATCTTTCATTTTACTATTTTTTTAGCAACACTAAAAATGGTTTTATCTAAAAACATTAAGGATATTGCTTCATTTTAAGGAGTCCGAAGCCAATTTGAATTTCACTCTTTTAAAGAGGAATTTTTTTCTCCTAATTCTCTCTGGGAGTCTCTAGAACTTGTTTTTTTATTTGATGTTCTGAAATTTCTTGAGGATAATTCCCAGATGGGATCTTTCCTCATTCACTGCACTCAGAAGTCAACATGCCCATTTAATCTGAAAACTCATATCCTTCAAGCCTGGGAATTCCCTTCAAATTTTTAAAAATATAATTTTGTTCTCTTAATTTTCTCTTTTCACTCCTTCTGGAACCCCTGTTGAATTGATTGTCTATATCTATTTTTGGTTCTCTTATTTTTAATTTTTTTTTCTCGTAGTCTTGGGAGATAATTTGATTTTCTAAGCCTTCTCTTAAAATTTTTCAGAAATTATATTTTTACTTTTTAAACATCTTTCAGTCTTTTGTCACACTTTAATGACATTTTGTAAGTTACATCTAGATATAATATCTTCTAAATCTTTTTAAATTTATTAATTAAATGGATTTTTAACGTTTCCTTCTGATTCGCTATTTCTTTCCTGGACAGTTTTTCTGTTACTTATTTTGGATTTATCTTTTTTGTTTCTTGGGGTTTTGTTTTTGGTTTCTCCTTACATACAAATGAGTTTTTCAGTTGCCCATTTCTAGTTAAATCAGAAGGTTGTGGTGAATGGTATGGTTTCCTCTGCTGTTGTATACATTCTCCTATTTTCCATTTGTCTCACCACTACGTGGGAATTCTTGCTGGGTGCTTTGGGCAAGGTGGGGCATGCCAGAGCAAACAGACTGGCAGGCTTTACCTTGGGTAAACAGGGAAGTATTAGTATCTAGATTGAAGGCTCCAAAAGTGTCAAAATGAGAAACACACAAGATGCACACTCCCAGACTAGAAGACATAGCTTTTTCCAAAGTGCTTTAGCATAATTTCCTTAAAAGAGGGCCCATTGTTCTTTGCTGGGGATTGGCATTCTATCCAATTTTATTCTTATCACTGAAAAATATAGCTTCAAATAATTAGTTGTCTTTGCTAATTTAATGGAAAGGTAATTCTGTATAATAAAAGTAAACTAATTTACAAGTTACTGAAGAACATAATTCTTTAAAGGCAATGTGATCAATCAGCGTATGAAAATAATGGAAGAAAATTTTGAAATAAAACAAAATAAACAGAAAATACAAAATAAGATTGTAGAAATACACCACATGTTTGAGTTATTATAATAATAATAAATACATTAAATTCTTCTAATAGGATTAAACAATGTAAGGATTCTCCATCTTGGGTCTAGTACCAAAGTCTTGTTACAAATTCTTTACAACTTATTGTACAGTTAGGCTGTTATCTCTCAGCTTCAAACCTATCCTTCCATATCCAGGTACATGATGCTGGGGCGGGGACTCTGCAAACCACATTTATGTTCTGTCAATAGAAAGGGACACTTGGAGACTGGAGGAGGAAAAGAAAAGGCTCTGCTTCTTCACCCTGACAGCACAATTTGTTCAGCTGGAAGGAGTTGGTTCCTGATTAAGATTCTTCCAGTACTCCTTGAAACAACCTCCCCCCACCAATTCATAGATACCAGCACCAGATGGCCAGTGACCTCTCCTCAGAGGCCTATGTCCCACACCATGTGACCACCCTTTCTAAATTTTAATAAGTCCAATCCCTTTCCTTTGTTCCTCTACTTCTATGGGTGGTAGCTGCTTTCTGCAGTTGCTACCTCCATGAAACTTAGAATTCCCTTTATATTATTTTAATTACCTTACTAACACTTTATTCCTGGTTAACAAGACAAATCTACATTATCCTTTAAATGTCATCATAGGGACTTGATGTGAGAAACCACAGAACAAATACTCAAGTAAGTTTTAGCTTCCTATATGTGAAAGTGGAAGAGGTGAATAGACAAATCCAGAGCTAAGAATTTGAAGGCTGGGAGAAAGGATGGATCACAGAAGTTTTAACATGACAGAGATTACTGATATGATGGATTATATGACCTGAACAGGATAGAAAAAAAGTGAAGAAAAGCCAATCAAGTGAAGAAAACAATCAAACTGATAGACTGGAAAAAACTTCAGGACTTAAGAGTCATGAGGTTTGTCAGATATTGAGTTCTGCTGTGGTGGGAGCAGGATGGAGAGGTGTGTGTAGCCTATGAATGGAAGAGTTCAGTGTTGAAGCAGTCCCTAAAAATGACAGAATCAAAGGTGTGGAATTAGAGTTGAGATGGAGATGAAGATCATTAAAGACAAGGACATTGTTCTAGTTATCTATTATTGTATACAAAGTTATCCAAAAATTTAGTGACATAAAACAAGAACCATTTTATTATATATCACAATTTTTTAGGCCAGGAATTCAGACAGGATTAGGCCGAGCAGTTCTTCTGCTCCATGTGGCAGTCATGTGTGGTCCGGCCTAGGGAGCCCAAGACAGCTTCTCTCACATGCATGGTACTTTGTTTGGGATGGCTGGGCTGAGCTGGGTTCCTTGCCACTCTACATAGTCTCAGACTCTCCATGCATTTTCTCTAGCAAGTCAGTCAGCTATGGTAGCTGAGGACGTATAAAGACCAAGCTAGAGCTGCCAGTCCTCATAACAAAAAGGTCTGGAATTAGCACAGCATCATTTCCTCAATACTTGATCAAAGCAGTCATAGGCCACTCCATATTCAAGGAGAAAGGAAGCAGACCCCATTTTTTGATGGAAAGAATGCTAAAGAATTTGTAGCCATCTTCAATTTGCCACCAAAATCAGAGAACTACTAATATAGGAATTAGCTCATCTGGATTAAAAGATGACAAGAGTTGGGCTTATGAGGGATCCAGTAGACAAAGTCACCAATAAATACAGGGGAATAGTCCAAAGCTAGGGGACAGCTACAAGGTAAGGTGAAAGGTGATTTATCTGGGTGACACAAAGTTCTGTGGTTAATTAACACATATCTATTCTCACCTCCAGTGATTTTCTGTATTACAGAGGCTGAAAACCTTCAAACTAAATTTCCCAGACTCTCACTGTTAGGGTTCTAAATGAAAGTCAGATACTTCAATTATATGTACTTAATAAAATATGGAAGGTGAAAACGGGTGGAGATTATTTTCTTGTACTTTGGCAATTTTCTGCTGGCAAGCAAGATTGTGGGGTCAGAGGGTCTCTGTGGCTAAGTTCTGGTGGCCAATCTCTAGCTTCATGAATCTTGAGAGGCAAATGCAGCTCTGGCTGGGATTAGGCAGCATTTCAGATACATGGATGTTGAGAAAGAGTTGTAGCAACAGTAGTAACAACAGCTTCCTGATTCCAGTTGCCTGATCCTTGAATTGAAACTATGGCAGTGTGTTTTCAAGTCAGTACTTACAAAGGTGACCTGCTATTGTTCCACGTCTATTCTTCTCCTTCTCCTCCTCCTCCTCCTCTTCCTCCTCCTCCCTTTCTTCTTCTTCTTCTTCTTCTTCTTCTTCTTGCATTCCACTAGCAGGTCAGTTCTATGGTCTTATGGCTGTAATTACTAAAATCCAAGATGAAGGTTTACTTCTCCAGACTTTCTAACAATTTTGTAAGATTTTAATTCCCTATATTAAAACCTTGTGGCTTAAAGCTTCTTGAGTTAACTAGACTAAATACTGAAGAATCAGCCTCATAGGGAGAGGCGCCTTTGCTGAAAGGTAGAAAAACAATGACTGAGAAGAATCTGTGGGAGTTAGAATTCATACACTGCTTATTCATCCTTTGTTATTTAGCATGAGGGAAAAAAGAGCTCACATTCAGGTGCAGAGCAATTCAAAAGCATTAAAAATCTAGGGTGGTTCAGTTTCCAGTAAGAGCAAGTTGTCCTTATCAGATCAACCTTCCTGCAAATAACAACCTGAACATAGCACAAACTAGGTGCTAAATATAAAAACAACTACCTGAAGTTACTGAAGAGTGATCTGGAGCAGACAGACTCTGGAAGAGGGTAGACATGTGGAGGAAGGGAACAGAACTGGGTGTGTTCCCGTTTGTTTTGGCACTTAGCCTGATTGCAGTCCCCAGTGTACACCATGAAGTAGATAAAACTCTGACCAAAAAAATTCTGCAGTTTTACAGGCTTGAAAAATAAGACAGAGTTCAGAGCAACTGCAGCATTTGGAAAGTAAGAGGGGAAATCAAAGGAGAAAACCACAGAGAGTACCCCAAACTCTGTTTATCAACTCTGCCAAAATCTCTGGTTGACTCCTGAACATCACATCTGTGAGGTAGACTTTAAGCAGCCCAGCATAAGGTAGATAACTAAACTGAGATTTCGTAGTGAGGAATTTGACTTCATCCAGGTGAAATATCTACTGAAACAAACAAGCAAAAATCAATACTCTTTGGAGTAATATAGAACCCAGACCCTCAACATTTTATTCATAATGTCCATAAAAGCTCCATAAAACTGAAAATTACTAGACATAGAAGAAGCAGAAAATATGACAACCCTCATTAAAAGAAAAAGAAAATCACATGAAAATCATGTTGACCCAGATGTCAGAAGTAACAAACAAGGAATATAAAGCAATTATTATAGATATGCTCAAGAACATGAATGCATTCAATGAATGAAAATATTTCTCAGCAATGAAATAGAAATATCAAAAATAACCAAATGGAAATTCTAGAGATGAAAAATACAACATAACAGGAATTATAATACAAGTAGTAGTTTAATAATAAATTGAAGATGACTGAAGAAAGTGAGCTTGAAGATTAGTCAATAGAAATTACCCAATCTTAAGACAAAAGATGAAAAGACAAAAAAAAAGTAGACCTTTAATGACCTATGAAAAATATAAAAAGTTCTTATGTATGTGTAATTGGAATATCAGAAGGTGAAGAGACATTGGGGCATAAAACATATGTAAAAAAATAATGTCAAAAAATTTCCCAAATTTCTTAAAAACATACATTTTCACATTCAAAAGCTTGGTAAAGTCCAAGCAGGAATAAAAGCAAAGAAAACCACATCTAGGAACATCATAGGCTAGCTGCTGAAAACCAAACATAAGGAGAAAACATTAAACAATTTGAAAATCTGCTGACATCATAAATTATGAAAAATGAAAGGCAATAGAACAGCACCTTTAAGTGTTAAAAAAGAAAAACTTGTCACTTCAAAATTCTGTTACAGAGACCTTCAAGATGGAAGAAGAGTAAGAAGTGGAGATCATCTTCCTCCCAAAAACTACGTCAGAAATACATCTACATGTGGAACAACTCCTACAGAACACCTACTGAACACTGGCAGAAGACCTCAGACTTCCAAAAGGCAAGAAACTCCACACGTACCAGGATAGGGCAAAAGAAAAAGAAAAAACAGAGACAAAAGAATAGGGATGCGATCTGCACCTCTGGGATGGAGCTGTGAAGGAGGAAGTTTCCACACACTAGGAAGCCCCTTCACTGGTAGAGACGGTGTGTGGTGGGGGGGAAGCTTCAGAGCCATGGAGGAGAGGACAGAAACAGGGGTGCAGAGGGCAAACGGAGAGATTCCCACACAGAGGATAGGTGCCAAACAGCACTCACCAGCCTGAGAGGCTTGTCTGCTCACCCACCAGGGTGGATGGGGGCTGGGGGCTGAGGATCAGGCTTCGGAGGTCAGATCCCAGGGAGAGAACTGGAGTTGGCTGCATGAACACAGCCTGAAGGGGGCTAGTGCACCACAGCTAACTGGGAAGGAGTCCAGGAAAAAGTCTGGAACTGCCAAAGGGGCAAGAGACCATTGTTTCAGGTGCACGAGGAGAGGGGATTCAGAGCACTGGCTAAACAAGCTCCAGAGATGGGCACGAGCCACGACTATCAGCGCAGACCCAAGAGATGGGCATGAAACGCTAAGACTTTTGTTGCAGCCACCAAGAAGCCTGTGAGCAAGCACAGGTCACTATCTACACCTCCCCTCCCAGGAGCCTGTGCAGCCCACCACTGCCAGGGTCCCGTGATCCAGGGACAACTTCCCCAGGAGAACACATCACGTACCTCAGGCTATTGCAATGCCACACTTGCCTCTGCCAACTCAGGCTCACCCCACATTCCTTACCCCTCCCTCCGCCTGGCCTGAGTGAGCCAGAAGCCCCCAATCAGCTGCTCCTTTGACCCCATCTTCTCTGAGCAAAGAACAGACACCCTCAGGTGACCTACATGCAGAGGCAGGGCCAAATCCAAAGCTGAACCCCATGAGCTGTGCAAACAAACAAGAGAAAGGGAAATATCTCCCAGCAGCCTCAGGAGCAACAGATTAAATCTCCACAATCAACTTGATGTACCCTGCATCTGTGGAATACCTGAGTAGACACGAATCATCCCAAAATTCAGGTGGTGGACTTTGGGAGCCATGATATATATATTTTTCTGTTTCTCTTTTTGTGAGTGTGCATGTGTATGCTTCTTTGTGTGATTTTGTCTGTATACCTTTGCTTTTACCATTTGTCCTAGGGTTCTCTCTGTCCGTTTTTTTGTTTAGTTTTGTTTTTTAGTATAGTTTTTACTGCTTATTATCATTGATGGATTTATTTTTTGGTTTGGTTGCTCTCTTCTTTCTTTCTTTCTTTTTTTGATTTTATTACTTTTTAATTTTTTATTATTAATAATTTTTTATTTCAATAGCTTTATTTTATTTCATTTTCTTTCTTTCTTTTTTTTCCTCCCTTTTCTTCTGAACCGTGTGGCTGACAGGATCTTTGTGCTCCAGCCAGTTGTCAGGCCTGTGCCTCTGAAGTGAGAGAGGCGAGTTCAGGACATTGGTCCACCAGAGACCTTCAGCTCCATGTAATATCAAATGGTGAGAGCTCTCCCAGAGATCTCCATCTCAACGCTAAGACCCAGCTCCACTCAACGGCCAGCAAGCTACAGTGCTGGACACCCTACGCCAAACAACTAGCAAGACAGGAACACACCACCACCCATTAGCCAAGAGGCTGTGTAAAATGCAAATAAGGTCACAGAAAACCCAAAACACACCACCGGATGTGGTCCTGCCCACCAGAAAGGCAAGATCCAGCCACATCCACCAGAACACAGGCACTAGTCCCTTCCACCAGGAAGCCTACACAACCCAATGAACCAACCTGAGCTACAGGGGGCAGATGCCAAAAACAACGGGAACTATGAACCTGCAGCCTGCAAAAAAGAGAGCCAAACACAGTACGTTAAGCAAAATTAAAAGAGAAACACACAGCAGATGAAGGAGCAAGGTAAAAACCCAACAGACCAAACAAATGAAGAGGAAATAGGCAGTTTACCTGAAAAAGAATTCAGATTAATGATAGTAAGGATGATCCAAAATCTTGGAAATAGAATGGAGAAAATAGAGCTTCCCTGGTTGCACAGTGGTTGAGAATCTGCCTGCCAATGCAGGGGACATGGGTTCAAGCCCTGGTCTGGGAAGATCCCACATGCTGCGGAGCAACTAAGCCCGTGCGCCACAGCTACTGAGCCTGCATGCCTGGAACCTGTGCTCTGCCACAAGAGAGGCCGCAACAGTGAGAGGCCCGCGCACCGCTATGAAGAGTGGCCCCCGCTCGCCTCAACTAGAGAAAGGCCTCACGCAGAAATGAAGACCCAACACAGCCAAAAAAAAAAAAAAAAGAATGGAGAAAATACAAGAAATATTTACCAAGGACCTAGAAGAACTAAAGAGCAAAAAAACAATGATGAACAAAACAATAAATAAAATTAAAAATTATCTGCAAGGAATCAATACCAGAATAACTGAGGCAGAAGAATGGATAAGTGACCTGGAAGATAAAATAGTGGAAATAACTACTGCAGAGCAGAATAAAGAAAAAGGAATGAAAAGAATTGAGGACAGTCTCAGAGACCTCTGAGATAAAATTAAATGCAACGACATTCAAATTATACGGGTCCCAGAAGAAGAAGAGAAAAAGAAAGGGACTGAGGAAATATTTGAAGAGATTATAGTTGAAAATTTCCCTAATATGGGAAAGAATAGTTAATCAAGTCCAGGAAGCATAGAGAGTCCCATAGAGGATAAATCCAAGGAGGAACACACCACAACACAAATTAATAAACTATCAAAAATTAAAAACAAAGAAAAAATATTAAAAGCAACATGGGAAAAGCAACAAATAACATACAAGGGAATCCCCATAAGTTTAACAGCTGACCTTTCAGTAGAAACTCTTCAAGCCAGAAGAGAGTGACAGGACATATTTAAAATGATGAAAGGGAAAAACGTACAACCAACATTACTCTACCCAGCAAGTATCTCATTCAGATTCAATGGAAAAATTGAAACCTTTACTGACAAACAAAACCTAAGAGAATTCAGCACCACCAAACCAGGTTTACAACAAATGCTAAAGGAACTTCTCTAGGCAGGAAACACAAGAGAAGGAAAAGTCCTACAATAAGAAACCCAAAACAATTAAGAAAATGGTAATAGGAACATACATATCAATAATTACCTTAAATATAAATGGATTAAGTCCTCCAAACAAAAGACATAGACTGGCTGAATGGGTATAAAAACAAGACCCATATATATGCTGTCTACAAGAGACCCACTTCAGACCTAGGGACACATACAGACTGAAAGTGACGGGATGGAAAAAGATATTTCATGCAAATTGAAATCAAAAGAAAGTTGGAGTAGCAATTCACATATCAGACAAAATGACTTTAAAATAAAGACTACTACAAGAGACAAAGAAGGACACTACATAATGATCAAGGAATCAATCCAAGAAAAAAATATAACAATCGTAAATATTTACACACTCAATAGGAGCACTTCAATACATAAGGCAAATGCTAACAGCCATAAAAGAGGAAATTGACAGTAACACAATAATAGTAGGGGACTTTAACACCCCACTTTCACTAATGGACAGATCATCCAAAATGAAAATAAATAAGGAAACAAAGCTTTAAATGATACACTAAACAAGATGGACTTAATTGATATTTATAGGACATTCCATCCAAAAACAATAGAATACACTTTCTTCTCAAGTGCTCATGGAACATTCTCCAGGATAGATCATATATTGGGTCACAAATCAAGCCTGGTAAATTTAAGAAAATTGAAATCATATCAAGTATCTTTTCCGACCACAACACTATGAGACTACATATCAATTACAGGAAAAAATCTGTAAAAAATACAAACATATGGAAGCTAAACAATACACTACTTAATAACCAGGAGATCACTGAAAAAATGAAAGAGGAAATCAAAAAATCCCTAGAAACAAATGACAATGAAAACATGACTACCCAAAACCTATGGGATGCAGTAAAAGCAGTTCTAAGAGGGAAGTTTATAGCAATACAATTCTACCTCAACAAACAAGAAACATCTCAAATAAACAACCTAACCTTACACCTAAAGCAAGTGGATAAAGAAGAGCAAAAAAGCCCCAAAGTTAGCAAAAGGAAAGAAATCATAAAGATCAGATCAGAAATAAATGAAAAAGAAATGAAGGAAACAATAGCAAAGATCAATAAAACTTTAAGCTGGTTCTTTGAGAAGATAAAAAAATTGATAAACCCTTAGCCAGACTCAGTAAGAAAAAAAGGGAGAAGACTCAAATCAATAGAATTAGAAATGAAAAAGGAGAAGTAACAACGGACACTGCAGAAAATACCAAGGATCATGAGAGATTACTACAAGCAACTCTATGCCAATAAAATGGACAACCTGGAAGAAATGAACAAATTCTTAGAAAAACACAACCTTCCAAGACTGAACCAGGAAGAAATAGAATATATAAACAGACCAATCACAAGCATTGAAATTGAGTCTGTGATTAACAATCTTCCAACAAACAAAAGCCCAGAACCTGATGGCTTCACAGGCAAATTCTATCCAACATTTAGAGAAGATCTAACGCCTATCCTTCTCAAACTCTTCCAAAATATAGTAGAGGGAAGAACACTCCCCGTGTCATTCTATGAGACTACAATCACCCTGATACCAATACCAGACAAAGATGTCACAAAGAAAGAAAACTACAGGCCAATATCACTGATGAGCATAGATGCAAAAATCCTCAACAAAATACTAGCAAACAGAATCCAACAGCACATTAAAAGGATCACACACCATGATCAAGTGAGGTTTATCCCCGGAGTGCAAGGATTCTTCAGTATACACAAATCAATCAGTGTGATACACCGTATTAACAAACTGAAGGAGAAAAACCAAATGATCATCTCAATAGATGCAGAAAAATCTTTTAACAAAATTCAACACCCATTTATGAGAAAAACCCTCCAGAAAATAGGCATAGAGGGAAGTTACCTCAACAAAATAAAGGCTATATATGACAAACCCACAGCCAACATCATTCTCAAAGGTGAAAACCTGAAACATTTCCACTTAGATCAGGAACAAGACAAGGCTGCCCACTCTCACCACTATTATTCAACATAGTTTGGAAGTTTTAGCCATAGCAACCAGAAAAGAAAAAGAAGTAAAAGGAATCCAAATAGAAAAAGAAGAAGTAAAGCTGTCACTGTTAGCAGATGACATGATACTATACATAGAGAATCCTAAAGATGCTACCAGAAAACTACTAGAGCTAATCAATGAATTTGGTAAAGTTGCAGGATACAAAACTAATGCACAGAAATCTCTGGCATTCCTATACACTAATGATGCAAAATCTGAAAGAGAAATCAAGGAAACACTCACATTTACTATTGCAACAAAAAGAATAAAAGACCTAGGAATAAAACTGCCTAAGGAGACAAAAGACCTGTATGCAGAAAATTATAAGACACTGATGAAAGAAATTAAACATGATACAAACAGATGGAGAGATATACCATGTTCCTGGATTGCAAGAAGCAACATTGTGAAAATGACGATACTATCCAAAGCAATCTATATGTTCAATGCAATCCCTATCAAAATACCAATGGCATTTTTCACAGAACTAGAACAAAAAATTTCACAATTTGTGTGGAAATACAAAAGACCCCAAATAGCCAAGGCAATCTTGAGGAAGAAAAACGGAGCTGGAGGAATCAGGCTCCCTGACTTCAGACTATACTACAAAGCTACAGTAATCAAGACAGTATGGTACTGGCACAAAAACAGAAAGATAGATCAATGGAACAGGATAGAAAGCTCAGAGCATAACCCACACACACATGATCACCTTATTTTTGATAAAGGAAGCAAAAATATACAATGGAGAAAAGACAGCCTCTTCAATAAGTGATGCTGGGAAAACAAGGCAGCTACATGTAAAAGTATGAAATTAGAACACCATACACAAAAATAAGCTCAAAATGGATTAAAGACCTAAATGTAAGGTCAGACACTATAAAACTCTTAGAGGAAAACATAGGCAGAACACTCTATGACATAAATCACAGGAAGATCCTTTTTGACCTACCTCCTAGAGAAATGGAAATAAAAACAAAAATAAAGAACTTGGACCTAATGAAACTTCAAAGCTTTTGCACAGCAAAGGAAACCATAAACAAGACGAAAAGACAACCCTCAGAATGGGAGAAAATATTTGCTAATGAAGCAACTGACAAAGGATTAATCTCCAAAATTTACAAGCAGCTCATGCAGCTCAATATCAACAAAACAAAAAACCCAATCCAAAAATGGGGAGAAGACCTAAACAGACATTTCTCCAAAGAAGATACACAGATTGCCAACAAACATATGAAAGAATGCTCAACATCATTAATCATCAGAGAATTTCAAATCAAAACTACAATGAGGTATCACCTCACACCAGTCAGAATGGCCATCATCAAAAAATCTACAAACAATAAATGCTGAAGAAGGTGTGGAGAAAAGAGATCCCTTTTGCACTGTTGGTGGGAATGTAAATTGATACAGTCACTGTGGAGAACGTACAGAGGTTCTTAAAAAAACTAAAAATAGAACTACCATAGTACCCAGCAATCCCACTACTGGGCATATACCCTAAGAAAACCATAATTGAAAAAGTGTCATGTACCACAATGTTCATTGCAGCTCTATTTAGAATAGCCAGGACATGGAAGCAACCTAAGTGTCCAGCGACAGATGAATGGATAAAGAAGATGTGGCACATGTATAAGATGGAATATTACTCAGCCATAAGAAGAAACAAAATTGAGTTATTTGTAGTGAGGTGGATGGACCTAGATTCTGTCATACAGAGTGAAGTAAGTCAGAAAGCGAAAAACAAATACTGTATGCTAACACATATATATGGAATCTAAAAAATTAAAATAAAACGATTATGAAGAACATAGGGGCAGGACAGGAATAAAGACACAGACGTAGAGAATGGACTTGACACAGGGAGGGGGAAGGGTAAGCTGGGACGAAGTGAGAGAGTGGCATGTACTTAAACATACTACCAAATGTAAAATAGATAGCTAGTGGGAAGCAGTCTCATAGCACAGGGAGATCAGCTCAGTGCTTTGTGATCACTGAGATAGGGAGGGTGGGAAGGAGATGCAAGAGGGATGAAATATGGGGATATATGTATATGTATAGTTGATTCACTTTGTTATAAAGCAGAAACTAACACACCATTGTAAAGCAATAATACTCCAATAAAGATGTTAAAAAAAGAAAAAAATCTATGTTAAGCAAAAACAATGGTATATTCAGATTAAAAATTAAAATGAAAATAAGTCCTCACCAGCAAACATTTACTACAAAATTTCCTAAAGGACATGTTTCAAGCTGAATAGGAAGACCATCATATGGAAACTCTGATCTTCATGGGGGGAAATAAAGAACTCCAAAATGGTAAATATGTAGGCAAATACAAAAGACTATTTGTCGGCTTAATGTAAAAATTATATTTTTAGTTTAGCATTAATGTATATAGATATAACACATGTGATAAGTATAACTTAAAGAACAGGGGTGGGAGTAGACACTTAGATTTTTTTAAATATTGTGTGAAATGATACAATATTAACTGCAAGTAGACTGTGAAACTTAAGAATGCATATTATTTCTAAAAATGCAAGAGGTATATCTAAAATGTAAAAAGGTAAATTAAAATAGAATTTAAAATATTAAAAAAGAATTTTTTTAATAATTTATTTTTTTGGTTGCACCAGGTCTTAGTTACTGCACGTAGGCTCTTAGTTGCAACATGCAGGATCTAGTTCCCTGACCAGAGGTCGAACCCAGGCTCCCTGCATTGGGAGCACAGAGTCTTAACACCTGGACCACCAGGGAAGCCCCTAAAATAATTTTTAATTACTTCAACGTAAAGTACAAAGGGAAGAATATAGAAACAAAAACACAGAGCACAAATAGGAAACAAATAGTAAAATGACAGGCTTAAATCTAATTATATTAAATGTTAACATTCCAATTAAAAGACAGCAAAGGTCAGATTGGATAAAAATAGAAGATATAGGCACAAAGGTTCATGTCATATAGTATAATGTCAATATGAATAAAAGTAATGATAGTAATTTAAATATTTGTATTGAGCACTTTATTGTATGCCAGATATTCTACTAATAGGTTTACATGCGATACCTTCTTTAATCCTCAAAGCAATGCCTTAAAGTAAGAATCAGTACTATCTCCACCTTGTGGGTGAGGAACTGTGTGAGAGAGAAAAGTAATTTGTTGTATTAGAAACACTATAAATATCCAGATGTAAACTGGGGTACATCCAGTAAGCAAACCACTATGCAATCATTAAAAGTAATAATTATTATAAATTAATATATAAAAACATAATACTTATGAAGACTAAAATTTTGTAGGGCTGTTGAAAGGTATTCATTATAATATATTTTCAGAAGCCCCAAATTATACACTCTCAATTATTTAATCTATGTAAAACATTATGTATGCAGAAAGCCAAATCTGAAAGTGAGTACTCAAAAGTAAGCATAGTTGATGTGTTTAGGGGTGTCCCAGTATGCTATAACCTTCTTGTTGGCAGGGACTATGTCATTTTATTTACTCACTGAATTATTATTGATCACTGTCTACTTATCAAGCACTACAGTAAGTGATCAGGGTACAGAAAAGAATAAGAGAGAATAAGACAAACAGGGTCCCTCTCCTAAAGGATTTCAACTTCTAATGAAAGGAGCAAGCCATATATTTATATTCACTTCTTATATTCACTATGTATATATTGCCCAAGTGTTTTATAGGAAATAAACAAGTTGATGCAACAGAGAAGGTGGACATGAGCTGGCCTGGAAGTGTGAGAAGGAACCAGCCCTGTGGCAGGCAAGGGAGGGATGAGTTCAGTATTTTCTAGGATAGAGAGAAAGCCAGAGTGGCCAGAGGATGGTGGGCTTGGTGTGAGGTATAAGGATGGAGCTGGAGACTGAGTGGGGCTCGATCACTCAGTGCCTTCCAGACCATGGTAAGGAATTTCAATTTTATTCTAAGTGCAATTTGGAGCACCACTGAAGTGGCATAAGCCGGGAAGTCACCCAACATAACTTACTAACTTTTACTTCCAAATGATCACTGCCATGGAGTAGACAAACTACTGGGAACAAACTGCTGAGAGACTGGGGAGGAAGCTGTGCAGAAACCTAGATGATGGGAAATAGTGCCTTGTAATTGGGGGACATCGATGGCACAGCTAGAAATGGAGATATTTAGGGTGTAGGTTGGAGATAGAACCAGCAGAACCAAGAGACGTTTCCCTGGGAAGGATGACGGGGAAAGGATGACACAGGGATGAATCTTCAATTTGGGCTTGCAAAACATGAGAAAAAATTTCTAGAAGAGAAAAGGGTATTTGTTTTTGCCCCATGGGTGTGATCTAAGTAGATGAGCAGAAATAAGAGTTATGGTATAAATTTGGGTTTTGGATGCTTATCAGACATTGAGGATACATTATCCAGTCAGAAGTTAGTCAGACAAGCAAAAGCTGAGAGAGTTCAGCACCACCAAACCAGCTTTATAACAAATGCTAAAGGAACTTCTCTAGGCAAGAAACACAACAGAAGGAATATACCTACAATAACGAACCCGAAGCAATTAAGGAAATGGGAATAGGAACATACATATCAATAATTACCTTAAATGTAAATGGACTAAATGCTCCCACCAAAAGACACAGAGTGGCTGAATGGATACAAAAACAAGACCCATATATATGCTGTCTACAAGAGACCCACTTCAGACCTAGAGACACATACAGATTGAAAGTAAGGGGATGGAAAAAGATATTCCATGCAAATGGAAATCAAAAGAAAGCTGGAGTAGCAATTCTTATATCAGACAAAATAGACTTTAAAATAAAGACTATTAGAAGAGACAAAGAAGGACACTACATAACGATAAAGGGATCGATCCAAGAAGAAGATATAACAATTGTAAATATTTATGCACCCAACATAGGAGCACCTCAATACATAAGGCAAATACTAACAGCCATAAAAGGGGAAATCGACAGTAACACAATCATAGTAGGGGACTTTAACACCCCACTTTCACCAATGGACAGATCATCCAAAATGAAAATAAATAAGGAAACACAAGCTTTAAAGGATACATTAAACAAGATGGACTTAGTTGATATTTATAGGACATTCCATCCAAAAACAGCAGAATACACATTTTTCTCAAGTGCTCATGGAAGATTCTCCAGGATAGATCACATCTTGGGTCACAAATCAAGCCTTGGTAAATTTAAGAAAATTGAAATTGTATCAAGTATCTTTTCCGACCACAATGCTATGAGACTAGACATCAATTACAGGAAAAGATCTGTAAAAAATACAAACACATGGAGGCTAAACAATACACTACTCAATAACGAAGTGATAACTGAAGAAATCAAAGAGGAAATTAAAAAATACCTAGAAACAAATGACAATGGAGACACAACGACCCAAAACCTATGGGACGCAGCAAAAGCAGTTCTAAGGGGGAAGTTTATAGCAATATAATCCCACCTTAAGAAACAGGAAACATTTCGAGTAAACAACCTGACCCTGCACCTAAAGCAATTAGAGAAAGAAGAACAAAAAAACCCCAAAGTTAGCAGAAGGAAAGAAATCATAAAGATCAGATCAGAAATAAATGAAAAAGAAATGAAGGAAACGATAGCAAAGATCAACCAAACTAAAAGCTGGTTCTTTGAGAAGATAAACAAAATTGACAAACCATTGGCCAGACTCATCAAGAAAAGAAGGGAGAAGACTCAAATCAATAGAATTAGAAATGAAAAAGGAGAAGTAACAACTGACACTGCAGAAATACAAAAGATCACGAGAGATTACTATAAGCAACTCTATGCCCATAAAATGGACAACCTGGAAGAAATGGACAAATTCTTAGAAATGCACAACCTGCCAAGACTGACTCAGGAAGAAATAGAAAATATGAATAGACCAATCACAAGCACTGAAATTGAAACTGTGATTAAAAATCTTCCATCAAACAAAAGCCCAGGACCAGATGGCTTCACAGGCGAATTCTATCAAGCATTTAGAGAAGAGCTAACACC
The DNA here is from genome assembly GCF_964165515.1 of Mesoplodon bidens. Classification (NCBI taxonomy): domain Eukaryota; kingdom Metazoa; phylum Chordata; class Mammalia; order Artiodactyla; family Ziphiidae; genus Mesoplodon; species Mesoplodon bidens. The sequence goes on along the minus strand of NC_138162.1, from coordinate 97,445,665 downwards.
CATCCTTCTCAAACTCTTCCAAACAATATCAGAGGAAGGAACACTCCCAAACTCATCCTATGAGGCCACCACCACCTTGATACCAAAACCAGGCAAGGATGTCACAAAGAAAGAAAACTACAGGCCAATATCACTGATGAACATAGATGCAAAAATCCTCAACAAAATACTAGCAAACAGAATCCAACAGCACATTAAAAGGATCATACACCATGATCAAGTGGGGTTTATTCCAGGAATGCAAGGATTCTTCAGTATACGCAAATCAATCAATGTGATACACCATATTAACAAATTGAAGGAGAAAAACCATATGATCATCTCAATAGATGCAGAGAAAGCTTTCGACAAAATTCAACACCCATTTATGATAAAAACCCTGCAGAAAGTAGGCATAGAGGGAACTTTCCTCAACATAATAAAGGCCATATATGACAAACCCACAGCCAACATTGTCCTTAATGGTGAAAAACTGAAACCATTTCCACTAAGATCAGGAACAAGACAAGGCTGCCCACTCTCACCACTCTTATTCAACATTGTTTTGGAAGTTTTAGCCACAGCAATCAGAGAAGAAAAGGAAATAAAAGGAATCCAAATTGGAAAAGAAGAAGTAAAGCTGTCACTGTTTGCAGATGACATGATACTATACATAGAGAATCCTAAAGATGCTACCAGAAAACTACTAGAGCTAATCAATGAATTTGGTAAAGTAGCAGGATACAAAATTAATGTACAGAAATCTCTGGCATTCCTGTACACTGATGATGAAAAATCTGAAAATGAAATCAAGAAAACACTCCCATTTACCATTGCAACAAAAAGAATAAAATATCTAGGAATAAACCTACCTAAGGAGACAAAAGACCTGTATGCAGAAAATTATAAGACATTGATGAAAGAAATTAAAGATGATACAAATAGATGGAGAGGTATACCATGCTCCTGGATTGGAAGAATCAATATTGTGAAAATGACTCTACTACCCATAGCAATCTACAGATTCAATGCAATCCCTATCAAACTACCACTGGCATTTTTCACAGAACTAGAACAAAAAATTTCAAAATTTGTTTGGAAAAACAAAAGGCCCCGAATAGCCAAAGCAATCTTGAGAACGAAAAACGGAGCTGGAGGAATCAGGCTCCCTGACTTCAGACTATACTACAAAGCTACAGTAATCAAGACAGTGTGGTACTGGCATAAAAACAGAAAGATAGATCAGTGGATCAGGATAGAAAGCCCAGAGATAAACCCACGCACATATGGCCAACTTATCTTTGATAAAGGAGGCAGGAATGTACAGTGGAGAAAGGACAGCCTCTTCAATAAGTGGTGCTGGGAAAACTGGACAGGGACATGTAAAAGTTTGAGATTAGATCATTCCCTAACACCATACACAAAAATAAGCTCAAAATGGATTAAAGACTTAAATGTAAGGCCAGAAACTATCAAACTCTTAGAGGAAAACATAGGTAGAACACTCTATGACATAAATCACAGCAAGATCCTTTTGGACCCACCTCCTAGAGAAATGGAAACAAAAATAAAACAAAAATAAACAAATGGGACCCAATGAAACTTCAAAGCTTTTGCACAGCAAAAGAAACCATAAACAAGACCAAAAGACAGCCCTCAGAATGGGAGAAAATATTTGCAAATGAAGCAACTGACAAAGGATTAATCTCCAAAATTTATAAGCAGCTCAAGCAGCTCAATAGCAAAAAAACAAACAACCCAATCCAAAAATGGGCAGAAGACTTAAATAGGCATTTCTCCACAGAAGATATACAGACTGCCAACAAACACATGAAAGAATGCTCAACATCATTAATCATTAGAGAAATGCAAATCAAAACTACAATGAGATATCATCTCACACCAGTCAGAATGGCCATCATCAAGAAATCTAGAAACAATAAATGCTGGAGAGGGTGTGGAGAAAAGGGAACACTCTTGCACTGCTGGTGGGAATGTGAATTGGTACAGCCACTATGGAGAACAGTATGGAGGTTCCTTAAAAAACTAAAAATAGAACTACCATATGACCCAGCAATCCCACTACTAGGCATATACCCTGAGAAAACCATAATTCCAAAAGAGACATGTACCAAAATGTTCATTGCAGCTCTATTCACAATAGCCCGGAGCTGGAAACAACCTAAGTGTCCATCATCGGATGAATGGATAAAGAAGATGTGGCACATATATACAATGGAATATTACTCAGCCATAAAAAGAAACGAAACTGAGCTATTTGTAATGAGGTGGATAGACCTAGAGTCTGTCATACAGAGTGAAGTAAGTCAGAAAGAGAAAGACAAATATCGTATGCTAACACATATATACGGAATTTAAAAAAAAAATGTCATGAAGAACCTAGGGGTAAAACGGGAATAAAGACACAGACCTACTTGAGAATGGACTTGAGGATATGGGGAGGGGGAAGGGTAAGCTGTGACAAAGTGAAAGAGAGGCATGGACATATATACACTACAAAACGTAAGGTAGATAGATAGTGGGAAGCAGCCGCAGAGCACAGGGAGATCAGCTCAGTGCTTTGTGACCGCCTGGAGGGGTGGGATGGGGCGGGTGGGAGGGAGGGAGATGCATGAGGGAAGGGATGTGGGAACAGATGTATATGTATGACTGATTCACTTTGTTATAAAGCAGAAACTAATAAAAATAATAAAAATAATAAAATAAAAAAAAAGAAGTTAGTCAGAGATGAAGAATTCAGGCAAAGAATCTGAGTAATCAGCCAAGGTAGAGCAAAAAGTTATGAGCTGGGGTAAGACTCCCAAGAGTGAGTGAGTACATGGAAAAGAGGAGTTCTCTTGGAATTAATTCTTAACCTTTACTCCTACCATTGCTCCAAAATCAAGAGGCAAGAATTATTTGGGTTTTCTTAAAGTAGTTTTATGAGAATCCTTTAGATAGTACTCCACGTATTTGAAGAACTGTTGAAAAGATATTTCTCAATATCATACAAATAATTAAGCCCCAAACACCATTTTTTGATTTTGCACTTAATGGGTCAAAATGAAAAGAGAAACAATAGTTTAGAATGTGGTCAATAAGAAATGATCTTCTTTAATTATCCTCTGCAGTACTAACTATAGTTCAAGAACGCAGTACACTGCACGTGAGGCGATCATATTCTATAACCACATAAAGGGAAGCAAAGGAAGACTTCTTCATTATTTTATTAGGTTTGAGTTGATCTTTCATTAATATACAAAGATATTAGTGTATAATTTGATGAGTTTTGACAAATACATACACCCATAAACCACCCCTCCATTGGAGATAATAAACCTTTCCATCCTCCCCCACAGGTCAGTCTCCATTTCATACAGGCTAGTGTTCTGATTTCTATGATCATATCTTCTAGCCTGTTCTCAAACTTCATATTAAGGAAAATATACAGTGAGTACTCTTGTGTCTGGCTTTCTTTTATGGTTTTAAGATTCATATATATTGTTGTCTGTTCTGGTAGTTTTTTTTTTAATTGCTTGACTTTTTTATTGCATGATATATCAGTTTGATTCTCTATGTAATTTGACCTTACACTTCGTAGGACAGGTCTGTTCTGTTCTTGCCCTTTATTTTTAAGCTTTTCTGGGGTTTCAATGAAAAGACTAAGGTGTCCACTAACCCCTCAAACTAGATAGCACTCAAACCCTAAGCTTTGTCTCAGCTGCAGCAGAGAAAGCCCACCCTGATCTTTCAGACTTCCAGATGTCGCTTTCTGCTGGTCCCAGTTGAATTCCCACCTCCCATGCATGCAATTCTGGGGTAAGTTAAGGATTTTATGGGAGTTTATATGCAGATATGGGGGGGTTCCCTCTGTGACTGCCCAATTCCAGCTGTTCTGACAGCCCCTCAGTCCCCTGACACCTCAAGCCAGTAAGAATGTAGGTCTCTGAGTTCTGGCAACCCAGTGCCAGGCAGACTGGAGAGTACCATCAGGGAAAAGGCTACGTAAGAGCCGATCCTTTGTTTCAAGGTTAAATTTACTCCATTTTCTGCATTCAACTTGTTGCCCTTTAAGTTGTTTCTAGCTTTTAAATCACAATCTACAAGAGGATTAATTATTTTATCATTCCATTACTGAAAATGGAATTCTTTGGGTTGATTTTTACTTGCTGAAAAGAAGTATTGTAGTTTAAAATCTCCAACAAGAAGCTGCAGAAAAGGAATAGAAATCATTAATAAAAAACAAAATTTTGTAGATCTAGAGATGTACCACTCCAATCTCCCTCAAGGATCTGCTGCCCATCTGTGGGGAGTCTGCCTCAACTGTGTTCTCTGTGGTCACACCCTTCCTGTGAGTACAGATCCCTTCATCAAATAGGGCTAAACAATGAAGACAAATGTGGGACTGAATAAACAGCATCTGCTCCAGGGATCCCCAGTGGACTGACGAAGGATTTATAGGATCTGCGTGCCAGTTCAACAACATCCTCTGCCCAATTTTGCTCTCCCTTTCATTCCACAGATAATGATTCCAAGTAAACATCTTGCATTGCAAACTATTGCGGTCTCACCGTCCGCTTCTGGACTACCCAATCTATGACACAAACCCCCATTATTCCCCTTTCTTTCATTTGTTTTCTCTTTCCTTCCCTTTCCTTCACCTCCCTTCCTGAACAATCCAGTCCTAAATTCAGTAGGTGGAGTCAGCAAGGTATCATCTACACTGGGTGGGGAGGTGTGAAGAGAAACACAGTGACCCAAAACAAGTGTTGGAGCTCTAGGGGGTTGGAAAGACATCAATACAGCCATTCAGGAGACAGAGACCAAGTAGTGTGGGATGGCATGCAGCAGGCAACAAGCCCCGAGTGAATGTTACAGCCCAAAGAGAATGAGGAGGTTACCCATGGGGGCTGGTATTAGAGGGCAAGTCTGGTGCAGGGAGTTGGGGCACAGGCAGGGAAGAGAGTATCTTTGAGGGAGAGTGGGTGTTATGGGCTGAAAAGTGTTTCCCTAAATTCACGTGCTCCATTCCTTAACACGGTACCTCAGAATCAGACTGTATTTGGAGATAGGGTTTGTAAAGAGATAATTAAGTGACCTAGGGCCACTAGGTGGCCCCTACTCCAGTCTTATAAAGACTGGTCTCTTTATAAGAGGAGATTTGGACACAGAGATGCACAGAAGGCACATAATGTGGAGACAGAGGGAGAAGGCTGCCACCTACAAGTCAAAAGACAGGCCTCAGAAGAACTCTGAACCAACTCTGCTGACACCTCAATCTCAGACTTCTAGCCCCAAGAACTGTGAGCAAATAAGTTTCTGTTGTTCAAGTCCCCCAGTCTGTAGCTTTTTTTTTATGGCAGCCCTAGCAGACTAATACTCTGGGTGACTTTATGGAATGAAGAGACTGTTCACACAGGGTAGGAGGTAGAAGTTGTGGTTGAAGAGTGGTTATTTGTGGTTGAAGAGTGGAATTGACCAAATAAATATATTAAGGATAATGGCAGCCTAGTTTCCCCCTGTCAGAGAAGGGAGTTGAACTATGGAAAGGGAAAAATTTAGAATGAACCCTCTGGTTCTCCATTGGAATTGGAGATATCAGGACAAATCCATGCTTTTCAATACATAGGTAGGTAAGTAAGCAGATAGATATGTAGGTAGGTACATAGATAGATAGATAGATAAATAGATAGATAGATAGATAGATAGACATGTAAATGCGTACATACATATATTCCTTAGTTCTCACAATTGAAAACACCTGGGAGCTGCAATACCTCAGAAGCAATGAGCATATCTAGAACATAGATCTTGGTATCTAAACATCATTCTCCACTGAAAGAGGCCTGGGATCCTTGCAGAAATGGCTGATTGTAGTGCTAGGGCAGGGAAAGAACAAAATGAACCTAGAATATTTCTTCTGTCAGAAAAGAATGAAATGATCAAAACACAATGGAATTTTTTTAAGATGTTGGGGGTAGGAGTTTATTAATTAATTTATTTATTTTTGGCTGTGTTGGGTCTTCGTTTCTGTGCAAGCTTTCTCTAGTTGTGGCAAGCGGGGGCCTCTCTTCATCGCGGTGCGCGGGCCTCTCACTATTGCGGCCTCTCTTGTTGCAGAGCACAGGCTCCAGACGCGCAGGCTCAGTAGTTGTGGCTCACGGGCCCAGTTGCTCCGCGGCATGTGGGATCCTCCCAGACCAGGGCTCGAACCCGTGTCCCCTACATTAGCAGGCAGATTCTCAACCACTGCGCCACCAGAGAAGCCGAAAACACAATGGAATTTTAACAAAAGATCACAGAAGCCAGCTTAAAAGGGCTCTCACTGATTAAATCTAGGACAATTTGGTCATCAAAATAAATAATAACAATAATAGACTATAACCCAGTGAATAAAAGAGGAAACCCTGAATCCATAGAGATAAAAGTGAATAGACGAAAAAATTGGATGTTGAGGAATAGGATATCTCCATAGTTCCAAAGTACCTCCCCGAAAGATACTATTAATTACAAAAGGAATAATAGTTCTTTATAGTAATAAAGTGTGGCAGACACCAGTTTACGCAAGAGATCCAAGTGATCACTATAAGTAATGGGGCAAATCAAAATCATATGTCACCTGCTAGCATACAATGAGAACACAGCATCGCTTCTGTGGTATTATTGCCAAAAATGCAACACTAGAAAATGGGGAAAATGTCAGTCAAACCCAAACTGAGGGACATTTTGCAAAATAATTTCAGAAGTTTCAAGGTCATGAGAATCAAGGAAGGAGGAATCATTGCAGACTAAAAATGTGACACAGGTCCTGAACTGGATAATTTTGCTCTAAAGAACATTATTTGGACAATTGGTGAAATTTGAATTAAGTTCTTGATTAGAAGCTTGTAATATATCAATGTTAATTTCCTGATTTTGATGGCTTGTTCATAGAAAATACATGCTAAAATATTCGGGTGTAATCAGCCAACATATTAACAACGCACCATCAAGTGACTCAGGAAAATAAAAATAATTTCTTTGTATTGTACTTACAACTTCTCTAAATGTTTGTGATTTTAAAAATATTTCAATGAAATAAAAATGCTGATTTCCTTTACCCAGTATAACAAATAGCATCTACCTATTGTTAATATTAGTCAAATTCTAGTCAGGAGACAGAAACTAGAGTCATTATTTGAATAGAGAGAATTCCATGTAAAGAATTGTTAAGTAAGTTAAAAAGTAGTTAACTAGACAACTGAAATGGCAAAAAGAGAACTCTACAGTACCATAAAGAAGCAGCATCCAGTCGAAGGCTGGGGGAATAAAAGGAAGAGGCTGGAATTTGAGGAGGGTCCCTGTGCCTGGGCTCTGTACCTCTGAGGAATCTGAGCTCCAGAGGGAGAGTCAAGGACATTGATACACAGATGGTAAGGATATCAATTTCTATTGCTGTGTAACAAATTATCCCAAAACTTAGTGGCTTAGAAAACAATTATATTACACCCACTGATTCTACGGGCACTTTCAGAAAGGGCACTGTCAAGCACCTTTCTTCACCCACCATTTCTGGGGCCTCAAATCGGAGGACCAGAAAGTGGGGAGTTACTCCATGGATGGGCTCAGGAATCACCTGGAGACAAAAATCCCAGACAGGTCTAGCAGTTGATGCTGCAGTCAACCAGCACCTCCCCTGGGACTGTCAGCCAGAATAACTATGCATGGCTTCTATATGTGTCCTGATCATTCTCACAGCATGGAGCCTTGGTCTTCCAACCTGGCAGCTCAGACCTCCAAAAGAACCAGAGAGAAACTCTATCACCTTCATACCTAACCTCAGAAGTCACGTAGATTCACTAGACTGCCTGTTTACAGGGAAGTAGACACTCCTCCCACCCCCATAGGAGTAGTGTCAGGGTCACCTTGCGGAAGATCTTGTGCAACAGGAGGGTGGTTGGAGCCAACTTTGGAAAATACAACCTGCTCCAGTAAGTAGAGTTGTGGAAGTAGTCATGAGAAGACACACTACAGATCTCAAGCTGTGTAAGGAGAGGAACATGAGAGCACCAAGACACAACAGACTCAAAATTACAAATCAGGATCCAGACACAGATCTAGATGTTCAAAAGAGGTGGTTCAGAGCCAGTTGCACAATTCTTGAGCCCCTCCCCTTCAAGGAGGGAAGAGCACCGGAGAAAGATTTGATGGGGACGATTTGAGAGAGCCTTGGAAAGTTTGAGTCCTGGGGGAGGGTCGGCCCTGCCTCTCACTCAGGGCAAAATCGTGTGATCTTGGGACACATACTAGAATGGAGCATGATTCTTGGCCAGGGAAATTAGGACAATGGGGAGACAGATTGTGTATCAGCTGTGGGGTTGGAAGAAAAGCAAGTGCCTGCCACATCTGAGAAGAAATGCCCTATACTCAGCCAGAAAAGAAGGAGGTGGGATCCCAAGGGAAATGATTGCCAAGGACTGGAGGGGAATCCAAAGTTAGAGTATTAGCCAGGGCTTTTGTCAATCCTGCCTAAAAGAACCTACTAGAAGGGGCCATGGACCCACCAGATTAGGTCATACGAGGTGAAAGGCAGGAAAACCAGGGCTGGGTGGACTTAGGCTGCCAAGCTACTGATCACCTCAAGGAGAGAAAGTCAGGGGCAAACAGGGGCCTCTGAGGACCCCCGTGATTTCCACAGCACCCCACAAGAGAAAGAACTCCAAAGTAACCCACTCAAGCAGTGACTGGTAGCTCCCACCAGACCAAGATCCGACCAGGTCACGGTGAATTACCTCACCCTCTCCATCTGCACCATCAGCCTGCAGGGGGCAGTGTGGGCAGCTGGCGGGGCCATGGGCTGAGTGGGAAAGAAAGGGAACTGGTGCCCACCCTGCCCCACCTCCTCTCAGTGAACTTGGCAGAAGATCAACCACATCCAGGTCCAGGGCTTTATCCTTGTTCCAGAAAAGATGTTCTGATGTCCAAGTCGAGGTAAAAGTGTGTAAAAGTCATAGGAGCTGCTCAAGCTCTCCGGGGGCAGGGCAGGTTTACCCCCATGAAATAAATCACAGAAGGTCAGTGGAAAGCAAAACTCAAGCTGTGTTGTGCTTGTCAAATAGGCTGGACACTGCCTCGGGGCCTTCCCTATGTGGACCATGTGTCAGGGGGTCAGAAGGACACAGGGAGCTCCAAGTAGATGACTGAGAAGAAAAGGAGCCAAGAGACTCTTTCAGGGAAGACGTGGTGTCAGTTAAGATGGAGGTGTTACCAGCACTTGTCAGATAAGCAAGGCTCAGAATCCTGCCCAGGAGGAAGGAATGAGAGCTGAGTGGGCCTTGGAAGAACACACGACAGCACAGAGAGCCTTGGTTCCACTGTCCAGCTTCACAGCCAAAGCAGAATCAGATGAAGTATAGACTGGCCACTTGTTCAAACACACATCACTGAATTTCCAACTCAGTAGGTCTGGGGTGAACTCAAGAATTAGCACATAAAAACTTCCCAGATGACTGAAATTGTTGGGCCACAGATCTTACTTTGAAAACTGTTGGTGTGAAAGAAGGCTGATTACAGTGTAGTGTAGTGGCAAGGGTGCTCATCTTTGGCCTAGGGATCCTACTATCTTATTTTAAACATTGTGGTGTACAGCTATAAGTAGCATACAGCTTTACACAATAAGTTGGAGATTAATTAAAATACTGCAGAAACACACAAACAAATAGATCGTGTGTTGTGTATGCAACCCTGGGACCATAAGCTCACACACAAATACTGCTGCTCCTTGGGGGCAGTGCCCAGGAGAAAGGAACACAGGCTTCCGAAGGTACAAAGGACAGTTTATCAGGTCCTGAGCCAAGACAGGATTAGCTGAAGTAATGACTGCCTCCTGAAATGAGAATTCTTTCATTTGGTAAATCAATAATTACAAGCACACCAGGGAAATTAAGCAGAGAAAATTGCATCACATCAGTGTTACAATCATAGATGCCTAGAAATAGCAAATCAGGAATTCCCTCAGTGGTCATCAATAAGCCACACACATTGCACACTTGCATAGGGATGTTAAAATGCAGAGCATTTTCTCTTCATCAACCATAAAATACATGTGAGCTGGTTATAAAACGTGACAGTTATAACAACTATGGGAACCATTGCTTTAAATTTTCTGTAGTGTGTGCTTGTGTGTGCGTGTGTGTATGTGCATCAGGAGGTGGGTGGGGCGAGGGGTGGTGTGTTCCCAGGGAAGGCACTGGTTTTCCTTCCAGGAGAAAAGAAGTATTGAATGAAGAAAAATTGGCAATGGACCATTTTGGAAATCTAAACACCATATTTCAGGACCAGCTTAATGTCTCCAAAGCTACACAGATCTCCCAGTTCAAGAGGTACCAAATTCATTCTTGCCTTGCCTCTCACAAGTTTCAAAGCTAGATCTAAATATAAGTATGTAGTTGAGACACAGCCAGCTTCATTCTGCTGCATCAACAGAGGGCACTGTCTCTTCTCTGCCAAGCCAGCACACCTACCATTTTATGCCTGAGGTTTAACCTGTGAGTAACTGCACCCCCTGGCTCCTGCCCCAGAATTCTGTAATGCACCCCTTCGATTTTCTTTTCAACAATTTAAGGCCATCCTCCTTAAAAGTCCCCATCCTACCTACCTGCAAATCCTCACAGTCTCCTCAAAATCTTCCCAGATTAACTTCATCGTTCATGGATGCCTTTCTTGGTATTCTCAACAAAAGTCATCAACTGGTTTTATTAATTTTCCTCCCTTCACAAGTTTTCCTTCCCTGAATCATGCCCTTCTGCCCCATTAGAGACCTGAAGTCAGTGTCCCGCCTAGGCCTGACCCGCTTCCCTTTCACCACACATTTCTACCAATGTGGCAACACCAGGCCCTTTGGGAACACAGGCTGCTTGGACTTCACTGCAGCCACAGTTACCAAGTACTGGTTCCCAGGAGAAACATATAGGGCCTTCCAGACTCTAGGAGCCAATGACAGTAGCTCTCACAGCTCACTGTTTTAGCCTTTTTCTACTCTCTGCCTCACTACAGAATCCAGCTGCTCTTTTTAAATCCACCGGGCCCACTTTTACTGGGTCCTTGTGGAAAAGTCCAGGATGTTTACAAAGAGGGTGGGCACACTGTGCTGGTGCATTTGAGCCAGCTGCTACATGGAGCAATCTTCTGAAGGTTTGAATGTTGGCACTTCAATAGTGAGGGAGGTTCAATTATAAGCCAAGGGAAAAGAGCTTACACTGGGACACAAGCTAAGGAGAGTCAATTTTGTTGGACTCGAGTCAGCCCAAAAAAGATAGAAAAAGGATGCCTTTAGAGTTTCCTTCTTTGCCTGTCAACTTCTATTACTTTCCTTTTATGAAGTTAAGGATGGGTTGCCACAAAACAAAGGCAAGAAGAAAAAGGAAAAAATGTTGAGCAACTGTGTTTCATCATAGTTGACAATGTATATTTTGACTGAAATCTCACAATATTATCTTCTGGGATAAAGATATTAGTGAAACTATTTTACAAATGAGGAAACCAGAGCTCAAAGAGATAAGTGAATTATTCAAGATACTACAACTAGTACTAGGTAGAATGCAGGTCAGTCTGGCTTCCAAAGAAGCATATTTGTTCTAGAGTTCTAATTAATTCATCCAAGAAATACGAAGTATCCATACCAATCTTGAGCCTCAAATTGTGACAAACACTCTGGGGCTAGAGAAAAGATCTCATAACTCTCACATGGAGATAAGACCATGAAACATGAATGAATCAGCATGTAGTGTATAATTATATGTTGCATTGCATGACACATAGTAAAGGACTTCAAGATTTCAAGAGTGAGAACATTAATAAAAACCAGTGTATCCTTGGGTTTAAGGTGGTCATCAAAAGTGTGTTAAGATTTTATCAACAAAAGTAAAAGGGAGGAGTTTCTGGTTCCAGACAAAATGGAGTAAGCACATTCCACCCTATTCCTCCTGCTAATTAAAACTAAAAATTCTGGATAAGCTACATAAAACAACTGTCAGGAGACTGAAAGCAGAAGAGACTGGCTATAAGCCCCAGGACTCCAAGGACAACCTGATGATGAGTTCCTAGGGAGTTTTTTACTTTCTCTCTATATATATTGATCCAGGTGCTATAAAAACCTGGGTTGATTCTGCAACCCAGAATCACGAATGGGCACACACCAAAAAAAGTTTAAGGAAATAAATAAGCCCTAAGGAAAACCTACAATCTCCAGCCAAAAGCTGGGAATAGGACAGCCCTGCAGGATGGAACCACATAGACTATACCTCCTCTACTCAAGGCAAACACCATGAAGGAAGTCAAATGCTTCCCCACCTGCCCTGAGCTTGTGGAGACTCTAGGGTGGAGTGTTGTCAACCATCCCTGCCCCTGCACTAACACAAGCGATGATAGCATCTCTCCCCCTCAGGTAGAAATGGTGGAAGGGGGGCCCTAGTGACTGTTACTACCCGACACTAAGTGAACATCAGCAGCAAAGAGATGGTGCATCTCCCATATACACCTGATACATCAGCCACAGAGACAGTAGAGAGGAACCATGCTGACAATCTTCTCACTATACTAAGGGAACACAAGCAGAGGTGGTTGCCCTCAGCCTCTCCCACCAGGCACAGTGGCCACAGAGACTGTTAAGTGGATTATGGTCAAATAACCCTGTCTTATGATGAACAACAGTAAAGTTGTGGTAGAGTCAGTGGGTGAGGGGGAGTTAAGGAAAGCAATCTTTTAATATGGGTGTAAAGTCCTGGGCATACCCCTGAGTAGCCCATGTGTGAAAGGCAATATTTAAGAAAATTATATCATCAGAAGGGAATGGAAGTTTCTACATTCCATTGAAAGTAGTTAAATATTGATACTAGAAAACTGTAATATATCAAGATAGATTTTTAATCTCTGGAGTGTATACACACACACACACACACACACACACACACTAAATAAAGATAAATAGCCAAAAACTGTTGCTGAATTATAATGAAATACTAAAAAAATGCTCAGGCCATCCACAGAAAGTCAGAAAATGGTAAACAGCACAATGAAAAACAGAACAAACAGAAAAACAAATAATAAGATAGACAGCTTAAATCCTAGCATAGCAATAATTACATTAAATGTAAATTGTAAACATCCCAATTAGAAGGTAGAGATTATCAGAATGGATTTTTTTAACTTGAGTTAACTATATGCTATCTGCAGGAGAATCACTTCAAATATAATTGTATAATATGTTAAAGATAAAAGGATGAAACTATATACCAAGAAAATACTAATAAAAAGAAACCAAGAGTATCTATATTAATGTCAGACCAAGTAGCCTTTGGAGCAAAGAAAACTACTGAGGATAAAGAGGGACATTACATAATGACAGAATGACTGATTTACCAACAAGGTAGAACAATCCTAAATATGTATGCACCAAACAACAGAGCTTCAAAATGCATAAAGTAAAAACTGACAGACCTGAAAATATAGACAAATACACAATTATGAATGTGGTTTTCAGCACCTGTCTCTCCATAATAGATACAATACCTAGACAGAAAATCAGCAAGGCCATATAAGAACTGAATAACACCATCAACCAATGGAATCTAATTAACAGTTATAAAACACTTCACTTAACATTAGCAGAATATACATTCTTTTCAAGCACATGCAGAACATTTATTTAAAGAGGTTATATTATGGCCTATAAAACAAAATTTAACACATTTATGTTCTCTGACCATAATGGAAGTAAACTAGAATTAAATAGCAGAAAGATAATAGGAAAATCTCTGAACTTTGGAAATTAAAATTATTTAGCTTTTACATAATATGTGATTCAAAGAGAAAGTCTCAAAAGAAATTAGAAAATACATTGAACTGAATGAAAATAAAATTGCCACATTAAAAATCTTTGTAATGCAACTAAAGCAGTATATAAAGGAAAATTTATAGCACGAAAGACCTCTTATTGACGGTTTCACAAAATTAGCTTTTGAGTGGATTTTATCCATTATCTTTCTATTTACAATTTTATTGATTTCTGCCCTCATCTTTATTATTTACCTCTTTCTGCTTCCTTTGGGTTTATTTTGTTCTTTTATGGTGTCTTGAAGTGAAAGCTCAGATTGTTAATCTGTGAACTTTCTTCTTTTCTAATGGAAGTCTTTAGTGCTATAACTTTTCCCATATATACTGAAAGTTATACAGGGGGAATGGTAAAAGCAAGGAGAAATGGAAGCATATTTGACAGGACAGTGACGTGATTTGGTTTATATTTTGAAAAAAATGATTTCTCTTAGGAGAATGGATAGGAGAAAGACTGGAATGAAAGTAGGTAAAAGTAGGAAGCTCTGTGGTTAGGCAGGTGAGAGGTGATGGTGACTTGGGGCAGGTGGTAATTATGTGATGGAGAGAAGTAAATGGATTCAAAATCTGTTTCTGAGACAAAGTCTGAGGACTCAATGATGAGTATTAAGAGGGGGAGGGGGTTGATGGTGCATCCACTTCTCAGTGAGAAGCAAAGCCATCAGACTCAAGGGACATGGGACTAGAGGGAAATTTTAGTCTACAGGAAAATATGAAATAAAATGCTCTCAGAGTCTGAGAAAACAAACCTAGTAGAGGAAACACTGCTGAGCTGCAGTAAGTGCAGATATGGAATAGGAAGATGACAGGCCACTGCAGTGTCATGACCTACCAAACTTAGGGCTAGCTCTCTCTTCTGCACTAGGCCTTGTTTTCTTGTAATTGCAGGGAAATATAAATTTCATGACACCATGAAGCAAAGGTTAATCAAGGAAGGTTGCTGGTACTTTAATATCTACTCAATAGAATGCTAAGTGATATTGAGACATTGCTCTCTGCTTACTACCTTGCTCCATCAAGGCCTTGATCAAGCCTAAACCTTATGAAATTCCAAGCTGGCATGACTAACTTGGATGGAGGGACAAACACTGAGGGGCTGGCCATGGCCCAACGCCTGCAAACAAGCACTGTTTTTGAAGGATGAGGCAAATATTGGCCTTCCCAACATCTACTTCTCCTCCCAATCATCATTTCTCCTTCCCATCAACTTCCCCTTTCCATCATTAATTTCCCCTTTCCATCTTTTTTTTAAAATATTTATTAATTTATTTGACTGTGTTGGGTCTTAGTTGTAGCATGCAGGCTTCTCTCTAGTTGTGGCGCACCTGCTCTAGAGCACACAGGCTCAGTAGTTGCAGCGCACGGCCTTAGTTGCCCCGTGGGATGTGGGATCCTAGTTCCCTGACCAGATATCAAACCCATGTCTCCTGCATTGGAAGGCGGATTCTTAACCATGGGACCACCAGGGAAGTTCCTCCCCTCTCCATCTTTGATTTCCTCTTGGCAACATCAATTTCTCCTTTCCATCTCAATTTCCAATTCCCATTATCAATTTAACTTCCAGCCTCAATTTCCCTGTCCCAACATCAATTTCTCTTTTTCATCACCAATTTCCTCTTCCCATCATCAATTTCCACTCCCTGACGTCAGTATCCCCCTTTCCAACATCAGCTTTTCCTTCTTCCTGCCTGAAAGAGACTCAGTTCTGTGTAGGAGTACTTTTCTCTCCCTCACTCATGCTCTGCAGGGAGAATAGTCCTGTCCTCAACCACAGGGCATTTATTCCTGGAGCCAGGGAACCTGCTCCACTTTTACATATAGGGTCACTTCACCCCTGTCTCAGTGACCATTCTCTTAAGGTCCCCAGTCAGACACTATTTTAGTTATTTTAACATCCACGGTCCAGCAGTGTGGGCCTGAGAACATCCTAAATAGGCAGCTTCTGACTTACCTCTCTCAAATAACTCTCCTCTCTGAAATTTTGGTCCTGGTGTTCCCTTCCCTTCTCCATATCTGTCTCTTTCCACAATACTGCACACCAGAAGAACTGGCTTTACCCCTTTCCCGTGATAACCCTCTGAGGTTTAGCTGATCTTGGCTTGCTTGGCTACCTGTCTTCCTAGTGAATCTGGCATCATGGACAGGTCTGTCCTTTAAAGCAGACTTACCCAAGTTCAAATCCCTGTCTTCCCACTTATTCTGTACCTTGGGGACAACCTCTAACTTCTTTTCTCAGTAGTAAACTGGGTTCAGTAATAATCCCAGTATTCCTTTGAGGACTAAATGAATTAATATACTGTGTAGACAGCTGGAAGTGAGTAGTTCACTAATCTGTCTCCTTCACCCACTCCTTTGAATGCAAAACTTTCAAGATCGAAAGTTTCCCCATCCCAGGAGGGAATTTAATGCTGGAACTACTACACACTTGTAGATGAGTGCAGAGTCTTTGGTTTTCCTCATGTCTCAACACATACACGTTCACCTGCTCAAAACCCACTCAGAAGACTGCCTATTAGCAGGTAACCATAGGATGTGAAGTTCAAACGGGATACCCTTGGGAGTGGAAAGGAACACTGTTAGTTATGACTCTAGGATGACAGGCACGAAGCAGGACTGTGTAGATGAACTGGATCAGCCCCAGGTTTTAGGAACTGTTCTAACAAAGTCTGTCTGTCAACCCCAGCATCTTGGCAAAAGCTGACTCGTGTTCCAGCTTTAGGAGACTAGGGCTGTGTTCTCCACACAGGAGATGTACACCTCTGCACCTCTGAGACTGTCAGCACCTGTGGGAAGAAGAGTAGTTTCCAAATCCACCAAGTCAATAAACAAACAGTGCTCACTGGATCTGAAAACAAATTGAGATCACAGAGCCAACAGGTTGGATCACTCCTGACTCCACTAGCTGTCGTCCTGGGCCACCTCCAGGTGGAGAGGCCCCCCTCCCTCCTTACATCACAGCAGAATGAGAATAATGAGCTTCTGGGAATAATTAGCAGATGACACACTGTCCCTGAGGGATGACGGGATAACAGCAGCACAACAAAGCTCAAGAGAATTTCGAAACGTCAGTGGCTTTATAAGCCTCACAAGGTAGACAAGTTGTGCCAGAACCGACCTGCGAGGCTAATGCCTCAACTTGTGCCAGCTCTCTGATGCCCCTGCCAGTGGTGTGAGAGCGCACGGCAGGTACTTAGCTCTTCTCTCAGTGAGTGAGAGCCTGGTGCTGCCCGATTTGGAGGAAAATTAATTAGTAATAGAGAGAAAAGTCCACAGGTAATTAGAGAATCCTCCTCCACTGTCTGTTTTGTCCTGGCTCTGCTAATGACAGTGCCCACTCAACCCACAGTCAGGCTCCACGTGATACTTCATTTCACCATCCCCCCCACCCCATCCTCAGATAGACTCATAAGGATTCAGGTGCCCATTTCCCAGAGGGTATCCAATAGCAACAGCTACCAACCATGGCACTATCGTCACTGGTAAGAAATAAGGATGTATTAAATTATATGTATCTAGATTTTCACACCTAACATTCACAGACAGCATTGCCTGGGATGAAGCTAATGCAGTACCCTCCTTATGTTGACCACATGTATTGTGGTCCAGCTGCAAAAATCCTGAAATAGGTATTTTGGAAAGCACTAAGGCATACTGAGGTGGAGTGGACATGGTTCCTCCTGCAGGAGAGGTTCTGTCAAGAAAAGCTGGGGTGCCCAGAGAAATCTTTCCCAATAAAAGCTTTCTAACTCTGCCCCGCTGTTAATAGGTAAAGCCCCAGGCCACCAGAACACCAATGCATCACTAACCCTCTATGAATTCATTCTCTAGAAGAAGCAGGGTTGTAAGAGGGGAGGAGAGAAGCAGGGAAGGTGGGTAAATGAGTGAATAGGGAGGGAAGGGAAACACCACCAACTTCTGAGTTGTGACCACCTTGCTGATCAGAGGGACTGTGTAGACTGCCAGCCATGCCTACCTCCATGCTAGTGGAATCTCATCATTTGAGTTTAGCAGATGTACACTAAGAAGTTTATTGTCTTATTCAGATGAAAGTTTCTTTGTGGATGTTCCAAATAAATAAGAAGTGCCCAGTGTAGCAGTTAAGTCCCTCACAGTGTAACAGGTGCCTTTATCATTTAATTCCTGGGTGTTCAATGAATATTCATATGTATCAGATGAGAATTGTTTGGCTCCAGTAAGACTATGCAATGTCTCTTTGTCAACAAACAGAAAGAGGTGTACAATTCTGCCAAGTTTATGTACTCTGTTCACACGTGTTAACCAAGGCTCTGCGTCAACTGCTTAGGTTAGAGTGAAACACCCTTGTGAGACTTAGAAATGCCAAGGCACACCTGTCCACTGCAGTCTGAGGGCAGAAAATAAAGCCTCTGCACACAATGAGGGTGCTACATGCGTAATGACCTGACTTCATATGCCATCTTGTGGGATAAAGCCTGCATAATATCAACTCTACCCTGCTACTCTACAGTAAAGAGGACCAAAGAGCAAAACATAGACAACTAAATGGGTCCGAGAAATGCACACCGTGCAAAAGCTCCATACATCTGTTCAACACATTTGGACTTTTATACCATATCCCTCAAAATTAGCTTTTGAATGCTCTAGACCCCAAAGCTGTTTCTCTGTCTGGGCCACAAAATTCAAATTTCTTGATTTCATGCCAATGTGTACGTTCTCTGAAAGGGTCTGAAAATCAATCACTCAACCCCAATTTGAAACGTTGTCTTTGATGAGGCCCAGCCTTAGAAGTAACTCCATCTGTTAATGATTTGTTTGGAAAACAGGAAGAAACCTCAACTAGAATTGTGTTTGTTAATTGCTGTATCAATCATTATTTTTGTAGAACAGTTCTGTGTATTCTAGCCAGCCCCACGGGATAATTTTCAGATTTTCTAACATGACAAACACTCGAAATTAGAAAAAGGTTTTAATGGTTTAATTGTACAAACCACCAAATACCTTATTCTCAAACTTTAGACAAATATAATGATTAAATATGACTTATGATCATATATATTGGCATATATTGAATATTATATTAATATATAGTACATGTGGTATATTCTCTATTAGTACATTGTGCTATATACTATGTATTATATTATATATTACTGGATTGGGCAAACTTTATCTTAAAGGGATAAAAAGTAAATATTTGGGGGTTGTGGGATGTACAACCTATGTTGTCACTACTTATCTCTGTTATTTTAGCAAAAGCAGTCATAAACAATATGTAAATAAATGAATGTGGCTATGTTCAAATAAAACTTTACAAAAACAGGTGGCCAGCCCATGGGTCATAGTTTGCAGTCCTTGATATATTACATGTCATATATCACATTTTATTATATACTATATGTTATAAAATATGATTGTATATTAACTACTAGAAATATTTCATATTTGTAGACTGAATGATGGGGAAAGAGTACTAATTCACTCCATGTGCAATAGGGACTTCCAGGAGGCATTTGGTGAAGATAATGATACAGGGATAAAATACATCCGTGAAGTGCTCCAACATTAACATTAAATTTAAATCTATTTTAAAATGAATGTTGAAATCCTCAAACTGGGTCTTTCTTATATTAGAAACTAGCAGGCATTCTGTCCTGGGCCTTGGGTAAGCCACATTCTTCTCCTGGGACCCTTTGTGGCAGGAGCTGCTGTCTGTCCCACGTCACAAATTCAAGCAAAATTTGTCATACACTGCCTCCTTGATTGGATTTCTCAGCAACCAAAATATAAATGCATGGCTAAATCCCACATCTAGAATCTTTGCCATTCATTGGAAACTTTTCACTTCGACATCTTTTTTGTCATATTCTTGACTGGTTGACTTGGAACAGCCTCCCTTGATTCTGAGTTGCATTTTCACATGGTGGAGTCCCCAGCGCTTTCCTACGTTTGTGAGATTTCCCAAGGGACTGGGTCTTGGAGGTTTGTGAGCCTTGGTGGGTCTCCAGTGGGGCTCCATAATCCTTATTAATAGCTGAATTTCCTGGTAAAACTTGACCAGGGCTAGTTACTCGTGGATCTCCTTCAACATTGACTCTTAAACCCCCTAATAAAGAAAAAGTGTGTATATGTGTGTGTGCGTGCATGTAAGAGAAGTAAAATGTTGCCATAGATACCCTCATGATTATGTGAACAAGGGTAGAGGGAAATAAGAAGTGATTTCAAAACTTAAAGAGAAGAAGAAAGAAAGGATTATAGGGCAACTTTTAAATTTAAATTCAGCTTAATGAATGACTGGAAGCTTTGAAAAAGGTGAGCATTAATGATGACAGGATTGGAGTCCAAGAATACCTTAAACTGTAGGATGAAGGGTATATGTTACAAAGGAAAATGTAATTAGGAGTAAATGTGCAGTCCTATACTTGGATCCAAGAAATTAATAGCACAATACAAAACTGAATATGTGAAGGAAGACTGGGAGATGGGCTTAGTTGACAGTAAACTCAATATCAATAGCTCTTCAATAAAGCTAATGTGGTCATAGAGTGTAAAAAGTTAGCACATCTGGAATAAAGATGGTCATAGTTCCTACATGGGTGCATTCTCCCATTCTCACTCCCTGGGATAGCCCTGTCTGCACCAAGGAGATGATGGTGATGTTCAAACCCACCTACCAAGCAGAGGGAAGAGGGAAGAGCAAACATTAAGAGAAGAAGTGTAGGGTCCAGTGGCCTCCAAACCAAGAGTCAAAATTAGTGAAAACATTGGAGGTTGAGCAAAACCCAAGGAGTGAGTGGAAGTGGAGACAGAGTGAGTGCCTCTGCCCACATGAGCTGGTATTGCTAATCATTTGCATTTTTCAGTCTGTTAGGGCCTGGGGTGAGGGGTTCCAAGTACGACACATGTTCTACTCTGAAGGTTAAGTCCTTCCCAGAGCACCATGTTTGCTGGAAGGATGCAATTTGTAAAGGAATTACTGAGTGGTGTCTCAAGCAAAGCAATTAGAAAGTGAGGGGTCAGCTACCTTGTTGGGAGTTGGGGGCACATTGAACTGGGAGTTGTAGCCTGGAAAAGGGGAGTCGAAAAGAGGGCATTCAGGGCACATGGGAGCTGGCTTTAAATTTGTGAAGCACTGACCTCTGGAAGAGAGATTTAGTCCTGTTTTATGAGTTGCCCACAGAAGATACACAAACACATATTTCAAATAAAAACTTTACAGTAAATAGATGAGAAATGGGTGAAAACAATTTCAACACAAGGAGATATCTGTTATAATGTGTTATACTGTTTGAAATGTAGGTGTTTCCCGTCCTCAGGAGGTTTGGAGAGACTGGAAAGTCTTTGGATCCTGTGTCTTAGCTCTTCTCTAGATAGTGGTAAGACCTTGAGCAAGTCACTTACATCCTCCTGCTGCGATGTGTGTCCGCATCCTCCTGAATAATATACCTGAAAATGTCTAACAAACCTCAAAACACAGTCATGTCAGGTATCATATGTGGTTATGGAATTATTTGTAGTTGCCCTGGATTAACGTTAAGATCTCTTTCAATCCCCAGAGTCTGTGGTTCATGAGACGTGCGTAGTTAGACTGCTGTTGCACACAGGTAGAATTATCCGAAATTCTAAGGTATGGAATCTAAATAGTCCTGTGTCTTCTCCACTTCCCAACTGCTTGCCACTCGTGGACACGGAGTCACGTCAGTGCTCGCACTTCTTTTAGGAAGAGGATTTACCACGTTCAGTAATCAACTCTCAGACTCACTCACAAAAAGACTGATGAGCAGCATTCAAGAGTACTTCAGCGATCTCACTGACTCTGCTTCCTCATCCCTCAAAGGTTTTCGTAGGTCCCAGCATCTGGAGCACTCCACACCTGCCACTGGCTTAGTGCACATGCCACTCTCCTACCCTCGCACTCACACTCCTAGTCTTTATAGGCAATGCTCTGCACCTGCCCCCCCACAACCCAAAGGCACCAGCATTGGTATGTTCTATAAAATCCTGACCAAGTAGTACACCCAACTGATGCCTTGATTTCCTCTTCTCTAAGAGCAGGCAAATAACTCTGCCCCACTCAGCTCCTTAGGTTGTTAAGGAAATCAAATGATCCAATAACGTCAAACATTTTTTTTGATTTTAGCAACCATTTATTAACAATTTTCTAAGCCCCATATGTCTATGTTCCTCTACTAAAGCACTTCCCAAACATTAACTTCTAGCTGTCAAAAGTCTCTGTGATGGTTCATTTTAATTATTAACTTGACTGGACCGCAGGGTGCTCAGATATTTGGTCAAACATTATTCCGGGTGCGTCTGTGAGGGTGTTTTGGATGAGTATACCATTTAAATTGGTAACCTGAGCAAAGTAGATGGCCTTCCTCAATGTAGATAGGTCTCATCTAATCAGTTGAAGGACTAAAGAGAACAAAAAGACTGACCTACCCCTAAGTAAAAGGTATTTCCTCCTGCTTGACTGCCTTTGAACCGAGACATTGGCTTTTTCCTGCTCTAATTGACACATCGGACCTTCGTGGGTCTTGAGCCTGGCAGCCTTAAAGCTAGAGTGAAACTATCAGCTTTCTGTGTCTCCGGTTTGTTGACTCCTCCTGCAGCTCATGGGACTTACCAGCTTCCAAAATCAAGTGAGCCAATTCCTTGTAATAAATCTCTTTCTATATATCTACATATACACATCCTATTGGTTCTGTTTCTTTAGAGAACCCTGACTAAAACAGTCTCCCAATAAAATATTGTTGCTCCATTTGGCACAGGAGGAAACTGAGATTCTGCCACAGAACTTGTAAATAGCTGTGCCAGGATTAAAATATGTCTCTGTTTAATTCCAAAACCTATGCCCTTCCCCTCCACTTCTTATACTCTACTTATTATGCCTATTGTTGGAACCTTTGGACAAAGCACAGAAGGATCTTTAAGGAAAGGAGAATGAACAGAGTAAGCCCGGTATCCCTCAGAAATGAGGTTTCTGTATCTTGGCGGGGGACCCACCAAAAGAACTGGGTGTAGAGGGCTGAGTGTGAACATAGCACTTGAACAGCTGCAAAAGACACACACACACACACACACACACACACACACAGAGCCCTTCAAGCTGAAGCCAGAATGGGTATCAGAATGGTAAAACATCACCCCCTGACAGTTGTAAAATGCTGGAAGAATTTAATTACACTGATATGTATCTGCTGGAAGCCTTCCCAGAGATTCACGCACTCCATCAGCATTCTGCAGCCAAGTTAATCAACAGATTGTTATCAAGACACAAATCTGCTTGCAAAGATATTTTTGTGGAGTCTAATTCCACAAAGAAAACACTGCTGCTTGTTAACGTAAAAGAAAGTCATAAAATACTAGGAGAAAACTGCATGCTTGGAAGTCCCCAGAACCATGTGAAAAGAAGATTAATCATCTGAACTAAGCAGGAAATCTGGGATGTAGGGAATAGAGTCTATCCAATATAAGCCTAGGGAATAGGGTCTATCCCACCATGTTGTTTTGGGCACCAAACATTCCATGTGTCACCATTTTGTACGGCAGGTTTGTGAAACCACAGAAACCAGGTGGAGGGTCTAGCCAGCCCTTGCTGTCCTGGGAGAAGCTTGGTGACTTCACAATCATACACTGACCTGTCCCCATCCAAGGAAGGGATGATGAGTTACCACCATTTACTAGAACAGCTGAAAGAATGCACAATCTCTTGCTGATGTCCTTTGTCAAACACACTAAGGTCCTTCTTACACCAAGGAGACGATCTTGCCCACTGTCTTTTCTTGGCCTTGTTTTCTCTTAAACCAATACATATGGTCCATTACTTTGGAAACATCAGCAAAGTTTCTACAGAGTTGTGCTCATAAGAATCACAAAGTAGGAAGAGAAATGTATAACTACACTTATGTGTGGATTCATCAATTGGCCTGATTTATGTTTTCTTCTCTTTCATTTTCAGTGTCATCTATTTTCTCCCTTCATGATGATTCTTCCTTTTCAAATTATTTTTAGCTGGAGATCTTTAATCCACACCTAGGACTGGTTTCATTATAAACCCTGCAGTCCTGCTTGACATTTTAAGCAACATATCTATAGCACTTTGATACAAATTAAAAGTACATTAAAGAAAAGAATGAATCCTTCCTAAATTCCCCATCCCACAGTTCTTTCTAGAAAGTTTTTATCAATTTCTTCTGTATCCTTTCATAACTATTCTGTGAATGTATAAATATACACATAATTGCCAGTATATGTGGTAGAAGCTTAAAATTCCTTCTCATTCTCTAAAATTCATTTCACTTCAACTGCTTCCTTTCTACATTTTTAAGTATTTTTAATACATATAGTTCTGAGTCACTATTTTTAAAATTTGCTCAATATTCCAACATATGGATATACCACTTTTCATTAAACCAATTGACTATTAAGTAAGACATTAAAGTGGTTCTAACTTTGGACAATTCCAAACAATGCTGCCAATACTTCCTCTTCATACATGTTGTTACTACTGCCCAAGTAATTCTATAACATAAATAGCTACCATTTAAACTGCTGAATCCATGAGTCACCATATTTAAATTTTTATAACTATTGCCAAATTGTAACCCAAATAGTGACTCTATCCAGGAACTTTCTATTGGGTGCCTATTTCCTCAATCTTCAGAACACAAAGTGTAATGAATTGTTTCAAATTATTGCTAATATGATCAATATTTTATGACATTTCATTAATATATTCATTTGTATTTCATTGATTATTAGTAAGGCTGAACTTCTCTCCAGATATTGATGGCATTTTGATTTTTTTTCTTCTCTGTTTATTTCCTTGGTCTATTTTTATATTACATATTCTCTTTCCCATTAACAGGAGCATTTTATGTATTATTCATTGTTGTGTTCTAAATACATTCTCCAAATTTGTCATAGGTCTTGTTTTATTTATGGTACAGCTTACTGAATAAAAATGTATTATTTCTAAGCATCAAGTCTGTTATCCTTCATTAGGTTCTAAATTCCACATCACGCTTAGAAAAACTATTTCTACTTGAATATTACAAAAATTATGCATGTTTCCTAACATTGATAAATATGATTTTAGTTCTTGAACCTTTCTGGAATTTCTTTATAACTTGGCATATAGATCTAATTTGTTTTGTTTTGGATTGTCAATTTTCTTAATTAAATAATCTGTATTTTCCACACTGATTTGAAATGCCACCATTAAACTGTACCAAATTTCCATATTTACTTGTTTGAGTTTTTGGACTCTGTTCTGGTCTTTTGATCCTTTGGTTTCTACCACACTGTTTTAATTAGTGTAACTTTATATTTTGTTATTTTTGGAGTTTTAAAAATACATAATTATAGATCACAAGAAGTTGCAAATATAGTAGAGAGAAGGCCCATGTACCCTCCCCATTTTTCCCAGTGGTTACATCTTACATAATTATAGCACAGTATCAGAAGAAGGAAGTTGACATGGTACAGTGTATGTGTATATAGTTCCATATCATTTTATCCTATGTGCAAATCTGTATAACTACAAGTGCCATTAAAATACAAAAGTATTCCATCATCACAGAAATCTTCCTTGTGCAACCCTCTGTAGTCACACCCATCCCCCATTCCCTCTCCATCATTTCTAACCCTTGGCAATCACTAATCTATTTTGGATCTCTATAATTTTGTTTTTTCAAGAATGCAGTATAAATGGAATCATACTGTATGTGACCTTCTGATAGTAGCTTTTTGCTCAGCATAATGCCCTTGAGAGCCATCTATGCTGCCATGTGTATCAATAGTCCATTCCATGTATAATGGATCACAGTTTGCTTAACAATTCATCCATTAAGGGACATTGTGGTTGTTTCCATCTTTTGGCTATTACAAATAAAGCTGCTATGAACAATTATTTACAGGTTTTTCTGTGGACTTAAGTTTTCACTGATCTGAGATAAATGTTCAAGAGTGCAACTGCTGGATTGTTTGGCAAGTGTATGTTTAATTTTCTAAGAAACTCTAAAACTATTTTCTAGAGTGGCTGTACCATTTCACATTCCCACCAGCCATGCATGAGAAATCCAGTTTCTCTGCTTCCTTGCCAGAATTTAAAGGTATCACTAATTTTTTGTTTGTTTGTTTTAACCTGTCTAATGGATGTATGTTGTTATCTCATTGCAGTCTTAATTTGTATTCCCTTAATGAAAATGTTTTTCAAGTGCTGACTATCTTTTCAAGTGATGACTATCTTTTCAAGGGCTTATTTGCTATCCACTATCCTCTTCATGTCTTTTGCCCATTTTCTAATCCAATTATTGCTTAAAGGTTGATGTCTGATGACTCTTTATTATTCTAGATGAGTCCTTGGTCAGATATTTGATTTGCAAATATTTCATCCCATTGTATTTCCACACTTTTAACAGGGTCTTTTGCAAAACAAAAAAAAAGGTTTAATTTTTGATGAAGTCTAATTTATCTTTTTTTTTCTTTTATAGAACATGCTTTTGATGTCATGACAAACTCTTCACCAAATTCTAGGTCCCAAAGGTTTTTTTCATATTTTTTTCCTGAAAGCGTTATGTTTTATTTTTAAATCTTTGATCCATTTTGAGTGAATTTTTGCATGAGATACGAGGTTTAGGTCGAGGCTCTTTTTAAATTTTTGCCTGTGGATATACAATTGCTCCACACTATCTGTTGAAAAGACTATCCTTCTTCTATCAAATAGCTTTTGCAACTCTGTCAAAAATCAGTTGGCCATAATTTTGGGAAGATTTAAGGGTCCAATATTTTGTTCCACTGATTTATGTGTTCACCCTTCTTCCTATACCACATAGTCTTAATTACTACAGCTTCATAGTAAGCTGTAGTAATTAAGAAATTGGGTAGAGTGATTGCTCCCACTTTATTCTTCTTTTTTCTTTTATTCTTTATTCTTCTTTGTCAGAATTGTTTTAGCTATTCCATTTCCTTTGCCTTTACATATAGATTTTAGAATAATATTGTCTATATCCATAAAAACATCTTTCTGGAATTTTGTGTTAAACCCATGTATCAATCTGGGAAGAATTAACCTCCTTTCTATGTTGAGTCTTCCATTTGTTTACATATTCCATAAGCCCTTTGTACTTTTCTACATATAAGTCCCATACATGTTTTCTTAGATTTACACCCAAGTGTTTTATTATTCTTCGAGTGACTGTAAATTGCATAGTTTCCACATGTTCATTGCTAGTATATAGAAATAAATCTGATTTTTGTATGTTGGTCTTCTACCCTTCAACTTGCTGAACTCATTTTTTAGTTCTAAGGCTCTGGGAACTTTTATTTATTTGTTTGTTTCTTTGTTTGTATTTTCCCTGGGACATTCTAAGAACACAGACTATCATATTATCTGCAAATAGAAGTAGTTCTATGTCTTTCTTTCTGATCTATATGACTATTATTTCTTTTTCTTGACTTATTACATTGCCTAGAACTTCCAGTACTATATTGAATAGAAGCAGTGAGAGTGAACATCCTTGTCTTGTTGTTGATCATAGAAGGAAAACATTTAGCCTTTCACTGTTAGGTATGATTTTTAGCTAATTATACTCTTAGGTATAATTTTTAGAATTTTTGTACATGTTCTTTGTCAAGGTGAGGAAGTTCTCCTCTATTCTTAATTTCTGAGAGTCTTTTTCACGAATGAGTGTCAAATTATTCAAATGCTTTTTTCTTCATCAATTGATATGATCATGTAATTTTTCTGCTTTAACCTGTAAATACAGTAGATTACATTGATTGACTTTTGATTATTGAACCAGCCTTGCATACCTTGGACATGCTGTGTAATTCTTTTTACACATTGGTGAATTCTATTTGCTAATACTTCATTAAAAATTCCTGCTTCTTAATAAAACAAACTAGTGAATATAGCAAAAGAGAAAGAGATTCCCAGATATAGAGACCAAACTAGTGGTTATCAGTGGGAACGGGCAAAGGGGGAGGGGCAAGATATGGGTGGGGATTAAGAGGTAAAAATTACTATGTATAAAATAAATAAGCTACAAGGATATATTGTACAACACAGGGAATATAGCCAAGGTTTTGTAATAACTATAAATGGAATATAACCTTCAGAATTGTGAATCACTATGTGGTACACCTGAAACATAATATTGTACATCAACTATACCTCAATAAAAAAATAAATAAAAATAAAAGTTTCAGTACATGAAAGAAAAAGAATTTCTGCATCTTCATGAAGATATTGGTCTATAGTTTTCTTTCTTTTTCTTTCTTTGTTTTTATACTATCCCTGGTTTTGCTATTTGGATAATACTTGCTTCATTGGATAAAATGGAAGTGTTTCCTTCTCTTCTATTTTCAGGAAGATATTGTGTAGAATTGGTGATATCCTTCTTTAAACTCTTGGTGAAATTTTCAGGGAAGTCACCTAAGCCTGGAGAATTCTTTTTCAGGAGCTTTTTAATTACAAATTCAGTTGTCAATTGTTAAGTGGCTATTCAATGATCTATTTCATATTAGGTGAATTGTGGCAGTTTACTTTTAGAGGAATTGGTCCTTTTCATCTAAGTTGTCAAATTTATGCATGTGCAGTTGTTCATAGCATTTCCTCATTATGCTGATGTCTGTAGGGTCTGTCATGAAACACTATTTCATTCCTGATAGCAATAATTTGTGTCTTTGTCAGTTTTGCTAGGGGTTTGTCAATTTTATTGATCTTTTCAAGGAACCAGTCTTTTGTTTCATTGATTTTCTCTATTGTTTTTCTGTCCACAATTATATTGCTTTCTGCTCTTATCTTTATTATTTCCTTCCTTCTGCTTGCTTTGGGTTAATTTTTTTCTTTTTTTTTTTTTTAGTTATTTAAGGTGGCAGCTTACCTTATTCATTTGAGAATTTTACTCATTTCTTTCTTATATAAACATGAAGTGTTATAAGTTTCCCTCTCAGCACTGTTTTACTTGTGTCCAACAAATGTTGATAAGATGTGATTTCAACTTCCTTCAGTGTATTTTTAAATTTCTCTGAGACTCCCTCTTTGACCCATGGATAATTTATAAGTGTATTGTTTATGTTCCAAATGTCTCTCCACACACTTGGAGAAAAGTACTTCCAAAAGATAATTTCCAGTAATCTTTCTGTTGTTTATTTCTACTTTAATCTTACAGTGGTCAGAGAACATACTCTGCATGATTTCAATTCTTTTAAATTTGTATACTTTATGGCCCAGGATGGGATCTATCTTGGTATATGTTCTGTGGGATCTTGTAAAGTATGTGTGTATATTCTTCTGTTGCTCAGTGGAGTGTTCTATAAATGTTGATTAGATCCTATTTGTTGATGATGCAATTGAGTTCCATATCTTTGCCGTTTTTATGTCTAGTTTTTTTCAACTCTTGAGAGAGAAGTATTGAAGTCCCCAACTTTAAATGTGGACTTGTGTTTCTCCCTTCAATTTTATCTGGTTTTGCTTTGTATATTTTGAAGTCCTTTTGTTTGGATTATTCACATTTGAAATTGCTACATTTCTATGTGGATTGACTCTCTTATCATATGTAAAATTTCTTTCTAGCTTCAGTAATTTTCTTTGTTCTAAAGTCCACTTTATCTGATGTTAATATAGCCACTTCTGCTTTCTTTTGATTAATACTTTATTGTATATTTTTTCCATCCTTTTACTTTCAACCTTTGTATATCATTACTATGGACAGTGTATAGTTGGGTCAAGTGTTTTTAATCCACTTTGTCAATCTATATCTTTTCATTGGTGTCTTTAGAACATTTACATTTAATTTAATTTAATTTAATTATTACAATGTTAAGACTTAAGTTTGTCGTTTTATTTTTCTGGGTTTTTTCTTTCCTTTTTGCATTCTCTGTTTTCCCACCTTTCTTGGGTTACTTGGCCATTTTTAGAATTCAATTTTTATTTTTATTTATTTATTTATAGCAATTTGTGTCTCTTTTGTTGTTTTTTCAGTGGTTACTCTTGGTATTATATTACACATGCATGACTTATCAAAGTCTATCATTGTTGACAGCTTACCAATTCAAGCAAAGTGAAGAAAAATTACTTCCACAATTTAGAATATAATTGTTTTAAATATTTCCTTTGTATACATTGAGAACCACATACCTTTTGCTTCATCAAACATAATTTAGAAAACTCAAGAAGGAAAGTCTATTGTATTATACATACATTTGCTCTTACCATGTTTTCCTCTCTTTCTTGATTTTCCAAGATTGTTTTTATTATTTCTTTTCTTTTTAGAGAACTTCCTTAAACCATTATTTTCAGGTAACAACAAATTCTCTCAGTTTTCATTCATCTAAGATTATCCTTATTTCACCTTCATTCTTAAAGGATATTTTTGCTGCATATGGAATTCTTGGGTTAAAAAGGTTTTTTTAGCACATTAAAAATGTTATGCTATTTCTTTCTGGCCTTTCTGGTTTCTGATGAAAAATCTACTGTCATTTAAATCATTTTTCCCCTATAAGTAATGTGTCATTTTTCCCTGGCTACTTTTAAGACTTTTTCCTTGTTTTTAAGTTTTGGAAGTTTGACTGTGATGTGTCCTTAAGGGGGTTTCTTTGAGTTTATATATTTGGGGTATACTTAACTTCATTAATCTGTAGCCTAATGGGGTTTTTTGGGCCAAATATCAGTATTTTTTAGCCATTATTTCTTTGAAAACTTTTTCAGCCCCACTGTCTTTCTCCTCTCCTTTTGGGATTCAAATGGCATGAATGCTAAATCTTTTGCTATAGTCCCACATGTCCATAAGGGTCTGCTCATTGTTACTTCAGTCTATTTTCTCTCTGTTGTTGAAATTGATTAATTTCTATCATTGCATCTCCAAGTTTCTTTCCTCTTTCCTCTCTATTCTGTTGTTAAGCCCATCAATTGAGTTTTTAAATTTTGGTCCATATATATTTTAGTTCTGAAATTTCCATTTGGTTCTTTATATCATCTATGCCTTTGCTAAGACTTTCTCTTTCTTGGAGGTATAATTGACATAACGTTGTATTAGTTTCAATTGTACAACATGAGACTTTCTATTTTTTTCATTAATTTCAAGACTGTTTATAATTGCTTGTTGGAGAATTTTTATGATGTCTGCTTTAAAATCTTTGTCAGATAATTCTACATTTGTTCCATCTTGGCATTGGTGTCTATAGATTTTTTTTTTCATTCAAACCAGACCTTCCTGGTTTTTATATGTCAAGTGGGTTTTTTTGTTCATTTGTTTGTTTCAAAACAAGACTATTATCTTCTCATTGATAACTCCATAAAGGGAAACGTGTTTGGGAGGTCCAGGTTAGGACTTAGCAGCCAAATATCTTGGCAGGTGGAAGACAGAGCTTCACTGCAGCACTCAAGATGTCCAGCCTGCACTTGGCTAGGACCTCCTCAAGCTCATTGATGGCCCAACAGGAGTTAGTCTCCAAGTCAAAGGGAGGCGAGTGGTGGATGTTCAGCATCAGGACCCCCTGGTAGTTGGTCATCAGGAACTTGGGATCTTTGCCAATTCGCATCTTGTTCTTCATCCAGATGACCTTCAGCTTTGGGTGGCCTCTGATGGCACAGTTGAGAGCAGCAACATAACCAGCCATGATCACCCAGTCAAGTAGAGGCATCAGGAACTTGAAAGGCATTCAGAAGTCATGTTCCTTGTACTCAGGCGCTATGAAGGTGATACCTATCTTGTGGATCTGGGCTGTGTTCTTGGAGACACCAGGTGAGTCACTGAGCCCACAGATGTTCCTGCTGTAAACTCAGAAATAGTATTGGTTACCCACAATAAGGTCAGACACAGTGCAGTATCAAGTGGTTTTGATTGAGACATGAACCTTGTGGGTACTACATTATAAGGCATCTCATTTAAACCTGTGTTTTAGCAGGCCTCTTCTTATACTACTCTGAATGGTGAAGTGGAGGTGAAGCATCACCTTGTTATTGCCAGATGGGGTAGAAGTCTACGTTCTCCATTTCGTCTCTATTGACTTTGGGAGGGGAGGGATTCCTAGGTACTGCTGGACTGTTAAACAGGGGCAGAATTTCAGGCTCTGAACTAGACCTCTACTGATACCATTGTGGCTGGGGGGAGGTCTCCACTGACACTGCTGGGAGGATGGCCTTTGGACTGCTAGTGTGTGGTGAAAGTCCTGAAACTCCACTAGATCTCCTCCAACATCACCCCTGCAAGAAGACGAGGTACACCTTGAGTAGGGGTGCAAGTCCAACCTGCCATGTGATCTCCACAGACACCACAGAATACAGAAGAAGGGCTTGTTACCACCCAATATGAATGAAAGTCCCAATTCCTCACTCTGCCTTGTCTGACACCATTCCAGTGGGAAGTTGGGACACCTTATTGGCCTGTCAAGGTGCAAATCTAGGCTCTCCACTCAGCCAGCTGTGAGTGTGGAGGTGGAGTCACAGCTTTTTCTGTGGTCTTTGGATGGAACAGAGCAGTCATTGTCTAAAAGTTTTCTGTCTTGCTAGGCTGTCCCTTTCCTGGTTCTTTGACTAGAGGGAGCAGTCTTTTGGGAGAATCTTTTTTGTCCTGTGTACATTGATGTTTACAGGTTGCTGGCCTTCTTCAATATTCAGTCTGAGCATACATGAAGAGAAAAGAAAACCCAGGGAACTCACTATGGTGTCATTCCTTGGGTCCAAAGATCCCTAAACAGTCTGCTTTCTTCTCTCTACCAAGTAGAGTATTCTTATGTTGGTTTTACATATGATTTCTAGGGTTTTTAGTTGTACTTACAGTGAGGAATAAGGAAATGTACATCTACGCCATTTCCCTAGAAATAGAAGTCTCTAATAGTATGTTTTGCTTCTGGTAAGGAAAATCAATCTCTATTTTTCCTTATTTTTCAAAACTATATTGGCATTATGTTTTGTTCTTTCAGGAAATGTTTGGGATAAACTTGTTAAATTCTCTCTCAAAATTCCCACTGGGGTTACATTAAATGTAGGGTGACTCTATGACCCAATCATTTATAGTTTATAGTAACTAAACTGTAAATAATCCATGGTCTCCTATCAGAGCTATTAAACATCTTAGGTTAACATATCAGCCCTGGATACTTAATTAATATTCCAAGATCAGAGGCCTTCTACTTTGTACATAATAGATTAATCATGAAGTTTTGCCTCAATATCTTTCCTCATTAGTAATTTTTCTTTTCTACCACACCACTCTGCTCTGTAACAGAAAATTCAATTTTTCCTAATTTTCCACCATAGTGGTAGAGTTATGAATTCCTGAAAGTATGTACTATGCTAACTGGGTCATTTGGTCTAGGCTTTCTCATCTTACTGCTTTTAAATGAGAAGTCTTTAAGTTGATCATTGCATGGGCTGTCCCTCTTGGTAACAAATCTATAAACTCTGGCTGTCGCTTGCTCTCCTTCTTGAGAAAGCAGACCAAGATTTTAAAAACTAGAGCAAACTGGAGTTTTCTGATTGTAGTACATATCTTGTGTTTGTTTTCTATTGGTTCCATAAATATAGCAAATCACTCGACAGAGATTTTTCTACTGCATTTCCTGGGCTCCGAGGAGGAATGTTTTCTTTCACTTGCATTTTCTGCAAGAATGTGACAGCAAGAAGAAGGAGGTGGTGATACTAAAACAAGTAGTATGACTGCAAGTTGCAGAAGAAACAGTTTTGGACAGATGTCAGAATGAAGAATTTCTGGTCAGGAGGGTAATTTTTATGTAAGAGAGTATGTTGTAAATCACAGTAAAGTTGGAAGGAGGAGAAGTATCTAAGGCAAAGTGGGACTTTTAAACTCAAAAAAAGCACTGAAGGCTTTTTAAGTAAGGCCATCCTTACCGTCAAAAATATGTCATAGTGTTGATGGGTCTCTCTTTTTCTTCTCCCACCATGCATTCCATCTCCGGGACTCGGAGAATGCTGGGGACGTAGTTACAAGTGGAGTAAAGTCTAGCCAGAGAAAATCATTTCACACTGACATGTAACATGGCCAGACTTTACAACGCTTAATTTCACTCCTTTTTGTTTAAAGGTAAAATGTAAACATTCCCGAAAGAGTTCTCTTTTTTCCTTACTGGAAAAGGATAAAAGACTTTGATGGGGAGGGTGAGGCGCTGGGGGAGAAGGAGGAAGCCATCTTTTGTGATTCAATTACATAGATTTAGTGACAATAGGCTTTCCTATTGTACATAGTGTACAGATGCACTTAACTTACTGGTAAATGGATTCAATTAAATTTGACTGGTTGAGCTCCCAAAGTCTCAAGAGAAAATTTGTTGGCTCCTTTGCTTCAGAATTCTTTTGCAGTAACATCTTGTGAAAAGCGTTTTACTTAAGTGGGTGTTATGAGCCGAACTGTGCTCTCCGCCTGCCCCGCCCCCGCCCCCCCCCACCCCGGCACCAAATTTATATGTTGAAGTCCTAAGCCCTAGTAGCTAAGAATGTGACTGTATGTGGTGACAGGGTCTTTTCTGAGGTAATTAAGTTAAAATGAGGTCATATGGGTGGGGGCCCTAATCCAATATGACTGGTGTCCTTATAGGACGAGGATATTAGGACCCAAATAGGTACAGAGGGAAGACCACGTGAAGACAGAAAACATCCATCTACAAGCCAAGGAGAGACCAGCCCTGCTGACACCTGGATCTCAGACTCCCAGCCTCCAGGACTGTGAGAAATACATGTGTGTTGTGTAAGCCAGCAGTCTGTGGCACTTCCTTATGACCACCTCAGCTGACTAGCACACAGAGTTATACCACCTTGGCCATGATGCGGCAAACCTTTTCTCCTATGAATTTCAGTTACAGTCAAAGAACAAAATGTAAAGCAAGAGATAAGACGGGCCTGAGACATGGCAATATAGTCTCCTGGAGAATATATTCAGGAAAACCTCCCGGCTCCTCCTGGCATGAGTGTGACCAGGTCATTCCTGTGCTTAAAAAACCTCAGGGACTCTTCCCGCTGCTGAGGGGCATGTCCAACTCCTGATCCTGGCTCTCCTGGCCGTGGAGTCTCTCTGCCCCCTTCTCCAGACTTGCCTTCTTGGCTGCTGCATCCCAACTGCGTTCACCTTCTTTCCCCCTCACACCTTGCAGTCTTTGCTTGGGCTGGTCCGAAGCAGCAGCAGGCTCTCCCACCCTGTCTGGATAATTCCTCCTCTTTCTGAGAAGTCCAGTTCTAACTCTGGACTACTGGTCTCTTTTTGTCCCGCAGACCCCCAGAGCTCCCTCTGTCACTAATTTTCCTGCACCCTGTGCTTGTTGATGGACTGTCTCCTTGCGAGGCTGCAAGCTCCAGAAAACACAGCCCCTGTTTGGTTGCTGCATTCTAAATAAGTATCTAGCAGAGTCACCTGGATAATTATTAAATACACCTACAAAATATTTGATGAGTAATTTAAAAAATAGTCTGTAGGTCTCTGTATGCTTTCAGAAAAGCAATGGAATAAAGGGTTTTAAATATCCAACTATATTCCCACTGCCCCACTTATGAATTTTAGTAAGCCGTTTCCTCTTACACCCTAATAAGCATATAGGAAAGATCTCCTGAGGCAAAGGACTAAATGGAAATGAGGTCTATTTATCCTTTGGGCTATATTATTAAACTTGTCTCAAAATTTAAACCATCAATATGGACTGGGCAGTTTCTAAATATGAACTAAATGCTGGTAACACAGGTCTTACCTTCAATATGCTAGATAAAGAGGTGGGTGTTGGTACCCCATCAAGTATTGTTGAGACAAAAACATCTGCATAGGTTCCATGGAAAAGCAGTGCTAAGCCACCTATTCTGGAAAAGGGGTGGTTGGAAGTCCATCCATGGTCGAATCTGGGAGCTTAAAAAGTGTTCTGGGTAAGTCATTCAGCTAAACAAGGGTTTAAAGCTAATTCAACAACATCACTTAGACTCTTTAGTAACTACTTAGTTAAGTAATCCACAACCTCATATGAGAGTGATTAAAAATCTGAGGGCAACATATCACATCCGGATACTTGATAAAGACTTCATGGTCAGAGGCCTCTTGCTTCACACCTAAGTTAATCATAAGGTTCTTCTACCCCAATCCAAAGGACGGCTTGTGGTTTTATTACAACTAAAATTAGTGTAATTCAATTCATAGTGTTTGGCTCATCATTTTATTATGACCTCTGTTTGCTCTGGCAAGCACATGGGTTTAATGAAAAAGAGACTCCATCTCCTGGTAAATTTCTAAATGTCCTAGAACTGACTAATTGTAGTTATGTGATGCCAAAAGAGGGAGTGGCCAGCGTTAGCTTTCCTGGAAGCCCAAACAACTTACTGAATTGGACGAATTAGGAAAGGCAGTCGCTCTCCCTTTAGCTTTGTAGGAAAGGTCTATCTTTGGCTTTTTCTCCTACTAAATAGCCCCTTGCCTGGAACCCTACAGAAACCAGAGTTCAGATCTATTTAGTTTAGATGGGTGTAAGCTACAAAAACTTACATTTCAATTCCTATTGGCTTAAGTTGAAACCCAATTCATCTAATATTTTCTAGGGTTAGTTCTTTAAAATGACATAGAAATCATTTACAACAACAGGGAGACCTGTGATACCCTCCTTCCCCGCTCCCCTCGTGCCCAACTAACTCATCACGTGCTTCCCACAAAGGCACCAGCACCCACCTCCAGGGTGTCCCACTACTACTCCCCACCCACCTTCCTCCCACAACAGGGAGAGATCTGACCACAGGTGTGGACATCTGTACCATGGAGGCCACAGGTCACATGGTTCCTTAGATTGCACTGTCCAAAATGAGTTCTGAGTTCATCTCCATTGCTTTGTGGTTTGCTCTTGTTGACCTTTGTATAAAGGAAACAAGTCATAACAACGAAAGTTCTCCAAGGAGGTCTTTGCCCCCTTCTATCCTTCCCGTGTTTATGTGGGGGACAAGGCTAGTCTAGGAACCTGGTGGGAGCAGCCTTGGGTATTAAATCTACCCCCAATCCTTCCGTTTCTTTAGAATATTTTCACTCTCTGCATCTGTTTCCTCTAATTTGGGAGAAGCATCATAATAGTACCTCCCTCACAAGGATGTTATGAGATTAATGAGGCGAAGTAAGTCATTTAAAGTCACAGAGTAAGCACTCCATAAATGTGAAATCTCATCCCTGGTTACCTTCGTTCACCAGGAAAATCACAGATTAGTAAAAAGCCTTTCAGCTTCTCTCATTTCCCTCCTAGTGGCTGGCACAGAGGTTTCTAAATCGCTATTAGAAATTAAGTATGTGCGAGCACTTCTCCTTACACTAAATAATTCACAGATGAAGAATCGGCCATAATGAGACCACCATCTGTATTAATTGTGAGAAAATAAGCTCTCCGAAGAGCCCAGGATGCCAGGAGTAAATACAGACATTTCTAAGGAAAACCAGGCAGTTGACAAGAACTCAAGCGCCACCTACAGCCGACGGAGGGAGGTGCAGGAGACGGGAGACGCAGGACTAAGCTTCACAAACTGAAATCCCTGTAGAGGGAAGTGATCAGTGTAGATAAAAGAGAATTTCAATCATTTTACTAAAAATTTAGACAGATAGATGATAGATAGATAGATGATAGGTAGATAGATAGATTGATAGATAGATAGATAGATAGATAGATGATAGATAGATGATAGATAGATGATGATAGATAGATGATAGGTAGATAGATAATAGATATGTATGTATGTGTATATATACATATTTGTGTGTATGTGTTTTTAAATATGTTTTCAGTAGAGAAGGCCTGCCCCCAGCACTGCCACTCAATTTCCCTGCAATCTTGGGCAATCACTAAACTCTAAAAGTCAGCTTCCCCACTTGTAAAACGCGAGTGACACCACTTGCTTAACAGGCTATTTTAATGATTCAGGGAGATGTAGATAAAATGCTTACCACAGAGCCTGAGACAGAGAATGAGGTAACGGTAACAAGAATATGATGACAAACGTTTGTTCATTTGCCTATTTATTCAGCAAATATGTATCGAGCCTGTCGAGTGCCAGGCCCTCACTGGAAGCTAGGAACACACAGTGAGCTGGAAAGAGCCAGCCCCTCGCTCCTCGAACTGTCAGCTTGGCTCAAGTACTCGGACTTCGAGAGCATGTAGAATGCAGGCAGGAGAAGTAGAAATGTTATATATTTTAGAACCACTTCTAAGGTGGGAGAGAGGTAATATAAACATTCTCATACCGCTCATCTGGAGAAATACAAACTTGGTGGAATTGGTTGGAACACTCCAACCAACTTTATGCACTAGCCAGAGAAGTAACTTTCAGGAAGAATCTGTAAGTTAATGTATTAGTTTTTTACGGCTACAAAACAATGACCATGTTACTACCTGGCAGCTAGAAGACAACACACATTAATTATCTCAGTGTCTCTGGGCCAGGAGTCCAGGCACTCTGAGCTGGGTCCTTGCCTAGAGTCACAGGCTGTATGTAGTCAGCATGGAGACCAGGGACCAGTTCTCATCAGACGCATGATTGGGGAAGCTTCCTTGGGCTGTTGGCAGGGTTTGCTTCCTTGCAGTTGTAGGACTCATGGCAGCTCGCTTCTTCAAAGCTAGCAATGGCAAGAGAGACTAGAGCAAGTCTGCAAGCAACAAGAGTCTTATACAATGTGCCCTCATCACAGTGACACCCCACCACCTTGGCCAGATTTCAGCTGAAGCAAGCCTGAGGTCTTGCCCGTGCTCAGAGGGAGGGGATCACACAGAGGTGTGCACACCAGTAGGTGGGGTCATGGGGGGAGGGGCACTTAGGCCTGTCCACCACAGCGGTCATCACATCTCATTCCCAAAATGTATAAAGTAAAAAAAGGAAAAACAGCAATTATTTCTTAAGTACATACTGTTTCAGAAAACAAAACTAGGACTAATCCAAGATATACCATCCATCTGATCACAATAATTCCCCTGTGTCAATTCTGAAGACTAGACACGCTGCTCAACAATCTGAAGTTTGCAGTGCTGAGCTTCATGACTAAGTTAAGAAATGCTGGGAAGTTCCAAAAGAATAATAGATAATAAATGAATAAATGAATAAGAGTAGACATGATGCAATTCCTTAAGATTGCATTAAGAAAAAACAAATCTCATTTTGCAGATAAAAGTAAGCTGCTTAGAAATCAAATATTTGCTGATGGATTGTCTAGGCGTGTGACCCCCTGAGTGTCCAGATTCCTTCTGAGATTGCTATCAGGGGTGAGGGAAAAGAGCACTGGTGATGTGGCCTTACAAGCAACTCAGAGGCACAACAAAAAGATGACATTCCTCTGTCTTATGCTCTACAGTGAAGAAAGTACTCTGGAAACAGACTTCTTCCGATGTTACCCATACATATACGTTATCCATACATATGATATACTGTGCTACAGAAGTGGCACTTCATTAGAGACTATATGAATCTGGACATTAAAAGATGGATCTGGGCTTAATAATGCCACCAAGAACTTGTCTCTTTGAGTCTTTCAGCTCTGTCTTCACGCTGCTGATTCAACATAAAATGGCTTCTAGTTTGATCTCAAAATTCTTGAGAGCAGTTCCTGGGGCTCCACATTTTTTTTTATCACATTCATCAGGGAGGATGAGTGGAGAGTCTCTCTCCCAGCATTTCTGGCAAGCCCTTAAGCTGGTTGGTCTCGTTTAGAATACATGCCCATCGCTGAACTGATTTCACTGTGACTGCTTAGCCCAGAGCCATTGCTCCACTCCTGAAGCCAAGCATGGAGCCAACTTCTCTAGAACCACGTGGATTTCCAAACTGAAGCTCAGGGATAGTGGGAAGGAGAGGTGGGGAATGGATGCTAGGGAAACAGCCAACAATTATTTCCTAAAATGTGGAAGCAAGGTTACAGGGAGCTGGCAAGTTGCGCTTGTATATCTGACATCTTTCTCTCAACTGCCTCTGGGGTGGACACAGCAGAACAAGGAGCTGGTGGAATCCGAGGCCACATGTTAGATCAGGGGCTCCACAGGAGAAAGGAAATACGTGGTAGGATGGTTGTGAAGGAATCAACAGCAGAGGGGTCTTTTTTTTTTTTTTTTTGTGGTACGCAGGTCTTTCACTGTTGTAGCCTCTCCCGTTGCGGAGCACAGGCTCCGGTCGTGCAGGCTCAGCGGCCGTGGCTCACGGGCCCAGCCGCTCTGCGGCATGTGGGATCTTCCCAGACCGGGGCACGAACCCACGTCCCCTGCATCGGCAGGTGGACTCTCAACCACTGCGCCACCAGGGAAGCCCCAGCAGAGGGGTCTTTCCTTGCCTGGAGATCTGGAGCAAAGACCAGGCGTCCACCATCCCCTGATGCTCAGCCAGCAGGGACCAGCGAACTACCACGAGAGGGATCACATCTCAGAAGCTGCCTTCTCCTATAGGACCTGCATGGGGTGCCCATCCAGCTGGGCAGGGAGTCGCCTGGAGAACTGAAATTGATCCTGTCTCTGTTGTGGGAACAGAGCTACTCCTACCCCTGGGAAGATAGGAGCGCTTAGTGGTTTGCCCTTGTGCGTGGCAGTTTGTCAACTGCCACCCGATGAGACCAGAAGTTTTTTGCCTTCTAGCGCACACAGGTTTGTCGTTGCTTACGAGTTTCTTGCAGTTCTTCCTGACGGCTGATGAGATGCAGTCATAAGACGTAGAAGAGGGAGGAAAGGAGATACTCACCGCCGAGGTCTCAACCACCAGGGGGAGGAAGCCAAGATGGCAACCATGTCAAGCTGGTGCCTCCCACTTGGGCAGACAGAACTGGAAGAGTCAGGTAAGAACGTTATCCACACTCTGGTAAGAATTCTCAAGGAACTTCACCAAAAGCATACATTGAATTTGCAAAGACATGATTTTCAAAATTCAATACAGGAATGTTCATGTATTTGTTCGGATCTTCTATAAAAGACCAAGCAGAACGACTATCTCAGAACATAAAGCGAAAATACAAAGAGGGAAATCATGAGGAGAAAGATAAAGACTCGGAGGACAGACCCGAGGAGATGGAACGTGTGACAAGAAAGACTTTGAGAAGCAAAAGGAAATGGGGAGAAGAGCTATTTAAGCAAACAGGAAAAAATTCCCTGATCTGAATGAAGAATCAGACCAACAGCTGGCAGGGCTGCTTCATCCTAAGCAATATTAATACTCATATTTTTTAAAAAGACACATGCTCAGCGTTATGGGTTGAATTGTGTCCCCTACAGATTTATATGTTAAAGTCCTAACTCAAGAACCTCAGAGTGTGACCTTGCTTGGAAATAGGGTCATTGCAGATGTAACCTAAGTTAATTACGAAGTCATAGGGGAGTAGGGTGAGCCAATATGACTGGTATCCTCAGGAAAAGGGAACATTTGGACCCAGATACAGATACAAATGGAGGGAAGATGATGTGAAGACAGAGGGAAAAGAAGGCCACCCAGAAGCCAAGGGGAGGGACCTAGAACAGATCCTTTTCTCATGGCTCTCAGAAGGAACCAACCCAGCCACCACCTTGATCTCAGACTTCCAGCCTCCAGAAGTGTGAGGAAATGAATTCCTGTTGAAGAACCAACCCAGCCTGTGGTACTTTGTGTTGGCAGCTGTAGAAAACCAATACATATGGCTCTAGCCTGAGGAAATTGGTGAATCAGAAGAATGAGGGAAAAAATCTTAGAAGCATCCAGAAAGAAAAAATAGATTATTGAAAGAAGAAAGAGAATCAGAGTAGCATACAACTTGTCTCCGTGGACTGCGAGACTTTTTTAAAGGATTCGTTGCCCACAGCCGTGGTCCTTCACTTCTTCCAGTTTGCTCTTGACCCCTCTGCCTCTCCACCCACACATCCGTGGAGACCTCCTCTGGAGGTGGCCTCCCAGACTGCACACAGTGAGAGGCCTGGTGGGCCTCAGCAGCAGACTCGGCCCGGTCATCCTAGCAGTCCTTCTCCCACCTTCATGACACTTTCCTCCTCTTCTCTGGGACCCTTAACCAATGGAGCGCTCCAGGGCTCATCTCAGTCTCTTCCATTTTTAATCTACACTCCCTCCAGTGTCATGGCTTGGGGTGCCATCTGTATGCTGTTGGCTCCCAGATGTATATTTCCAGCCCAGCATCCCCCCCTGAATTCCAAGCTCGAATGTCTCACTGCCTCAGTCAACACCTCCAGCGGAATACCCATCAGGCATGTGTCTACACTGGGGTCCCTAGGAGACACAGCAGGAGGCCACTATGGAGACAGGGGTGAAGGAAGAGCATGCATGAGACCGCGAGTGACGGAGCTGGCGTTGCTGGCTCCACGCCCAATGAGTTGGGAACATCTGCAGGTATGTCTCAGGACACATCTCTAGGACCTCAGGAGAATCTGTCCGCAGGGGAGAATGCAAACTATGGGTCTGCCAGCACCCATTTCCCCCAGTCGCTGTATCCTCCCAGCTTGTGGTAACGTCCCTGCTCATAGGGGCTGCATACGTGTGGTCAGCCCTGCAGCGACAGGGAAGCTCCAGGGCCAGGACCCCAGTGGCACCTGGTGTGGCTCTGCAGCTGGACAGACCCCATACAGAGGGTCCTTAGGACCACGGATGGGGAAGGACAGGCAGAGGAGGGTCCCGGGCGACTGGACTGGAACAGGACACTTCAAACCCCAGCTCACTGACGTCCCATCTCAGTCAACAGCGACCCCAACCTTGCCAAAACCAAACATCTCACCCGATTATTCCAGTTCTAGCCTGCTGTCCAGCAGCCAGCCAGAGAGAGCAGTTACATCCCCACATGCACCTGTTTTGCTCCTGAATCTGGGGGAGACTGGGTTCGGGTCTCCCACGCAGTTGCAGTCACGTGGTTGTTGAGGCTGAGGTGGTCGCATGTCCAGTGACTGGCCTGTATAGGTTTCCAGTTAAATTAATATTAAGTAACTGATGGAGAGAAAATAAGTTGGCCAGAATCTCTGTGGCCAAGGACCCCTGAGTGTGGCTCATTCCCTGGGGACCGCCCCTGCGCAGACCCCCGCCGCCCCCGCCGCCCCCCGCAGGCCATCGTGATCTGTCTCGGAGCCCCAAGAGGTCCTTCAGCCAAGCATCCCTCGGGCCGGCGAGTGGGTGGGTCCTGCAGTGCGGGGTTGGGGTGGGGTGCCGCCCCCGAGAGGAGTCCTGCGCCCCCCCACGTGGCCCCCGGCCCTGAGAACATTTCGCAGGCGCCCCCTCCCCATGACCCCAGGCGCTGATTGCGCCTCCCTGTGGGAAGGTCTCCAGTGGGGATCCCAGGCCCTCGGATGTCACCCCAGGGGATGTCACCCCAGGGGTACTGTTCCCACTCCCCAGGCACATGTCACGGCCCTGGTTCAAACACCTGCTTCTACTACCCTGCACTTTGGGTTGTTTGATTCCCCAGGGCCTCAGTTTCCCCAGTTGCAAAGTGGGGACGGTATGGCCTCCCTGTGCGGATTTTGGGGAGAGCGAGGTGAGATAACAAAACAGTTTCTCCTCAGAAGCTCATCCTGCCTCACCCTTTTCCTGTCTCTCTACCCGACTCCAATTTCATCAGTTTCCTAGTAAAAATGGTGTAGATACCCTGACTCTTTGGTCCAGGGCCCGATCCATACCTGGTTGGGGGGCTGGGGAGGCAGGGCACTGGGTAGAAAGAAGAAAAGTAAATTTTAAAAAACTTAAAGAGGGCTTGCCTGGTGGCGCAGTGGTTGAGAGTCTGCCTGCCGATGCAGGGGACGCGGGTTCGTGCCCCGGTCCGGGAAGATCCCACGTGCCGCGGAGCGGCTGGGCCCGTGAGCCGTGACCGCTGGGCCTGCGCGTCTGGAGCCTGTGTTCCGCAACGGGAGAGTCCACAGCAGTGAGAGGCCCGCGTACCACAAAACAAACAAACAAAAAAAAAAAACACCTTAAAGAAAGTCTGATTTAACCCAAGTGTAATTTAGTTTCTCCATGAGAAAAAAAAACATTGAAGAGCATGATGTGCTGTGAGCAATTTTACCAAACGGGCTCCATAACATGGGCTGAACAAACTATCCAACACTAAAAATATATCCATTAAATTTTGTTACCAGGAAAAAGAGATAGATGATACTTATGTTTCATAAGGCAATGTTTACTTGACCCATCCCCTCATTCCTAAGAGTAATCTTTCCTTAGGATCCAGCGTTTGTGCAAGAAAGGGAGGGGAGGAAACTTGCTCCTTGGCCTCTGATTTTCTTAAACCCAGGAAGGCCTGTATTTAAGGCTCTCCTAGGTCACCCTTCTCCCTATTACTTAACCGGATTGTTTCTGTGATAGAGGCAGAAAGAAGCGAAATGCTTTCTTGAGTGTCCTGGGGACCATCCTACCTGCTGCTGCGGCTCTGTTACAGGATGTTACAATCACTAAAGCTGTGGGTGGGGGAATCAGTGGGAATCAACAGCTACAAACTTGCTTCTGACAAAAGAAAGAAAAAACCCAGATTTTTGTGGGCATGATTGTTTCAAAACTTCATTCCTTCTTCCTTGTGG
This sequence comes from Mesoplodon bidens, assembly GCF_964165515.1. Taxonomy (NCBI): domain Eukaryota; kingdom Metazoa; phylum Chordata; class Mammalia; order Artiodactyla; family Ziphiidae; genus Mesoplodon; species Mesoplodon bidens. The sequence goes on along the minus strand of NC_138162.1, from coordinate 97,401,364 downwards.
AAAGGCCAATAAACAGTGAAATGATGGTGCCCACGGGGAAGGCAGACATGCAGGCGTGGGCGGTCCGCCAGCAGGGCACAGTAGCAGAATGTATATCCATGGACAGTGGGATTTCAGGCCTCAGTGAGTCTGATTTTCTCACCAGGTAAGAAACGAAGTCAGTTCTCAATGCCTTTGACATCAGAAGATGATGGCCATCTTTAGCTTTCTGGGCTTGTGGTCAGATGGTCAGAGAATAGAGCCTGTGACATCTCTCCTTTGGGAATTGTATTCAGGATGACTTTGTTGTCAAGCACATGGATTGATCATTGCAATGTGCCCTAAGATGACACATTGCATAGGGAACAAAGTTTTCAAGTCTATTCCCTCACGCTTGGGATTGTGCTACTAACATGCTCCTGTGTTTTCTTATGTTTTTCTGACTTGCTCTCTCAGTTTCTAAAAGATGCATTTACGGGCTTCCTTGGTGGCGCAGTGGTTGAGAGTCCGCCTGCCGATGCAGGGGACACGGGTTCATGCCCCAGTCCGGGAAGATCCCACATGCCGCGGGGCGGCTGGACCCGTGAGCCATGGCCGCTGAGCCTGCGCGTCAGGAGCCTGTGCTCCGCAACGGGAGAGGCCACAATAGTGAGAGGCCCGCGTACCACAAAAAAAAAAAAAAAAAGAAAGAAAAAGAAAAAGATGCATTTACTGTTCCCACAATGGCTGTTTATTCCTGGGACTTGTTGTTCTGTGTATTTATCTGCCATGCCTGGTGTATACACATCTGTGGCTTCCCTGACATTTTCCACGGACCCCCTCATTTTCTCTTTGAGTTCTTTTGGCCTTAACTCCCACTGTATTTCACATTCACAGTGACCCCTGTCTTTTTTTCTTTGTGATTTTATTCAATCTTTTTGACCTCAGACAATCACTTCACCTTCCCGGGGGGAAGGCTGAGTGGGCTGAGGATCACTGCCCGAGGAACACAGTGGACACTCCTGCCTGTGTTTGGATGATCACCTGCCTTTTAGCAACATAAGTCACTGAGGGGATAACCTCTGAAGGAACGCCAGCATTCAACATGTGCCCCATCTCCTATATCAATACAGGCATTCTACATTTTAATCGGAATGAAGACTAATATAGACATTTTCCCTTGGTGTGGGGAGGTCCCTTTGAAAATCTCAATACTTTAATTTCAAGGCATTTGTCCTAGTCTTGTTTCAACAATGCGTGTGCATTTGAATTCACACAGATCTTGACCAAGACCTCTGGCCACGGAGCCTTGTGAAGGACAGCTTTATTACTTGGCAGTGCTTCAAGTCAAGAAGAGAGGGGTTTCTGGTGAAATGTGAAAATTTGTTCCCCAGGTTCCATCCGCAGGCGTAGATATTGTGAGAAGGCAATCAGTGTGGGATAGAAGAAAGCAGAAGGGTGTCAGAATAGACCAGACTGGAGAGGCGAGGGAAAGTGGACCCAGAGAAAAGGGGGGAGGACACACAGATCATGTAGCTCAACAAGAGCCCTGCGGGGGATGGTGAGGCAGCCACTCACCTAGGGCTTCTCTCCACCATGCATGGTGGCCAGTCACAATTTTGTGCACGAGAGTGTTCTCTGCATTCTTATAATTGCATTTAGAAATAGCTTAGTACTAAAAAAATCTAGAGTTGGACAATCTCACTAGAAATTTGCCATGAGGATTTTTAGAAAGAAAATCAGTCACTAGGCAAAGAATGACATTCCTGGAGGTGAATGGAGGTGCACGCGCACATGCGTGAGTGTGTGCACATGTGCATGTGTGGTATCAGGCCAGCTTAGAGACTCAAAGCCAATGGGGAGGGGAAGGAACAGAGGGAAGGATGGTGCGGGGGAGACAGCAGACACTTTGAATTATGAAATTTGGGAAAGGAATTTTAGGAGGCCTTCTTGCGAGTTTCCACGTCATCCTTTCTCTTGATTTCCTCCCCCTGTGTGCTGCAACACATCCTTAAGTGACTTCTTAGTAAAGGTTACAAATGAGATTAATGCTCTGGGTCCTCACTACAGTCTGTCCTGACACTTGATGGGAAGAGAAGTCTTTAGACACCTTACCGAGGGCCATGCTGGGCATCATAGGGAAAACGGCCTCATCTGCATTCTACTGTCTACAGCGATTCCATTCTATGATCCTGCCCAGCAAAGCCTAAAAGTCACCCAGCATGCCCCCTCCGCCCGCCACCTACTCTAGCTTGGGACACAGCAGTGAATAAAACAGAGGAGAAAAACCCTGCCCTGGGACTTGACCTCCTGAGACCCTGCCTTTGCAGGTGGGTAATGAAAGCACCTGGGGCACAATTTTCTCCATTGATTTAGATTTAGATTTATGCCCCCCCCCCTTTAAATTGGTGCACCAAACGGCTGTCCTGCCCTTTTTTCTGACTGTGAACTAAAATTACGTTTAGGCAAAGAGAGATAAGGATCTCAATGGATTTATTAATTAGAATTCATTTTCTAGTGGCCTCTAGTGGCATTTGTCAGAGTTGCACCACTTCTGTTTGGGAGCTGAGGACTGAGAGAGGGTGAGGACACCCCCAGGCTGGAACCTGCTCCCAGCTCAGCTGGCCTGGGGGGCACAGAGTTCTGCTTGAAGGATGTAACATTCTTGCACAGCTAATCATGTGGGGGAATATGGACTTCTTGTCCCCATAAAAATCAAACGACTCGCCACCTGTTTCCTTCTCCCACTCTCCATGATCCTGAGATGCTAACCTCGTGAACTGGAAATTCACACTGTTCAGAGGGGTGCAATTTTTTAGTAGTGAGAGTGTATTTCTCTGTTTTTCGTTATTGTCTCTTGCATAAGGGGACTGCCTATGTTGCTATACCTGCATGGTTTTGTTTCCAGTTAAAGGGGATGAAAAAACCATCGCTGGCCACAAGAAAAGGAACTTTGAAGACTTAGATCATTCTTGGTCACAGTATTTTTTAGAGGCACATTTGGTGAGTAAAGACCAGATTTCTTAAACTACCCACTCCTGCCAAGGAATCTCCCCTCCCCATGCTGTGTTTTCGTCAGAGAACTGAGCATCACAGACGTTAGAGAATGTAGTTTGTTGCTGGGTTTATCTACATGGTTCTCTGCGTGATCCCTGCAGCAGGGGCACAGCAGGCTTCCATCAGCATTTGTCAACAAATTAATCTAATGATCTCCCCTTGGATCAGTTTGGAGAGTAAGTATCTCCTTGTGATTTCCGTGGCCCAATCAGTAACATTGCACATTTGCATTTGCAACAGAGTGTTTCACCCACAACTAAATCCATAACTGCTATTCTAAATAACTGTGTTAACTGCAGTATAGCAAAAAGCAGAGCTTCTCTAATAAGCACTCTAGTTTTCTTGCCCATATCAGGTTTTTATGCTATTTTGGCAAAAAATGCCCCCAAGTTAATAAAATGTATTGAGAATACAACCTATGCAATGAATATGCATATTTATAGAACCTACATCATCAACCTCTTATCAGATCACTGTACGTCATAAAGTGAACATGGTAGATTGTATTTTGTAGGGAAAGCCGACTACAAATGGGCACTTGCCCTCTACCTCGACAAGGATTAAATCATGAGCCACTGTAGCTGCTGAACTTCAACACTCCCTGAAAGGAGTTCAGGGTGGAGATCAGGAATGAGACACTCTGTGCTCTGGGAAAAACTGGCAGAACAGGTCCTCAGATAGTTAGATGTTTTCAGGAGAAGATTTTATGAGCCCAATTCTTGCATCCCCTCGTCTCCAGAAAAGCACTAAAATCATTAACGGTGACGTCTGCTCCTCCTGAGTAGCGCCAGGCCTCACCCCAAATGTGTGCTTGACTGCATGTGCTCCCCCTTCATATAACACTGACCTCCCCCCCTGCCTCTTTGGAGCAGTTTCTCAGGGGTCTCTGGGATGCTGTGTCCTGGGCTATTGTCCTCTTTTTGCCCCAAATAAAACTTAACTCGTAACTCCCATGTTGTGTGTGTGAGTGTGTGTGTTTATTTTCAGTTGACTGGAAGAAATGTGACATTTCTTATGCTAAGGAAATCCATACTGAAAGAGCTATTTTAAGGAACTAGAAATTACCCTTATGGGATAATAATCAAAATCTGAAGAACATTTATCTGAAGGTAAAAAGGAGGGCTTCCCTGGTGGCACAGTGGTTAAGAATCTGCCTGCCAATGCAGGGGACACAGGTTAGGGCTCGGGAAGATCCCACATGCTGCGGAGCAACTAAGCCCGGGCGCCACAGCTACCGAGCCTGCGCTCTAGAGCCCTCGAGCCACAACTACTGAGCTCACGTGCCACAACTACCGAAGCCTGCACACCTAGAGCCTGTGCTCTGTCACAAGAGAAGCTACTGCAGTGAGAAGCCCACGCACCGCAACGAAGAGTAGCCCCCGCTGGCCACCACTAGAGAAAGCCTGCGGGCAGCAACGAAGACCTAACGCAGCCCAAAATAAATAAACAAAATTGAAAAAGAAAAAGGAAAAAAAGTGGTTGCTCTCCCTGGTGAGACACTAGCCTGGCAGATGGAGCCTCCAGGAACCCAAGTCTCCTCCACCCCCTCCAGGGATGTTGGGGGGCTCGGAGAGAACAGCTATTATGTTGCAGGAGCCTGTGAGCCCCTGTAGACTTGAAAAAGCAACAATATTGCTATTTACTCTGAAAAAACATAGAACCAGTTTGCGCTCCCACTGGGCTAGGGAGACATTGTTCCTGCTTCTCTGTGTTGCTGTTTCTCCTTGATGTGCACTGTTGAGACAGCATGAGAAAGTAGGAAGGCAGTTGGTGGTACAGTACCCTGCCACCGCCGCTCCATCTCACCTGGACCAAAGCAGAGGAGCCGGGGTGCAAGTGGAAAAGGCGGGTGTTGATGAGTGAGTGCAAGCAGGGGGACCCCCGGGTTCTGGGGCCCAGTCTGCAGGCAGCATCCCTCCACCTCCCACCCAGAGAAGAACTGCATCCTGGGAGGAGCAGGGCACTAGGCACGCAGTGGGTGGTCTCAGAAGGGAAGCCGTAAAGACGGCATCTTCTTCTTATCTTTCTGCATCACAGATGGACCCCTTGGCATTTGGGTCCTTTCTCCGAATGTAGGGGTTTAAAGCAGAAAATAAAAGACTCAAATTACGGGCTTCCCTGGTGGCGCGGTGGTTGAGAGTCCGCCTGCCGATGCAGGGGATACAGGTTCGTGCCCCGGTCCGGGAAGATCCCACATGCCGCGGAGCGGCTGGGCCCGTGGGCCATGGCTGCTGAGCCTCAGTGTCCGGAGCCTGTGCTCTGCAACGGGAGAGGCCACAACAGTGAGAGGCCCGAGTACCGCAAGAAAAAAAAAAAAAAAAAAAAAAGACTCAAATTACGAAGAAAACATCTATATTGAAATTATCAAAATATTGAAAAAAAACCAAAATTGTAATATATGTGCTTCTCTATGAACTCGGTAGCAAGATTTTGCAGCAGGCCCCATAATGGGTGTCATCTTGGAGTAGTGATGTGGCATTTGCAATGTGATGTGAAAAGAACTCATGGTGAGCAGCCATGAGCACGCTGAACACATCTTTGGGTTTTTTTCCTACATTTACAGTAAGAGGAAATGCTACATTTCAGTTAGAGATTAGTGAAAATGAACATGTACTTTTCCCCACCCACGTTCACAGGCAGGTCTAAGGGGTCTTGGGCACCAGGGTATGGCCTTGCCAACATGTTCCGAGACCCGGGAAATGTTGAGATCTCCAGATGGAGGTAAAGCCTCCAAAGAAACACTCCAGCCACACAAGCTCTAGAAGACAGTGGGTACCAACCCTGCCAGTGTGCCCATGATGTAGGAGGCATTTCTGTCAGTTGTTAGCTGCAAATGCTGGGACCCAATCTAGTGATGCTTGTGTGAGCCTCATCAGTTGACACAGCTGGGCTCTGCCCGAGGCTTCATTGCACAGAAAATACTGCTAGCCATGGAAGACTTAGCCTGTTATTACAGTGTTTCTTGTTTAATAAACTTCCTCCTGAGGAAGTGGGGATGGTGTTTCCTATCTCATTCACCACTGAATTTAGCTAATGGTACATGTTCAAGAAATATTTGTTGAATGGCTATAAGAACAATTAAGTGAAGGTCATCTGGTGAGATTTGATGAACAATTCACAGAACTTGTCTGCAACCTCGATCTTTTCATGTAAGTAGTGTCTTCTTTTGATAGTCTTAAAAGTTGATGGCTCTAATGAAAACAAATCCCATGATAGCAAGTGTTGGAGAGCATGTGGAGAAGCTGGAGTCCTCATTCATTGCTGGAGAGAAGGTAAAATGGTACAACCACTTTGGAAAATAGTTTGGAAATTTCTTAAAGAGATCAATGATTTTTGCATATGACCCAGCAATTTCACTCCTAGGATTCTACCCAAGAGAATTAAAACATATGTCCACATATGAACATATGCAATGTTCATAGCAGCATTATTCATAATAGCCCCAAAATGAAAAAATCCAAATCTATCAAGGGACGAATGGATAAGCAAAACGTGGTTTATCCATACAACAGAATACTATTCAGCAATAAAATGAGCTTCTTATGCATGCTACAACTTGGATGAAGCTCGAAAACGTTCTGCTAAGTGAAAGAAGCCAGAAGCAAAATGCTACATATTGTCTAATTCCACTTATATGAAATGTCCAGAAAAAGCAAATCCATTCAGACAGAAAACAGAGCAGATTGCCCGGGGCTGAGGAAGTGATGAAAATGTTGTAAAATTAGATTGGGGTGAAGGCTACACACTTCACAAATTTACTAAAAAAAAAATCACTGAATTGTACACTTCAGATGGGTGAATTTTACGGAAGTAAATTATAGCACAGTTAAGCTGCTAAAAAAAAAAAGCAGTGGCTCAGTCTTCTCTAAGATAACCAGTGGAGACTAAGTGACCTCCAAGATCTCTACCTGAAGGAAAGGAAAGTGCCTTCTCTGGGGCCCAGAAGTAACTCCTTGTTACAAAATGCTGGGGGTCTTCTGGGGTTAGATGCATGAGGGTGCAGTGCATAAGAAACTGGAAACAAGATAGTGGCCAGACGTGCAAGGACCCATGGCTGGCCCTTCAGGTGGTCTATCTGCAGGTTAGAATGCCTGGCTATTCCCAGCCTGTAAATCATTCAGACTCTGACTAATTCAGTGCTGTGGCTAAAGTACACCTTTGCATTATTTGTGGGAAAATCTGGCCACAAATTGAGACTGGAAGTCAGCTAGCAGGAGAATGCTTCCTGAACACAAAACCCACCTTTCAGGCAATTTGCATGTTAGTCTCTTCAGTCTTTTCCTGGGGATCCTATAGACTAATTTGGACTATTCTGCGTATTTCAAAGTAATGGTGAATTTCCTTAACAAAATCCTATGGTTCTACATTATTAGTTTAGACTAGCTTTCCCCCAAACTGCTTTAGTGCAGTTTTCCAGTCAAGATCCCATGGTGAGGAGACAATCAAAATATAAAGTGCAGCAAAAACTGACAATAAGATGACTGTTTAAACCTGTTCAACATGGAACTGTCACAAATGGGGGCCGCAGGAGCACAGGGAGGGGCCGGGCTGCCTCTCCCTCCCCTGAATTCTCCTTTACCTGTCTGGACACTGTCTCCCTTCCCACTTTCCATCTAGACCTGAGAAATACTGTTAATATCACCTGAACTTAGCTCCCTGGTGGATGCAGTCATGACCTGGGTTGGGGTGGGGAGTGAGTTGTCCTCCTGGGGTGGGAGGAGTTTTAATTGCCATGGGGGGGTTGTTGTTGCCATCCTGGGCCAGGGTGTGTGTGTGTATGTGTGTGTGTGTGCATGTGGCAGTTGCCATTCCTGGGCCAGGGTGTGTGTGTGTGTGTGTGTGTGGCAGTTGCCTCCTGGGCCAGGGTGTGTGTGTGTGTGTGTGTGTGTGTATGTGGCAGTTGCCATCCTGGGCCAGGGTGTGTGTGTGTGCATGTGTGTGTATGTGTGTGTGTGTGGCACTTGCCATCCTGGGCCAGGGTGTGTGTGTGTGCATATGTGTGCGTGTGTGTGTGTGTGGCACTTGCCATCCTGGGCCAGGGTGTGTGTGTGTGTGTGTGTGGCAGCTGCCTCCTGGGCCAGGGTGTGTCTGTGTGTGTCTGTGTGTGTGGCAGCTGCCATCCTGGGGCAGGGGGCGGGGGTTGTAGTTGCCTTCTGGAATTCCAAAGAAGTGGTTATTTGGCCCCATCCCTCCCCTGGGTACTTGCATATTTCCCCAAGACCTTCCAACACACAAGGCCTGGTTTTGAGTCTACGGCTCTGTCTGGGCAATATTTTCCACTAAAACCTCAGCACTTCAGATGGGGAAAGAGAATAAACAGGACAAATTAGTGGAAAAACAATACTAATGAGTTAAAAATGTTGACTTGCCCTGTCTTTCAAATAACACACATTAGAGCTGAGCCACGTGTGCTGGTCGTACCCCCCTCGTCCACCTCACCCCAGCAGCCCTCCAGAGCCCTGTGGGCAGGCACTGTGGTGACCTCTGCCCCCTTACAACTCCTGCCCTCACTTGCTCGCAGAGCCACTGCTAGGAAAGAATTCCTCCAGCAGACAAGCTCCCATCCACTGACAAGCAAAGACCCCCAAGATACACGGTTATGTGAAAAAAAGTACAGCAGAAAGCAATTTGTAGAGAAGGTTACCTCTTAACATTTAAAAAATGGGATAAATATAGGAACACATTGGCAAGTATTCTTAGATATGCATTAAAAAACTGAGAGGATCCACAGTAATACATTTGGAGGTGGGATAGCTGGGGATGGGCGAGGAACTTCCCACTGTGACTCTGAACTATAGGAATGTATGAGCTATACAATAACTAAACGATTGAAATAAAACTGAAAAAGAAATACAGTGCTACAAAAGATCTATTGTCTTAAGTGTAAACACCTAACACTCAGGCTCATGTTCTTCTCAGGGTGAGTGTCAGGTAGCCTAAATCCAGGTCTCCTCCACCTAAAGAAAACATTACTCTTATTTCAAAAGCTAATTACTGAGAGAGATGACCTGTCATAGGGCTGTGAAGGGAGCAAATGAATGGATGTTGGTCCAGTGGAGTGAAGAAGAACTGCAAGGTGTCATCCTGGAAGACAGTGTTGAGCCCAAGCTTTGAACTGTTTGAGAGCCAGGGAGAGACATGAGGATTAGGAAGCTTGGTTGTCTACTAATAAGTAAAGAGGAGTAACACCTTGATGACAGTGATCCACAGCAAACTGCTATCTGCAAAGACTGACCAGTAACCACTGGACACGTCAGTAGTCAATAAATACTTGTTGATTAATTGACATTTAAGAGGAAATTATGCTTGGAACTGTTCTGTATCTTGTTTCTGGTGGTAATTACAACCATAGGTATTTGTCAGAACTTGAACTGTACATTAAAAAGGGTAAATTATACTGTGTATACATTTTTAAATTAAGGTATAATTCAAAGCAATTATGCTGAAGAGATCTATTTATTTGATAAATGTGGCTAAAGGTATAGGTAATGTATTACTGTGAGAAAAGAAATTTGGCCCTTTGAAAATAAATTTGTACGTAACAGGCCAAAAAAAAAAAAAAAGCTAATTACTGAGCACCCACTAAGTCCCAGGCCAAAAAACACTTATAGTCTCTACTACTTTGGGGACTGATGAAGGAAAACAAGGAGGTGAGCTGGGAACAGGTCTGATCTTGGAAAGGTCACGTTGATTTCCAGTAGCCAGGTTGCGAGAAGGTCCTCTGACGTAAGTTTACTTTGACACATCCTCCTCCTGAAAAGTTCATCTCAAAAAAGATTTTCAGTGTTCCCGTCAGAAACTCACAAACTGTCTGAAAGTAGCTACCAACACTGAATGGCGAGGTGGAATTCACCCAAGGCGAACACTTTTTTTTTTTTTTTTTTTTTTTTTGCGGTACGCGGGCCTCTCACTGTTGTGGCCTCTCCCGTTGCGGAGCACAGGCTCCGGACGCGCAGGCTGAGCGGCCATGGCTCACGGGCCCAGCCGCTCCGCGGTATGTGGGATCTTCCCGGACCGGGGCACGAACCCGTGTCCCCTGCATCGGCAGGCGGACTCTCAACCACTGCGCCACCAGGGAAGCCCCCTTAACTGATTTTTTTTTTTTTTTTGCGGTACGCGGGCCTCTCACTGCTGTGGCCTCTCCCGCTGCGGAGCACAGGCTCCGGATGCGCAGGCTCAGCGGCCATGGCTCACAGGCCCAGCCGCTCCGTGGCATGTGGGATCTTCCCGCACCGGGGCACGAACCCGTGTCCCCTGCATCGGCAGGCGGACTCTCAACCACTGCGCCACCACGGAAGCCCGAGGCGAACACTTTTAAACAAGTGTTTCCGTGTTGAGAGACCCAAGAGGTTTGTGTTGATGCAGTGGGAAGCGTTATATAACTGTAAGATTGAGTGAAATATCCTAAAATTAGCAGAGAAAAGTTTGCCGGTGCTCTGACAGACTGAAAAAAAAAGTGTAAGGAGTGTACAAGGTGTTTGTGGCTTTGTATGGCTTGATGAAAACTAATTACACTTAGGTGACTTTACTGAATAGGTGTGAAAATCGCCCTCTTGTGGGTATAGACAGGGACAGGCATGCGGCTGGGTAGAAGGTACGAGGGACATTTATCGGAATCATGCAGCTTAGCTCTAAAATCAGTTGTTCTGGAACATGCCAATTAAGTCACTTTTGTTCAACTGCAGCAACTTTAAAGGCTCAATAATCTTCCTAAAGATGCATCAAGATTGTACAATTAGAATGAGCTGTAACAAACACATGCTATTTCTAGCCCAAAAAATCCGCCAAATCAAAACCTCTCCCCCACTCTGCCAAAAAACCCTGCATCTCTCTGCAGAATCTCTGCTGCTCATTCTGCGGTTCTATCTGTGGCCCCGAGCACAAAGTTCAAGTCTCGGGGCTGAGTGATGGGAAACTGAAGTGGCCGCCCACCTCCCTGACTGAATCTGTGGAGGGAGCAGCCAAAGGGCTATTTCCCAGTTTTTAGTCTTAGGTCTCGACTGAACAGTTAAACCATCAGGTATACCAAATTAGAGATAAACTGAAGTTCCTCTTTCAGATCAGTGGAAATGAGAAGTAGTTCCGTGTAACCCTGAGTTCTTTGAATATGCAATCCAGACCACACTTGCTGGTAGAGGGGCTCCGAGGGGCTCCCAGTCATTCACAGTACTTCCTTCTACTGAGCAGGGTAGAGTCCCTCCTGAGTTTAGGATATACACTGAGACTTTTTATTTGTTTGTGTGTGGGGCTCTACCTGTCAGCAGCATTATGCTATAGCAGAAGAGCAAGGGGTGTACAAGACGACCTGACGTGCCGGAGAGCCAGGGAGACCCAGCGGGTAGGATCCAATGATGCTGTGTTTAAGGGGCCTTCACCATCAGGACCCTCTGGGCTCTTGTTAGAAATGTACTTTCTTGGTCCAACCCAGACTTGCCTGGGAGCGGGGAGGGCACTGCTCGTTTTGCAACAAGCGCTGCAAGATGTTCTGATGCAGGCTAAAGAACCCATGCCTGGGCTTCCCTGGTGTCACAGTGGTTGAGAGTCCGCCTGCCGATGCAGGCGACGCGGGTTCGTGTCCCGGTCCGGGAAGATCCCACATGCCGCGGAGTGGCTAGGCCTGTGAGCCATGGCCACTGAGCCTGCGCATCCGGAGCCTGTGCTCCGCAACGGGAGAGGCCACAGCAGTGAGAGACCCACGTACCGCAAAAAAAAAAAAAAAAAAAAGAACCAATGCCTGCGGATGTGAAGTGAATTCCTACCTGAGTCTTGCCTGGCCCAGGGTTGTGGACCTACTCCATTAAACACGGAAAACCAACCAGGCCATGCTGGGAGACAGGGACCCGCCCAAGGGGCAGCAAAAGGCCATTGGCTGGCTGGCAGAAGCATCTCCAGGACTCACCCAGCCCCTCCCCTGACTGGAAGCCCTGGAGCCCCTGACCCCGCAGTTGACCCTGGTCCAGGTATACCTGGACTCAGCTGGCCACGCTGCCAGCCAACGAGGGGATGCAGGAAGCTCTGAGCAGGTGGTGAAGGAGGCCCAATCTCCTTCGCTCTCTCTCCCCCTCCAGCCCTGCTCCAGGGCCTTGGGAAGAGCCAGACTCCAGGTCTAAAAATGGCAGGGGCTCTGGGACCTCAGGAGGAGAGAGGTTTAAAACAAAAGACCATCTTCACGTCACCTTCGGCTAATCCCTGCCACAGACCTTACCGAGAAAAGCAATGCAACTTGTTCCCATCATTTATCTGTCAAGGTATATCCACATTCAAATGGAGTCGCTGGTCCTGGATGAGCCCCCTAACCCTCAGCGCAAATCATCACCGTTGGGCACCTCCATCATCCAGCACCTCCCACTGCCTGATGTCCTCAGGACCTGCAGAGGGCAGACCGAACCTTCTGTTTTGCTTTATTGGATACACCAGGTGTGGGAGCTACACAAGTGCGCTCTACCCCATGTGGTGGATGCGGCGTGCCTGTGCACCTTCTCTCGTAGGAGCTCCGAAATGAACTGACCTCGCTTACATATGGTACAAACACAAGCAAACCAAAATACAATCAGGTGGCATCCCAATGTGGGTAACGTAAACAGTTAAATTACGAAGTCATTATTTTAAGCTCAAAATTCTTCAATGAAAATGGCATACAAAAACCATATAAATTACATTTAAGGTCTGTACAGGATTCTAAAAAAAAAAAAAGAAAAAAATAACAATACTGTGCTCTGTACAATATTGCCTCCTTTGTAACATTCCAAACCCCCAAAACACTTTCCCTTGAATTCCAGAAAACTGGGCAAAATACACATGCAGGATAATTAAAATCATTTCACAGAAGTACAAAATTGTGTGGGTTTCTTTTAAGGCACATTTCGTTTTAATACGGAACTCCCATTCCAGGAGCCCCTTTCTCATCAGACTCTGACAGGCGGCAGGCGGCCGCGTCCTGTTCCCACTAATCTTTGGTGGCTGAAGGGAGACTGTTAATGGTGGGCAGGGGGTGGGGGGGTAGCAGAGAGAAAAGCAGCCTCCTCCATTCTCACGCAGCAGCCCAGTCGCTGGGCATCGCAAAGCCCGAGGTCCCACCTCACTGCCTTTTTGCAGGCCTGTTTTCCCAAGGTTTGGAAATATTCAATCCCTATGCAATATGGAGGGAAGATGCCACCTAATTTCCTTCAGAGCACAGGCACTGCTCATGGCCGACTGACCTCCAGGGAAATGTAGGTGGCACTGGGGGTCACCATGCGTCCTGCTGGGTTACCTACCACCCCTGCCTTGTCAGGAGCCATTGGCTACAAGACCCTCCAACCAAGCAGGTGGGCACAGCGCTGCTCCGTGCACGAGAGGATGACAAGGAGACTGCACTCCAGGCCACTGGTATCTGGGGCGTGCTCCTCAGGGAGGCCCAAGTCTCCCCCACAAGCACCCCGCGGCCCTGCAGCCCTCAGGCTTCCAGCTGGACCTCAGACTCGTCCATCTGCAGAGTGTCATTGTCTCCCAGCAGCTCGGTCTCGGGGACGGAGCCGTCCTCCTCCTCCTCTGCTTCCTGCACGGGGCTCTGGGCCACGTCTTCCGGGACATTCTGCGTGTCTTCAGTGCCCTCCGAGAGCAGGGCTGCCCTGTCTGCCACGGACGTGTTGGAGGGCGCAGTGGTGACGTACCCCGTGCTGGTGGAGCCGCTGCCGCTGTGGTGGGAGCCAGGCTTGGGCACCATCTGGGCGGGTACCTGCTGCGGGGCCATCTGCATCGGGATCTGGACCGGGTAAAAGTTGGGCAGGTAGGCCCCGTAGGCCGGCACGGGCTGGTACCCATTGACGGGGATGTAGAGCTGGGGAGGGGGCACCATGGGTCTGATCTGGCCCTTCATGGGGATGAACTGGGGCTGCGGGAAGGGCTGGGCCTTCTGCTTGGGGCCCCCGTAGCGGGTGTTGCTGACGTTGCTGACGGGGCTGGTGCTCAGGGAGCTGGTCTGCGTGACGTTGCTGGCGCCTGAGGTCTGCCCCGAGCTGTTGTAGGTAGACAGGTTGCCCCAGGCCCGTAGCCGGCTGTGGATGTCCTTGAAGCGGGGCCGCCGGCTGGGGAACTCGTGCCAGCACTCGATCATCAGCGCGTACACCCAGGCGGGGCAGTCGTCGGGGCAGGGCAGCACCTGCCGGCTCCGGACCATCTCCACCACGTCCTGGTTGGAGTGGCCGCAGTAGGGCTGCAGGCCGTAGCTGAACACCTCCCACAGGACCACGCCGTAGGACCAGATGTCCGAGTCCACAGAGAACTTGCCGTACATGATGGCCTCGGGGGACATCCAGCGGATGGGCAGGAGCGCGCTCCCCGTCAGCTTGTAGTAGTCGGCCGAGTACACTTCGCGGAAGAGCCCCAAGTCTGAGATCTTCACGGTCAGCTTGTCGTACACGAGCACGTTGCGGGTGGCCAGGTCCTTGTGGACCACGTGGTGGCTGGACAGGTACTCCATGCCCGCGGCGATCTGCGCCACCACGTGCACGAAGTCGGGGGGCTCCAGGGCGGACTTCACCGTGCGGTCGTCGTCTGTGCTGCCCACGTCCGAGTGTGGCGAGCGCATGACCAGGAACTCGTGCAGGTCGCCGTGCGAGCAGTAGCTAAAGATCATGCTGAGGGGCTGGTCCTTGGTCACCACGCCCAGCAGGCAGACGATGTTGGGGTGCTGCAGCCGTGCCCGCAGGAGGGCCTCGTGCCGGAACTCCTCCCGCAGCGGCCCCTCCGCTTTGTCCTTCAGCGTCTTAATAGCCACGGCCTGGGTCTGCTCGCCCGGCGCCGGGCCGAATAGATGCCCTTTGTAGACCTTTCCGAACCGGTCCTCCCCGAGCTCTTCCATGAATCTCACCGTGGACAAGCTGATCTCCTTGAGTTTGGCCTGCCAAGAAGAAAAGCTCCGGTGAAACATTTCTGCCACCGAGATGCGAGGAGGCACGGCTGAACAGCTGGGAGGGGATTCTGGGGGGGCCAGTCCTAGAGCCGCCCCCCAGCCTGGGCTTGCAGAGAACCCGCCAATCCCCCCCGGCCCAGGCTCAGCCTGCCCCGCACAATGCTCTCTGCTCTTAAATGTACTCTGACACCATGAGGCTGCCTGAAACTTTCAACAGGGTCCCAACCAGGCTGCAAACAATGTCCCCACCCCAAAAGATACCACTGCAGACTATATGTGTGAGGGTGTGTATGTGCGCACACCTATTTACACACCGCAGCCATGCTGAACTCCGGCTGTCCCAGGTCACCCTCCCAGCTGTGTCCCCCACTTAGGGCCTTTCCTGATGTTCCCTGCTATGCGCCCACCGACAGGCCCAGCCACCACTGTTCATCACAACAAGATGCAATGTCTATTTCCCTCCAACCCTGAGGTGTGCTTCCCCGGATCTGAGTCATTTTTAGAGTCCAGGCCAGCTGCTCTCCAGATGTGCCTCCAAGGGCCTGTTTTGCCGCTTCCTCTTGATTAGATTCTCCAGTGGATGCCACTTGACAGAAGCACCACACAGGTGAAATCGATTTGAACCTTGCGTCTCAGCCTCTACAACTTCCCGTCCCTTCTGTGCGCCTGGCCCCCGTCCTCGGAGGCTCTCTGAACCCCAGGGAATCTGTGCCCTCACCTGCCAGCCCTTCACCCACAGCAAACCCTCCGTGACTCCTGGTTACTGAGCTGAATGAGTCCACCCTCTCTCTCTTCAGAGCCTGGATGGAAATGGTTTTCCCCCAAAACTTTCAAATAATGTAAATGCCCCCTTCACTGAAGCTAGGTGGGCTGGGAGAGACCTCCTCCCGTGATACATTTCAGTGTGTTCTCGCTACCCTAAGAACTCAGGTTGGGGGTGGTCTGCCCCCCTACCACCACTACAGGACTGTTGCTGTGTCCTTCCCTGTAAAACAAAACAAAGCAAAACCAACCCAACCCCAAGCGGACCGGAAAACAGGTCATCATCCCTTAAAAATACCATGTTGACCCTCAAGTGGTGGGGGTGATCTGAGCCCTTCTTTTGTGTGTCCTCCTGTGGGGACAGCTGAAGTACAGCAAAGTGAGGACAGCTCATTCGGGCCCATGCTAAAATGGCTGGTCTCCGTCGAGGGAGAACAGTGAAGTCCACACACACCTTCCATATACTCCCTAAGGACACAAACGTCCTGGTATATTTTAGAGAAGAAACGGCAAAATGAAGGACAGTTTAAAAGAATTACATGCTGTGTATCAAGCAAATTAAGAAACCTAGAATTGGAGGTAACCAATCTCCAGGTAGAGGTTAAGCCTGGGGGAGCTGCCTCTTTAAATACTGGGGCACAGAGACCTGCTTGTGCTGGTTGATGAGAGGCATTTCCACGTCCTGGCTGGGTGAGGCCATCAGCTGCCGCCTCTGGGGCGTGGAGGAAGAAGCCTTCTGTTTATTCCGGCACATGCAGACCAAGAAGAAAAGGCATGCGATGACCAGGGGAATGGCAATGCTCGGAACCAAGATATACAGAATTCCCATCCTGCTGCTGTCTTGGGGGCCTGTGAACAGCAAGGCGTTCATGAGTTTTCTGAAAACATCCCTGTTTGCAACTCGAAGTTCTCCATCATCCCACTCCCACCTCCAACTACAATATTCAAGCACAAGTAGACAATCAGGGTAAGTTTCACAAAGGGACAAAATTATAAACCAAACCTCAAAAAAAGTAATGTACCCAAAAACGCACATCCCGTTAAACATTTGCAAAACACAATCTAGAACTGCCCACCACGGAAACAAAGAGGAAATCAGAGCTCAAAAAATAAACGAACTCTAAAGGTCTTACAGTAGCAAACACCACCATCACATTCCCTTCTAATTTGAATACCGTTGGAAATAGGTGCTCTGACTTTTCATCTTTACTGAACTCGATGAAACACATGGGACATGCTTGTCCTCAGTGAAGGAAACTGGATACTGGCATTAGAAGTGATCCTTTTCTCCATTCAACATTTTAGGGTTTTCCACATTTTTGTACAATGAACCCATATTCTTTTAAGACAATAATTAAAAATGCATTTGATTTAGAAGAGCACTGGTAGCCAATGAGTTTGACCCAACAAATAGCAGCAAGGGCAGAACAATTCTTGAAAAACAATGGTAAGATGTACAAACCGTCTGAGGCTTCCAAGTGTTTTTCCTTCATTTTTTTCCACGGTGAAGAGCAATACTCTGTCTCCCCCTACAGGATTTACAGAAAAGCACAGAGGGCCCCAGGCTGCAAGGCTAAAAAGGACGGCCAGGAACCCTGTGAGCAGTGCTGCCCTCTGAGGGAGAGTTGAGGCTTCTGCTCTGTGATGTGGAAGGCAAGTCCTCCAAAAGGCCCCTCTCCCCACAACAGTTTTCACCTTAACCTTGTGAATAATCACATGGGACTTGGGCCTCCCTATGACCAGTGGGTAATGAGCTTTCCATGTGAAAGCAAACAAGTGATTTCTGGTCCATGTGGTCCCCCAAAGAGCTAATTCAGTTCTAAAAATCACCACTACCACCACCATAGTAAAGAAGCCTTGTCCCAAAGCCAGTCTTGCCCCCCAGCCTCCAAAAGAAGATAAAAATCAAATACAACCACACACACAACTCTCCTGACCCCGCCCAGGAGGCAGATATTTTAGAAGACTCAGGGGCAGTGGGGATTCTGGGTCATTTTTCACGATTAGGGCTAAGGGGAGATTCCAGGACCCTCAGGCCAAGGTGAGAGATGTGACCACCATCCATAGGTTTATAGACCATTAACTTTTATCATCACCTTTTAAAAATCACCAACAGAACACAGGCTTGTTAATAATTCTATTGACAGCATTAGACAAAAGTGAATGTTTCTAATAACTAATTTCACCAAAGGCTATACTATTGCTAATAGGTTGGTATTCACTTAATTTTTTATGTATATATTTAAGTTGAACATGAAATAACCAGTATTCAACTAATTTGACATAGAGAAGCAGCAGTTTCATATAATTTTTAAAAATAGAATTTTAAATGGAATCACATCACTCATGTTTGCCTGCTCCTGGTTTTGTGGCAGAATAATATATCTCAGGACACGTTTCCCGCAGAACAGATAGCACTAGGCACTCTGCAAGAGCTGCACACTGTCCCAAGGTACGGATGTACTCCAATTATCATCCAATCCCTTGTTGGTAAACAATTACTCTGTCCTTTAGCTGTTAAAAGTGATTCTGCAACAAATATCCTTGCATGTCTGCCCTTTAAGTGCAAATATATTTCTGCAATATAAGATTCCTATGGCATTGCCAGGTCAAAGAACATACATATTTCTCTTTATGATTTGATTCATTTTTAATTACAAAAATAAAAACTGCTCATTGTAAAAACATCTTATGTTTTAACATATCTGTAGGTCATGGGAAATCACTGCTGAAAGTATGATGTTTATCTGTGCAAAATTTCTTCCATGAAATATAAGGGCATATGTGTGCTCACTCACATACCCTTTACTCATTTTGTTTCTTTCATCAGAAAGAAAGAAGGAAGCAAGGGAGGAAGGAAGGAAAGTGAGAGAGAAAGGAAAGGGAAGGGAGGGAGAGGAGGAGGATGAAAGAAAGACGGAGAGAGACCGAGAGACAGAGAGAAGAACAGGAAGAAAGAGAAACCCAAAAGACACAACACAGCTATTGCCCTACAGCTTGCATCTTTCCCTTAACAGGTCAATATGAACATCCTTCCTTGCAGGAAATGTTTTTAAACAACTGTAGCGTTCCATTGAATAACTTTACTATAATCTAATTACCAAACTTTTCATTCTTAAAATTTATTCCTGCACAGAGATAATGATGTCTGTAAAATTTGCAACCATGAACTACAAACTTTTCTCCTAGTCATAATTTAAGACAGAAATTGCAGGGAAAACAGTTAAGAGATTTAAGTTCTATTTTCTCCTCAGTCTGCTACATCTCCGTGTAAAAGCTGAGCAGAGTGGGAGGCGAGGGAGGGCGCGCAGGAGGCCTTGTGCCCCAACTACAGATGCTGGTCTGAGAAGCTGGTTGTAATAGTAATGGGAAGCATTTCCACTAATAGTGGGAAATGCATGCCAATGTTCACTGGGAAACAAGAGGCCAAACTGAATATCCCAGGACCACACGTGGAAAAAGGGCTGCAGGAGGGCCCCAAATGTAAACAGTAGTCTCTGCTGAGTGGTAAAATTAGAGGTGATTTGCACATTCTTCTTCAGACTTTTCTATAATTTCAAACGTCCTATAATGACCAGATACTTTTACAACCAGCAACAGCTTTATTTAAAACAAATAATCATGGTGGTGAAACTCGGTGTGGGCAGGGGGCTCCCAGAGCTATCAGCCTCCCGGTTGCACATCATCACAAAGTACACCCCACAGTCAACACTTTTTAAAAAAAAGAGAGAGAGAATACATACTACAAGAGGGTACGTCACACAGTTCCATGCGTACGTTTTTATTCTGCGTGAAGCACCAGGGGCCTTCCATCTGCCCTGCAGGGTTCCGGCAGTAGGCGTGCCCTCCTCCGAGCTCTGGGAAGTCGGCGCTTGTCAGGTGGTGGCTGTGGGGATGCTGCAGGGCCCACGGCTGGCACTGGTGTCCCGACTTGGTGGTGCTGGCCGTCCCTCTGTAATCCGTGCCTGAGCCGTTGTAGCACTGATGGTCTGAGAGAGAAGATGCGTCAGGAGGCCCGAAAATTAAGAGGAAGCCGCCCTCCTCTGGGGGTCCGGGGAGCACGCTTCTTCAACTATTCCAAAAAGGAACAACAAAGCCACTTTTTGCCTGGATGTACCCACACTGAAATTTCCAAAAGACCAAAGAGTTTGACATCACTTCCAAGGAAAGCAGCATTAGACGTAATGACTGAATACAGTCCCAAGCCCACAAATTAAATGGGCAGGTGCACCAGGTACATATATGGGGGAAATAACTGGTCAGAAGTTATTCTATGGCCCTGACACAACTTTGGACTCACCAGGCACCCCCATTGCACAATGACGATGTCAACCCCAGCCCCACGTTCACTTGCACTAGAAGCAAAACCAAACGACGCAGGAGGGAAGAGAAACTCCCAGGCCTGGCCGCCCAGCCTCAGTGAGGATGCGCGGCTCAGCCTTCTGTGCACAGAGCCCCAGGCTCACACCACTCCGGGGTGGGTGGGGGACCCAGGGCCTCTCTGAGCCACACCTGGAGTGTGTGTTTGTTGAACACCGGTTACACCGTGCTTGCTGTGTGCAGGCACTGTTCTAAGAACTTTCTAAATACTAATTCATTTAATCTACATTCCAGCTGCTGAGGTCAGCAGTTATTATCCCCGTGTAATATGAGGAAACTGGTATTTAAGCAACTTGCCCGAGGTCTCATGGAGTCAGCCTGGCAACCAGGATTTGGACGGTGCAGTGGGTCTGTAGACCAGGCTCTGACTGCCCTGGTGAGGAGACCTGCCGCCCTCGGGAACCCTGGCCTCGCCAAGGAAGTGAATATTTCCCAAGCCTGGGAGGGAGGCGACTTCTTCCCTGGGTCCCCTCCCCTCAAGGAGGGCCACAATCCTAGTCAGCTGCTGAGAGATGCTTGTGCACCACAAGGCAGTCTTGGAAGCGGACTCCGCCTCCCCCAAAGCTCCTCACAGCTTTGGGGACAGGCGCAGAAAGTCCTCCCATCTTAGAGAAGCCAAGTTGGTGGCTCATCGGGGTAGAGTGACTTACTGGGGACCCACAAGCAGGCAGGGCCAGGAGGGCTGTGCAACTGGAACTGGACAACGGCGAGTCCCCACCCCGCAACTGCCCTACCGGAATGGGGGCCGGTCTGTGAGACTTCCCCGGATGCAATGGGGTCCCCAGGCTCTTAAGAGGCAGGACCCCGGCCTCGGGGGCGGGCACAGACTCACAGCGGCCCAGCCTCTCGGCCGGGATGCCGATGCGCATGCAGTTGGCGGCGTCCGGGCTCTCGGGCATGGGCAACGCCTCGCACTTGGGCAGCTGCAGCCGCATGAGGATGAGCGGGTTGGAGCGCGCAATCGTGTACTCCTGGCGGCAGAGGTCGCTCTCCAGCACCTCGCACTCGTCCCGGCACAGCTCGCGCGGCTTGGGCGCCCGGGAGCGCGCGTCGCACAGCGGGAACACGAAGTGGCAGAAGGACGGGATGGCGAACTGCGAGCACTGGTCCGACAGGTGCGTGGAGGTGCCGATCATGGTGAAGGCAGCTGCGGAGGCGGCGGGGCCGGCGTTAGGGTGGGCTGGGCCCTGCCTGGGACCACCCCCTGCCCGGCAACGCCTGCCCGGCACCCCTGGTTTCATCTCCAACCCTGGCTCCCCACTCTTCCCAGGGCCCCTGGTCCCACCCACCCTGCCCGGCGTCCGTGGCCCCCATCTCGTCCGTGCCCCGTCGCCCCCCACCCTCCGCCTTGTCTTCTGCCAGCCGCGAGAGGCTCTCACAAGAGCAGGGCCCCAGGGAGCACATAGGCCGCCCGGGTTTGCACCAGACAAAGAAGGTCCCTGGTGCCAGGGCTTCATTTACAAACATCAAAAGCGAGACAAGAAAGAAAGAAAACTAGGCCCCAGATCTCATCCAGCTAGAGGCTACTTCCATGACAGGAAGATTCTGTTATCAGACCCAAAGCCACTTCCTAAGGTCCTGCTATGAACTGGCTCTGCAAGCACATGGCGGTAGGTAGAGCTGTGGGCTGAGTGGCTTCTAGAAGGAGAGACTGGAGCAGAGGCCCAAGGACCAAGCCTTGGTCTTCCTGACATCTCAGGGCCTGTGAGAAGAGGGGAGGCCTGGCCAGGGAGATGACCCAGGGGATGGAGATAGTGTGCCAGAAAGATGAATGATCCGCCCTGTGACATATGCAGCCCAAGGAGGAGTAAGATGACAAATGGGGGGCTTCCCTGGTGGCGCAGTGGTTGAGAGTCCGCCTGCCGATGCAGGGGACACGGGTTCGTACCCCGATCCGGGACGATCCCACATGCCGCGGAGCGGCTGGGCCCGTGAGCCATGGCCCCTGAGCTTGCGCGTCCAGAGCCTGTGCTCCGCAATGGGAGAGGCCACAACAATGAGAGGCCCGCGTACCGCAAAAAAAAAAAAAAAAAAGAAGATGACAAATGGGGGTGCAGGGGAGTCCCTCAGGTGGAGTCTGGGGAGAGCCAAGAAACTGCTGGAGGAGGTTCTAAGTGGGGAGAGGGGCAGGGCTTTGTGATAAAGGAGAGCAGAGAAGCAGGCTGTCGCAGGAGAGTCTGGAGCCAGGGTGGGCTGGCTTGCTTTTTAGGGGCAAGACGTCACAAGATGGAGCCTGACGGGAAGAACCTGACACCTGATGTGGAGAAGGGAAGGGGGTGGGAGCTGCAGATACAAGGTCTAGGCAGGTGAGCGGGAGCAGAGTTGCCAGTGGCAGGAGGGAAGGCGTGCGCTCCAGGCGCTCTCCTCAGGGCTGTGGCAGTCAGGGTTCAAAGGAAAGCATCAGTTGCCCCATACATGCCCACGGCAGAAGGCCCACCCCACTCTGACCTATGAAGGACCTGCTTATAAGGATCTGATCTTGGACAGCTGGAGAAAAGGAGGAGCCTCTGCCTACACACCCTGCTGAGATGGGGAGGAGGATACCAGAGAGGTTGGAATTTAGTTCCTGGGACACCCCAGCTCCACCCATGACTTGTAGTGCCATGTCCACTGTGGCCAGCAGGTGGCGCTGCTGGCACCCATTTCCCACACCGCCCCCCCACCCCACCCCAAGGACCCACCAGCCACCCATGACAGGCATTGGGTTAGATGAGCTGGCATGGGAGCCCAGTTCTGGCCCTGCCCTTTCATTTACTACAGGGTTGTCAGTCACTCAGTCCTTTCTGGGCCTGGGTCTTTATCTGTCAAGGGATCTGTTGAGGCCACACTTTGGGGAATGAAAGCCCACAGGGAGCCAATAAAACAGCACGTGAGGTGAATGGTCCACGAGGGTCTGGTAACAGGCTGTGTCCATGCGCTGCAAGCAGCGCTGGGTTCCAGGCACTCTGTAGTGTGCTGCTCACATCATCCTTAGTCCTCTGGTCCCTTCTGGACAATATTAAAATTGAGGAATGGAGAGGTAAGAGGTTAAGGTGCAGGGTCTCTTGGAGTTAGCTGACAAACCAAGTCTGAACCCAGTTCAGTCCCATCACGTGAGCTGGCAACTGACTACCAAGAGGGTTGTTGCCAGTGTTGCACTTGACCCCCAGGCAGGGAAAGACCTAAGAAAGCCAAACATGGCATTGCTTTTGGGGTACCAACTGATAGGATGTCAAGGCTGACCCTTTTAGGATTTCTCCTACCCCCGCCCCAGAACCTATCTCGTGAGGGCTTATTTCTGAAAGATGGTTCTAGGCACCGAGGAGGTCCAACCATCATATCTCCGCTTTTGTTTACACCCAGCACATCACTCTGATGGTTCTGGGGCCCATTCCTGGGAAGCTTCCAGAGTCCCTGGAATGAGTTCTTACAAGCACGCTCTCCAAATAGACTATCTCCACAACCAGTGCAGTCTCTAAACCTCAAGTCAGTCAGTCTAGAGCAACTTCACATTTATTTTTTCAAAAATACACAAATATAGAACACTCATTCTAAACTTGTACCTAAAAACTACTATAAAAATGAGTCTGCTTAGACATCTGATTTGTTAATCCTTTAAACAATTCCTGAAGAAATAATTGAGAGACAATCTTGTGCCTTGAATCAGTGTTTGCCAACTACTGGGATATAAAATTAATTCTGGAGTCTGCGGGTAGTGTTTTAAAAGATGATTAGAACGGAAGAGAGGATGTCGGAGTGCATGGTTCGCATTAAGGCTGGAACCAACTTTTTTCTTTAATGAAATAAAACTGAAGAGAAAAATCACAGTGCACTCACTGCCTTTGTTCAGGGAAAATGTTGTTTCCTGTAACCCATTTCAGTTCTATGAAGTAGAGGTATATGTAGACTAAGTCACGATGTAAAATATACTTTTTATTGATACTGTATGTTGTGGTCAGAAAGTTTGAGAAGTTCTGCTTTAAATGGCATAAGAAGCTTTTCCAATGAGACATACTAACAATTTCAAAAGATTCTCCCATTGGACCAAGATAGCATCTTCCAAGATCTCCAGGTCCCATTAGTGCCCTTCCATTCTCACTGGACACCTGGCCCTGTCCTCAGGGGGCTCTGTAACCATGGGTCAGGCAGGCCCCTCCTCTGTGATCATGACCTTAGACCCTCCAGACTGTGGGTGAAATACAAAGCCAGGGTTGACCTAAACTTAGAAGGACATCAGTGTCACCTATGTGAGTTTCTACCTGGGGGCCTCCTTTGTGCCCTTACCAGGGCAGTGCTTTGCCAGCCCCTCCACAAATCCCTCCAGAATCACCGGGAGCCCCACATTGCAAGTTGGCTGGGGTCAAGAACCACTGTGCAGAGGATGTAGTTCAACGGGGACACCTGCCATCTTCACAAGATCCTCCTCATTCCTTATAGTCTGGAGAGAAAACGTTTGGGCTTGTGGGGAGAGCAGAGAGAGGCGGAGGGGGGCTTTTGGGGGCCTTGGTCTAATTCATTTTCTCACTTCTCAAGGGCTTTCCCCCAGGAAGTCCTTGACATCAAGGTGAGGGCTACCACCAACCAGAGAGAGTAACTTCTAAAATGACAGAGAACGAGCAGCTTCACTCCTAAATGATCTGCGACATTTCTCACACAACGGAGCAGGTACCCAAAGACCTGGCTATGCCTGCAAACCGGGGGCCTATGGGGGTCTGAGTTCACTGCAGTGTCCCCAGGCACAGCCGATGGCCTGGAACTTCTGTCTCCAACAGCTAAAATCAGGCCCGGGTACCGTTTTGGTTTTTTTTTTTTTTTTTTTTTTTTTTTTTTTTTTGCGGTACGCGGGCCTCTCACTGTTGTAGCCTCTCCCATTGCGGAGCACAGGCTCCGGACGCACAGGCTCAGCAGCCATGGCTCACGGGCCCAGCCGCTCCACGGCATGTGGGATCTTCCCAGACCGGGGCACGAACCCGTGTCCCCTGCATCGGCAGGCGGACTCTCAACCACTGCGCCACCAGGGAAGCCCCCGGGTACCGTTTAATCACGCGTAACTCCAAGAAGGCACAAGAGTCAGGAAAAGCAGAACCAAGAATGAATGTGGCAGGTGCCGGCCTGGCCACGCGGTGAGGACAAGGCAATGCAGGGCTTCGGACCCACGTGGTTGACTTAATTCAGTGTGTTGGTACATTCTAAGCAGACTGTACTTGCTAATTTTCATATACAAATGGGAACATTTGAGGATAAACCGCGGTGGTAATTGCAACCGCTTCTGAAAAAGGCCTCTGACTTTCTCTTGCAGGAGCCAGGGCACAGGAACTCACTGTCCAAGGTCATAACCAACAAAACACCCAAGTGGGACTGAAAACACACCAGCGTGGGAACAGGCAGCTGCGTGCGTGCTCACTGTCTCAGAACAAAGGTCTGCGCTCCTACCTGTGATTCGGTTTTCAATCTCCCCCTGCATCTGGAGAGAGTCCACATAAATGGTCCGGTTCCCAATGAAACGCGCACAGGCGATTCCCCGGTAAGGCTGGCAGAATCCATCCTCATGGTAGTCGTCTCTGGTAAAAACACGTGGTCTGTAAGTGCACTGGAAGGTGTCAAATACCCCCAATTTTTTTCTTTTCTTTTTAAATTCAGCATCTGATGATCTAGCCATCTTGTCCCTTGGCATTTACCCAAATGAACTGAAAATTTCTGTCCACACAAAAACTTGCACATGCATGTTTATAGCAGCTTAATCCATAACTGCCAAAACCTGGAAGCAACTAAAATGTCCACAGTGAATGGATAAACTGTAGTACAATGTAATATTACTCAGCACTGAAAAGAAATGAGCTATCAAGAAAAGACATGAGAAGACACAGAGAAAACTTAAATGCACATTACTAAGTGAAAGAAGCCAATCTGAAAAGGCTGCATGCATACTGTATGATCCCAACTTTATGACATTCTAGAAAAAGCAAAATTATGGAGCAGTATAAAGATCAGTGAATGCCAAAGGGTGGGGGGAGGGTTGGTGAACAGGAGAACAGAGATTTTTAGCACAGTGCAACTACTCTGTATGATACTATAATGGTAGAAACATGTCATTATACATTTGTGCAAACCCAGAGAATACGCAACACCAAGAGTGAACTGTAATGTAAACTATAGACTTCAGCTAATAATAATGTATCAACATAGGCTCACTAACTATAACAAATGCACCACACTGACATAAGATGTTACTGATAGGGGAAACTGTATGTACAGATGTGGGGAACCGGTACATGATATCTCTCTGTACTTTCTGTTCAATTTTTCTGTAAGCCTAAAATTGCTCTAAATATAAAGTCTATTAACTTAAAAAAAAACCCAGCATCTTTAAGGTCGGGGGGGATGGAACAAAGGAACTTGAGTATGAAAGACGGATTATAAATATGAAGTGTACACATGGGTGGTGGGTACGTGCTCATGCCTATGTTCAAATACATGCAGAATATTAACAATTAACATGTTTCATCGTAGTCTTAAACTACATCAGAAACACTACACCCCTATTAACTTCCGTTGTTTGCAAGCGACGCTTTTATGAAAATGATGTTCATTCAGAAACTGTGTTCTACCATTAAACTGTAGGAGAGATTTCTTTGAAACAGAGGAAAGCAATGGAGAGGATTCCGAAAAGTCAGGCAGGGCCTCAAAGAGTTTGTACAGCAAGATGTGCTTATTACACCACAGAGGAGTGGTGACCTTGCCACTGCTCCACAGCGCAGACCACATGTATAAATACGGGGGACAGAGAGGGAGACTCTCAAAAGCACAGCCCTCCCACTTGCCCTGCAGTGCGACCTTCCCCCCAGCCTGTAGGGAACAGCCTGCACAGGTCCCCTTGGAGTCTATGCTAAATTATTCTCAGTAAAACCTGTTAGTCCTGCCTTTGGCCAATAAAATCAGTCATTCTAAGCACCTAGGTGCTTTTTAAAGTAGCCCTGAGGATGCTCCAAGGAGACAGTAAAAGTGGGCCAAAGCACATATATTAGGGCTGCCATCTGCTGGGGAGCAAAGGAGAGGGGCCGGGAGCTCCCAGGACAAGCTTCGGCAAGTGCCTCAGGCCTGTCATTAAGTCACTTGTTTTCTAGCAAATCTTCCACCTGCCATAAGCCTAACACTTGTCATCCACCCTACATTGATTTGGACCATCCCCAAATGAAATCTGGGTTGTGTCCAATTTAACCAAATGGACTTTAAGAATCCCTGTCTTAGCTTTCTCACAAATGTAAAGTCTGAGGCTCATAACAGTGGAGACAAAGGATCTGGCAGGACACAGTCTCTTCAGCCACCTCTGGCTCTCTCCCTCCTCTGCTGTCTTCTCAGCCCCTGAAGAAAATTTCTTTTTCAAAGAAAAGAACCTGGAGCCATAAATAATCTAAAACAGGAGATTCTGGTGTCAGTAAGAGCCGGATGCCCTTTCTCTCAAGCTCACCGGCCATTATTTCTTTGGGTCAAGGATTCCTTAAATATCGCTTAAATAAGCAAGCACATGTGCTAACAATACACACCCAACCCACCCCTCTCTCACCCTTTGTGAGCTGGAGTTAACTGCTGATTAAACGAAAACCAATGTTACACTTGCCAAATAGACAAACACAAGTGCAAGTCAACTCTGCCCCGGTGTGTGAGCTCTGTGTCCCAGTTTGCAGGCTGGGTTTAGGTCACTTGCCTGCTATGCCAGGAAACGCATGAAGATGTGCATGTGCTTATTAACATCAGCCCACCTAGGGTATGAGATTTGATTCAGTTAGTCCCTTGGGTGACCCCCACAAGAGCAAGCAATTTCTCTTCTCTGCCTCAAGAGTCAAGGAATAGAAAGCCCAGTCCCTCACTGTGGGCTTCTCCCTGGCCACTGGTCAGGTGCCCACAGGATGGGGGAGCAACAAGGGTGCAGGGAAGACACACTGAGAAGGGGCTCAAGCCCATCACATCGTGTTCACAGCTTACTCATCTCAGTGGGCTTCTAATCTGAATTTTAGAGAATGTCCAAAAACGCAAACAGAAACGGTTGGACAATGACATCTTTCAGGTTTCTGAATTTTGAGAAAACAAGTGGGAATTACTTTTCAGTTTCAAACAGAATTACATCTTATCTTCACCTGGCATTGTTTAGGACCTCTGAAGAGTGACAGAGCTGGAGTAAGTCTGTAAAACTGGTCACTCAGAGACTAAAGAAAAGTGCTGACACGGAAGCTGCCTTCTATTAAATCCTTTCAACCACACAAGTGCAACAAGCATGCTCACCAAATCTCAGAACATCAATGTGATAGAAACTCAATTTTGGAAATCTCCTCCATTTCTAATGCTGCCAGGCACTAATAACACAGATGAAGAAGTAACTTGTATACCAACAAGTTCATGGTAAAGGAGGAGAGACAGAGAGAGAGATAGAGAGAGAGAGAGAGATAACTACAGATCGGGGGGAAAAAGAATGGGAAAGGAGTAGGAGATTGGGAGGAAACAGAAAAAGGAGCCATCATATTGTGATAGAAAGGGCTTCTTCACAAACGGCTGAGGAGATGGTGGGGCCAGTCAGCACCTTCCCTGCAATGGTACCTGCTAAAAAAAAAAACTGGTTTGAAGAAAACCTTAGAAAAATTCCTTGTTATAAATAATGAATAACCTTAAAGGAAAGTATGCTCCTTTGAGGTTGAAAAGTACTCAATACCAAAACTCAAATTTAGTTACACATTGTGTAGGAAGGTAACATTTTCCCCAAACAGTTTTTTTGTTAAAAGTGGTTAAACCATTTCATAATTATTATTCTTATTATGAGAGGGTCTGCCTGCAATAAACAGGCTTCCTGCTTGAGTGAAGCAGAGGAAGCAACAGCTTCAACAAAAAGTGATAAACTCCATAAGCTTCAGGTGACCTGCCAGTAATGTAAGAAGCTGCAGTAACAAAACACTCTTCAGAGGAAGGTAACAAAACCTAGAGTATAAACCACAATGTATGGTGTACAATAAATGTACAAATGACTGGTGTACAATAAAAAATTACCAGGCATGTAAAGAAACAGGGAAATATAACCCATGGTCAAGAGAAATAAACCCAGATGTTAGACTTAGAAGACCAGCACTTTAAGGAACTATAAGTATGGTAAACAATGCACAGAAGAAACTACAATGAAGATATGGGTGATTGCAGGAGACATGGAAACTGTAAAAGATTCTACTGGAAGAACTAAAACATAGAATCTCCAATAAAACATTCATGGTATGATATTAACAATAGATTGGATAAAGCTAGGAAAAAAAATTGGTAAACTTGACAGGTCAATGGAAAATTTCCAAACTGAAACAAAGAGAGACAAGAAGATTTACCAAAAATTAAACAGAGCCTTAGTAAGCTACAGGAAAGTACAGGAGGTCCAACTTATGTACAATCAAATCCCAAGAGGAGGGGAGAGATTCACGGAGTTGGGAAAAAGGTTTGAAGAAGTGATGGCCAAAATTTTCCCAAATTTCATTAAAATACAGTAACACACCAACCAAGGAAGATCAGTGAAAAGCAAGCAGAATAAATACAAAGGAAACCACACCTGCTGATGTCACAATCAACTTGCTAAAAACCTAGGATAAATAGAAAAGGGGGGAGATAAAAAATAATGGCTGACTCCTCATCAGAAACAAAGCAAAACAGAAGACAAGGGAATGACAGCTTCAAGGCACTAGCAGAGAAAATGAACTGTGAACCTGGATTCCATACTCAGCAAAAACTTCTTTCAAATAAAAGGGTCTATTAAGCAAAAAGACATAACATGAATGCACCTAATATCAGAGCTTCAAAATATATAAACAAGAATTGACAGAACTAGAGGACAAAACAGAAAAATCCATAATTATAGTTGGAAATTTTAATACCTGACTCTCAGCAATTAACTGAACTAAACAAAAAAAAAAAATTAGTGAAGAAACAACAGAAACATTAACCACCCCCTTGACCCAATGGACAACTAGAGCAATATACCCAACAAGACAAGATAGCATACATGTGTCAGTGTACATGGCACGTTCACCCAGACAGACCATATGCTTTCCATAAAATAACTCACAATATGTTAAAAAATTGAAACCATAAATTTCTGATCACACAAAATTAAATTAGAAATCAATAACAAAAATATATTTAGAAACTCTCAAACTATTTGGAAATTAAACAGCACACTTCTAAATAACCTTTGGGTTCAAAAAAGAAAATGCAAGAAAAATTAAATGGTATTTTAAATGGAATGAGAATATATAACATATGAAAAATGAAAACAGGATACCCCAAATCGTGGAATGAAGCTAAAAGAGTAATTAAGAGACACCTTTATAGCTTTAAATGCTTAAATTAGATGAGATTTTACACCTTAAAAAGCTGGGAAAAGAGTGTCAAGTTAAACCTGAAGTAATTAGAAAAAAATATTAATGATGAGAGCAGAAATCAATAAAATAGAAAACAAACAATAAAAAAATCAATAAAGCCAAAAGTTGATTCTTCAAAAAATTAACCAAATTGCTAACACCTAGAAAAAATGATTAATAAAAGAGAAAACACACATTACCAATATCAGGAATGCACACAAGGGGACTCACCAAAGACTCTAGAGATATTAAAGATAATAAATGAACATAGATATATATATCCAACAACTTAGAAAAAATGACAAATGACAATATACCAAAATTAGTACAAATAGGAATAAAACCTCAGAATAGCCCTAAATCTCTTAGAGAACTTGGAGTTGTAGTCAAAAACCTTCCCATGATTAAAACTCCAGCCCCAAATAATAGAAACTGGTGAATTCTGTCTAATATTTAAGGAAGAAACATCAGCAATTTTACACAAACTCTTTCAGAAAATAAAGGACTAAGAGATACTTTCTAGTTCATTTTATGAGGCAAACATAAGCTTGATATAAAAAGCTGACAAGTCTGTTCCATGGACATTATAAGCCAATATGCCCCCTGATCAAAAGGGCAACATGCTCCACTAAACAACAGCAAACTGAACCCAGCAAAATAAAAAGACAATATAGAAAACTGGGTCAACCCAGGAGTACAAAGTTACTTCAGCATTTAAAAACCAATCACTGAAAATACAGAGCTAAAGAGAGAAACCATGTAATAATCTCAGTTAATATTTAAAAAAAAAGCAATTGACAAAACCAACACTCTCATTCATTATCAAAACTTTCAACAAAGAAAATAACTGTCAATCTAATAAAAAGGGCATCTATGAGAAACCTACAATGAATTTCTTACTTAATGGTGAAATAAGGAACATTTTCCCCATAGATATAGAAACAAGACAAAGATATCTGCTCTTACCTCTTCTACCCAACATCGCCATGGAAGTCCTAACCATGACAATAAGGAGATAGATAGATAGATAGGGGATGGTAGATAGATAGATAAATGGCTTACAGATTAGAAAGGAAGAAATAAAACTGTCTTCACTTATAGATATCATAATTTACATAGAAAATTCTAATGAATATATTAAAAAATTACAAAAATTAATATGGATTTAGTAAAGCCACAAGATAAGGACAATATAATCAATTATATTTTAGCACCAATTAGCAAATGAAATTTTTAAAAAATATCATTTACAATAATATTAAAAATACACAGAGGAGTAGTCAAATTCATAGAAAGTAGAATGGTGGTTGTCAAGGGCTGGGGGCGGAAAGAATGGGGCGTTATTGTTTAATGGATACAGAGTTTCAGTTTGGGAAGATGAAAATGCTCTGGAGAGGGATGTGGTGATGATTGCACAACAATGTGATTGTGCTTAATACCTCTGAATTATACACTTAAAATGGTTAAAATACTTAGAAATAAACCTAATATGTACAAGACTACCACACTTAAAACTTTGAAACACTGCAGAGAGAAAGGAAAGAAAACCCAAATAAATAGAAATACATACCATGTTCATAGACTGGAACACTCAATAGTTTAAAGAAGTCAATGTTCCCAAAGTGCAATATCACCCCATCAAAATCCTAGCAGGATTTCCCCGCAAATTACCTTTTACTACAAAAAGAAAAATAACTGTATAATGAGAAAACAGATCTTAACCAAGTGAGAAAAATTAACGTCACCAATAAGAGGCAAACTGACATCATGTACCTCCTGATGTGAAACCCTGAGAAGGAAATATCACTTACATTATTTCAGTCAAAAATGCATAACCAGATTCTAATCATGAGTAGACATCAGCCAAACTCAAATTTAGAGATATTCTACACAATAACCGTTCTGCACTTATCAAAAATCTCAGTGTCATGAAAGGTCCAGGAACTGTTGCAGAGTAAAGGGGACTAAAGCAACATGGTGAGGAGCTGTACCCAGGGGCAGGGGGATCTAAAAAGCATTACTGGGACAATGAAAGAAATCGGAGTATGAATGGCAATTCAAAGACATATATCCAGAAGTTGAAGCTGTCGTTCTGTAAGGAAACACTGTTGGTCTCAGGGAATATACACTGAAGTGTTAAAGGGCAAAGGGGTGTAGTGAATGCAACCTACTCTCATATGGTTCAGAAAACAATAATAGTTGCAAACAGGCATAGAGGGAATGATAAGTCAAATATGGCAGAATAGCAAAAATTGGTAAACCTGGGTAAAGACATATGGGATTACTTATTACTAGTCCTGTGACTTTTTTTATAAGTCTGAAGTTATTTCAAAATCAAAAGGTAAAAACATCCCAGTAGGCACTGTGGTAGAAACTGACAAACAATCTAGAAATTAAATGGAAATGCAAAGGGACTAGAGTAGCCAAAACAATCATGAAAGAGAAGAAGAATGATGGAAGGTTTACACCCCTTGATTTTTTTTTTTTCCCAGTACTCGGGCCTCTCACTGTTGTGGCCTCTCCCGTTGTGGAGCACAGGCTCCGGACGCGCAGGCTCAGCGGCCATGGCTCACGGGCCCAGCCGCTCCATGGCATGTGGGATCCTCCCAGACCGGGGCACGAACCTGCGTCCCCTGCATCAGCAGGCAGACTCTCAACCACTGCGCCACCAGGGTAGCCCCACCCATTGATTTTAAGACTTACTGTAATATTGCAGTTATTAAGACAATGTGGTATTAGAGTGTAAGGACAGATCAACAGAACATAACACAATTCCAAAATATATCTTCACATGTAGTCAAGTGATTTTCAATAAAGGCACTAACGCATTCAAGGGAGACAGAACAGTCTTTTCAAAAATGATGCTGGAATAACTGGATATTTGTATGGAAAAAAATGAACTTAAACGCATTAACTCACACCATACACAAAAATTGTTTTGAAGATGGATCACAGACCTAAACATAAAAGCTAAAATTAAAATGCTTATAGAAGGAATCACAGGAGGATACCTTTATAGTGCTGAGGTAGGCGAAAGCAAAGATTTCTTAGACATGATGCATAAAAGAAAAAACGATAAATTAGATTTACCAAAATTAAAATGTCCTGATCATCAAAAGACAGCATTAAGAAAATTAAAAAGGCAAACCACAAGCTGGCAGAAAACACCTTATAATATCTGACAAAGAAATTGTATACAGAAAATATAAAGAACTCCCATAACTCAACAGGAAGACAAACAACACAGTAAAAATTGGACAAAAGGCCTAACAGATACTTCACAAAAGTGTGTCCTTAGAAGATGGCCTCATTTTTAGTGACTGAAGAAATGTAATTAAAACACCATGAATCATCACGATGCAAGACACTAGAATGGCTACAATTAAATGACTGACAATATCAAATGTTGGTATGGATGTGGAGCAACTGGAACTCTCATACGTTGCTGGTGGCAGTATAAAATGGAAAGATCACTTTGGGGAAGAATTTGGCAATTTCTTTTACAGTTTATATATACACATACCATCTCACTGAGCAATCTTACACCTAGGATTTATTCTAGAAAAATGAAAACATGTCCCCCCAAATTAAATATTCAGAGCAGTCTATTTATAATTGCTCCAAATTGGAAGCCCAAATGTCCATCAACAGATAATACACTGTAGTATCTTCGTACAACAGAATAATTGTCATCAATAAAAAGGAATAAACCACAGAAAGTATTTTTCGGATATTATATTTTGTAGAAGAAGCCAGACATAAGAGTCTCCCAGGAAAATGTAAGCGGCACAAGGTAGGAGTTTTTAGTTTTTGTCTGTTTCATTCATTGTTGGACCCCCGATAACTTGAACAGGGCCTGGCACATAGCTGGCCCTCAATATAAATTTGTTAAATAAATGAATAAACGAATGAATGATTTCCTTGAAAATCAGACATCATACTTTATTCCTCTCTACTTTTGAGATGAAATACTCCTGCATGCAATTATACTGATGTCATATTTGACGTGGCAAAAATGTGAACGGAGCAAATTCATTCATAAGGCCAACACTAACATTCATGTCATAAAAACCCAAGTCAGCAAAACCTTTTAGAAACGCTGGCTTTTGCAACGGCCATCTCTAAGGCTAGGATCACATGAGACGGCCAGAGGCAGAGAAACAGTGTCTCCAACACTAATAGTTCATTGGCAAGTAAACGTTTTTCTCTTCTGTCATGTTCAGGGGGCTGGTCCCTCTCACATCAACCTTGGAAGATTGGTGACTTTGGGCGAATTTGGAGGTTGGTGTGTAAAAAGCTCTCATTCATGTATAATAGGGCATCATAGCTGATACATGAGTTCAACTGAAAACAAAAAGACTTAGTGGGAGCATTAAATGTGCTGCTACCATCAAGTGCTAGTATTATCATTACTGCTAAAGCACAAACATTTTCATTTGTGTCACTATATGATCTGAATTAAAAAGAATGTGTGTGTGGTCTCTAATTACTTTAACTATGACTGTGTTTAGCCACTTATCGCCTGTATCATATAATCTTAAAATGAATTAAGTTTCTATCTTTTATTCAAGTTCTGCACTATGGGATTTAAGGGGAGTTACTTTTCCAGAAAAAAGAACCTATCACAACAAGAAGTCATGGAGAAAAAATTAGGTTGGCTTCTCTCCCCCTTCCAACTCAATTTCATTAGGTTGGTGGTTTAATGAATTTAACATCAAATGCTAAATGTTAGCCTTTTGTCTGAGTTAATTTACTTTTACCAATTTGTCAGTAAGGCAGCTTGGTTTCTCCTGAAGTCACTTTTAATTACTGGCTAGTCAGTTGGCAGTTTCAGGGTTTTTTTTAATAGTGCTATTTTCCTATAATTAGGATAAAGTTTGAACTAGGCTTATGACAATTTCCCAAAGAGAAATGGAAGGAGTTTGAGGTAGAAGATGGCTGAGTTCCATTTAGACATGCAAATTGTGAGGTGCCTGTGAGTCATCCGCCTGGAGATGCCCACCATGGGGCTGAACTGGGGGGCCTGGAGATGGGGAGATAAGTCAGACTTGGAAGTGGAGATGTCAGGGCCATGAGCTTATGGGTGGAGAAGGGCTGAAACCTTGGAATTACCGGCAAGTCGTGAAGCAAGAAGGGCTCAGACATGGCCTCAAGGAAAGTGATTTCCCAGCGGCCAATAATTAACGTAACTTTTAACTGCCCAAAAAACAACACATTTTCCTTTAAGCAGATGTTCATTCGTTGAAGCACATTATGCGTGCATTTACTTGTGAGCCATCAGGATAGCCTAGGACAACCAACACAGGAAACATGGAAGCCCTGACTCTCACGCTTCAGGGAGTACCCCAACGCCTTCACCCAACTCTGGTACCACCAGGCTACCCCACCAGTGTACGTATGTGTCTATCATCGTGAAAATAAACCACTTTTTAAAAGAGTAGCTAGAAATGATACCCATACATGAAATGTGAGACACACAGCCTCACATTAATCCCCTCGCATTACCAAAACTGTTACCTGAGTAAGCTATAATCACCCTGTCTTTGAACCTACGTCTGTGGAGACAGCCTGTCCTTGAAGCTTTTGTTCTCCATACACACACACCCTCCTCACCCCGCCTTCAAACGGATGGAAGGAAAAACAATGTTTTAATGGTAATAAATCCCTTAACCTCTGAGGATTTCCACCCTACCCCCCACCTCCTTCAATACACACAAACTGATATCCACCAACACTGCTGGTGACCCCGTGTGTGGATGTGTGAGGGCAGCAGCCAGAGAAAGAGAGCGAAGAGGCTGGAGGGGATGAGTCATCACAACCATCCCTGTTCACGGTTCAGAACCAACCTCGGCGTGTCCCCACGCTGACATGCTGTACACAGGGATCAACCAGGCCTGTATGATTATTATTCACTGTTTCAACTCTCCATTTGCAGGTACAGGATATACCACCAGACCAGCAATGCAAGAGCTTTAACTGCTGTGCATTTTCTCAGGAAATGGCCCAAGAGGAGAGTCACAGTATTGGATAAGCTAGTGATATTCCAGAGACAAAAACGGAGAACTTGTGGGTAATTCTGTTTTAAACCCACTGATGTTCCTTCTTTTTGTCTTTGTTCGGGTCAACTTCCGGAGCTATCATAAAGGAGGTGAAGGTGAGTCTGCCGAAACATAATTACAGTCAATGGGGAGAAAAGAATCATGGTCACAAAAAAGACAACCGTCAATGGGCTGGTGCCTTAGGCTACGAAGTATCTGAACAAAGCGGGTCATCTGCCAACACGAAGTTAGCAGATCAATTCAGCATAATATTAAAAGAATATCTCACCCTGACCAAGTGGATTTCAGTCTAGAACTGTGAAGCTACCCAGTAATAGGAACTCTATTACATACCGTAATATTAATACGTTGAAAGGAGAAGAACTACACAACCACCTTTGTATCTGAAAAAGTAACTGTAAAAATCAAACTTCTATGCAATTCCAATAAAAATACAAACTGATAAAATTCATATGGAAGAATAAAAGATAACAGTCAAGATAATTTAGAAAAATGGTACAGTAATAAGGTAGCTGTATTAGCCACCTCAGGCTGCCATAACAAATACCACAGACTGGGGGGCTTAAACAACAGACATTGACTTCTCACAGTTCTGAAGGTTAAGTTCAATATCAAAGTGCAACGCTATTTAGTTCCCAGCTTTCAGACGGCCACCTTCTCGCTGTGTCCCCACATGGCAGAAAGGAGAGACAGCAATCTCTGATGTATCTTCCTCTTCTTATAAGGACACCAGCCCTATCAGATCAGGGACCCACACTTAAGACCTCATTTAACCTTAATTACCTACTTAAAGGCTCTATCTTCAATACAGTCCCATGAAGGGGGGTTAAAGCTGCAATATCTGAATTTGGTGGGGGGCACAATTTAATCCATAGCAATAAGGGAAAATATTTCTCTACATATAGCAAGATATATTACAAAGATATAGTGTTAGAATATCGTGGTATTTATTCCAGGCACAAAAGTTACTAGAACAGAATAGAGAGCCTAGAAGCAGATCCGCATGTATAGAAATTTCACAGATGACAGAAGTGACATTAAATTTAATGATTACAGATGGGGCTATTCATTAGATGATGCCAAGGCACTAGGCCATTGAGATAGGAAAATATTACAGTAGAACTCTAGCTGATACCAGCGTAAAAATCAATTCTAGATGGAGTAGAAACTGTGTAAAAATTATATCTAGAATACATTTTAAAACTCTTGCAAATCAATATGAAAAAGACAAACGTCCTAATGAAAAATGGACAAAATACAGTCGACTCTGGTTATCTGTGACAGTCATTTTCTATAAAGTTGCCACAAACACTGAATTA
Organism: Mesoplodon bidens; assembly: GCF_964165515.1. Lineage (NCBI taxonomy): Eukaryota > Metazoa > Chordata > Mammalia > Artiodactyla > Ziphiidae > Mesoplodon > Mesoplodon bidens. The sequence goes on along the minus strand of NC_138162.1, from coordinate 97,363,572 downwards.
GCAAATACTGAGCCATTGTTCCTAAGGCAAATAAAAAGATACTTTTCTGCAAGTCTGTGGTCATAACATTTTCATCAACCAATCAATACATAACCTTGTTTTATGTGTGTTTCTGTTTAAAGATGTCTTATTTAATGTGGTTGGTGATTCATTAGTAATAAGCTTGGGGCCAACAGCACTGTAACCCATGCTTGAATGAAGCTTATCTAACGTATTTCCTCCACAAGGCACATCACAGCCTTCTGGTGCTTAGGAACATAAGACAGCACTTCAGCACTGTGCTTGGGGCCATTCTAAACAGCAAAATCACCAACGAAAAGCACAAAATATTAACAGACCCAGAAAAGGACACGTGCACAGCAGGAGAGCTGAAACAAGATGGCAGACCTCAGCTGGGAACGCATGCACTGGGCAACTCAAATTTTTCACTGTTCCGTGCATATCCATGAGTGACCATGGAAACATCCTGAGTATTGATTTGGGGGTTATGAAGAAATTTTACTGAGTAAGAAAATTTGCAATTACTGAATCTGTAAATAAGAATGGACTGTATTTGAACTGGCAATCCAATGGTTATTAAACCAATACAAATATGTTCAACTTCACTGTTCACTGGTGAAATCTAATGTAAAATTACTATAACTTACAATTGACACCCAAGATATGGGCAAAATTTTGAGTTCTGATAATACCACGTGCTGGAAAACACGGGGAAATAAGAACTCATGCTTTGCTGGTGGGACTATGAAGTCATTTATCACTTTGGAAGGCAATCTGACCATACATGGTAGAGGTGGGAAGTGAATACCTGCAATTCCACTCCCAGACTTCTGTTGCTGGAGGACTCTCGCCCACTGGGACAAGTAGACATGGAAAGATGTTTACATAAGATGGTCTGCATCAGCGAAAACAACTAACCTTCACTGAGTAGACACATGGACAATTAAAGTGAGATTGACTCACAGAATGGAGTATTGTATATTTGTTAAAATGAACTTAACCTACATGTATTAACCTGGACTTCCAGATTGGCAAACCCCCTCCTCACCCACCCCTAAAAAAACTGCACTATATGCTATTTACAAGAGACCTACATAAAACAGAACACAAAAAGGTTGAGGGAAAAAGTGGGACAGGAATAGTAAAACAGCTTTCTAGCAAATGCAAATAAAAAGAAAGTAGGTGGAACAATATTATTGCTAGGCAAAATCGAATTCAAGGCAAAAAGCCTCAAAAGAGACTTAGAAACAAGACAAAACAAAAGCTATATAGTCTCAAACCTGGAGGTATTTAAGAACATAAACTCAAAATTTAAAAAAAATAGAAAACTGATAGAAATTCGCAAATCCAAAATGAGTATAGACAACTTTCATGTATTTTCAGATATCTGTAACCAATGTGAACAAAAAATATAGACACTTTTAATAACACACTTAACATATGTGATTTAACATATGAATCGAAATATTGTGTACTGACTACCATCAGAGCACATTTATTTTTTGAAACAACAGGAAATATTCACAAAAATTTACCATATCAAATTGGCCACAAAGAAAATCCCAACCAACTACCAACTGTAAAATACATCCCAAATTCACTGACAATAATACAACAAAAATCAGAAAATAACAAAAAACAAAAGCTTATGTTGCCTGGAGGGGAAAAAGATGTAGCCAAAATGGTATTCAGAGGAAACTTTACTGTCTTAAATACATTTGTTTGGAAATTTAAAACGACTAATAAAAACTACTTTTTTAAGAAGTCAGAATGACATATGGATCACTTGAACCACTACATACACATCAGAATGGCTCAACTTAGAAAGACCAACCAGATCAAACACTGGCAAACAATGCAGTGACCATAACTTTCCTACCTGCTGGTGGGAGTACAGAGTGGTACAATCACCCTAAGGAAAAGGTCTGGTATTTCTTACAAAACTCAGCACACACATACCCTATAAGTCAACACTTTGACCCTAGGTATTTACCTAGCAGAAATGAAAATACATATCCACAAAAAACTTGTATGAGACTATCCATAGCAGCTTATTCATCAGTGTCAAAAGATGCAATCTGCTCAGGTGTCCATCAAGAGGAAAATGGATAAACTAACTGATATAGTCACACGAGGGAACACTATTCGGCAATAAATAGCAGCAGCCTAGTGAAACATGTACAGCATAGATGACTCTCAAGAGAATCGTGTCAAGTGAAGGAAACCAGGCTCAGGTGGCTATGTACTGTAGGATTTCATTTCTATGACGTTCTAAAAACACGGAAAGCTAGCTCATGGTAGAAAAAAATCAGAACAGTTGTTGCCTGGGGAGGAGGGGAAGTGACCAGGAAGTTGTATGATGGAACTTTCTAGAGTGATAGGAATGTTCTGTGCCTGGATAAGGGTTTAGATTGCAGAGGGTTTTGCATTGTTTGGACCTTATTAATAGAATACTTAAGACCTGTGCATTTCATTGTATGTAAGTTTTAACTCAGAAAGAAGAAACAAGCATAGTAAGTACACAGGTGTTGAACTCTTGTTAATGATTTCCATAATATTTCTAAATGATTTCATAATCCATAATGATATCCAAAATATTTCTGGATAAGTGTACAAATATCTGCAAATTATTGTGAAATGAATAAAAGAAATAAGACAACTGATGAATGGAAATGGATGGAAAGATAGGCTACCACAGTAAAATGTAAGCTAACACAACATTGTAAATCAATTATACTTCGATAAAATTAATGTTTTAAAAACATAGAAAAAAATTAATTGTATATAAAATTAAATATAAGTATATTTGATATTTATATATTTACTAAATTACATTATAATTATATGTAAATTATTTATTTATATATTTTGCAATATATTGTATATGTTTATATTATATAATATTTACTTAAATTATACATAAATAGACAACCTAAGATATAGATATAAACGAAAATAAGAATTCAACTTTTGAATGACTTCTACCTTTTCGAAAGCCTCACAGATGTGCCCTGGATGCAAGTTCTTCTTTTCTCACTCTATGCATGAATGATTATTAAGGAGAAATGCTTGGACACTATGGCTCAGCACAGAAAGTTCTCAAAAATCTGCCTTCTGCAAGTGGCACCTGATGTAAGCTAAGAGGGGCCCCTGCCCACCCACCTCACCCCAATGGCCAGGGTTTACGAGGCTGCAGGGGGACGCAGAGAAGCAAACACTGCTTGGCTGACCAGCACAGCGTCTGCGCCACTGCTCAGAACTTTCAGACGTGAAGCAAAGGCTTTCTGACATGCCTGAATAGTAAATGAGGAATCCAACAGCCATGGCTAACCTCGAACACAGGCACTGAAAAGAGTGACTCTCATGGATGTGTGAGGTCCGGAGGAGAAAAGACGCTACACCAGGAAACAAGAGGCCTGAATTCACAGCCAGAACCTGCCCGCAGGTGGGTGAAGACCCCTGAGCCAGGCTCTGAGCCTCAGTCTCCTCATCTCTGAAGTGGGTCTGAGACCCCGCCTATGGTGGAGATTCCCCGAGGCTGGATGGGCATACATTTTGTAGACGGCAGCTGGCGATGCAGTTAAGGTGGCGCTGGGACTTCAGGCTAACTGCCTTCCTGTTTTAAATGTGTCCAGGACACCAGGGTCCTGGCAGCCCCGGCAACCCGGTCTGTACACTTACACTGCCTCCAGTTGCCCTGCAAGGTCACGATCTCTGAAAGCAACGAACTATGCCTGCTTTTATGACTTTTTCCCTAACACTCAACATGGAAAATATAACAGTTTTCCAGCCCAAAGCAAGCACATTGCCATCCTTGTGTGAAGTCCAGCCAACTTCTAGCAAATTCAGCAGAAACATGTGTTTGCCCGATTTAAAGCCGGGGTTCTTATATAACGGAAGCCCACAAAGAATGAGAACATGGTTTGAGGAAAGCAAATACTTACTGAAAGTTATGATTTGGGCTGTGTGTTGGACCTAAAGGAAAAGAAAAAAGGCAAGTTATTAATACTTCATGATTTGGAATAGATTTCTTTTTCCAATCCAGCCCGTGGTAAAGGCAACCGCAGCCCAGGGTGCTCGTTTGTGGTGAGCTGTCTTCGGCCTCCAGCTCTGCCCTGCCTAACAGTATATGCCAAGGATGGGGGAAACCACCAAGGATGGAAGGGGTGCTCTGTGTTGATGCAGAAATGTCAGGAGATATTTTGGGAGTTTTTCCTGTCTTTTCTCTCTTCTCATCGAAACTTGATTCACAAGATCGGTCTTACTGGTGACAGAACGGCTGGGGCATTGCAGGGACCTCCACAGAATTGGGATGAAAGGGACATATTCCTGCCTGCCATTTAATTGCTTCATGCCACCTGTGACAAGCACAGGAGTACAAAATTGTCCTCACGTTCTGCTCCCTGCCCATCGTCTGGGCTGGGCTGGGTTTCTGTGGGTGGGTGGGTGCCTGTCTGGATCGCCTGGGCTTGAAGCGTGCGTGGCCAGCCTCCCCGTGGGGTGACCTCCTGACACATAGCCTGCCTGAGTTTATGTTCTGCACTCCAGGTTTACAGACCTCTCCATCTGCGTCTGTTTTCTTTTATTACTAGTAAATGGGTAACAGGTTAAGCCAGGACCTCGTGCACAATGGGAAAGACCTCGGGGAAGGGTTTTATTGATTTCCTCTCTGCTGACTTGTGTGTGTTCAGTTTCAAACCGCAAATTAATCTGCTGCTCGGTGGCTGGGGACTTTCCTATCTGATAAGCAACACACCGGGGACTGTCCCCACTCACCGAGCCGCACGAACAGGACGCCAGTGGCGGTGATGGTCTTCACCCCATTGGTGGCCACGCACTGGTAGTAGCCGGTGTCCGTCGTGTCCAGGTCCTGGATCCGCAGCCGAGAACCGTATTCCGTCTTGCGGATGATGATGCGCCGGGGCTCCTGCACGACCGGGGCGTCGTTCTTCAGCCACCGCACGCTGGGCGGCGGGTTTCCGGCCACCTTGCAGTGCAGAATTGCTGTCTGGCCTTGGACTATGGTGATATTGTTAACCGGCTCCAGAAAATTCAGAAAGTACCCTGCAAAGGAGAACAGTCAGAGAGGAGCAAACGTCCGTGAGGGCTGGGAGAGAGGACTGCCTGGGGCTCCTTCTTGGAACTGCTTGGGGAAGGTTTTGATTTTTCTCTCACATAGGTATAGCCCATTCTCGTTATTTGGGGTAATTCTGTTCTAGAATGTTGTCTCAAACACTGAATGAGAGAATACGGACTCACTGCTCCTGGGGAAACACAGGGTTAGGTTCCTGTGAACCTCTGGTCACAGCATTCTAATCAACTGATCAATAAAGAACCTTGTTTTATTGTGCTCTGTTTAAAGACACCTTATTTAATAAGTATTGTTGATTCATTAACATTGATCTCACGACCAACAGACCAATAACTTGTGTCTGAAGGAAGCTTATCTAACACACATGCTTTCTCCATAAGGCACATCTTGTGCTTAGGACACCAGACAGCACTTCAGCACCATTACTGGGGACATTTTAAATGGCAAATTACCAACAAAAAGTACAAAAATGCAAAAAACATGGGACTAAATAGACCACGAAAAGGACAATTTGTTTACAGTATGAGTTGGGACATTAGGCAGAGTGTCATTTTGTTCAGGCTCAGCTGGGAATGTGTGCATGTGTGCATTGGGCAATAGACTGCTCTGGGCATGTCTATGAATGACCATGAAAGTGCTGTGAGAACTGATTTTGGGATTAAAAATACATTTTAGGAAATAAGCAAACTTGCAAATATGGAATCTGCAAATAATGAGAATCAGCTTTACTTCTTTTTGAAAGCACTAAATCTAATCTCCCTAAATTTATGATGCAAATTCATATTCAGAAAGTCCACCCTCCCTCCACCACACCATCAAGCACAAGCCGCAATAAGGGAAGTAGAAAAAGAAAGCATGGGACAACACAGAGATATCCTCAGAAACAAGCTAATCATTGGTCTGAACAGAACAAAAATAACAAGTTTGAGTGTTGCTGCCCACTGCACCCAGGGCAGGAGGAGGAAGAAGCCGTCCAGGGCTCGCACACAGGGAGGAAAACAGAGTCTAAAAGTACCTGAAATACAGAGCTAGTGGGGCTGGAAATACACTGCCCAGGAACGTGGGGTTCCAGTTCAACCACAGGCAAGAGCTTCTCAGCTGGTGACAAAGGCCACTGGGAACAAGAGGAAGTAAGGCAGACAGCGGTGGGGAGGGGGAGGTGTGTGTGTGTGTGTGTGTGTGTGTGTGTGTGTGTGTGTGTGTGTGTGTGTGTGTGTGTGTGTGTGTGTGTGTGTGTGTGTGTGTGTGTGTGTGTGTGTGTGTGTGTGTGTGTGTGTGTGTGTGTGTGTGTGTGTGTGTGTGTGTGTGTGTGTGTGTGGTGTAGGTCAGGGGCTGGGGGATACTCTCTGTCAAGATAAACATGCACACTAAAATTCCAACACCAAAAAAACCCACTAAGGCTAGACAGACAAGACAATCAATCCTCAGGAGATGAACTTACTGCAGACCAAACCAAGATAATAGAGCAATCGAAAAAGCCTGTAGAGCATATTCAAGTTCTCAATCTTTTGGCTTGATTGTTGGTTGGTCCCTATTCCTTTTTTCTTTTTTAATGAAGTGAAACATTGAAAGATGGCACCTATCTGTATTACTGATTTAATTGGATGAAAAATTATAGGATTTCTAGCGGACGCTGGGGATGAGTTTCACAGGATGAGTTGATGGCTCAGATGTTGGGTGACAGGAGATAGCTGAGGAGGTGGGAGGTTGTGAATTTCAAGATGAAGGGACAGTTTTCCTTCACAGGGGAGAGTGGATAGATATCCGTCTAGAGAGGTGTCACTAACTAGTACCGATTACTATTTATGAATATTTTTAACAACATCAGTAGGTTCTACCTTGATTCTCTGCTAGCCAACCCCTTTCTCAGTGCACTCAAGTTGAGGAAGAGAATTCTTACTGATGACACAAAGCTGGGAGGTAACTAAAATGTCGATGACAAACCCCTGAAAAGACGCTGAATCAAGCAGGGTGACATCTTGGATGTCAGGGCTGTTCATTAACAGCACAAGCTCAACTTGGAGAGACCTGCATTCCTGACGCTCCTGCACTAGACCCGGCATCTTTGAAAACAAAATGAGATCTGATTTGACATTCTGAAGTGGTTACTTTGGAATAATCCGGGCTGCCCAGATTACAGCGAACACATTGTTTCACTATGTTTTGGCCAGAGTCCAAGCACTTACAAGTTGCTTAAGATTCAAGCGCTTCATTAAGGTCTCATAACACTAAAATGCACAGTAGGGCCTATAAAATAGTCATCAAATCATAATTTAAAATAGCAAATGACAGATTAAATCACCATGATCTCTTCTTCATGGCATAAGTTTAATTATAATTCTCATCTCTACCCTGATGACAGTTTTTCCAAAGGCCTTTGACAAACCATGGCTTCCTGGGAGACATAGGCAATGGCTTTGTGTAAAGGCAGAGTGTAAGGATCTGTGTCTCCAAGCTGACTAGCAAAAACCTAAAAGGAGCAGGCCCAGGGGTTCTGAGGGCCAATACAGGGTGGTCGCTGCTGGCTCTTATCTCATCCATTTGGGGGACTGGCTTGAGAGTAGTTCTGCTACCGCCTTCCTCCATTTGCATATATCAACTTGGGACGTCTCCATCGATCGGCTAAAAGTCTTGAAAGATATAGAAGGATCTTCTTCAACATGGAAAAAACATTTGTCTAGAAAGGGAAGAAAGGGAGGGAAGCATTCACAGAAGAAAGTTAAGGAGACAGCTCCTTTTGTACAACTTAGAAGGAAACCTGGGGAGAGTCCAGGACTGTCCAGTTACTCTAAATATAGACCCTTAGTGTCTACTTCTTTTCAAGAATATCTTCTTTACATCGAATGGGTATGGAAACGTGGAGTTCTTCTTCACTGTTCCCACCAACAGCTTCTCCTACACCCCTGACTGACAAATTGACAGCGGTTTAGACTTAGTCTTTCCGTGTCCCTCAGGAAGGCTCCTTTTTGAGAAATGCACAATAGGGCAGGTGGGCTCGTGCCTGGTCTGCACGCCATGTGGGCACAGAGGGCCCTGATGTTAACCTTGTCCCACCGGGTAGGGCGCTGTGAAACCATCTATTAGGCTTAATCCAGAGATGGTGCTGGTATTTCCCTTTCCGATGCATTATCAACACTAGCTAACAAGGACTAAAGAAAGCCACAGATGCTGGAATCAAGCACCTTACACAGCTGACTTAATCTTTAAAGCACTCTTGGCTCTGTTTATGTGAAATGTACAGAATAGGTAAATCCAGAGACAGAAAATAGATTAGTGGTTGCCAGAGGCTGGGGGAAGGGAAAGTAGGGAGTGACTCTTAATGGGTATGGGGTCTCACTTTGGGGTGATGAAAATGTCTGGAACTAGAGAGCAGTGATGGTTGCACAGCATTACAAGTGTAGTCCTGGGGTCAGGAAATGCCTGCTGAGGAGGCATGGGCAAGGTGAGACCAGGTGAACAAATCACGGACAAGCAGGTAGAGGGGAGGTGGAGGTGTCAGGCAAAGGGGAAGGGGGCCACTCTCTTGAAAGCATCCTTCCCAGAGTGCTGGCAACCACCCTCAGTTTTGCTCAGACCCCGGGGTAAGCCTTCCACTGATTTCCTCCCCCATTTATCCCGATTCCCTTCACTCTCAACCAGATGAACGCTCACTCCTGAAGCCACACCTTCCTCAATCTACAAAAAATGAAGGAGAATCTAGTGAAGTGATCTAGTCCACGTGGGGAGTTCTTGACAACTCTTCTCGATCCTACACCGTCTAAACCAGTGGGGTTCAACAGTGTCTTCACATTGGGGTCACCTGGAAGCTTATCATATACATCCAGCTGCGCCATTTGTCAAAACTCTTAAGTGTGCAGCCCGAGCTAAGAGTCCCTGCTCTGAAGCGCAGAGGAGAAAGAAAAGCAACAACTCCAGTGAACGAAACCCATCCAAGAATGAACTTAGAGCAGACCCGAAACAACACTGAGAAGCATCGCTGGAGGGCACGGGAGGACCGGAAAGAATACCTGGGGAGGTTCTGAGTGCACTGGCATATAAGAGGCCTGTCCAGCTGGGAGTGGACAAAAGGGCAGGATGTCCGCAGACGGCACCCGTGTCCTGACTCAGGCCTTGAATCAGCCTCCTTCATGCTCTGCAGGAAGCTCAGAGAGACCAAAACTATGGGTTGATAACATGGTAACTTCATACATTCATAACTCCCTCCCTAGACAGGTGAGTAAAAGTGAGCCTTCAGGAAGAAATCAGAAAGACAGATAATGAAGAAAAGCGAATTTATACCCATGGTATTAAGGCTTCTGGAATGTTCTTTCCCTTCCCACATTCTCCCCCACTGGAAGGGAAGGGGGTCCCTTGTTCTTCCTAAAACACACCCAACTGATCCCTCATTGTGCAGTCAGCCAAGAACCCCTAGTCCTCTGATCTTTTCTATTTCTCATAAGTCAATTCTCTGCCAGAAAGTCACCTCCACAGAGGGTGTTCCAGCTGGCTCTATGCATTTCTAACCTTGCCCCCCACCCCACTGATCTTGGCCTGTTGCTATGTCAAAGTCACATGCGTTCAATTATGATGACTGAAATACATTTCGACATCAAGAATAACAAATGTTACTTTGACGGGGGGGGGGGGCAAGTTTCTCAATTTCATGGCTATTTCTCTTCCATCCTGATAAGTTCCATTTAAAAACTGGGATAGGATGATGGAAAGAGAACTGCATTTATTACAGGAAAACTATTATATTTCTACGTATTGTACTAATTTCCTGTTGTTGCTGTAACATGTTAGCAAAACAGCGTGAGTCAACACAAATTTACTATCATACAGCTCTGCAGGTCGGAGGTCCGAAAATCAATGTGTCAGCAGGACTGTATTCCTTCTGGAGGCTCTGGGGGAGTCTTTCCTGGCTTCTGTAGGCCACCTGCATGCCCTGGCTCATGGTGCCTTCCTTGTATCACTCCAACTTCTGTTTCCATCATCACATCTCTGTTGAGTGACTCTGACCCTCCTGTCTCTCTCTTATAAGGACCTCTGTAATTACACTGGCCCACCTGGATCATCCAGGATCATTTCCCATCTCAAAATCCTGAACTTAGTCCCATCTGCCAAGTCCCTGTTCTGTGAAAGGTGACATGTTCTGAGTTCTAGGACTTAGGACATGGACACCTTTGGGAGGCCGTTTTTCTGTCCCTTACGTATGTTTTTCTTTTATCTTGCCACTTCACTGAACTACCTTAGTTATAAGAGTTTCTGAGTTGATTGTCTTAGATTTTCTACGTAGATTTTCTTCAAATAACAATAATATAGCCTTTTTGTTTCCAAAGTTCATACTGCTCCTATCTCCTCTTGCCTCCTCTTCAATATTAATTATTTTTGAGCTAACAATTTTTTTTCTTTCTTTCTTTTTTTCTTTTTTTTTTGCGGTATGCGGGCCTCTCACTGTTGTGGCCTCTCCCGTTGCGGATCACAGGCTCCGGACGCACAGGCTCAGAGGCCATGGCTCACGGGCCCAGCCACTCCGTGGCATGTGGGATCTTCCCAGACCGGGGCACAAACCCATGTCCCCTGCATCGGCAAGCGGACTCTCAACCACTGCGCCACCAGGGAAGCCCTGAGCTAACAATTTTTAATACTGAAATGCTGCAGAGAAAAATACAGATATTAACATAGTAGTACCCATGAACACAACATCAAGAGTTTATGCAAATATTTTACCATATTTGACTTACAACACTTAAAAAATAAGACATTCTGGAATGTAACTAAAGCACACCCTTCCCTAATTGTCCTTTCCTCTCCAGAGAACTACACTATTCCAATTCATATTTGTATTATTTTATATTTTTAGAATTTTCTCTGAAAGATCATCTTTCCTAGTTGCTTTTTTTCACTCAAAGTCAGCTTGGGATTTACCTATGTTGATGTAGTTCATTTATTTTAATTACTGTATAATATTCTACTGTACAAACAAACCACAATTTCTTTATCCATTTCCCAATTCTGGAGCAGTAAATCGTTTCCACATTTTTGCTAATACAAACAGTGTTTAATGACCATCTTTATACACCTCAACTTGTACATGTACGGGAATAACCTCGAAAGCATCCACCTGGATGCATTAGTGATAAGTCATAAGGCCTTGAAATCTTTCATCGATCTAGGTCTCAAAAGTGCCTGAGTTAAATTATTTCTCCTACAATTTTGCCAGCATTTGGTGTTTGGGGGATTTAAAATGTTTGCCAATATTTTGGACATGGAATAGTGCTGTTGTTTTAGGTTCTATCTTAAGGATTCCTCATGAGCTCAAGAGTCTTTAGGAAGGTTTACCAGTCCTTGAGGCTCTCCTTCTGTAACTGTCTATTCAAATCTTTATACTCCTAACTTCTCCTAATAAATTTTCTGTCTTTTTCCTTTTCTAATGTATACATCAAATATGAATTTTTCAAGTTCTTATTTAGCCATAAATAAATTATTGTATTTAATCTCCATGTGGTTGGTCAGACCCCAGTTATCTTGTAATTTATAATTTTTTGGTTGAGCTATTAAAGGTGTGCTTTAATTGCACTATTGTCACAAAACATAGTCTGTGTGATGATAATTCTTTGATACCACTGAGATTTGCTTGCACAAACACCATGATTTCAAGGAATAAACAGAAAATGAAACATGAAAAAAAAAAAAGAGAGAGAGATTTGCTTTACAGCCTAGTGCACAGTCAATTCCTAAAATGTCCCACATTTGATTGGTAAGAATGTGTTTTCTCTAATTGCTCAATGCAGGTGTTTATATATGCCCAATAGATTAAGCTTGTCAATTTGTTGCTCAAATTTTTAATATACTTATCTATTAGTTTCAATGAGATATGTGTTAATTTGATACTGTATATGGCAAATAGCCGTTAATAATTCTGTGAGGTTGTGCTTATATATTGGAAACTATGTTGCTGGGTGCAATAAACTCCCAGTTTATTATATCGTCTAGTCTTTACATCACTGTGTAAGGCTTCTGTGTCTAAAACACCATTTAGTTTGATAGTAATGTACCTAGTTCAGAGTACTTTTGGTTAATGTAGTCCTACTCTATATTTTTATTTTTTTAATGATTTTTATGTTTATATACTAGACATGAATCTTGTAAACAATGTATAATTTAACATGTTAATTTATAAGTCTGTATGTGTTAACCTATGAGTTTCTTAACTGATGGGTTCATTTATTTATTTATTTTATTATTATTATTTTTGTGTGTGGTACGCGAGCCTCTCACTGTTGTGGCCTCTCCCGTTGTGGAGCACAGGCTCCGGACGCGCAGGCTCAGCGGCCATGGCTCATGGGCCCAGCCGCTCCACGGCATGTGGGATCTTCCCAGACCGGGGCACGAACCCGTGTCCCCTGCATCGGCAGGTGGACTCTCAACCACTGCGCCACCAGGGAAGCCCTGATGGGTTTATTTTTAAAGTGTTAATTTTGCTTCTTAATTCTCTCTTCCTATTTTCTACTCTTTTTTTTTTCTTTATTCTCCCATTACTTGTTTGAAAGTTGGGCTCAAGTGGCTAGCTTTACTACTTTTTATAGGCATACCTAATTTGACAAAGTCTCCCAAATACAACCAAATACAAGCGCCTTGAAATGCTGTGAGCTGCAATCACGCCCCAGCCACCAGAGCTTTGAGTCATGGCTTCCCAGGGTTTAGTTATACTCCATTTGTACATCCCCAGGGGTCATTATTACTGATGATTTTTACTAACAGAATTTCTTTAGAGTTGCCAACCTGGTTACCAAGTTCTTTCCTTGCCAAGTCTGCCTGCATCTCACTCCTTCCTCCTGGTTCAACTGAGCTCTTCCTGATTCTCATCCGCTCTTTGGGTAAAGGACTGAGGTTGTAAACACTCCTACTCTTGGTCGAAAATACCTCTTACTTTCACACTTGAATAATAGCTTAGCTGGGTACAGAATTCTAGACTGACAATTACAGTACTGTCCTCTGTCTTTTGTGGTTTTGTTACAAGTTCTGCTGGTCCTTTGTGGGTAATCTGACCTTTCCCCTCTTCGGCTACTTTTCATATTTCCCCTTGTCTTTGTCATTCCGAAGTATCACGAGCTGTGAATTTAGTTTTATTTTAGCCTCAGAGGGCCTCCGCCTCATTTCCAACATCATGCCTTCCATCAATTCTGTAAAATTCTCTACCAGTATCTCACGAAATATTGTTTCTCCCTTCCCCTTTATGACTCCTTTGAAATCTCCTTCTTGATATATGCTGAATTTCTTTATGTGATTCCTCCAAACTATTCACCTACTTTTACATTTCCTGTCCTTTTATAATCTTTAGCTAAGCACAATCTACTGTCCATCAAGTTTTCTCATTTCGTCTACTACATTTTTCATTTCTAGAAGGTCTCTTTGGTTCCTTTTCAAACCCACCACTGCTTTTTCTTCCTTTATCTTTAATACTTCTGGCTTCATTGTTTATAGCTCATCACTCATCCTGGGCCTCTCTGAGTGTACTTTGTAATTTTTCACTGCAGGGCTGGTTCTTCTGTGGGAATCCCTTTAGGACTGGGTTCCTGCAACAGGCAGTGTCAAATGTTCATGTTGATTCTTGGGCTCAGGATTCCCCCACAACATTCTGGTAATGTAAATTTGGTTTCCTGAGGTGTGGGTCCAAGTCTGATTTCTCATGGGAAAGCCTTCTGTGTTTCCCACCTCGAACCAGGCTTCAGGCAAGCCCTCTTTTCATTAGCTAATGAATGAAAATTGCCCCCTGTTTCCTTAGGTCTCCTAGGACTTAGCCACGGGGCCTTATCTACAACATCTCTGATCTCTGCCTCATGGGTTGCCTTCTGGCATGATATTGAAACCCAAGTCTTCTGATGTAACTAAGCCAAGCAGAATAGTTTCTATAGCAGGGGTGATATTTCATAGGCCTTATGTTAAGGCATAAAAAATGTAAATCCCTTCATTTTTCTAAAGCCAAACTTGATTTTTTTCTCAACCCCTTATTTCTCCTGATTGAAGGAAATGTAATACATCCAATTCCAGTGAAATCAGTAACTTTAGCATGTTTAGTTATTTCATGTAATCCCAAATCAGGATTTTCTACTTCTGGGTATCCTCTCTAGTGTAAGCTATTCCAGCGTCAAAACACTGAAGGTTGATGTGTCTGTAGCTACCCTTTGCCTGCACCATCTTTTGCCAAAAGTATCCTCGTCTTATTGGTGCTCGTTCTACTCTGGAGCCCATGGATGCATCCACATCTGCCCGATGGCCACAAGGTGACACCGCTGAAGAGCTCACCATTGGAAAGCTCATGTCATAACTGCACAACACCTGCAGAATACAACTCTTTGTCTCAGTTAAACTTTTTCCCAGGAAAACTGGGCCGTTCTCCATGGCTGTAAACATGGTGGAACCACCTGGGTGGTTCCTGCCTTAGCAGTCCAGGGCTATCACAATTCTGTTTCCTTCCTATTCCTGGCTCCTGGGCATTTCTCCATCTCTCTTGCAAGTTCATCTAAGCATTTACATCTTTTACGAATATTTTATTGGGCGCTTGTATGTAATTTAAATCCGAGGGAGGCCAAGTGAGTTTGGTCCACCATTACAACCATCATTCATTCGCTGGAGGCCGAAATGAAAGCAGAAAGAAAATTCTCTGAAGACTAAGCACAGTATAGCTTTTTCCCTTGGCGTTTAATTACCAGCCAGTTTTTCACCTCTCAGCTCCATTTCCTTTCCGTGTGAAATATGGCATTTGTACTGGCCATTGCTAAGTTCTCCTCTAGCTCACAAAGCCTTCCTTAAGAGTTGCCCCAAACCTCTCCAGACTCAACTGAACAGGCCAGGAGGAGCTAGGCATGGGCGACCGCAAATTCTACTACCTTGGATCCGGTCAGCCCGCCACAGCGTTAAGACAGGAGAACAGAAGTTTTCCCTTTTGATTATCCAGGAGGGTTTCCCCTTCCTCACAGCAGGATCACTTTAACAACTGATGCTAATGCATTCCATCTCCCTGATGCCCAGGCCAGCTCTCTGCTTGCCCCTAAACTCTACACAGTGGAGCTTAGTCCAAGCATGAAAACATACTAAAGGCAGAGGTAACAGAGAACCTGTTTCCAGTGGACACCACTCCTGACCTCACAGTCAGGTCAATGATTAACGATTTTTTTTTTTTTACCCCAACTGACCATCCACATATTCACCAACTTGGTCAGATGACTAAGGTGTTTGAGGATCTGCTTGTTTACCAGATCACACCGACTAGCCTGGGAGGAGATAAGGAAAGCCATGTGTACTAGGGTCATGAGGTCACAGGGCTTTGATTGGTGGGAAATAAAACAACCTGCCTAGAAGGGCAGGTGAGGAGGGGACCCTGAGAGCCGGCACAGAGGAAAAAGCTGCTCTTCCCAGAAGGAAGTATTTACAGGCCAATAAATCCGTCGGGGGCAGTGGCGGGGGCACTGGCAGGGGCTCAGACCTTCCCGCTGAGCTGTCTAGCACTCTGCACAGAACCAGCAGCAGAAAGGGTTGGAGGAGGGGAGCTTACCATGGGGAGCAACAGGGTCAGAGGAGGGTGTGAGACTAGAAAGGATGGAAATCAGAGAAAAACGGGGGAAATGAAATTAAAGGACCTGAGAGATGGAGAAAAGTTAAGTAACAGTGTTTGGCGGAGAACAGGGTGCTGGGGGTTGAACTGTGTCCCCCAGTGAGACAGAGGTGCTAGAACCTGTGAATGTGACCTTACCTGGCAATTGAGTCATTGCAGATGTAACCAAATTGAGATGAGGACATATGGGTGGGCCCTAATCCAAAGGCTGGTGTCCTTTAAAGAGGGACATTTGGATACAGACACAGAGAAGATCACGTGAAAACAGAGGCAGAGATTGGAGTAATGCGGCCCCAAACCCAGGAACTGCACGGACTGCCGGCAATGCCAGAAGCTCAGAGGCATGGACGGTTTCTCCCTCAGAGCCTCCAGAAAGCACTAACCCTGCCAACACCTTCATTTTGGACTTCTGGCCTTCACAACTGTGAGAATAAATTTCTGTTGTTTAAGGAACCTAGTTTGTGGTACTTTGTTATGACAGCCCTTGGAAAATACTGCAGGGGGCTCGAGGGATTGAGGAAGAAAAGCAGAAGAGAGGGAGAAGGAAGGGGATCATTTGACAAACAGGGTGACACCCACATCCTTTCAAAGGGACAGGGACACGGATACATTCACACACACACGCACACACACACACTTGGAGGGTTCAGGCATAGGAAGACAGACCCAGACCCAGCAAACCAGATGCAGGCACGGGCAGGCTCAGAGAGAGAGAAGCACACACAAAAACCAGGTGGCTGGGAGTACATAGGAGTTGGTGCATTTCACGGGTGGGTCATAGGGAGAGAAAAACACACACACACACACACAGACGCACACACCTGGGACAGACGTTAGACAAGCACACATGAACAAGCCCCCTGCAGTTTGGTGCTCAAACTCAGTGGGCTGAAGAAGAATGACTGCCTCTCTGTCACCTTCAATAGGGACAACAATGGATGGTCCAGCCAGACAATGGCCACCAGCTGCCGTGACTACATCCCAGCTGAAGTGCAGGTCTCCAGCAGCTACCCTGGGAGAGTGAGTGGGGGACATGAGAAGGAGAAGCAGAGAGGAAGGCTTGGAGGCAGAGACTGGCCTCATGCTCCTGGAAGCAGGCTGCGTCCCCGCCCTCCCCAGAGTGGGCTCCCGTGCACATGTACGAGCTCCCGTGCCACCCAACCCACCCTGGACAACATGACTGTGTACATTTCGAAATCTCTCATCTGTAGGTTGAGGCTTTCTCCCAACACGGCTGAGTTTGTCCAGATCCTGGGCAGCCCAATGGGCTCTGCAAATTCACAGGAGGATCAGCGGAGCTCAACGAGCAGCCTTCACCTCGAGAGTGGCCAGGGATCAGAGCCTGGGAACCCATGTTACATCTGTCCAGAGGAAGTGGGGCAACATTTTAGGCCCTCCGCTCACTGTCTGGGGGAGCCCCAGGTTTCCATGACCAGCCAGGGGACACCCAGAGGCGAGGTGCCCAGTTTCCAGCCACAGACTTAACACAAAACTGTGTCTGCAAACAGGGTGCTGTTTTCAAGTTTACCCCGTCAGCCCTGGAGACCCTCACTCTCTAGTAAACTGCAGGAAACAATCACACACACATTCACACACACACCAAGAGTTCCAGAATAAAACAGAAATGCACCCAACATATATGCTAATCAATCCTTGCGTCCTATGTGAATCGGGAACCAGGCACCCAGTACACAGACATCAGGCATCGTCTTCACGCCAACATGGTGGACTCTGTTGATGGCTTTTTTTTCTCTGTCCCAGGAAATTTTAGTTCAGCACTGCAGCACAGCGTGTCACAAATAGCAGTGGGCAGCCTGGTGAGTAAGGCATCGACTCCGGCCCTGTGATTTAGAATGCCCTTCGGATCACCTCTGATTGCAACACACCCTCAAGTGGGGAGAGTCAGGAAATCCCCTTCTGGTTTCAGTGGGGATGATGAGCAGCCCTCCTCCTAAGACAGGAGACACAAGCAAGCGAGTCTATTTTTGGAGGCTGCAGGATGAACAAGATGAGTACCACCCGTCCGGGCTCTCAGAAATGATCCACTTCCCACACACATTCCAAAGTACTGATTTTACAAAACCGGAGATGCGTTACATATGCATTTAAAAGACAGCCTTGGAACAAAAGAGCAAATGGTTTCTAGGCCAAAGGCACACTCTTGTAAGTATAATAATAATAAATAGTGTGTCTAATATAGCAAAGAATATAAAACTTCTGTTAAATATCACTATAACCAGAGTCATAAGCCTTCAGTCCTAACAGTGACAGTACTCTGGAATACAGAAATTTCAGGCAAACGTTTCAGCTGTAAATCACAGTGTCTTTTGTATTCCTTTTTTCCTTCTAGACTCTGGGATCTCTCTCCCTCTGAATACCAACCACCAATTATATGTTAAGTGCTCAATCTTGGCCCAGTGCACTTGAACTCAAATGCTTTCTACGCTTGTAACTAATTCTCAGATCCTGTTTTGCTTGGTGACAGACTGGCCCGCTGGCCGTTTCCACCTGCCTGCAATTTTACAGATGCGTGGGCATCATAAATGGTAACTGGGTTAAAGAAATAGCTCATACAGTCCATTCGGCTATTATTAATTTTTATATATGATTTAAGCCAAATGTGGCCAAGTAGTAACGCTCCCTGAAGCTCTTTAAACAAAAAAAAATGCGTGGAATAATAAGTTTGGCATTGCCAGGCCAGTTCCTTCTGTCACTGAGGGTGCGAGAAGGAGGTCGGGGGATCAGAAAGGAAGAGTGGACTGAGTCCTCATTTGTGCAAGAGCCATAACCCATAAGGAAGTAAAATCGCACGACAGGACTAGAGAATTGGGTTGCAAGGGAATAACTGGGGCCCCTGGGTCTCCCTGGGGGGCCATTCACCAGGCTCCTGTCCTTGAGGGGCTGCTGTGGTCTCGATGCCTAGAAACTGATGGACACACTGAAAATCATAACTGTGATAATGACAAATGGCCTCAGCAGCCAGCCACTGCTTTTTGGGTGAGAGCTATACACTAAGCCCTTCCATCCCTCCAGTGGCTGGGGGTGAGATGTGGCTGAGAGCAGTGCCCAGACCCCAACAGGATGGTGGAGCGCCACCCAATCCAGGCCTGTCTTCTGGCCAAGCCAAGCACGGACCGCTGCACTCACCATGCTTCACTATCCGGTGCTGCCACCACAGAAAAGGGGCCCAGCTTGCTGTGGTCTTCTGCATCCTTTTTTACTGCCTTTTTACAAGCGTGCACACATGCTCACAGACACGTGTACACACACACGCATACCCGCTTGACAAGTTAACGTCTGCAATTGGTATTTCTGTGCCCTGGAGAAGCTTCCAAACTCTAACTGAAACTCCCCTCAGCCCTGCACACACACTGATGTGCACACAGTTGTAACACAATCACAAGTACGTTAACAAAATCAAGAGGCAATCCAATCCCAACTAAGCAGAGGACATTAGAAAGCGTCCTGTTCTAGGCTTGAGAAGTTGCTCGAATACTAAAAAGGAGGTCAAGGAATCCCACCCAAGCCACTGAAGCTGACTGATTTTGACGTTTGGAGCTTATGGCTAGCTGGCAATAAAGTTTCTATGACCGTTCAGCCCATGGTCATTTCAGCACCTCGACTAGCAAATGCATCTTCCAACCAAGTGGACCAAGACTCCAGTGGCTGCTTCTGCCTCCTTTAGGGCAGCTGTGAACACTCGGCTTGAAGAACAGCGGTAGCCAGTGCAGCACTCCCTCCCGGCCCCTGCACACCCCAGCCCATGCCCACAAGGAGGCCCCACTCTGCCTGGAGGGAGAGGTCTGCACATCTAAACACAACCCCAGAGCACGTTTTCCCAAGGGAATATTAGCGTCCACGGAATGACTGCAGGTTGGATTTTAGGCTGTTACTGTGGCTCGTCCACCTATTTACCCAGCCACACCTCCCTCCTAATTCCCCTCCACTTCCCCTCCATCATCCTCCAGAGCTGCCAGGGAGATCTTCACAGAGAGTCAATCAGGTTACACCACGTCCCAGGCTTTCCAGAATGAAGGGTGTCAAGAACTTACGATGAAACAGAGCTTTCGCCTGCCATCTTAACAGCTGTGCACGCTCTCCTAGGGCTGCCCAACAGAACTTTCTTTGATAATGGAATGCTCTAGGTCTGTACTGCCCATATCATGGTGGCTTCTAGCTACAGGTGGCCCCTGAGCGCTTGAAATATAGCTAGTAAGACCAAGGAACTGGAGTCAATTATATTTAATTTTAATTGACTTAAATTTAAAGACCCACACGTGGCCGATGGCCATGGTACTGGACCCAAAAACCTCTCCAACCTCAGCTCCCCCAGCCCATAAGCCCCCACCTTCTCCCAGCTGCCCTCTTGGCCTCAGGGTCTTTTCACAGGCTTCTGCCTTGGGCCCAGACACACCCTCCCCCCACCTCCTTTTAGCGAATGTCAGCTCTTCAGACCTCAGCACGACATCCTTTCCTTAAACCAAGACACGCTTTCCTTTCCTTCCAGTTCACCACGCCCTCATTTCTTCCTTCAGACTACTCGTCACAACACCTAGTTTTATAACTTAACAGTTTTCCCTTACGATGCCAATTCCCCAGTCCAGTAAACTCTGAGAGGCAGAGACACACCTGTTTTGATCACCAGTGTGTGCCCAGCCTCACACAGTGCCTGGTACGGAGCAGTCAGGAAATCTGTGTGGGCTGTCTCGACTTCGGGCTCAGTCACACTTGTGAGAAGTGATTTCAGTATCTAACCATCAAAAAGTATCTTTCTTCCTGAGAAACCTCTCCTGAGGCCCAGCATTGTACACAAGCTTCCAGAGACCAGGTCTTGTCTGCCTGGGGAACGCATCCCTGTCCCAGTAGAGGCTCTCCCCTAACAAGCAAGGTCACAGTGACCAAAGTAGGACTGCGGTCGACTGAGGAAACTAACTTGTGTATTTACTGCATAACATACTAAAGAGGAAAATCCTTGTCAAGGAGCCTCCAGACACCAGGCACTACCAACAGCATGTAGATCCACGCACTCTTTTTTGTTTTTTTAATCGGAGTATAGCTGATTTAAGTGTTGTGTTAGTTCAGGTGTACAGCAAAGTAAGTCAGTTATACATATACATATATCCACTCATTTTTAGATTCTATTCCCATGTAGGGCATTACAGAGTATTGAGTAGAGTTCCCTGTGCTATAAAATGGGTCCTTATTAGTTACCTATTTTATATATAGTAGTGTGTATATGTCAATCTCAATCTCCTTGTTTATCCCTCCCACCCCCTTTCCCCCCTTGTAACCATAAATTTGTTTTCTACATCTGTGACTCTATTTCTGTTGATTTAAACGACTGTTCTGAGGCCAGAAGGGAGCAGCTCCCTGTGTGACCCCAAGGGGCCCTTTCAGGACACAGAGAGACATCTAGTCAACTCGGCTGAGACTGGTGGACTTGGGTCATTGCTGCTCAATCCCCAGGAGACCCGGCCTTGGACACGTGGAGGTGAACACATTCCTGAGGGGACACAGGGACCCTCAATGTGCAAGGGGCTGAGAAACTAATATGGATTTCTGGGTTCTGAATAATGCTTTAAAAAAGAAATTAAACAGAAATGAAGTGGTTGTTTTAATCGTTAATTGTTATACACTGAACTGTGTCCGTCCAGATTCACATGTTGAAGCCCTAACCCCATATGTGTGACAGTATTTGAAGGAGAGGCCATTGGGAAGTAATTAGGGTTAAATGAGGTCATGAGGGTGGGGCCCCCAGGAAGGGATCCGAAACTTTATAAGACAGGAAGAAACCAGAGCCCGATCTCTCTCCCTGTGAGGACACAGCAAGATTGCACTGCCTACAAACCAGGAAGGGTGCCCTCACTAGGACCTGGCCGTGCCGACACCTTGATCTCGGACTTCCAGCCTCTGGGACTGTGAGGAATAAATATGTGTTGATTAAGCCATCCAGTCTGTGGTGTTTTGTTGCAGCAACTCAAGCTGACTGAGGCAATAATCTAAGGCAATATGGTGACAGCGGATGAAGCAGGAAAATTGTCACTTCCTCAAGTGACTGGGCTGCATCACAGGAAATGGGGTCTACCGACTCTACAAATCTAAGACGCCAACAAAGAGTGCCAAGTGAACAGTAACCCTTACAGTGACCTCTGGGAAAGCCCGGAGCAACGAGACAAAGAACATGGTCTTTGGTGATCCTTTGGAGAAGGGCCACCTGCCCGCCTGAGATGCCCCCTAGTCTGGACAATTAAACCTCAACAATAAGCCCAGAAGATTGCCGCTTGTCCTCAGGAGACTTCGTGGCCAAGCCAGGAGTCCAGCTCTTAAGGCTCCACTCAGGCCCACGAAACATCCCCAAAGCCCCTTCCTCCCTCCAGTGGCCATCTGTCTCCCACCCACCCACAGGCTTCTGACTAGCTCCAACCAGCCCTCAGCGCCCTCACAACTGCATCAAGAGACACAGATGTGGAGGGAGGCAGGCCACTGCACGGATACTAAGCAGGACCCTGTGGGGTTCCTGGGGACAAACGCCTGTGCCCCCCGTTTCTTGATTACAGGAAATAAGCTTCATTCAGCCTCCATGACCTCCCCTGAGTTCCAATGGGCAGTTCCAACAGTTGTTAATCAGGGAAGGGAGAGGATGTGGAGACAAGGGAGGAACAGTCAAGAAACAATAGTGCAGCCTTGGGGCAGGGTCCTGGTTCCCCCTCAAGGGATACACATAACAATATCTTTGGGCTGTTTTGCAGAAACGGAAACCCCCACCTGGTGGGAGAAGTGAAAGGTATGCTGCTCTCAAGCATGAAGACCCCAGACCAGTTGGAACCAGAAGGTTGATGATGCTGACTCCCACTTACCTCACCACCAACCAATCAGAAGAATGTCCAGGAGCTGATCACACCCTCCTCTTTGAACCATTATATAAAACTCCTCACTACCCCCTCCAGGTTGGGACACACAGTTTTGAGGGCATTAGCCTGCTGTGGCCCCCTTTGCCTGGCAAAGCAATAAATCTATTCTTTTCTACTTCACCCAAATCTCTGTCTCCGAGATTTTTTTTTTTATTGAAGTATAATTGCTTTACATTGGTGGGTTAATTTCTGCTTTATAACAAAGTGAATCAGTTATACATATACATATGTTCCCATATCCCTTCCCTCTTGCGTCTCCCTCTCTCCCACCCTTTGTGACCACCTAGAGGGGTGGGATAGGGAGGGTGTCTCCGAGATTTGATTCAGTGTTGGGATACAGAGGCTGGATTCGACTTCACACCCACCCGTGGGGCAGCACTGGGCCACAGGGGACCCTGGCCATCCATTTCATCAGGCCAAGCCTTGAGTAGAATGGCACTGTGAGCCCCTCTACCTGGTACTATGAAAACACTTTCGAACACTTACATTCAAAGAGCACTTCACAATTTACCTTTTAGAGTTGGAATAGGGCTGTCATGTCCATCCAGTTGTCCCAAAGGGTCATTCGGGTCGGGAACCTCTGCTTGCCCTGTGCAAAAAGAGCACAGCACACACATTACTGAGATTTCCCTTCAGGACCTTTACTCTGCTTCTCATGCAGAGACAATAAAGTTTTAGCAAAACTCCCCACTGTATAGAAAACCTAGAGGGATAAGGTGTTATGGTAACTTCCAGAGGGCTTTTCTAGCATCAGATTTGATACAACAGCAAAAGTGATTCTTGCTTTATCCCAAGAACAGCAAAGTGCAAATGCTTTGCGGCCCATATGGAGGAAGCAAACATGTGGCTGAAGTTTCATTAAGGGAAAGAGAGAGAGATTAAAACACGGGCTGGCAAAATTAAACACTTTGGAGCCAGAGTCAGCAGGTGGCCCTCCAAATAGAGGCCCCTGGTAATTCTGAATAAATTCAGACTTGGAGGGTTTCTTCAGCAGCTCATTCCCCTCCCGGCCTCCAGACCCACCGGCAGCCAGCAGCCAAGAACTGATCTACCCATAACTGTAAGGACAGAAGCTTCTGATCCTTATGACAATCGCAACCCCACACCTCAGAGGCTGTGTCAGAGGGAGCAGCCACCCCCAAATCATAAACACCAATAGCAAGAACAGATCTGGTCTGTTCAAGTGGGAATACAACACAGAGTCATAGGTCCCCCGTCCTGGAATGCCAGGGAAGGGCAGGCAGGTGTGACTGATGACCTAGAAACCGTTTGGGGCCTCATAGAGACCCTTCTCAATATCCCAACGCAGTTTACTTTTAAGACTTTCACTCCATACCTTGGCCTTGACTGGGTCGCACTGGTTGGAGGTGGGGGTAGAAATGGCGAAGTCAAGGGTGACTCTGACAACACATCTGGATGAATCTGGGTTTATAGCATCAAAGCCTATCAAAGAGTGGGACACACATACAATGGACAATGATGCAGCTTAGAAAGAAGGAAATCCTGACACATGTTACAACATGGATGAAACCTGAAGACATTATGCCTAGTGAAATAGCCGGACACAGAAAAACAAATACTATATGATTAATGAGATACCTAGAGTAGTCAAATTCAAAGAAAGTAGAATAGTGGGTAACAGGGATTGTGGGGAGGCAGAATGGGCAGTTAGTGTTTGTTTAATAGGGACAGAGTTCCATTTTGGGAAGATGAGAAAGTTCTGAAGCTGGATAATGGTGATGGTTTTACAACAATGTGAATGTACTTGATGCCACTGAATTGTGCATTTAAAATGGTTAAGATGGTAAATTTTATGTTATATGTATTTACCACATTTTTAAAAATTTATTAAAGGCGGTTTATAATTCAATATTGGGTCACCCCACTTGTCTCTCAAATGAGAGACGAGAATTAACAAAGCCCCCAGACACTTCAGATCCCCCTTAAGATAAGGACTTGCTCAAAAAAACTGGTGTCTAAAAATGAAGTACAAGTGATTTTCAGGCAGAACCAGGCACGCAAGATTCTTCAAATTATTTCGCTTAAACAACACTGGTCACAGGACACTCGAGGTGACGCATCAGCTTGCAATGCCCTTAGAATTCAGGCCCAGTTCCCAAGCAACCAAAGGAGACATTATTTCTGAATGGGCCCATGGCTTTTCACATTCAATTATGGTAGAGTCCTTCTTTCTATCACTCCCTGTCCAAACTTACCCACCCGTCAGAAGCCATGCACCCGCACCATCTTTCATAAATGTCCTTGATCAACCATTCAGAAGTAACATCTTTTAAAACTATGCCCCAAGAGACTTCCCTGGTGGTACAGTGGTTAAGAATCCACCTTCCAGTGCATGGTACTCGGGTTCGATCCCTGGTCAGGGAACTGAGATCCCACATGCCCGGGGTAACTAAGCCCGTGGGCTCTAGAGCCCACATGCCACAACTAGAGAGAAGCCTGAGCACTGCAACAAAGAGCCCGCGCGCCACAGTGGAGGATCCCGCATGCCTCAACTAAGACCCGCCGCAGCCAAATAGATTAATAAATATTAAAAACAAAACAAACCAAAACGAACTGTACACCTCTCCTATGGCAATCACATCATTCTCTGAATTAATAGTTGCATATATTTTAATTTTCCTCAATGGATTGTAAACAGCTGGAGGACATCAGATGCTGCGTCTCTATTGAGGGCTAATGGTCCTAGCAGTAAAACCTAGACAGAATCTGGGGCTGCTACAGGACAGGGACAAGCATAAGCTATGTAAGCCAATCAACGCGGTTCAGTTGAGGTTTGAAATTTTAAATTGGCATGTTACACATACCATCACTCAGCACTGTTTAAATGTAGAGAGACCACAGGAAATCAAACACACTTGTACTATATACACATATCTGAAAGAGGCATAAAAATGATTCACTGCTTAGAAATTGACAAATGGTGTGAAACAGTCACATAAATATACACCCTGAAGAAAAATAAGCGCCATTAGCCCAATTCCACTGGGCACAAGGTTCCCGGCTCTTCCAAGGAAGCTTTTAGTTTGGAAGCGTAAGTATTTTCATGAGCATCCAAGCCGGGGTGTGGACATGCACAGTCTTCATGGGAGAAGAGCCAGAGGGGATCCAAATGCTTCTGTTGACTCATGAGCAGATGTCACCCCCCCAGAGACATGCAAAGTTGTTCTCGACAGTAGAAATGCTGAGATTCTCCCTGAATATATTGCCCTGGTCAGCACATATGCTGGAATTTGATTTTTTGTTTCTCCTCAGCCTTAATTTTTTTACCCTCGGTAAAATTTGGTTTGGGCATTTGAGCAAGAGAGCATCATCTACATATATGGAGAAACAGGTAAGTTTCAAGTAGCCCACCAGGCCAGTATCAGGGACCCCAAGCTTTGGGACTTAGATGTGAAACCAGACAGTGGCTAAGACCCTGCCCATTTCCTCTGCAAGTCAAATGTGTGAATACATTCACGACATCCAATCACCTCGGTCCTTAGAACTGACACCTTAAGTTCCAGCAGAACTAGGCCCTATTGTTGCTTCCTGAGAAATGAGGGCAGTATTTACATTCTGAAGTCAACAGTCTTCATTCTCCTGCAGTGCACAACAGCCATCTTTACTCAAGATGCTGCACCTCCTAAAATTTACAAGCAAACTCCAACAGGAGCAAATGTGAACCTGTGGTATGGGGACAAGTGAGACCCGGGTCTAGTGCCTCGGCAGATTCCAACAGGATTTCTCCTGACCCTAAAAGGGTCAAGAACAACCGAAAGGAAAAAAAAAAAAAAATGAAACAAACGTAAAACAGAAACAACAAAAGCTGCCACCCACACATCAAAGTGTCACTATTAGTTATAGGAAATTATATAGGTAATTTAAACGTCCTCTTTTATTTTTCAACATCTTTACAATGAACAAGCATCAAGCTTTTAACTGACATAATTCACATACCACAAAAGTCCGCATTTTAAAGTCTATAGTCAAGTGGTTTTTAATATATTCACCAGCTTGTTCAACCATCTCCCACTATGTAATTCTGCAATATTTTATCACCTCCAAAAGTAACCTTGTTCCCATTAGCAGTCCCCCGGAATCCCACCTCCCCCAGACCCTGTAACCACTAACCTGCTTTTTGTCTCTATGGATTTATCTGTTTGGGCCATTTTATATCAATGGAATCATATAATATGTGGGCTTTTGAAGAAACATTAATTTTATTAGGTTTTTTAAAATTTCATGCCCAAAAAGAGAAAAAAAAAAAAAAAAAAAAAAAAGAAGAAGGTTGGAGAGAAGCACACTGTACTAGGTGATTAGCAAAGGCCATTAAATGCTACCTCAGCACATCAGTCCACTGCCCAGACCCTGTGGGGAGGTTTTGGCTGCCTAAGTAGACAGGATGTGGAGGATGCATGGGAGACACAGTGATGACTAAAGGATGAAAGACAGAGAACTATGGAAAGCTAGAGAACGAGGATTATTTATCCAAAGATATGAGGGTTTAGGAGCCGAAAATCTCACTCGGAAGAGACCAGCACACGTTCACATTCCTGCTGTAGATAAGACATGGCTCGTGACAAGAAGAACTAAGGAAGGATTTCATCACTGCGAGTTTAGGGGCCACCAAGATGAATGCAGCAGTGGGAACTCGTGTCATCTGCTTTCTCCCTGACTAGCACGTTCTTCTGCAGGTCACCAGGGCTGGACGAATGACCTCTATCCACCTTCTTCACCCCATAACCCACCTTGGCAATTACTGCCAGCCCAGTTCAATCAGCGATTGGTCCAAGGTGGTGTGAGTCCAGTCAGATCTGCCACATGGCTGTCCTGAGTGCTTCTTTACACAAAGGTCCCCTTGGGCTTACCTGGTGCGGGTACCGTCACCCCAGCTGGCTGACTGAGATGGGGAAGACCTAAAGAGAGAAAAGGTTCTGGGGAGGATCTGGCTTCCCTAACTCTTCAGGACTTAATTCAGAACTTAATTATTGTTTCCTGAAAACCAGGCCATTACTTGGAGCAAATCTACACGTCCTTCGTTTTGGTAAAATACTAAAAGTTGTACTAACACCACACGTGTCCATGAAGAATGTGAATTCATGGGGGCTTCCTTGGTGGTGTAGTTGTTAAGAATCGCCTGCCAATGCGGGGGACATGGGTTCGAGCCCTGGTCCGGGAAGATCCCACATGCCACGGAGCAACTAAGCCCGTGCGCCACAACTACTGAGGCCTGCGCGCCTGGAGCCCGTGCTCCGCGGCGGGAGAGGCCACTGCAATGAGAAGCCCACGCGCTGCGACGAAGAGTAGCCCCCGCTCGTCACAACTAGAGAAAAGCCCGTGCGCAGCAACAAAGACCCAACGCAGCCAAAAATAAAAATAAATTTTTAAAAAAAACTTATTTTAAAAAATGTGAATTCATGACGCTCTAACATTTTCCATTGGATGTGAGTGATCTTCACTGTAAAAAAACACACAGGGCGACAATGTAAAGCTACTGGAAAACTCAAACCTTTGATAGCATCAATCACGTAGTGATCATTAACTCTTTATTAGTTTTTTGATGTTTAAAGAAAGGAGAGCGTTGGGCTTCCCTGGTGGCGCAGTGGTTGAGAGTCTGCCTGCCGATGCAGGGGACACGTATTCGTGCCCCGGTCTGGGAAGATCCCACGTGCTGCGGAGCGGCTGGGCCCGTGAGCCATGGCCGCTGAGCCTGCGCGTCCGGAGCCTGTGCTCCATAACGGGAGAGGCCACAACAGTGAGAGGCCCGCATACTGCAAAAAAAAAAAAAAAAAATTACCCATCATTTATAAAAAAGAAAGGAGAGCATTTAATATGGAAAAATTTAAGTGTGGCTGGTTGCCGTGCAATGATACATTAAGTGTATAATTTCATCCATGTCAAAATCACACTTTAAAACCTAGAGCAAAAACTAATTACAATGTGGTAACCAGAGTGGGATCCTAGAAGAAAAAAAGATATCCAAAAGTCCAAAGAGGGAAGGGATGTGGGAACAGATGTATATGTATGACTGATTCACTTTGTTATAAAGCAGAAACTAATTAAATAAATAAATAAATAAACTTTAAAAAAAAAAAAAAAAGAAAGATGAATAGTATGGATTTTAGTAAAGAGTAATGCGTTGATCTTGGCATATCCGCTGTGACAGAGGTACCACACTAATTTAAGATTTAACACTAAGAGGAAGCAGAGTATGAGGAATATGCAAACCCTCCGCCCTATCTTCACACAGTAAAAAGTTTATTGAAGCACAATTTAACATTCTTCCACACTGGTCAAGCACTTAACCAAGGCTCACAAGTAAAGAAGAGCTGTAGGAAAGATCCTATCTCCAAACAGCCTTAATGGTGCAAGCCAGACATGAACGCTAACCGCGTGAACAGAATACGACACAGATTCACAGAATCTGATACCGTTTACTCAAAGATTCAACAGCATAGCAGTGAATGCTCAGCAATTAAATCACTTTTGAGAATATCAGGTTTTGAGCTAAATTTTACGTTCATTGTCATGGCATGGTGATACCGGCTCCTAACCTGATACTTAGCATGTATTCTTAGCAGCACTTATCACTGTCCCGTATATTCAGGGCTGAACCAATGGGTGTCTGAAGAAAGACCAGATGAAAGGATGCATTGTTGATGTCGCTGGGCTGGTTAAGAAATCAGGGTTTCCCACAAGCCCGCAAGAGCTGGAAATGCACGGCCGGCCTACATGGGTGTAAATTCTGAGTAATTAGAAACCGTGCCTCAGCCAAACAAGATCTCCTACAGACCTTCTCTCAACACAGGCCTCTAATGTGACATCTTGATTTAAGGCATCAATCAGGTAAGAGAAATTTATATCTGCAAAGTACAAGTGGGTCTGTTCTGATTTCCAGGCTCCTTCTCTGGTCTTAAAATACAGCTCTCTCATTAAGAGCAGAGACATTTGATTAAGAGAGAGTTTACTAATGAAGTTCAACCCACACCCTTGGATTTGAGTTCGTGGGCTACTCTGTTTTTGATTTGTGTTTCTCTTTAAAAAAACGTTTTGTGGGCTTCCCTGGTGGCACAGTGGTTGAGAGTCCGCCTGCCAATGCAGGGGACGTGGGTTCGTGCCCCGATCCGGGAAGATCCCACATGCCGCAGAGCGGCTGGGCCCGTGAGCCATGGCCTCTGAGCCTGTGCGTCCGGAGCCTGTGCTCCGCAACGGGAGAGGCCACAACAGTGAGAGGCCCGTGTACCGCAAAAAAAAAAAAGAAAAAAAAAAAAAAAAAAAACGTTTTGTTATTCAGGCTATTCACCCATTAATCTCTACCTGTTGATGTGAATCAGTACACTTGTTGTGATTTAATTATATGCAGTCTCTGGCCTATTTGGACAACTTCAAGGCAGGCTCCTTTTCATGAGTGAGGGTATTTCATTCACCAAAGCTTTGCATTCTTGGATTTGGTTGTCCTTAATGACGGTGTAATTTCCAGAATATGAGAACGAACAGCCGTCAGGGCACATGGGTAAAAGACCACAGCCTGGAAGGAAGAACCGTGCGGCAGGCCAGGAGCCTCTGGAAGGGCAAGCATGGATTTTATGATGAGCTGTGCTGCATGAAAAGTCAGCACATTCACCGGCAACTGGAAACGTCCGTAATGTGTTCCAGAACAATCACTTAGCTCAGCAACACGTCCAATCGAAAACATCCGTGATGCTGGAAATGCAACAATTAAGGAAAAGAATGAATAACTGGAAAGGAGCGGAGTATAGAATCCTAAAAGGTGAGTCCATTAGCCTGGGAACTGGGCCAAGAGAAAGTATGTCCATGGTAAAGAGACTCGATAATGTTTCTGGGAATGCGCTTACTAAACCGTCACACCGTGTGTCTCAACGGCCAGCTAGAAAACCACACGGCGTTCAAGGTGAGCTACCAGTATCTAATCGGCAGTAGTCTTAAGAGTCTGTAATTTTTCATTTCGTTATTTTGAACTTTGAGTTGAGTAAATATTAGCCTCTGGGTCTACATTCCTTAAGGGGCTGACCTAACTCTGCTCTGGAAATACAAAGTTAAATCCAACAACCTGAACACGGAGTGACCAGTGTCTCTCAACAATTTAACCTTCACTTTGATTCTACTTCCACAGCAAAAATACCCACCCCCCAAATGAGTCCAGGCACAGCCCCAATGCCCTCCAATATTACCGTCATAACGCTTTTTCTACCTCTGTCACAGACAGCCCCCCAGAACCCCCAACAAAGGTCCCACTGTCAAGGGCCAAGTGTATAGTTGGTTGAAGGGGGAGTGAAGCTGCTCAGGAGGCTGAATTGGGGCCTTTCACTGACCTCTCTTTTTCCCAACACCTACAGCCCCTGGCCGCAGTGGCAGGGGGCCTGGCAGAGCTGGGAGGCCGGGAGACACCACCCATAACAGATGCAGCTGAAAGGGCGAGACCCTGACACTCTTCACTGCAACACGAGCTCCGGGGCCTGATGCCACTGTGCCTGCTTGTTACTGCCGGTTTCTGCAAAACCAACAGAAGAGGAGCAAACAAAAATGTTGGGTAAGTACTCCGAGCTCATTCTGTTTCCACCTGATTTCACAGAAGACTCTTTTGAGTATCAATTATTCCTATGAACACAAGGAATCACTTTTTCACCTTGAACCTCTGGAAGGTGTTTAATTAAAGGTAAGGAGGGGACTTCCCTGGTGGCACAGTGGTTAAGAATCCGCCTGCCAATGCAGGGGACACGGGTTCGAGCCCTGGTCCAGGAAGACCCCACATGCTGCGGAGCAACTAAGCCCGTGCGCCACAACTACTGAGCCTGTGCTCTAGAGCCCGCAAGCCACAACTACTGAACCCGCGAGCCACAACTACTGAAGCCCACGTGCCTAGAACCTATGCTCCGCAACAAGAGAAGCCACCGCAAGGAGAAGGCTGTGCACCGCAATGAAGAGTAGATCCCGCTCACTGCAACTAGAGAAAGCCCGCGCGCAGCAACGAAGACCCAATGCAGCCAAAAATAAATAAATAAATAGATTTACTTTTCGAAAACAAAAAGGTAAGGAGGGAAAAGATCCTTTTTTTAAAAGAAAAACCCTTATTAGAAAAAGAAACTGCGTATTGTCCCATGATAATGCTGGAAGTTACTTTCTGTTTGCCTCACGGAGAGTTTTAAACTCCTCAGAGCTGCAGGTGCAACAGCCTTGGAATCCAGGGCTGCCTGGAGAAATCTCAGGGTGGAGTGAATGAGACCCAGAGGGAAGGGATTCTGAAGGTTTGCAGCCTCTTTCAGCCATGAGTCTATGTCCAGCCTATGTAGCCTGAAGTTGCACTCATCCCCAGAGCAGGTCGAGCAGTTGGCATATTCGAAAGCAGAAGATTTGTTGGCAGTGATCACTTGGAGCTCGTGGAAACAAACAAGGATATACATCTGTTATAATCAAAGATGACAGGAGTGAGTTTCTTTCTTTTTTTTTTTTTTTTTTGCGGTACGCGGGCCTCTCACTGCTGCGGCCTCTCCCGTTGCGGAGCACAGGCTCCGACGCGCAGGCTCAGCGGCCATGGCTCACGGGCCCAGCCGCTCCGTGGCATGTGGGATCTTCCCAGACCGGGGCACGAACCCGTGTCCCCTGCATTGGCAGGCGGACTCTCAACCACTGCGCCACCAGGGAAGCCCAGCAGTGATTTTCTTAAAGGTAGCTCCTGTATGAGTTTGCTAGGGCTGCCCCAACGAAGTGCCACAGCCTGGGTGGCTTCAACAACAGTTCTGGAGGCCGGAAATCCAAGATCAAAGTGTTGGCAGGGTGGTTTCCCTTGCAGCCTCTCTCCTTGGCTTGTAGGTGGCCAGCTTCTCCCTGTGCCTTCACATGGTCTTCCCTCTATGCATAGACACCAGTCACAGTGCATAGAGGCCCACCCCAGTGACCTCATTTTAATTTAGTTCCGTAAAGACGCTATCTCCAAATAAGGTAACATTCTGAGATACTGGGGGTTAGGACTCCATTATATCTATTTTGGGGGGACACAAATCAACCCATAACAGGTAGTGTTACTTATCTTCAAAGCTTCTTTATACTTAATGCTGATTTGAAAGTGACTTTTGCAACTGCATGGAACAGGCTGACAGAGACAGAGAAAGCCTTGATGAGGAAGAATGCACAGGGGGTCTGGATTAAGTCCAGAGGTGTCGGGGGTGGGCTTGCCCACACACTGAAAGGATCTGCCAGAAACCTGCTAATGACTCTAGCCTCCCGACTCCTTCGTTCTGAAGGTGTCCCCTCATGGCTTCAGCTGGGGACACCGCTGTCCTCTGAGCTTCATCTCCCTACGTTTCCGGCAGCAGCCGTGGCATCTTCCCAGACCCCCTCCTCTCAGGCTGGCATTCCTTCTTTCTCATAATATTTACACCGCCACCACTCTTCCCAAAGAGCGGCATGGCAGGCCCAGAGGGAATGTGTCGTGGGATCTGGAGCAGTCTGTCTGACCATTTTTGGTCATGATTCTGCTCAACGTTTACACAGGGCTGCCCACTTTATATAATGCACACCATCCGCATGACTGACTCCCTTCACTTGACCCTCCATGTTTGGATCCTCTCCTGCTTCAGTCTCTCTTGCGAACGTCTCCTCATCTCTGGCCCCGTAAATGCTGGAGGGCCCCAGAGCTGGGCCTGCAAAAGCTTTCCCTCTCTTTCTGTACCTGTCCCCTTGATGACCTGGCTTTAAACGACAGCAAAATGCCCACAACTCCCCAGCACACCTTTCCGAGCCTGACCTCTCCACAAACAGCCAGGCTCAGAAACGGGAGGACCAGCTCACGTCTCCTCTTGCGCATCTAATAGAGACATCACGCTCAGCTTGTCCAAACACAAACCCGGCTTTCCTCCGCAGACCGCTCCCCTGCAGTCACCAGCCTCCCTAACCTCTGACTTCAGCCTTCCACGGGCTAAGGCCACACATCCTGGTTATCTCTGACTCCCTTTCCTCTCATACCCCACGTGCAATCCAACAAGAAATGCTGTTTGCTCTGTCTTCAAAATACATCAGAATGCGAGGCGCCTCACCCCTCCCTGCTCACACCCAGTCCCAGTAGCTCCGGCTCTGCTGGATCACATGACGGCCCCCCCAACCCTCCCTGGGTCCACCCTCCCCTCCCCGCTGCTCTCCATGCAGCAGACACACTTGCACCTCTAAAAGGAGCTTCAAATACCATCGCCTGACACAGCAGGGGTGAATCACAAAAGCCTGAGGCTGAGTGGAAGAAAACACACATACAAAAGACCCGGTATCGTATGATCCCACTTATACCACGTTCATAAATGGGCAGAGGCATCTGCAGTGATGGAGGTCAGAAGGCTGCTGACGTTGGGGGTGACGGCTGGGAAGGCGCAGGGGATGGGTTTCTGAGAGGCTGCTGGCGCGGTCTAGTGATGTGGGGATTTAGGCACTTTTATCTATGTATATTATACTTACACAAAGCTTACCACGTTGCTTCTCTTTTTATCTCTCTCGTATTATTCTACCTCCTGGAACAAGGCCTGCCGCGATGTTATTCAAACACTTCCCTCCACGTTTATGCCTATGGCACATTTGTGCCACTTAACCTGCTTCCCATTTTTCTTTTCCCCTTAGCACTTCCAAGAGACGATTTAGTCATTAGTTTACGTCTCTGTCTCCTCTTCCTGGGAGCAGGGGTTTCCGCCTGTCGGCTCACTGCTCTAGCCCCAGCACCTGGAGCACAGCCGGCAGTTGCTCATTTGGTGAATGAATGAATGCTTCTGTGCTCAACAACTTCCAGCACCTTCCACCTCCTCAGAGGAGCAGCCAGAGCCCCTTCTCCCGCCCCTCTGCATGTGAGCGTGCATGCCTACACACACACACACACACACACACACACACACACACACACACACACACACACTCCTGACCTCACCTCAACGCCTTTCCCCTTCACTTTCCAGGAACAGTTCCAGCTCCTTTTCCCTCTGGGGTTTGCATTTCCTTTTCCCTCTGCCTGGAAAACTCTTCCCCAGACCCCCCTGTAGCTCACCCCCTACTTCCTCTGCTCCAAGCTTCGCTCATAAACAAGGCCTCCCCTGGAAGCCAATGTTGAAAGCATCTAGGGCCCACACGTGGCCTGCCCTGTCCATGTCTCTCTCACATCAGAAGAGGGTGGCCTCCATGATGCCAGGCTCTGGGTGACCATCTGGTGTTCACCACCTGGAACCCCAGCATGCAGGAGGCACTCCGTGACCATGTGAGGAATAAACAAACACGGGCAGTGTCCTGGGACCACCACGCTCATGTGTGAGGAGAAGTCCTGAGTTTCACCTCACATTTTGAGGGATGGAGCTCATACTTGCTCCAAGCATGGGCAGTGCCCACCCCACCAGCACCTCCTCCTACATCATGTCAGCTCCTCTTCCCAGGGGCAGACGATGGTGCCACAACTCTGCTGCCCCGGGACGGGCTGCTCCTCCAAACCACTAATGAACACTGCCCTGCTTGAAGGCGCTCAGACCTGAGATTCCTGGCAGTGCCCCCAAGGAGTGCCACCAGGCCCACATTCCACAATCTCTCTGACTACATGCCCTTTTAAATGAACATATGCATCTTTACAACTCCAAATGAATAAAAAGAAGCTTTTACAATTTTAAAACCATACCATGTGCTACTCAAACATAAAAAGGGCCAACTGTTGATACATACCTCACAGTGGCTGCAGCTCACATGCATCTGGCTAAGTGAAGAGGCCAGACTCACAGGGGAATGTACTGGAGAATCAACTTCCAGAATGGCGGCATGAGGATATTGATGAACTCACTTTCCCTCCAGAATAGCAAAAATGCAGGCTAAGCAACTAAAACCAACAATTTAAGAACTCAGATAATGAACCACAGCCACAGAATGAACTGAAAAATCATCTCTCCAAGAGAAGTAATGGAACTTAGCAAGATGGCAGGGCTGTGCTGGTTTAACGTGGGCTGTGACCATCTTCTCTCCCTCTCCAGCAGCCCTGCAGGTGGCCAGCAGATCTGAAGCTTCTGAAGCTCTGTTCAAAGTGCCATCCCATAGTCACTATTTTGTCTGGACTTGCGGCACTCTGGGAAATCTCTAGGTTTCACTCAGAGGTGGGCTGGCCTGGGGTCGTGGGGAGGGTGGCAGGTGGTGTCTGCCCCTGGAGCGTTATGCAAACAACAACAAGCTGCTGGCAACACTTCAGCTGCCTAATGCTGTGACTACAACAGCAGTAAACTTGAGCCCAGCCCAGGATTTAAAAGGAAATCCAGGGCCTCCCTGGTGGCGCAGTGGTTGAGAGTCCGCCTGCCGATGCAGGGGATACGGGTTCGTGCCCCGGTCTGGGAGGATCCCATATGCCGCGGAGTGGCTGGGCCCGTGAGCCGTGGCCGCTGGGCCTGCGCGTCCGGAGCCTGTGCTCCGCAACGGGAGAGGCCACAACAGTGAGAGGCCCGCGTACCGCAAAAAAAAAGAAAAAAAAAAAAAAAAAAGGAAATCCAGGAGAACTAGAGGACTTCAGGGCACTTCAAAAGCGCTGATGTATTTCCAGGGTCAAAAAGTCTGTGCACACATGGAAGGCTATGCACATGCCCAAGGAACACCTGCAAAAGGAGAAGACACCAGTCCCTCATCTCTGGTGCAACCAAGAAGTGGCGGCTAATGTACACCTGAAACGAACACGACAATGTAAATCAACTATACTCCAATAAAAATTTTTAAAAAAGAAGTGACAGCTAATGCTGATGTCTGATGGCATGCCTTCTCACGAGATCCCCTGGGCAAAAAGTGCAAGAAAATCTCATGACCAGTGGCTGGCTAATCACACAACCATACTGACTGAGATGTCATCCCTAGGAATCAAGCCTTAAAAATGTAAGAGATCTTATGTTAAGTGTTCTTACCACACACACACAAAATAACAATAAGTATAACCACAACAATAAATAAAGAGGGCACGAGGAAACTTGTGCAGATGGACATGTTTATGGCATATAGACTGTGGTGATGGTTTCGTAGGCTTATATTTCTCTCCAAACTTATCAAGTTGTATATACTAAATATGTACAGCTTTCTGAATGTCAATCATACCTCTATAAAGTGGTTTAAAAAACGAAAATAACTTAAAAAATAATAGATAACTCAGTGGTCATACATTAGAGGGAATACAGAAACTTCAGAAGTAGTAAAGGAAAGCTGCAAATAAATGAACAGTAATAGAAAAAACACCAACAATATCCAAAATGAAACAAAAACAAAACCACAGCAGCAACAAAAAACTTTGAAGGGCTTGAAGAATTTGCTACCAGTGTTGTTGAAACAATATGTAAAATGACCAGTTTAAAACAAAGAACTACAAAGACACGTGAGGAAAGAAGAAAGTTTGCCACATACACCGGAAGGAAAAAAACACCCAACAGAAAAGGGAGCCCCTGAGGAACCAACCCAATAAATATGTTCAAAGAACTAAAGAAAAGAATATCTAAAGAATTAAGGGGACTCAAAATGGATTAAAGACCTAAATGTAAGCCCAGACACTATCAAACTCTTAGAGGAAAACATAGGCAGAACACTCTGTGACATAAATCACAGCAAGATCCTTTTTGACCCACCTCCTAGAGAAATGGAAATAAAAACAAAAATAAACAAATGGGACCTAATGAAACTTCAAAGCTTTTGCACAGCAAAGGAAACCATAAACAAGACCAAAAGACAACCCTCAGAATGGGAGAAAATATTTGCAAATGAAGCAACTGACAAAGCATTAATCTCCAAAATTTACAAGCAGCTCATGCAGCTCAATATCAACAAAACAAACAACCCAATCCAAAAATGGGGAGAAGACCTAAATAGACATTTCTCCAAAGAAGATATACAGATGGCCAACAAACACATGAAAGAATGCTCAACATCATTAATCATTAGAGAAATGCAAATCAAAGCTACAATGACATATCATCTCACACCGGTCAGAATGGCCATCATCAAAAAATCTACAAACAATAAATGCTGGAGAGGGTGTGGAGAAAAGGGAACCCTCCTGCACTGTTGGTGGGATTGTAAATTGATACAGCCACTATGGAGAACAGTATGGAGGTTCCTTAAAAAACTACAAATAGAACTACCATACGACCCAGCAATCCCACTACTGGGCATATACCCTGAGAAAACCATAATTCAAAAAGAGTCATGTACCAAAATGTTCATTGCAGCTCTATTTACAATAGCCAGGACACGGAAGCAACCTAAATGTCCATCATCGGATGAATGGATAAAGAAGATACAGTACATATAAACAATGGAATATTACTCAGCCATGAAAAGAAACAAAATTGAGTTATTTGTAGTGAGGTGGATGGACCTAGAGTCTGTCATACAGAGTGACGTAAGTCAGAAAGAGAAAAACAAATACAGTATGCTAACACATATATATGGAATCTAAAACAAAAAAAGGTCATGAAGAACCTAGGGGTAAGATGGGAATAAAGACACAGACCTACTAAAGAATGGACTTGACGATATGGAGAGGGGGAAGGGTAAGCTGTGACAAAGTGAGAGAGTGGCATGGACATATATACACTACCAAACGTAAAATAGATAGCTAGTAGAAAGCAGCCACGTAGAACAGGGAGATCAGCTCGGTGGTTTGTGACCACCAAGAGGGGTGGGATAGGGAGGGTGGGAGGGAGGGAGATGCAAGAGGGAAGAGATATGGGAACATATGTATATGTATAACTGATTCACTTTGTTATAAAGCAGAAACTAAAACACCATTGTAAAGCAATTATACTCCAATAAAGATGTTAAAAAAATTAAGGGGAATTACAACAAATGTATTTCAATAAATAGAGAATATCAATAAAGTGACAGAAATTTAAAAACTCAAATAGAAATTCTACAGTTTAACGTACAATAACTGAAATTCACCAGGTGGGCTCAACAACAAATTTGAGATGGTAGAAGAGAGAATCAGTGAACTGGAAGACAGTTTACTGTTTTTACTGGGATAGAGATTGTACAGTCTGTAAAGAAGAAAATAAAACAAATGAAGAAAAATAACAGAGCCTAAGAGACCTGTAGGACACTATCAAAAGTACCAACACATACATAATGGGAGTCTAGAAGAAGAGAAAGGCAGAAAAAATACCTGAAGAAATAGTAACCAAACACCAAATTTGATTAAAAGTATTAACTTGCACACTTAAGAAACTCAAGGAACTGTAGGTAGGGTAAGCTCTAAGATATCCACAACTAAGCACATCATAAACAAACTGCTGAAAAATAAAGAATATTAAAAGCAGCAAGAGAAGTGACTCATATGTACAAGGGATTCTCAGTAAGATTAAGAGCTGACTTCTCATCAGAAACCCAGTGTGATGACATATTTAAAGTGTTGGGGAAAACAGACCATCAGCCAAGAGTTCTATGTCTAGCTAAACTCTTCTTCAAAAATGAAGAATTTAGGTCACTTCCAAACAAACAACAAAAAAAAGCGAAAATGTGTTATTAGCAGACTGCCCTACAGGAAAGAGTAAAGGGAGTCATTCAATATGAAGTGAAAGAACACTGGAAGGAATTCTAATTTATACAAGAAAATAAAACAGTACCAGGAAGGTAACTTCATAGATACTATGAAAGACAATATAAACATATTTTTGTTTGTAACTCTTTTCTTCTCCTATTTGTTTTAAAAGACTACTGCATAGGGCTTCCCAGGTGGCGCAGTGGTTGAGAGTCCGCCTGCTGATGCAGGGGACACGGGTTCGTGTCCCGGTCCGGGAAGATCCCACGTGCCTCGGAGCGGCTGGGCCCGTGAGCCATGGCCGCTGAGCCTGCGCATCCGGAGCCTGTGCTCCACAACGGGAGAAGCCACAGCACGGAGAGGCCCACGTACCGCAAAAAAAAAAAAAGAAAAAGAAAAAAAAAAGACTACTGCATAAAACTATAATTATATAATGGTGTCAATGGACTTAAAACATATAAAGATATAATTTGTATGATACTAATAGTTCATAGAAGAGAAGAGAGAAGACTGATATGCTGGAGCAAATTATCTACGTTTGAAATTAAGTTAGTATTAATCTGAACTAGATTTATTTAAAGTAACATGATAATAGTAATCCTTACAGCAACCACTATGAAAATAATTTTCATAGAGAGAGAGAATATAAAGGAATTTAAAGTACACTAGGAACTATCTGTTTAACATAAAAAATGTAGGAATCAAGGAACAGAGGAACAATAAAGGTATGACATATAGAAAACAAGTAGCAAAATGACAGAACTAAAACCTACCTTATCAGTAATTAAATTAAGTACAAATGGATTAAAAGGACAAATCAAAACACAGAAATTCACAGAATGGGTTAAAAAATTATCTGTCTACAAGAGACATTTCATATTAAAAAACACAAATAAGCTGAAAGGATATATCATGCCAACAGCGATCATAAAAAAGTTGAAATGGCTATACTAGTATCAGACAAAATAAAGTACAAGACAAAAGTCATTACTAGAAACAAAGAAGGACATTTTATAATGATAAGCTGGTCAACCCATCAATCTTTATAAATGTATATGCACCTAACAACAAAGCCCCAAAATACACAAAACAAAAACTTACAGAAATAAAGGGAAACATAGAAAATTCAAAAATAATAACCGGAGACTTCAATATTCCACTTTCAATAATGGATATAAGAACTAGGCAAGGGCTTCCCTGGTGGCACAGTGGTTGAGAGTCCGCCTGCCAATGCAGGGGACACGGGTTCGAGCCCTGGTCCGGGAGGATCCCACATGCCGTGGAGCAGCTGGGCCTGTGCACCATGGCTGCTGAGTCTGTGCTCTGGAGCCCGCAAGCCGTGACTGCTGAGCCCGTGTGCCACAACTACTGAGGCCTGCACGCGTAGAGCCGGTGCTCTGCAACAAGAGAAGCCACCGCAATGAGAAGCCCGCACACCGCAACAAAGAGTAGCCCCCGCTTGCCACAATGAGAGAAAGCCCGGACACAGCAACAAAGACCCAATGTAGCCAAAAAAAAAAAAAAAAATTAAATAAATAAAATTTAAAAATAAAAGAACTAGGCAAATGAGCAAGGAAATAGAAGATTAAACAATACTACAAACCAATTAGACCTAATACTATAGAACATTCCACCTCAACTGTAGGACACATTCTTCTCAAGCTTACACAGAACATTCTACAGGATAGACCATATTCTAGGCCATACAATAGGCCTTAATAAATTTAAAAGGATTAAAATCATGTAAAGAATATTCTCTAACAAAAGAATGAAACTAGAAATTAATAAAAGAAGAGGGGCTTCCCTGGTGGTGCAGTGGTTAAGAATCTGCCTGCCAATGCAGGGGACATGGGTTCGAGCCCTGGTCCGGGAAGATCCCACATGCCGCGGAGCAATTAAGCCCATGTGCCACAATTACTGAGCCTGCGCTCTAGAGCCTGTGAGCCACAACTACTGAACCTGCGAGCCACAACTACTGAAGCCCACGTGCCTAGAGCCCGGGCTCCACAGCAAGAGAAGCCACTGCAATGAGAAGCCTGCCCACCTCATTGAAGAGTGCCCCTGCTCGCCGCAACTAGAGAAAGCCTGTGCGCAGCAACGAAGACCCAACACAGTAAAAAATAAATCAATAAAATAAACAAATTTTTAAAAATAAATAAATAAAAAAAGAAAATTTGGGAAATTCACAAATATGTGGAAATTAAACAAAACATACCTAAATAACCAATGAGTCACAGAAGAAATCACAATGGAGATAAGAAAATACTTCGAGATAAACAAAAATGAAACACAACATAACAAAACTTATGGAGTAGACCTAAAGAAGTGCTTACAGATAATTTTATAGCTTTAACTATCTATATTAAAAAAGAAGATCTCAAGGAGATCTCAAATCAATAACTTAATTTTACACCTTAAGGACTTATAAAAACAAGAGCAAACTACACACAAACCTAGCAGAAGAAGGGAAAGAATCAAGATTAAAGCAGAAAATTTATGGTTAATAATAAATAAAATTATTATTTTATTTAAAATAGAGAATAGAAAAACAATAGAGAAAATCAATAAAACAATAAGTTGCTTCTTTGAAAAGATAAAAACAATGGACAACCTTTAGCTAGGGTGACCAATAAAAAGAGGAGAAATCCCAAATTATTAAAATCAGAAATGAAAGAGAGGACATTACTAACCTTACAGAGATAAAAAGAACTATAAGAGAATACTGTGAACAGTTGTGCGCCAACAAATTAGATAATGTCGATGAAATTGACAAATCCCTACTGAAACATAAGTGCTGAAACTGACTCAAGAAGAAAGAGAAAATCTGAATAGACCTATAACAAGTAAAGAGATTTGATTAGTAATCAAAAAACTTCCCACAGAGAAAAAGCATAAGACCAGATGACTTCTCTGGTGAACTCTACTGTACATTTTGAGAAGACTTAATACCAATCCTTCACAGACTCAGAAAACCAAAGAGGGGAGACTTTCCAAACCAATCTATGAGACAGTATTACCCTGATACAAAACCAGAAAAACACGTCACAAGAAAACAAAACTAAACATCAATATCTCTTATGAATACAGATGAAAAAGTTTTCAAGAAAATACAGCATATCTTCTTTGGAGACTTGTCTATTCCCACTAGCACAT
This sequence comes from Mesoplodon bidens, assembly GCF_964165515.1. NCBI lineage: Eukaryota > Metazoa > Chordata > Mammalia > Artiodactyla > Ziphiidae > Mesoplodon > Mesoplodon bidens. The sequence continues at coordinate 97,321,291 of NC_138162.1, read as the reverse complement.
GGAATTTGAGAATCCAGAAATGACCCAAGTATATATGGAAATGGCGATTAGAAACAGGCGGTTTTTCAACTAAATGGGAAGGAATCCACACCTGGTTGGGATAGGACAGTCACTGAAAGCTGCAACTCTGTAACCTTTCATGAAAAAGTAAATTCTGGCTGATCAAAGACTTAAGCATATAATATGAAACCAAGAGTCAAGTATTTGCTTAAGAATATGAAGCGCTGAAGGACACGAGAGTTTGCAAATAAATTCAAATGGCTAATAAGTCTATGAAAAGACTCAACACCACAGTGTTAACTCAACAAAGGCGAACTGAAATGGGAGACTTATGTTCACATGTCACATTGGAAAGGAAAGGAAGCAGGCACTCCTTGTCTGGCCTAAGGCATGAAGAGCTCCTCAGAATCTCTGCCACAGCACGTGTCCATCTCCCCAAACCAATCAGGTCCCTGTGCAGCAATTCCACAGTCAGGAGCTTATCCTCCAGGTACTCTACAGGTGCAAAGTCACAACTCTAAGGATGCTTGTTCCAGCCCTTGCTGTCGCAGGAGAAGATGGGAGATACCCAAATCCTGATAGAGCCAGTATTGGTCTGACACAGAATGGTGAAATGTAATAGGTAATAATAAACGTGGTACATAAATAATAATGATAGCAATTGTCACAAGTTTTAAGCCCTTAACCGGTGCTGGGCGCCAAACCCTTCTCATGGATTATTTGTCTAACCCTCAAAGGACCCTGTGAGCTCCTATGGTCACCCCCAATCACTGATAAGAATTTTAAATGTCTATATTTCGGGATTGCAGCATGAAGTAAATCTGTGTATAAGATGCAGAAAGATGATGAAGACGGACTCAGGTGTGAGCAAAGCAAGATAAAACTGACTGTACACAGCCACTCCTGATCACACACAGGCTGCTGACCTATTTACAGTTGCTGAAGCTACATAAGAAATGGATCACTTTGGAGGGGGAAACAGGGTGAGCCTGTGTCTGAATTGTTTTAGTACACTCAGCCTTCTCCTTTTCAGAACAAAAAAACAAACAAACAAAAAATCACCTAATTTTTTTTAGAGTAAAACAAAATACTTCACATTGGAAATTCTTTGGTTTTTTAAAAGATGTTAACAATTTAACAAATTATATAACAAAATACCTACTGCACAAAAAGAGATGAAGCTGTACTGAGAATTTCCCTGCATGCCCCTCCCCCATGCATTTGAAACAACTTGAAGATAGAGTCTTTATATTCTATTTCCTGAATATCTTCCACTGCAGTGGATACCACTGCATGATGTCTAACTTCTTCAACAAAAAAGCAAGGATTCTGCAACACCAAAGAGTATTGTAGTATTAATATTGAACAGATTAAAGCAATATAAACCATTGCTAGTGGTTATCATAAAAATGCACATAATTGCCAACTGTGATTCTTTTCTCTAAATTACTGTCTTTGTCTTTTCTAAGCTTTTCCTCTAAGGAAAGAATTTATTGAAAGAATTAAGTTAGCAATCATATCACCAGACACTACTTATTTCCCCTATAAAAAGGGACATTTTTCAATACATTGTTTTACCTAATTGAGACTCTTAAACTCATAAATCATGGTTGTTTCAGGCTTTTCTTTTAGGCTTTTTTATTTTCACAGCCAGAAGCCCTAAACTAATCAATCATGGAATAATGTCATGGGTAATTACCACGGGGGGTGACTTGCCTTTTCTGTCTCTAGAGGCCCCAGGTGTCTCTCAGCTTGGTATTTTTAAAGCACTTTTGCTTTAACAACCAAATGGCACCAGGGAACCTCTCTCTCCATCATTATCACAAAAATACACATGAAGGTACACATGCAGGACACCCAGGAAACAGGCACACACACATGACTCAGGGACTCAGGGGATCCCCACGGCTCCATCCTCACAGCTTTACACTCTCAGTAATCTTAAACCATTGCATTTGGAGGAAAATGTGACCTGATGAAGAGAACAAGGTAGGCTGACACCTCCCCTAGCACACAGATGGGGGCTGACATCCCTGGCTCTCCTTCCTTGTCCAGGAAAATGGGAGCACAAGATGCCTCCGATCAAATCTAGCCCTGTGTCCCACTTTCCTCAAGCATAACTCAGAGGAAATCCTATTTCTTCTCATAATGTATCTGTGGGGCTAGGTAGACTTTGGGATACAGGAAGGAGAGAGAGACTGCAAGCCAGAGAAAATAAAATCCCCTCCCTGGCTCAACCGTGGGTAATTTCACATGAACAAAACACGTTTTAGGGGGTAGATCTGCTTATGAAAGAATTTTTCAAACAGAACAATCAAGTTAAAAGATCAATTCCTCTCTCTCTCTCACACACACACACACCCAAATACACACACACACACACACACACACCTCTCTCACGTTAATTTTGTATTTTTCCTTTTCATTTTGGGGGCCCGCATGTGAGAGGGGTAGAGGAAGTTGTAACAAACCTCTTTTCTATTTCCCGTTCCAATTCCCTTTCCACCCTTCCAGAGCTTATATCTTTTCTTTACTCTAGTAGTTCTCAATGGATAAAACGGATTTTGCGCCCAGGGGACATCTGGCAACCCCTGGAGACATTTTTGACTTTCAGATGGGGGCCACCCTTGACGTCTAAGGGGTCGAGGCCAGGGACGCTGTTGAACACCCTCAACGCACAGGGCAGTCACCACCGCAAAGATTTACTGGGCCCCAAATGTCAAGAGTGTGATGCTGAGAAGCTCTGCTCAACTCCAGGCTACCTTCTATGTTCCTGCACATTCTCAGTTTTGAGTCAGCAAGCCTGAGAACTGAAATGAAATTTAGATAACATCTCCTCCAGCCTTGCTCGTCCTTGTTCGCATTCCACATACAGAAACTGAGCCCTCAAAAGATGGGCCTTAGAAAAGCCCAATCTTACAGTCAGATGCCCATGCAAATCCTGCCCGTCACTTATGAGCTTTGAACTGGGGGCAAGAGAAATGGCCCACAGGCAACTCCATCTCCCTAAATGCAGGATGGCAGTAGGAGGCCTCACTGTCTGGGGTGCCGATTTGACGAGATTCAGGCCAAACTTCTCCGACTGTGTTTCGCATGCCTTACACGGAAGTCAATAAATGCTTACTCTTGGTACATGACTTTTTTTGAATTATGGTTTTCTCAAGGTATATGCCCAGTAGTGGGATTGCTGGGTTGTACGGTAGTTCTATTTGTAGTTTTATATATAGAATCTAAGGGGGAAAAAAAAAGGTCATGAAGAACCTAGCAGTAAGACGGGAATAAAAACACAGATCTACAAGAGAATGGACTTGAGGATATGGGGAGGGGGAAGGGTAAGCTGTGACGAGGTGAGAGAGAGGCATGGACATATATACACTACCAAATGTAAAGTGGATAGCTAGTGGGGAAGCAGCTGCATAGCACAGGGAGATCAGCTAGTTGGTTTGTGACCACCTAGAGGGGTGGGATAGGGAGGGTGGGAGGGAGGGAGACACAAGAGGGAAGAGATATGGGAACATATGTATATGTATAACTGATTCACTTTGTTATAAAGCAGAAACTAACACACCATTGTAAAGCAATTATACTCCAATAAAGATGTTTAAAAAAAAATCAATAAATAAATGCTTACTCTTTTTTTTTCCATCTGTCACCCTTTTTCTAATTCTTCCTCCTCTTCCAACTCAGTTGGGAGATGTCCCTGAGGCCAGGTGAAGCCTGTGGGTCACTGTGAATGTCTTCTAGGCCAAGGTCACGGCTCCTTCCTCCATGAGATGGCCCTACGGCGCCTGGCGCCGGCACCAGCACCAATACCCAGCACAGCACCAGAACCAGCACCCACACCAGTACCCAGCACCAGCACGCAGCAACAGGTATTCCTGACCTGGGCCCCCTCAGCAGGGAGAGGTGGTAACTGAGAGGGGAAGGAGTGGGCAGGACCAATCTTGGGGCCTCGCTTTCCTTCTCTGTGACACTGGCCATGTTTCTATTTGTTTCTCATACTCATTTGGCTTCTCAGACAGTGACATCATGGCAGGTGTTGCCGTCATCAGTGTGTTATACAGCACCCACGGGCTAGCCCCCTCTTGGTACCCCCACTATGGTCACAGAGAAAGGTGGGGACGGTACTGCTGGCTACAGAGACTTGGGTTACCCAGATATTGGAACTACGGGAGGAAACATGTGTCCTTACACAAGGGTAGGAATAACTTCGTGGTCTCACCTTCCTGTGTTTTCCCACTGCAATAAAGATGCAAACATGAAACGCAAGGAAGGTCAGTGAGACTGCAACGCAGGCTGGACGGTGAAGGAGACACAGAAGGAGGCAAAGGGGCCAGGGGCTCACGCTGTGGACACACCAGCTCCAACACACAACCCCAACCTGCAAACCCTTTCCAAGCTGGTTTCATACTTCGTGAGTAGACCACCGTAAAGTTCACGGCCATGTTTCCAAAGAGACTCATTATTTATGCAAGCAAGCCTTTCTCCCAGGTGCACTGGCTTACCAACAGTAAGGAGCTCCTAACGGGCCACAGCCCTGTTTAAAATAAGCACCAAAACAGGGCTTCCCTGGTGGCGCAGAGGTTGGGAGTCCGCCTGCCGGTGCAGGGGACGCGGGTTCGTGCCCCGGTCCGGGAAGATCCCACATGCCGCGGAGCGGCTGGCCCCGTGAGCCATGGCCGCTGAGCCTGCGCGTCCGGAGCCTGTGCTCCGCAACGGGAGACACCCCAGCGATGAGAGGCCCGCGTACCGCAAAAAAAAAAAAAAAAAAAAAAAAAAAAACCAGGCACCAAAACAGACGCCAAGTCTAACACCATGTAAAAGTCGAGGGGAGTAAAGGTCTGGAATCTCTCCATCCTGGAGGGTTAAGTTTGGCCAAAATGGAGATGTCAGACCAAGGCATCCAATGAGGCAGCTGCTGAAACTCCGCACACCAGCAGCCTACACAGGAAACTGGATCACACCCCCACCCGCCTCGCTGCTCCTCCCATCTTTACTCTCACGTGTGAAGAACGTAAAGCATAGAAGAGTTTAGATAAACTGGGCCCGGACATCTATGACAAGTCTACTGAGCACAGACGCATCCCTTAGAGGAGGCTAGGCAGTCACGGGGTCCCCACGCAGCTCTGCCTTCCTGAGGATGCTGAGGACGGCCTGAACACAGGAAGCACCCCGTAAGTAAGATCTGCAGAGCAGGGTGCCGGATATGGGCTGAAAAGCTTTCAGGTTATCCTCTCTCCAAGCTCCTTTTGGACATGACTGTCCCCAAGACCTCGTGCTAAAAGGGGAAGTGAATTAGGAGAGACCCTGAGAAAGTCTAGATGGCAGCTGTCATGAGGGAAAGATGACAGCAAGCGTCCCGGGGTGGATACATTCTCCTCGTTGAGGACAGAAGCGGTGCCCTCCCAAGCCATGCTGCTGCCTACACGGGGAGAAGGAGCAGCGTCCGCTGGGGAAGGCACTGGAGGGGCGAACAGGCCAACCGGAGAAGCCTGTCAGAGGTGAGGGCCCCTGTGGTGTGCAGGAGGGCTAGAAAAAGATGGACTGGAAAAAGAAGGCAGAGCTCCAGTGCTGCTGTGATGTGTCCAAAATCCCAGAAGCCATCTTACCTGCTGACAGGTGGAGTGTCGCCAGGTCCTAAGGGGCGGGGCCTTGGGGCTCCACCACCAAGTCCTGAATGACAAGCGCACAAAAAGAGCTAAACTACTGCTGACAGGCTGCTGAAAGGAGTTAGCTCTTTCAGTTGACCTGAAGGTCAAGTGGATGAAACTTTGCCATAGAAAACCATCCCAGAAAATGATGGTCCACGTGTATGTCTCTGGCCTGTGAGTGGCCCACAAAACAAAGCTCACCTGACATTTAAAAACTGTGATGGTTTTCCCCATCACCTGGCAAAGACCACGAGGCTAGGTCACACAATGGCCAGGCCAGGCTGAGGGAGGGTGGAGACACGGCGGGAGGTGTATAACTGGGACGAACTCCACACAGGACCATGACCTGGATCCGTCACTAACAAAGGCACATACCTGTGACCCAACAATTCCACCCATAGGAAATGTGTCCTACAAAATGAACCCACGTGTATGTGAAATGGTATGTGGACACGGTTATTCACTGAAGCACCGGGTTTTGGTTTCTGTTCTGTTTGCATTTTCACTGACTTTTACTTTGTCTTTTGGTGTCCAGGTCTGTGCATTTTAACACAATAGATTCACTTCATCACAACCATAGTCAATTTATAGAAGAGTCTCATCACCCAAAAAACTCTTCTCATGCTCTCCCTCTACAGTCACACCCACACCACACCATACACACACACGCACACACACCAGACTTTTTTCTCCATCACTATAGTTGTATCTTTTTGAGAAAAATGGAATCACACAGTATGTACCTGAAGGGGATTAGAACATGCCACCCCCAAATACGCCACTTTGGCATAAGAATGATTTTGAGCTGAAGATAACTGGGAAACAGCAGAGACAGGAAGAGCTCTCTGCCCTCCCCCATCTGCCTAAAAGCAGAACATAAATTTCTCTTTGTGAAGGTGTCCCCATCTCTCAGACCATGAAGGGAAGAACAAACCCTTGTCGCCATAGATACAGGTGGCACCAAGATGAATCTGCATAAACAAATCTTACTAAATAACCCTTACCTACCATTAGTTTCCCACATATATTTCCTAGTCACTTCCTCACAATCTACCACCCCTAGAAACCCAAACCTCTTTCCTTTGTCTAATCATGTCTCCACAATTTATCATCCTTTGTTTATATGGTATATAAGCACCCAAGCGTGACCACGTCTTTGAGTTTTCACTTTTTTTCTGTGATGTCGTCGTGCACATAAAAATGTCAACATCAGTAAAGTCAGTATGCCTTTTCTCCTGTTGCCTTCTGTCGGTTTAATTCCCAGGCTCCAGTCACCGAATCTAAGAGAGCAGAAGAAGTTCTTTTCCTCCCCTACATAACTTTTTGAAACTGGCTCCTTTCACTCAACAGAATGCCTTTGAGAGCCATCTAATTTGGTGCCTGTAGAGATAGTTATTTCCTCTTTTTTGAAAAACAGTATTCCATGATATGGATGGACCACAGTTAGTTTATCCATTCATTCACTGAAGGACATCTGCGCTATTTCCAGTTTGGGGCTATTTCAAATAAAGCTGCTAAGAACATCTGTAGACAGGTTTTTGTGTGAACATAAGTTTCCATTCTCTGGGTAGCAGCCAAGAGCCTGAGTGTCTACTCTGAGGTAATCCCTTTGGACCAGCCCTCTCACACTTTAATGAGCATACAAACCACCCAAAGAGCTTTTTAAGTGCAGATTCTGACTCTGTGGGGCGGGGCCCAGGATTTTGCATTCCAAACAGCTCCCAGGCAATGTGATGCTGCTGGTGTGTGGGCCACTAAGAGCAGTGAGGTCTTGGCTTCCAGGCAGAGAGGGCTGTGCCCCAGGATGCCCTTTCAGGTAACCAGAAGTTAAGACTGGCAGCTCAAACGTTGGAGAGGGTGCAGAGAAAAGGGAACACTCTTCCACTGTTGGTGGGAATGTAAATTGATACAGCCACTATGGAGAACAGTATGGAGGTTCCTTAAAAAACTAAAACTAGAAATACCATATGATCCAGCAATCCCACTACTGGGCATATACCCTGAGGAAACCATAATTCAAAAAGAGTCATGTACCGCAATGTTCACTGCAGCACTATTTACAATAGCCAGGACATGGAAGCAACCTAAGTGTCCATCAACAGATGAATGGATAAAGAAGATGTGGCACATATATACAATGGAATATTACTCAGTCATAAAAAGAAGCGAAACTGAGTTATTTGTAGTGAGGTGGATGGGCCCAGAGTCTGTCATACAGAGTGAAGTAAGTCAGAAAGAGAAAAACAAATACCATATGCTAACACGTATATATGGAATCTAAAAAAAAAAAAAAAAGAATGGTTCTGAGGACAGGAATAAAGATGCAGACATAGAGAATGGACTTGAGGACACAGGGAGGGGCAAGGGTAAGCTGGGACAAAGTGAGAGAGTGACATGGACATATATACACTACCAAACGTAAAATAGATAGCTAGTGGGAAGCAGCCGCATCGCACAGGGAGATCAGCTCAGTGCTTTGTGACCACCTGGAGGGGTGAGATAGGGAGGGTGGGTGGGAGACGAAAGAGGGAGGGGATATGGGGATAGATGTATACATATAGCTGATTCACTTTGTTATACAGCAGAAACTAACACACCACTGTAAAGCAATTATACTCCAATAAAGATGTTATAAAAAAAAAAAGACTGGCAGCCGTCATCAGGTCCTTTGATTGGTCAACAAAGCCCATCACAAATAAACTTTCCCTTAATTTGGAGGGTTTTAGGTGGGGCACACTATCGGCATTTATATTACCCACCTGAGCCCTGCAGGCATTTAAGTTTGAGACCCCTGCTGAGCCTCACCCAGGGGCAGAAGAAACTACTTTTTTAGCCCAAGGATGTAAGGGCAGCACTTTCTCTGTGCAGTGTAGCTTCTTCAAAGGCCATCAAAACACAGGCAACTTCGACTGTGGTGCTTGGCAGAGAGAGAAAGAAGGGAGAGGGGCAACAGAGAGGGAAGGGCTCACAAAACATCTATGAATTAGCGCCAGAAACACCTCCCCTTTTGCCCATGGGAAATGGACTGAATCCAGCCCGAGTGGGCGATGTGTGCCAGGAGAGCCCAGGTGGAAAGAATGTGAGGTTTTCCTGATTTCCCTGACCACCAGGGAAGCGAAGGAACCACCCGGAGCAATGACTCAGGGGAAAAGCTCAGAGTGTTCCAGGGCCATGCAGGGACGCTGACTCATGAAGACTTGAAGGAACTGACCAGAAAATGGGCAAAGAACAAAAACAGGCATTTCACCAAAGAAGATATACAAATGGTCAACAGACACATGCAAAGATCACTAATCATTAGAGAAATGCAAGCAAACCCACGAAATACCACTTGACAGAAAATAACAGGTTTTGGTGAGGATGTGAGAAATCGGAACCCTTGTGCACTGTTGGTGGGAATGTAAAATGGTACAGTTGCTGTGGAAAACAATATGGTGGTTCTACGAAAAATTGAAAATATAATTGCTAAATGATCCAGCAATTCCACTTCTGAAAGCAGGGTTGTGAAGGGATATTTGTACACCTGTGTTCACAGGAGCATTATTCACAATAGCCAAAAGGTAGAGGCAACCCAAGTGTCCATCAATGGATAAATGGATAAACAAAATGTAGTACATCCATACAACAAAACATTATTCAGCCTTAAAAAGGAAATTCTGACACACGCTACAACATAGATAACATGAGGACATCATGTTGAGTGAAATAAACCAGTCACAAAAAGACAAATATTATATGATTCATGTGAAGTATCTAGAGCAATCAAATCCATAGAAACAGAAAGCAGAAAGACGGTTCCCAAGGGCCAGGGAGGGGGGAAATGGGGAGTTGTTTAAGGGGTACTGAGTTTCAGTTTTGCAAAATGAAAAAGTTTTGGAAGTTGGTTGCACAACAATGTGAATATACTTAACACGACTGAACTGTACACTCAGAAATGGTTAAGATGCTAAATTTTATGTTGTGTTTTTAATCACCATTAAAAACAAATCCACGCAAGCTAGATGAGAACTCCAGAGAAGGACCCAGTGGGCTGCTGGAGGGACACCCACGTAGAAGGCTCCAAGTGGAGAAACGCCCTACATGCATGTCCTCTGTGGGACCACATGCCACACCTGGGTGAACACGAATGTGTATCCACTCAGGACCGTCTGGAGCCTTGCACACAAAGCTAAGTGATCTGTACTTTCCATGGAGCCTCAGTCACTTTCAAGAATTATTCTGACTAAAGGCTTCACAGATGCCTTTAGAATCTCCCTGAGTCAGGGAGTGGGCTTCAGGGTCCATGTCATACACTGTTTGGGATCTCTTCTCTGGGTGAAAACATTTTAGATTTTATTTTAGTTTTATTTTTATTTTTTTATTTATTTTTTTTGCGGTATGCGGGCCTCTCACTGTTGTGGCCTCTCCCGTTGTGGAGCACAGGCTCCGGACATGCAGGCTCAGAGGCCATGACTCATGGGCCCAGCCGCTCCGCGGCATGTGGGATCTTCCCGGACCGGGGCACGAACCCATGTCCCCTGCAACGGCAGGCAGACTCCCAACTACTGCGCCACCAGGGAAGCCCAGATTTATTTTTAATTGACTGACCCCATGGAGGCTATCACCACCAGAAACAGTCATTTCTAAACGTCTGATGTCAGGAGAGCTCCTTGTGGCTCAGTCTGCACATCTGGAGATGGGAACAATACCAATTGCACCCACCTCTGCAAGCGTGCGGGAGCAGGGCTGGACCCCACTGTGAGCCTTGCCTAACTCAGTGATCACGGTGGAAAGCACTTAATAACATCTTTGTCTTGTGAAAGATTTTTATTCTAAACTGGAAAATCTCATGCTTGTGCCCTAAGGAAAACAAAACTGAAGGAATGAGGGGCTGACTTCTCGGAAATGCCTGATTTATTTCTATATTTATATTTTGATACATTATTTATTTATACATAGGTAGATAGATAAATAGATAGATTCTATCCATTTTCTAAATGATAGGGAGTTGGTCAGGGATTGCCTCCTATCACCAACCTCGGGAACTTTTGCTTACGGTTTCCAGAGACACCAACAAGAAAGTGACCCAGGTCGGGCTGGTCTTGAAAAATAAGCTGTATTGAGCTCTGTTTGTATGACTGGACTGGTTTTGTCTGCTCGGGGAACTTCCAAGTTAGTCTCTGTTTGTTTTTTGATTTTAACTGACTCTGAATTCTCTCCTCTTTACATTCCCTGCCCTTAAATACAGCCTATCCCAGACCCTCAGCGGACTCGTCTGTAGCTTGCTTGTAGCGTTTGTGTGCCAAACTGCAATTCCTCTGCTGTTCCCAAAGAAACTCATCTTTCTGACAATTTTGAGCTGGCGTCAGTCTACCTCTTTGTTTAGGTCAACACTGCCTTTGCCTGCTCTGTCCTCTGTCTTCCTACAACCCCCTGAGTTGAAACTGGGCCAATTTACACGTCATTATGACCCAGGAGCTGTCTTGGCAAAGCCCTGCCCCTACAGCTGCAAAGTCACCTAGCTGTCCTCGGAGGGCCTTTGCTTGGCAGCCTCTTCTTAACCTGTGGCCTAGCTGGGGGCCTCCCAGGGCCCAGGGCTCCCACCCTGGCGGCCGGCCCACAGGAAGTAACAGACACAGAGGACCAAGGCTCTCTCCCAGCCTGGGCACAGAGACAGAAAGGCCACCCACGTCTCCGCGTCAGGATGTGGCAGTTTGGCAAGAGCCTAATTCCCAGTGCCTGTGCTCCTGGGCCTGCCTTCAAGCCGTTGCTTTGCATTTCAGCCCGCTCTTGCAGGGGGCTGATTCCTGAAGACATCCCCCAAAGTTCCCAGGCCACCCCAGGTCCTGGAATCCACCACCAAGAGCAAATCTTTAGGGATGAAACTACAGCAATGGATTAAGAGTACGGTTGCAGTCCTGAGCTCTGGAGATGAGAAGTCTGAATGAAACCAGCTGTTAAATTCCTTTAGCCCTCGACTTTTGAGTTGTTTTCCTCTATTTTAACGAACTGGATCACTTGAAAGCTTCATTTGCATTATCCAGCCTTCTCTGTTAGTATTTTACCCACCTCGGGAAAATTCCTTTTTCTTTCTTTTATGATTTAAAAGCTTAAACCAAATGCTCTGCAGGAATAAGGTATGCGCCCTTAATCCTCCCGTTCCTCACAAAAGAGCCCTTACTTATCCAGAGTACTTCACAGTAATACATGAATAGTGTTTAATCACTACAGCCTATTAAAGGGCTTCTGGTCTTCAAAAGCCACGTGACTGTTCTCCAGTCCCCTCAGAATCCTTCTCTCGGTATCCCTGGCACACACTGTGACACACAGCACACACACAGGCTTGCTGCCACCACACAGACAGTCAGACAGCACCAACACTGGTCTCGGAACACCCCCACTAGGCTGACAAGGGTCATGGGATGACGTGCTTTGATTATCCAACCCCTTCCCAGGCACTGAGTTGCAGGAGGAAAGAGAAGCAAACCTGAGAGGCCCCTCATCAGGCATTAGTCCCCCCACCTGGGACCCAGGTACACAGGTGAGGATCCAAAGGCAGCCCAAGGCAGTCAGTGGCAGAGCTGGAACTGCCCCTGAGGTCCACCTCCTCCCGTCTGCCCTCGTCCTCCATCAAATTTAGCTCCCCTCCCTCTCTCCCTCCGCCCCTAAATGATATTCTCCATTCTCACCTCAAGCCAGAAGCCCAGAGAAGCTGCAACTCCTGGCTAGACAGTCACACGCCCTTGGCATGAGAACTGGAAACCCAAAATGCAGACACAAGCAAAGGGGGCAGCCAAGGAAGAAACACCAACGTGCTCTGGCTGTGTCTTCAGGGAAAGCAGCACTCACGAGGGCGTGTGAGCACACACACACACACACACACACACACACACACCTTTCACCTCCACAGGAAGCATTCTGTGAGTTGAATGAAGAAGGAAAAGAGATGAGATGATGAAAATCCATTGAAACGTTCAACTGAATCCCACTCCATCATCAATACTGTCCACCCTGAAAGGATAAAGGTACATATTATCCTCAGCTAACATTCTTCTTGGCATAGAACCGATACGAAGGCACAACACACACACACTGCAGAAGAGCACACATCACCCCACGATATCTATACGGAGGCAGCTGAGAATCCGGTGGAATTCAGTACAGAGTTCAGTTTTAATTTGATGTTAAAAAGTAAAATTGCCTATTATGTGCATTTCAGTGGTAGAACCAGCTGCTCTGTGACTAAGTGTCTGAGTGCAGTGAGTTAAGAAAGGGCCCAGCAGTGATTTATGAACAGAATTAGGGAGAAGACGCAACGGTGGTTTGGAGAAGGAGAAGGACAAATTCCATTTAGGCCTGATGGGGGAGGTCAATGAGATCACTGTACATTATGATAATATGACAGAAGTATGTCTATTGCCAAACAAGCCCGGGCTGATTTGCCGTAAGATCCTCTCCATTTTTTTCTGAGAAGGCGCCAATAGTTGGATGCCTGAGTTCCGCCCCTGGCTGGTGCCTGGTCCTCTCCATGTCCCCGCTTGCACCAGCCAAGCCCTATGCCACCGAGGGTCAGCTGCTGTCCCTAACCTGTTTTTTATTAATTGAAGTACAGTTGATTTACAATGTTGTGTTAATTTCTGCTGTACAGCAAAGTGATTGTTATACATATGTATATTGTTTTTTCATATTCTTTTCCATTACGGTTTATCACAGGATATTGAATATAGTTTCCTGTGCTATACAGTAGGACCTTGTTGTTTATCCATTCTATATATAATAGTTTGTATCTGCTAACCCCAAACTCCCACTCCATCCCTCCTTCACCTTCCTCCCCCTTGGCAACCACAAGTCCTTTCTCTATGTCTGTGAGTCTGTTTCTGTTTCATAGATATGTTCATTTGTGTCATATTTTAGATTCCACATACAAGTGATATCATATGGTATTTGTCTTTCTCCTTCTGACTTATTTCACTTAGTATGATAATCCCTAGGTCCATCCATGTTGTTACATTATTTCATTCTTTATTATGGCTGAGTAATATTCCATTGTATATATGTACCACATAAATCTTTTTTATCCATTCATCTGTCGATGGGCATTTAGGTTGCTTCCATGTTTTGGCTATTGTGAATAGTGCTGCTATGAACATAGGGGTGCATGTATCTTTTCGAATTATAGTTTTGTCTGGGTACATGCTCAGGAGTGGGATTGCTGGATCATAAGTTAACTCTATTTTTAGTTTTTTGAAGAAACTCCACATTGTTTTCCATAGTGGCTGCACCAATTTACATTCCCACCAACAGTGTAGGAGGGTTCCCTTTTCTCCACACCCTCTCCAGCATTTACTATTTATAGACTTTTTAATGATGGCCATTCTGACTGGCGTGAGGTGGTACCTCATTGTAGTTTTGATTTGCATTTCTCTAGTTGGTGATGTTGAGCATCCTTTCATGTGGCTATTGGCCATCTGTATGTCTTCTTTGGACCAAACCTGTTTATGCCCATTGTAATGTTATTATACTATGCTACTTAGTTAACTATTACTAAATGTGATGACACAGGACTGTTAACAAGAAGAAAGTTATTGTTAGAAAAACTAAGCTGAATACTTTAGGGAAAAAAATAAAGGTGTTTGCTTAAAAAATAATCAGGTACTTGTGCACATGACGACTACAAAACATTGGTGGGAGTGAAAATCTATTAGGATTCTGCACATTCTAAATATCTAGGAGCTTTTACTTCATTTTAAAGAAATCAAAAGCTGGAAATCACTGAAAATGCGCTTTGGGCGTGGCTGACGTGAGAAGGATGACATGGCAGTTACGCAGAGCTCCCCTCAATTAAAATATCAGTAAATTAACGCACATAATGAGTTAAAATTAAATGTGTGAAGTAGGGGTCTTTTGAATGTTTCCTGATTTAATCTACTTTTTCAACTGACAGCTCTCAATGCACCATAAGCAAGGAATCCACCTCTAACTCCATCAGCAACTACTAGGCTTCTCATTTGTTGAATACTTATCGCATGCTAGGGAATGTATTAAGAATTTTACAATATTATCTTTTTTATTCCTTTCAATGACCCTGTGAAGTAGTCGTTATTATATCCATGCTTCAGACAGGTAAACTGAGGTAAAGAGGAAGTAAGCAATTTATCCAAATCTACAGGAGGTCACGCCAAGGTTTCGCCAGGTCTTCGCATTGACAGCTGGTGTGGGAACAGCTATGCTGAGAGGTGGGGCCTCTGATCCTAGGAGCTGGATTTATCTGCATAGAAGACTCCACTGACTTCTACCTGAAACCGTTCATTTGATAACAAGACCACCAAAAAAGAAAGTGTGAAGGAAAATACACATTAAGCAATTTTAAAGTAATTCTCTTTAAAAAAAAGAGAGAGAGATTTCTGCTTACGCCCGACACGTGAATTCAGACCACCAAATCTTCCCAACCACTTGCTAAGCACCTCACCCCAGCACCTAGCTCAGGGCCTGGCACAGAAAGCTGCAGCTTACCAAAACCAAAAACGCAAACACCTGCTTCCCAATGAGAGGGGAAGCAGGAGAACAGAATTTGGGGTAAGACCTGTGCCATTCGATATCCAGAATATTTAGGGGGCAGTGCAACAGAAACCAGACAAAACTCTGCTCTAAAACTGAGGAGACAGGCTGTGGTCTGAGCAGCTAAGCAGAGCTGCTGCACCACGTGGGGGGATTGAGGAAGAATTCTGTTCCCGTGGTCCCCAACACGGGACGTATCACATATCACACACAGACAGAGCTCCCTCAGGTGGCCGGGCACAGGACTCCCTGTTCCAACTGCGGCCCCAAACCTCACAGAATCAGCACATGAAACATCTCGGTGTGCTGAGTGGATGCGAAAGGACACTTTTCAAGTTTGTGGAATACATGCTGACAAACGAGACGGCTTATGTCTTCTTCCCTGAAAAGACATGACAAGTGGTTTTGTGTTTCAGAACTCCTAAATGCCTCACTGGTGAGTTAGTCATCTGAACATCCATCATCTGCCCTTCTGCATCTCACACGGAGAAAGCAGAGCTCAAGAAACAGCCAGGGGGCTTCCCTGGTGGCGCAGTGGTTGAGAGTCCACCTGCCGATGCAGGCGACATGGGTTCGTGCCCTGGTCCGGGAGGATCCCACATGCCGCGGAGCGGCTAGGCCCGTGAGCCATGGCCGCTGGGTCTGCGCGTCCAGAGCCTGTGCTCCGCAACGGGAGAGACCACAGCAGTGAGAGGCCCGCGTACCGCAAAAAAAAAAAAAAAAAAGAAACAGCCAGGAAGACCACCTGCCTGGGGCATGGAGCCAGTTCACATTCTGACCTAATTATGGAGCACCTCTAATGGAGAAGTACCCCACACAACTGGGAAGAGCTGGTTCTCCGCCCTGGGGGCACACCAGAATCACAGGGGATTTTTATATCCTATGATCAGGCTGCAGCCCAGTTCCGCCAAGCTCCCCGGGTGACGCCAATGGCAGCCAGGGAGAGGAGCTTCAGGTCCCCACGTGGCCCTACAGGCTGTCCCTGGACAGCAGGGCAACCCGCTTTGCCCGGTGGATCTGAAACCTGAGCCAGCATCAGAATCACCTGGGGGCCTGTTGAAAGGGCACTGGGTCCGCCCCCAGGTTTCCTGCTCAGCCGGTCTGGGGTGGAGCCCAGGAATCTGCAATTCCAACAAGTTTCCAGTTGATGCTGATGCTGCGGGTCCAGGGACCACACCTCAACCACAGCTGCTCTGAACATTCTGCCCACAGCCATGTCACTGGAGCCACACCAGAGAGAGGATCTGTAACTCAGATGCTCAATTCAGGTCCGTTTACAGAAATGACAACTACTTTAAAAGGATCCACAGGTGTAATACTGTTTCTTCACTTGAATCTCAGGGCTCTCTCTCACTTAGAAACTGCACATGCCCTAAAAGGAAGACAGGTTCAGGCACTCCTGAGAATCTCAGCGCCTTCCTGCCAACTCAATGGTTTGCTTCCTTCGGGGGTCCCCAAATTGTCTACAAGGCCTTCCTTCCTGCCTCTCTCCTTTCCTTCCCCTCCTCCCTCCCTCCTTGGCAGGTATTCTTTTATGCTGACATTCTCTGAAAAAAAAATGCAGCTAATCTGCTCAGTGGGAATGTTTGTACGAAACCTGTCATTTTGCTCATAAACCAGCCTAAAGCTTAGGGCCCTTTTAGGCTAGGATCTGTGGGCTGTTCCTCTGCCCTCTGTCATTGTGACCTATCAGCAATAATCGGGTGCCTGCTTTTCTCTGCTTCCTATTATTTCTGCTTCTTTATAAGTAACCACATGCATGTTCAGTCGCTCTTCTGGCAAAAGCGACAATTGTGCTTCACAGGTCTCTGAATCCCTTTGGACAAGCCACTGACCCCCTCCCAACTCCAGAGAGAAAAAGGAAGGGAGGAGGGGAAGGGGAGGGGTTAGAAGGGGGAGGCGGGGGAAGGGGGCGGGGACTATAAAAGGGAGGAGCCAGGCCTGCCTCATAGCTGTCTGCAGCTTGTTCTAAGGGGGTAGTCCTGGGCCAGAACCAAATCCTGGTCAGCAGCCCGCCGGCGCGATTCATTTCTAACGACCCACTGATATGTGGTTTCTGGGGGGACTGGTGGGCAGCAAGGGAGGGCAAAGGTCGTGGGCATCCTCACTACTGCGTGTGTCTGAAAGCACATGTGCCCCCAGACCAGGCCCAGGAGCTTCCGTGAACACCACCGTGACATCCCAAGGGCTAACGCTAGCCTTTAATGGAATGGGAGTAACATCACTAGGAATTGGCTTTAACACATTCCTGACCCAAAACAGGGTCTAAAGCAAGGACAGCCGTAACTGACAATGTGTGCCTCTCTCAGACGCCCAATGCGTGGCAATTTAGTTAAAGCTGATACTATACACCAAGAGGGAAAACGCCAACCAAGCTGTGCTGTTAACTCCTGGCAACAGTCAGTCAAGGAGACACAGCTGGGCTGCCCCCCTTGACACGACCAGATGCAAGAGAGCAGCACAAGGTGACCCCCTCCCACCTCGTGAGGCTGCCACACCCACCACTCTGGGCGGAGCCCGTTTCCACCATCCTTGCTGAGGCTGCCCGGTGACAGAATCTGAAATGGGGCACAATGATCTCCTGAAGTTCAAGAGTGTTTCGGCACCCGTTCCCACCTCTCTGGGAAAGTTTCACAGCCACCCTACCTATTTCACAGTGAAAACCCAAGCTCATCCCAAAGCATTCATGTACAACGGTATCTGTCACAAACATGACAAGCATGAGAAGGCAAACGCCTTCATGGAAGCAACTGGCAAGACCCGAAGGGCCTGCCAGATTGACAGGTGTGGTTTTGCATGATGCTTAAGCAGATGTTTTCACAGGTCTTACTCACCTGTGATACACGGTCGAACAGTTCTACAGAAGGAGCGGAGACACACAGCCACACTTGGAGCCCCTCCCTGCTCTGCACTCTGGCACGTTCCAGGCAGAGGCGTGCCCCAGCCCCAGGCCACCGTGTACTTCACGTTAAGCCCTGGTGCAGCCACACCAGGAGGAGGAAGCCCTGACATGTGACATCCTGCAGCCCACAGATGGCTAACACGTGGGTAAATTCAACCTCCAAAAGGGCATTAACACAAGGTGCCTCCCAGGCACTCCCGACAGAAGTTTGTGTGCCCGAGAATGAAGGCTGCCACGTGGTGCCCTGTGACCTGCGTCATGGGGGTGGCCTGGAAAGCAGGGACCACACTCTCTGTGCTCACAGCACAGGCTTAGGAGGTGATGCAGGGCACAGCAGGGCCTGAGTGTCCAGGAAGGCTGGAATCGCCTGACCAGTACTGTTTGCCATGGAACAAGGGCCCTGTGAGGACTGGCCTTGGCAATGACCTCATTTCTCCTGGGAGGATGAGAGCCCAGGTGTGGGGAGGTGAGGGGGTGGGGTGGGCATAGTATGTTTGAGCTGAACAGGGCTACCTAAGCCCCACATGGCCTGGCCACTTTGCACAGGGAGGAGGGAGCCCCCCACCTCGGCCAGAGCCCTCTCCAAAGTGTCAGTGGTGGGGACAACAGAAGGTGAGGCCAAAGAAGCCCAACCCTTAGAAATCCAGGACTTCTCGCCCTGGACGAGCGTTCAGTCTGCCACAAGGTAGCGTGAGCCTCACTCTCCTGCTCTCTCAGGTTGGCATCTGTTATGGGCTGAACTGTGTTCCCAAACCCACGTATTGAAGTCCT
Organism: Mesoplodon bidens; assembly: GCF_964165515.1. Classification (NCBI taxonomy): domain Eukaryota; kingdom Metazoa; phylum Chordata; class Mammalia; order Artiodactyla; family Ziphiidae; genus Mesoplodon; species Mesoplodon bidens. Next base: position 97,302,430 of record NC_138162.1, on the reverse strand, counting down.
AACTCCCAGCACCTCAGAATGGAACTGTATGTGGAGGTAGGGCCTTTAAAGAGGTGATTTTGGTAAAATGAGGTTGTTAGGGTGGCTCCTAATCCAACGTGACTAGTGCCCTTATAAGAAGAGATTATGACATAGACACACACAGAGGGAAGACCACGTGAAGACAGGGAGAAGGTGGTTGTCTACAAACCAACAAGAGAGGCCTCTCAGAAGGAACCGACCCACCGGCACCTTGATCTGGGACTTCTAGCCTCCAGGGCTGTGAGAGGATAAACATCAGTTGTTTAAGCCCACTGGCTCTGGTGCTTTTTCCTGCAGCCCTAGCAAATGAACACAGTATCTTTTATTTTATTTTATTTTATTTATTTATTTATTGCGGTACGCGGGCCTCTCACTGTTGTGGCCTCTCCTGTTGCGGAGCACAGGCTCCGGACGCGCAGGTTCAGCGGCCGTGGCTCACGGGCCCAGCCGCTCCGCGGCATGTGGGATCTTCCAGGACCGGGGCACGAACCCGTGTCGCCTGCATCGGCAGGCGGACTCTCAACCACTGCGCCACCAGGGAAGCCCTCACAGTATCTTTTAAAAAGAAGAGAAGTTGCTAAGTGCTAGCAAGGTGGAGGTGCAGACAGGAGACCACTGCTGCTGTTCAGGGGGTGGCATTCATCTCCTGCAGGAGAGCAAAGAGCAGGCCGGCCCTCTCCCGCTGGGCAGCCCCTGCTCACTCTCACCAGGCTGTCACTCCTGTAACAACGTATAATCTGCTTTTAGCCCTTACTCCGCATGGAAGGAGGGTACTTGAAGTAGAGGAAGAGTGCCAGCCGGGGATCCTCTTTCCCCTGTTGCACGATCTCAGAGCTGGTCCTTCTGACACCTGCCGGGCGGAGGACCTGGCCACTTATGTAGGTGAAGCAAACTCACAGGTACCTCCAAGGACAGACTCCAGGTTGCTGTAAGATCCCACCCACAATAACAAGAACCTGGATTCCTTTGTTCACTCAGCGAATCCCAAGCGTGACACTGCGGGGGCCTACAGATGCAGGATGTCCACATAGGAGCCCCGCCCTCCTGCAGCTCCAGCCCAGCACCAAGGTCCATAAAACCCTGCCTGTAAGGCGGCTGGTCCTCTGCGGGGGGGTGGGCGGAGGGGGGGAAGGGGGAGGGTGATGAGCCTGGGAGGCAGGCTGGGTGGGGCACAGAGAAACCAGGTGGGCAGATACAGAAAAGCCTGGACCAGGTGGGTAAAAGTACACAGTGAAGATGGTGGAAGGGGGAGGGGGTGCTGGGCTGAATCCAGAGCCCTGCCACAGTCTTACAGTGCCCCCGAGGCTGTTCACTCCATAGTTTTTTTTTTAAGTCAACAGGAAGCAGCCTGAGGGTGAGTCTAAAGTCCTGCTACACGCAGAACCAACAGCCCCAGCTTTCCACACTACGCCCATCAGCTCCTTTTTAGGATGAGGATGCAGACAGGTAATGAAGGCTGAGGCCCCATTGGGTAATACGTTTCTGAGGTCCAGTGAGAATTCCGAAGTCAGGGCCTTTAATGACAATGGCATATAAACTATTTGCATAGTGGAGTGTGAATGATGAAGCACGTTTCCCATAGAATTGCATACTCAGTTCTCCTAGCCTGGGAGACTTGAAGGGTAAGACCCACAGGAAGCAAACGACAAAGCATGAGTCCATCCCCCAAGCTGCCGCCTTGGGCACCAGTTTCCAGCACGTGCAAATGTGAGACTGTGGCATCTCAAGTTCAAGAAAAGAGAAAGCACAACATCCCCAGATGACTTGTTTGTCCAGAACCATATTAGCGTAAAAGGCAGGGTGATGCACTAAGATGCACCGAAGAGCCATCACAATCTCATAACTACTTGGACCATCTCTCTGCCTTGTGTGTGTCAAGCTGGGCGCACACAATTAAAGAGTATGCTGGCAACGTGTGATTTGAAATTCTTCTCACCACTTTTTCTTCTCACAATGATGTAGCTTGTTTTTTCTCTGCATAAATATCACATACATGTAAAGTAAATAAACTCTGATGCCCAGTATGGTAATACATTTCTGTGATCCAACTAAAATATCCAAATAAATCCAATAAATAGACTTAAAACTCCAAATAAAGTGAATTTCTATGATAACATATATACATAGTTATATATCCTCAGATAGCAACATATCTATCTATCTATCTATCTATATATATATATATATATATCTGTATGTGTATATATATCTATATAGGTATATCTATCTGTCTATATCCATATAGATAGACACAGAGACATACATCTCAACTCCTCCTTGGCTCACATTTTCATTCCAAATAATCTGGTAACCACTGCACAGTTTGGTGAGCATCCTTCCATTCTCTTCTCCAGAAGTATCAGAGATTGTCAGAGCTCTACCCCATTTTTTTAGCAGCAGCTGACAGTCACAGTATGGATGCAGGTCCACGGTATGAATGCACCAGGATTTGTCCAGCTCTTCCCCTGGAGCTGTGCATTCACTTTGTTCCCATGTGGCTGTTTTGCTACTGCAAGCGAGGCTATAATCAACATCTTTGCACACAGGTTTATGATTTGGCAAGTTAATGGACTATGAATGAAGGGGCTATCTTCTCACAGAACAAACATACAAGATGCTCATGTAGAGCTTCTCGGGGGAAGGTGAGGACCGCTGGTGTTGGGCGTGTCACTCAGCTCTTTTCCCGGGAGAAGTACAACGTGCGGGTTCACATCAAGGACTAAGGAGCTAGTGAAGTTCAACTGAGCTCAGTGACAAGCAGGAGAGAAGCATTCACCATCCCTTTTGCCTTCGGGGTGAAGGAGGGGTGGCTGGGAGGACTGGTGATGCTGGGGCAGTGGCTTCAGTGTAGAATTCAGGGTGGAAAAGGACACACTCACCCACACTGATCCACTTCATCCCGCACTGCCCCTCAAGAGCCTACAGAGTCCCCTGCCCAGCACTGCAGCGCTTTTAGCCCCCCAACCAGTCCCCCGTGGGGCAGCCACATGGGGAATGGTAGGAATGCTGACCCTGGGGATGCCCTCCAGGGCACCTGGACCATGCACAGACCTGAGTATGGCTGGGAGTCTGTGCTCAGCCCCTGTGGAAAGCTGGCTGCTTCCCCCAGGTCCTTCCTCCAGCCCTTCTCTACCTGGGGTCTCCCTGACGAAGGGACTATATTAATCACTCCTTTTTATTTGCTATATTTCTGACATCTGGGGCCTTGCTGACCCTGGAGAGCCTGTCCCCCCACCCCCATGCCCTGGGCTGGACAATACGCAAACCAAGCAAGGCTCCCACACCCTCAACATCTGCCCTCACCACCCCAGGGCTGGACCAGACACCTAGGGCAGCCCCCACACCTTACACCTGCTTAGCCTGCTCACCCTGCTTCGCCCATTTCTTCCTGTGGAAACCACATTAAAAGTTCCTGTGACTACCCTGGTGGTGCAGTGGTTAAGAATCGGCCTGCCAGTGCAGGGGACACGGGTTCGATCCCTGGTCCAGGAAGATCCCACATGCCGCAGAGTAACTGAAGCCCGTGCACCACAACTACTGAGCCTGCGCTCTAGAGCCCGCGAGCCACAACTACTGAGCCCACGCACCTACAGCCCGTGCTCCGCAACAAGAGAAGCCACCGCAATGAGAAGCCCGCACACCACAATGAAGAGTAGGCCCCGCTCACTGCAACTAGAGAAAGCCCGCGCGCAGCAATGTAGATCCAACGCAGCCAGAAATAAACACATAAATAAATAAATTTATTTAAAAAAAAAAAAAAAAAAAGCTCCTGCCCACTTTCCCCTCTGCCTCCTGACCGACCCTGGTGCTTTCCTGTGTGGCCCACCTCCTATTTCTAGGGCTCCATGAGGACAAAAACTTCTCGCTTCATGGCAACCATTTCTAAGCCTGTGTATTTACCAGACATAATTAAAACAAATCCCAGGCATGGGCTTCCCTGGTGGCGCAGTGGTTGAGAGTCCGCCTGCTGATGCAGGGGACCGGGTTCGTGCCCCAGTCCTGGAAGATAGCACATACCGCGGAGCGGCTGGGCCCGTGAGCCATGGCCACTGAGCCTGCGTGTCCGGAGCCTGTGCTCCGCAACGGGAGAGGCCACAACAGTGAGAGGACCGTGTACCGCAAAAAAAAAAAAAAAATCCCAGGCATATTTTAAAACAGGGCCTTGCTGCCAGGGGAATTCCCCATACCTTCAAGCACCCACCTCCCTCTGACTCTGGACTCTGGTTTGGCCTGCCTGGCATTCAGTTCACTCAATTCTCATTTCTACTAAAATCTAGATGATCCCTTCAGCTGTGTGTGTATGTGTACGTGCATGTGGGATCAGTGGGTCCTCTCCTGGAAGTGGAGACATGGAAGAAAAGGAACAGAGTTAGCAAATAGACAGTTGAGATCACCCGATCTGTACATCTTCCCAAGTAGGTGATCATGATACAAATAGGTCCTCAAGGCCCCACATTGGGCTGAGCGCTTGGGGTGTCAGGGAAGGTCTCAGAAGCTAGTCCACGAATTCACAGTGACTGTGAAACTCAACACAAATGTCATTTCCAAACCTAAGGAAGAATCAGCACCTCTGAGGGTCAGGCATGCACACGTGTGTGGCGGTCTCCCACACTGGGACCCTCTCAAACATGCCTTGGCTTGGAGCCGGTTCACATGCATGAACTGTGCCATCGGTGAGGAGGAAACCCAGTCACCCCTCACACCCAAGTGACTCTCTGCCTCACCTGTTTCTCATTGTAAAAAAAACAAAACAAAACAAAAACAAAAACAAAAACAAACTACTTAATTTTATAGTTAAGTTATAGTTCCCCCTTTGGCCAAAAAATAAAAAGAGGAAAACTTCACCCTACCCATTCACCAAGAGAAGCCCCGCCAACACTGTATCGACTTACACAGACCAGCCTCCTGTGCTCCGAAAGCAGAGAAACATTAGGTTTGGTACTTGGAGCCAACATTGTGGTCCTTTGTCACATGTAACATCTTACAGAAAAACCCGAACGAACTTTTGGGCCAACCCAATACCTCTGTCTACTTACTGTTGAATTCACCTTAATCACATGCCTTTGTGGTTTGCCTTTCGTTATTTTTTTCAGCACCAGGAAAAGAGGCACAAACCCACTGCAGTTCCCCGTACAAAGCTGATAGTCATGCCCGGCCCAGCCTTGCCAGGACACTCCTTATAACACAAGCCATCTAACCGAATATGCAAAGTTTGCTTTTGGCCAAAACATTTTTTTCTGGCAGGTGCTGCCCCCTCAAGATGAATTCACAGCAAAAGAAATGTAACAAAGTTGACCTCCTGGCACAATGACAAAATATACATCAACGAAACGTCGGCTTTCTCCAGTTTATATCACTCACACCCGTCTCTCTACAAGGGCCTACAAATTACAGCTGTTGATGTTTTCGCATAACCTAAACTTTCGCTCTACAGAACTCTTACTTGTCTCAATGTATTTATACTCTCGGTAATGGAGGTGCTCATTATTTACATCGGTTGCTTAAACAGTAACCATATTGTTTAGGGCTGGCGCGTCTGGCTTGAGGTGGGGAGGCCGTCTGTGGAGCACCACTCAGAACCTACACGCTTAAAGGAGCCAAATAAATGGGCAGCAGGGAAATTATGATGCGAGAAAGGGTCTTTGTGAATTGTAAATAGGCCTACATTGTGTGGCCTGCCTTCTGGAGTAACCACACAGCAAAGGGATGCCAAAAAGCATCCCACCATAGAAACCCAACTCTGTGGCCCGGGAGCCCAGAGCAGCCTTCCAGAAGGTTCCGTCGTGCCCCATCTGTTAGGTTGCACTGCGCCATTCAGTACAAGTTCAGGGCCACTCTAGAAAGTTTTCTGAATAGCCTTTCTGGATCTCCCTTTCCACAGACTTCCCATGATAACCATGCACTTCTCAGGAGAGAGCATTCACGACCCAGGACCCAGGAATGGGAGGCTTCCCCAAACCGAAGTGAAGAGCAGGGCCTTGGACACCAGAAATGAGCAGAATGCACTGGAAAAACTTGAAGATGGCAGAACAAGAGATCTGAGAACCTGCTGGACATGGCAGGCACTCAGTGACAATTCTGAATGGTACTACGTTTCCTCTCCAAAAAGAAAAGAAATTGCAAAATAAGATGTTCTGTCAGGAAGAACAATGTTCAAGGGAAAAAAAAATCAAAGTGAAAGAAACCTTGGCATACTTCTACTCTTGGAAGGCATCTTCCATCTCTGGAGGGCAACAGCTCAGCACTGTCAGCCACCTAGAGAACAGAAAACTGCTCCCAAAGCCTGCATCCTCTGGCCTCTAATGTAGCCCTCTGCTCACTCTGGTGAGGACAAGGGACACCAGGCCTGCAGATGCCACAGGCCCTGGGGGCCAGGTCATGGCTGGGAGGCCTCCCAAGGGCCATGGCATGACAGTCACCCTCGATTCTCATCACCCTCTTGGGTTCTCCCCCAGGGACTGCAGCGCTGCCAACAAGCTGACTTCTGGATATTAAAACAAAAACTGCGCTTTGGACCACATTTTTTTAAAGTTACTTTCAGTTCCCCCCAAGATTTAGGGGCTACCTCCATGCTCCTAATTCCTTCTCTGTAAGATAAAAGCAACAGGGTTCCTTCCCACCTTTCAAGGATCTGAACAGTGGTGGGAAAACAACTCAACTCCCAAGAAAATGGAGTTTATTAACACTCATCTGCAGTATGGCTGTAAAATAAGAACTTAGGCTTTGGAATTTAAAAAACAAAACAAAGAAAACTGAGTTCACATACAGGCTCTGCTGGCTTCTACTTGCTAACCTCACTGGGCAGCTCTTCTCTCCTCAGCCCACGCGACCAACATATTCAGCGACAAACCTCCGCTTCCCTTGGTCAGGCCGGGCAGAGCTGACAAATGAGTTGGTCCTGCAAAGGATCTGGTCAAATGTTTGCCCCCCAGCAGAGTTCCCCCTCATTACCTCCTCAAAAAACAGGATGCAGAAAAATGCTAATGGTTCTAAGTCAAGATCACCGAATACAAGCAATTGAACTCTTCTAGTGAATCGTGAAGGTCTACTTATGTAATGGGTTCATGAAAGAGTTCATGGTTACAGATGATGTTTCAAGAAAGAAATCCAACAATGTCAAATACCCTTTTCCATACTAAATGATATGCATTGCATTTTAAAATGATCAATGGCTTCCAGCATGCCGTTTTACGGATTCATGGCATACATAAAATGATTTTTCTCTGATAAGCACTTATTACAGAGCAGTATAGCTCCCACTCAGTAGCGAGAAACCACAGGCATTTTCATTCATAATTAAAGTTATCACATGGTTTGAAAAATAAACTTTAAGGCAATTAGAATACATATGTCTGACAAGGTGCTTAAAAGAGAACATTAAATATTTACAGGTAAAATGAGTGCATTTTGCTCAAGACTGAGGCATTAAATCAAGCTCCTCTTGCTTTGACAGGGTCATCGGGAATTACAGGATTTGCACTAATCCTCAAATAAACAGAGTAAATACTGTTCTCAGCTCAGAAATTGCCTGCTGGCTATCGAGGGGTATTTTTGATGGGAACTGTGACAACGCTTCAACTGTCAGCCTTCTAGAAACTGATGGTCTTCGTGTAAATACCCTGCAAACCAAAACTATTTGATGGGATGCCAAAGAAATTTAAAAAGACCACTCTGCAATGCAGAGTAGGTCTGGAGGCCCATTTTAATTGATTAGGAGGAAATCATCAACTCCCTAGGCAATGCCCAGATGTCTAGAAGATAAGGATGTTTCAAAAAACCCAACAACCACAGCAAGGTAAAGGCAACAACCAGCAATGGGGGAGGGGCTGCCCTTAACTATGCTTTCCATGGCCATTCTCTTAAGTGTGCTCACGGTCACCCCTACAGACAGTCTTGTAGAACCCCCAGTGCCTGTGGTTTGCCCTTCTTAGAAAACCCTCCCCAGTAAACAGTAAACAGCCCCACCTTGGATCCAGTAGCTCAAGGCAAACACCAGTCACCATCTTCCTGCATCCTCCCCTCACTCCTGGCTGTCATTAGGTCAGGAGTCAAGTTTTATCCCCAGAACAGGTCAGAAGCCAGTTCCTTCTCTCCTTGTCCCCTGTCCCCACCCCAATACCAGCCCCCACCATCCTTGTTCTGACCTTCCAACCTGGCCTCCGCCCAGGCTCCCTACTTCGACATTCAACCACCAAAGCACACACACTCAGCTGTTTGCCCGCAGCCAGAAGGGCCCGTTCAAAAGATAAACTCTAACACGTCACCTCATTGCTTCATACCCTCCAAGGGGGCACCCAACCCACTTCAGTTAAAGACCCAAATCCTCACCATCCCTTGCAAAGGCCAGTCCTCCCTCTGCCAGGCCTCCTCCTTCCAGAGTAGCTACTGATCTCCCTGCTGGTCCTGGTCCACCAAAGCTCTTTCCTGCCCTAAGACACGGACATGTGTCTCATCAGCCTGGCTCCCATGCAGAGCTCCTTCTCAGACAGGCCTTCCATGCCCACCTCCTCCGGGCTTCCCCCTGCTCCCCACACCCCCATCACTCAGTCTCATCTTCTCATGTTATTGTCTTCATTGCCTTTGCCTCTATCCAAAATCCCCTTGCTTATTTTTTAGCTGTTAATTGTCTCCAGTCCCCTCCAGAATTGGTGGGTTCTGTATATTTCAAAGGAAAGGACATGACAATCCACAGAGGATTTAAACGTGAGATAAAGAAGCAAGGGCATCAGAGAGGAGGGCAAGGACTGTCATTTACCATTCGTTACTGGTTTTGAGCCCAGCTTCAAAAAGAAAAGACACTTATTAATGGAATTTGAGAAATACTCAACACCATTCACTAGCAAATTGTGCTATTTTAAGTGGATGTTATCTTAACTATCCTGAAAACGTGACAAAGTGTATTTTCACTGATGACCTATGTTTTTGGATTACTCTGAAGCTACCATGCATTTCTGAAGGAGACATGGATTCCTGGGAGGGAGCCCCATGGCCTCTGGCACCCCCTGCCCTGCCTGCCTTCTGGGCAATTCCTTCCCTCAAGCAGTGGGGAGAGCTGACACCCCCACTTCAAACACTACAGGCAACATACCCTCGAAGCTTGGTGCTGGCAAGGCCCTTGGCCTCAGTCTTGGCCAGCTTCACTTCTGAGGTGGAGCTGCGGGGAGGGATGTTTGGACCCAGCTGTGGGCGCAGACCTGGGTGGGTTCATTTCCCCACCTCCCCAGCTTCATTCCAGGACAGTGAACTGCCTCCAGCACTGCAGGACGTCTTCCGTGGCATCCAGAGGTTGTGGTGGTTGCCCAGACCCGCAGGGCCACGCTACCCCATGGCTAACTGACGGGATCACATGCTCACCATAAATGCGTGAGGCCACATCAGGACCAGCGTAACTGTGGCCTTGGGGCGTGTGGACATGTCTGAGAAGAGATGGTAGCAGAAGGAGCCAGAGAAGATGCTTCGCACCCTGGCAACTGTCACCCTACCTCTGCATACCAGGCAGGCGCCAGCCGAGCCCCAAGAAGGGGCCTCCCTTGGTCCGGTCCCCGTGGTCCAGACGTTGACGCCCAGGGATGCAGCGCCATGGCCGCTCTGAATCAGGCTGGCCTGTGACCATCTTGCCAAGCCAAGGCCCCTGTCTGGTATCCATGGGAACGGAAGACAATCAAGGCCGCATTTAACTACCACGATGAAGATTTACTTAGGGAGTAAAAGCAGAAAGAAACCACAAGCCCAGCGGGTTGTTAATGGAGGGGGGAGAGAAAGCAGGAGGAGAGGGGAGGGGGAGGGGGAGGGGCCGCCGAGGCTCTTTCAGTGTCTCCAGCTTTTGTTTATAGCTGTTCCAGATGATCTTAAAATTATCAGGTGGGGGAGAGGGAGCTTAGGCGAGCGGGTCCCCGGTGCAATTTATGAAGCATTTCCTTTTCTCGGGGGCCAGAGCTGTGATCACATGAGCCTTTGCTTTTCTAAACTCCGTGTTTGTTTTTGTAGTTTCTGCCAAACTAAATCAATTCAGCTTGTGGCAACCTTTAAAGAGTCATGACTCGCTCACATAGTCTCAAAGTCTGACTGCTTTCCAAGAATGTCGACCAACATTTGTATAGGTTTCACATGCTTGGTGATCAAATCCTCTAATTACTCAAATCTGTGTCACATAGCTATAAATTAGTGACTTTTAAGATGACAGATTTCTGTTCTTTGATATGCACAGCTAAACTTTTTCATTCACATCAGGCAGAAACACTCAACTTTTCTTAACAGCACTCCCTGTGCACTAGCATCTCTCGTAACATCTTTAACTGGAACAAAAGGCCACAGACCCCACGAGCCTCCTTCCTCCACCACAGTCACTCACCCCCTGCGTGGTGTTGCCAGCCTTCCCCCACGGAGCCACCCCAATTGCCTGGACAACCGGCTACACTGAAAGCCTGAATCTTTCCTAACAGAGCCTTCTTGGGTAGAAGGAGGAAGAATTTATTACAAAGGAAGCTACTGTGGCTCCCTGTAGAAGGATCTGGAACAATTGCCTATTCTGGTTATAGATAAGCTTAACCCTTTTATGCAGAAGAAAACAGAAAGAATGGGGCAGAACTTAGGGGCACTTAGCAACTGCCCCAGCGGACTTGCACTATGGTCTGAATGTCTGTGTCCCATCAAAATTCATGTGTTGAAACCTAACCCCCACGTGGTGGTATTAGGAAGTGGGGCCTTTGGGAGGTGCTTCAGTCATGACGGTGGGGCCCCCCTGAGTGGCATTAGTGCCTTTATAAAAGAGACCCCACGGAGCTTCCTGGCTCCTTCTACCACTTGAGGACACGGCAAGAAGTCAGCTGTCTGTAACCTGGAAGACGGTCCTCATCAGAACCTGACCCTGCCAGCAGCCTTGTCTCAGACTTCCAGCCCCAAGAAGTGTAAGAAATAAATGTCAGTTGTTTGCAAGCCACCCAGTCTGTGGTATTTTGTTAAAGCAGGTCAAATGGACCAGAACAGCTTAGAAACACAAAATATTGACCAAAGTGTGACCCGACCTACCCAGAGCTGCAGGAGAATGAACTCTGGTCTTTCTTAGTTGCAGTGGATGCATCAACTCAATGTAGGTCAACTCCAGCAAACTCTGACTTGTGGACCCTGAGTCATTTCCCTACCTGTGACCAGCAGAGCATCCTGTTCTGGAAATAGGACCTGCCGGGCATGCAGAATCTCCTGTCTGCCTCTCCTTTCTGCTCTTCTCTGTGTGTTTATTCGAATCTGTTCTTGAAGGATGGTGCCCGTCTTTTTCTGCTCCATGAAGAAAACATACTCCCCAGTGCTCCCACAGCTCTGCCCAAGCAGACGCTAAAGAAGTCACCCCTCCTTCCCTACCTCAACTCCAGCGAGGAGCCAGACGGTCCACCTCCAGTGAAATGCCCACCACTGGGCAATCAACTAGGCCCGGGGTGAGCCTGGAGGATGGGTCGACCAGCTTCTACTGCAGCCCACAGACAGGTAGGCAAGGAAAGAGCAAAGAGCAGAGGACTGGGGGGCCGGGGAGGTGAGGATGCAGCGGCCCAGGGCTTATTTCCCCATTGAAGCACAGTTTATGCCTTTACTGGGGCAAGAATTTTAAAAGCACAGGAACAAAACAATTACAGAAGCCTCAGTCACTGCCCGTCTTCTTCCATATTGTTGCAAAGCTTCTGATTCCTCCACCCACCGGGCACCTCGCAGGGTTATCAGTACAGAGAATGGCCGTGCTTCTTGGTCTCCTCCCAGAGAGGCCCCAAGGCAGTAAGTGGTGAAGTCTGTGCATGAGTCTGTGTGTCTATGTCTGTGTGTGTCTATATGTGTGTCTGTGTGTATATGTCTGTATATGTGTCTCTGTGTGCCTGTGAATGTCTATGTATTCATATGTATGCCTCTGTGTGTTTGTGTGCATGTCCATGTCTGTATGTGTATGTATATATGTCTGTGTTGAGTGTCTATGTGTGTCTACGTATGTGTATGTCTCTGGTCTCTGTATGTGTGTGTGCACGTGCCTGTGTATAGGGCTGGAGCCAGATGAGTCAGGAGCCACAGGGTAAACAAGCCCCTCTTCCCAGACAGTGGGTTGTTTTTTAACACAAAACTTGGGGGGAAATTAAAAATATCAAAGCAAACATGGAAATGCAACAGAGGATAATACAAAATTCATGTTAACTTTTACGTAAAAAGAAAAAAACTTGCAAAGACGACTCTCATCCTTAGGTCTGCGTGCCTGACCTGGGTTCCACCGCCTCACCTTTGGGAAGTCGATTCCAGCACAGCTGAGCCAGCCACCAAGTAGGGGTTGGCTCTGGACGGGCCTGTTGAGCTACTTAAGCCCCAGTTTCTTCATGTAAAAGGCAGGGGAGTGGATGAGATCAGAGGAGGGCTGCCTGCATGTTGCAATCAGCTGGGGAATTTGAGCAAGATCAACGCCAGGGCCCCACAGAGAGCAATGAAATCAGAACCTCTGGGACGGGGTCCCAAGGAAATTCCAGTACATGCTGCCAGGGCTGAAAAGACAGAACAGACTTGGAAGTGTTCTGTGCAAATAGGATCACACTGGACCATATAAACTGCTACCATTATCCCCTTCGCTCAGGTTTTGTCCTCTGAGGTTCTGTTTCGCTGGGTTGGGCAGCCAGTGTTTCAGCCAGGCCGCCTCCATCATGTTCACACACCTGGGCCACTTGCGGCACCTGGGGGTACCAGGGCTGGAATGTGTATTATTTTCCACTTTGGGATTTTTGCACAAATGCTCCAGGCTTCCAGTCGGACCCTGGCTCTCCTGGCAATCCACCCCCAGACCCACAGCCCCTTCCCTCCCTCCTCTTCCCCTCCAGATAGAACCCATTATGGTGAGGGTCTCTGTCCTTCCCTTCAAAAGGCCAGCCTCTCCAGTCCACAGGCTCTCAGCTCCTGATACCTACGAGTACCATGCAACCCCTCCTGGGCAGCAAAAGCAATTTCAGGGAAGTGGTCTGGAGACACCAAGATGACCCGAAGGAGACTCTCACAGGGAAAGGAAAACCTTGCTGTGACCAAGTCTGGACTAGAAGTGGGTGTCTCGGAACTCTCGGCTTCCAAAAAAGATGCTGAGGGCGAGGGTCCCCTGAGGAAGGGAGCAGTGCCGTCCCTGGGCCTTGGCATTGAGAGGATGGACACAGAAAGAAAAGCCAGGAGGGAAAACGTGGGGGTGGTGGCAGCGAGAGGGAAGGAAGGAGTATGTTTCCCAGGGGAGGCACCTGAAAACCAACGCGCAGCGAGCGGATCGACCCACAGAGAAATGGAAGAGAAACGACTGTCGTCGACCAGGGGGTTGACCTCTAAATTTTATTTAGATTTCTCCACTTATTAATAGCTATGCAAGAAAACCTATCAATAAGAGAATAAGATATAATAGTTCAGAAATTCCAACCACAGAGGGTGCCCAAGCAGCTGCATAGCCATCCTCCGACTGACCCAAGAAAAGCAGAGTGCCTGCTTGCCCACTTGTTTGTGGCCACAGCAGGTGAAAACTGTTGGAAAAACCAAATTTGGAGGTGTTCCCTGGGAATGGCCTAACATGCTACCGGTGAGGAAGAATGCCCAGAACTCACTGCAGGGAGGTGTCCTGGAGGCCCGGAAAAGAGCCCGGAGGTCCTGTCCCCAGCCCAGAGTTGAGAACAGGCACAGTGGCTTCAACACCATCCCAAGAGTGACAGTCACGGGAGCAGCTGCAATCCGTTCACGGGGAGGGTCTGTCACCAAGCTCCTTTCCCCTCACCCCCACCCCCACCCCCACGTCCATGTAGGCACAATGGGTTATTATGTAGCCCAGTGCTTTACAATCTACATATGTGTTTGGGTTGAACTGTGTTCCTCAAACTCATATGCTGAAGCCCTAACCCCCAACATCTCCGAAGATGACCTAATTCGGAGAGAGGGCCTTTACAGAGGTCATCACGTTAAAATGAGGTCATGAGGGTGGGCCCTAGTCCAATATGACCAGAGCCCTTATAAACAGGGGAGACTTGGAGACAGACACACACAGAGGGAAGATGATGTGAAGACACAAGGATATGAGAGCCGCCTGCAAGCCGGGGCGGGGAGGGGCCCCTGAAGAAACCAACCCTGTGGACACCTTAACCTCTGACTTCTGGCCCCCAGAGCTGTGAGACAGTGAGTGTCTGGCGTTCAAGCCGCTCAGACTGCTGCTTCATTACAGCAGCCCGAGCCGACCCCCCTAGCATGTGACAGGCTCTCATACTGCTTGGTATTATTGCCCAACTTCCCCTTCAGTTGAGAAATGCTTCCCCTCCACCATGGACCAGTGCTCTGTGTTTGGCACCGTCCTGATCTCCTTTCCACGCCCACTGCCTGATCTCCTAGCAGCCTGCGCCCTCAGCAGCCCCCGCAGCTCTGGCTGCCCCTCTGGTCACCCTCAGCTCCTGTCACTCGCAGCTCCTGTCACCCCACCCTCCACGGTCCACTCATTTGGACACAGGCCGACCTGCCTGGGTCCAACCCTCGGTCTCCCAGCCCCTCAAGCATAAGCTTGGCTCAGCCGTTCACTCTGAGACCCAAACTTCTCCGCTGGGGAGACCCTCACATCTCATTCTCCGGCAAGGACCCCAGTAGCTCCGGCAGCCCACACACTAGCACGGTTGGCATCATTACTCAGCATCTCCCGACCCAGCCCTGTGCTCAGTGCCACATGTGCACACATGCACTCGGCCCCAAGACAGCCCAGTAGGGTGGGGCCGCTGGCTTCCCACCACCACCCAAGGAGCCCAGTTCTGGGCTTCCCTGGTGGCGCAGTGGTTGAGAGTCCGCCTGCCGATGCAGGGGACACGGGTTCGTGCCCCGGTCTGGGAAGACCCCACATGCCGCAGAGCGGCTAGGCCTGTGAGCCATGGCCGCTGAGCCTGGGCGTCCAGAGCCTGTGCTCCGCAACGGGAGAGGCCACAACAGTGAGAGGCCCGCGTACCGCAAAAAAAAAAAAAAAAAAAAAAAGGAGCCCAGTTCTCACTCCACCCCAGCCACGTGATATAGGCTCCTGGAGTCTTGTTTGCAAAACAGAAGGCACATGGATCCTGGCCCAAGAAATCAGAAAACAAAGTTCCCTGGCTCTGCACCCTTAAAGCTTCAGTCCCTGGGAACAATCAAGGCAGATAAGGCTGGAGCAGGCCCCCTTTGAGGTACCCTCACGAGCAGGATGGCATCAAGCTGCCTTGGCTACCTGTGAGATCCTGCCGTGTCCTGGAGTGACACAGTAGAAATGTGACAGGATTGAGATGCAGACCCTCTGAAGCCGTGCAGCCAACGCATCAGCCTTTACCATGGAGACGGCAGCCACCTGCACACGCATCCCAGGACAAGGTGAGACCCAGGCACTGCCCACCTAGAGCCTGGGCAGGAGTCGTCCACTTGCATGTTCTCAGTCAGGTCCCCAGCAGCAGCACCTGCTCTTTGGGTGCTCCTGGGATGGCTGGCCCAGCTGAGCGCAGTTCAAGG
This sequence comes from Mesoplodon bidens, assembly GCF_964165515.1. Classification (NCBI taxonomy): domain Eukaryota; kingdom Metazoa; phylum Chordata; class Mammalia; order Artiodactyla; family Ziphiidae; genus Mesoplodon; species Mesoplodon bidens. Next base: position 97,286,917 of record NC_138162.1, on the reverse strand, counting down.
GGCACAGGGTCAGGGGCTGGAACTCAGGATGGCTCAGGGTGGGTCCAGCTTCCATGAGGGAAACCGAGGGGTGCGTGGAGCTCAGGAGAACAGACACGGGTGTTTGAAGAAGTCTGAGAGGCAAGAGCTGAAAAGGCCCATGCGGAGGAGCCGGCACACCCCTGCAAACAGTTTTTATAAAATGCGTGTGTTGGGGGCCTCCCTGGTGGCGCAGTGGTTGAGAGTCCGCCTGCCGGTGCAGGGGACACGGGTTCGTGCCCCGGTCCGGGAGAAACCCACATGCTGTGGAGCGGCTGGGCCCGTGAGCCATGGCCGTTGGGCCTGCGCGTCCGGGGCCTGTGCTCCGCAACGGGAGAGGCCACAACAATGAGAGGCCCACACACCGCCAAAAAAAAAAAATTAGGGCTCATTGGAAAGGAAAGCTGGGAAATAACCATGGGGAAAGATAGGCGAAAATCATTAAATTGTATGTTAAAAAAAAATGCATGTGTCGGGGGCAGAGAGAAAGAGCAAGAAACATGGCATAACATCACTGGCTGTTGAATGTGGGTGGAGAGTTTATGTGTGTCTGCCGTACTATCTTTCAACTTTTTTACATACTTGAAAACTTTTAGCATCAAAAGGTGATGGAAAATAAAGAGGCCCACAGTGGCAGGGTAGTGATGAATCAACAGGATTCTGCTCACTTAGGTCAGGTTCTCAGGGAAAGCCCAGATATGCAACACCCCCAAAGTTCCCGATGCACGAGATTTCTCAGTCTCCTGAATTCCTTGAAATTCTGTACACGCTGGATCCGTGGCAGCTCCTCTAAGACCCCCACGGCTCGTGGCCACTCTTCCCCCGCTGCCCTCGGGTTCTCAGGCCCAGCTCTTAGAAGGCAGGTCTCCCCCAGTGAGCCATGAGCTCAAAGCAGACTCTACTTCATTTGCTCCCTGTCCTCATCATGACCCCCTGCAGGAGACACTGATGCTGGAATTCTGCAGCAAGATCAGACCTCAGGTAGGTGACCAGATGGCAGGGCCACAAGGAAGTGGGCACTGAAAGCAGGTGGGTCTGATACGAGCCTGTGAGGTTCCCACAACCCTCCGCTGTGACCGCAGGGAGCCTCCCCCCTCTAGGCCAGGCCCCTGGGCACAGCAACACCAGCCACCCCGTGGACGCCTGTGCACTGGGAGATGGGGTCCCTGCCAATCCCTGAGGGCAACAGAACTTGGCTAAAGGCCAGGAACGTGCATGGAGGGCATCCCTCTGCGGGACACTCTGCATTCCAGAAGTCTATTTATAACAGCAAATACGTTCATACCAAGAGAAAGAAAAGGGGAAAAGTCTTCAAAATCATTCTCTAACAATGCAGGAGGAAATAGAGGGTAACTGAAATGTTCACCAACTTACACCAAAAACATTCGAGGCAGGCACACTTGGGAGGGCCCAGCCCAGCCGAGGCAGCTGTCTGCTGTCCCTGGTATGTGGTACCCCAGTTCCCTTGAAGAGAAACAGGGCATCGTGTGAAACACACACAGCTCTCACCAGGCAGGACCTGAAATCTGTCCCCGCTCTCTCGAACTAGCCCATGTGTTTGCGATTAGGAAGCAGCCCACCATGGCAGGAGGGGAGGGCCCAGCAAGGCCTCTTGCCAGCGGTAATTTCTTCTCTGCCAAAACAAGTCCCCATAACCTAGTGAAGAATACTGCCCACAGGGCAGCCCAGTCCTCTGGCCTCCAGCAAATGAAGGGAAGAGGGAGCTCTGGGCTCAGTCCTGTGCCCCAAGTCAGACAGGCCACATGGCTGAGCCGCTGAATGTTTCTTTGTGGCCTTACGGAAGCCAGTGACAAATAGCATGTATCTTTTCAGACATGGGGGGCAATAAGAAAAACACACACATCTGTTTACACCACTGGCAACGAGTCTGTAATACACAGAAGCCCTTCAAACAAGCCCGCCTCCCCGGATGTGGAAGAAAGCCTTCGGTAATCCTGGAAGACTCGGCACCAGCAATATACTAAAAACTGCTCTTGGGCCACTTGCCCCCAGACAAGAGCAGATGCCGTGAGGTATGAGACGCTGAGTTCGGGACAGGCCCAGGCCCCATTCCCACCCTGGGTATCCAGTGTGGAGGGGTCAGACCTTTCAAACTTGCAACCAGTAGGTACCCGCTCACATTTAACTCGCCTCTAAGGACTCTGGGGTGAAAACGTGAAACAGAAAGCAAAGTATCCGAGAAACCATCCCTTAGAAGATCTGGAGAGCTGCCACTGCCCAAATTATTTACAGAGATTTCTACAGGGATATCCTGCCTGAGTCCTGGGAGTGGAGGCGGGGTGGGGTGGGGGGTTGAGGAAACATCCCAAATCCCATCTTTTAGGAAGCATCTCCCAAGGACTGGGGCCATAAATCACATAGCATATTTTTCTATATCACAAGACTGTGAAAGGAGAAGCATCAATTTAGCAAAGCCACAGAGAGAATCCTCAGATTTTCTCCATGGCCACAAACTGCTGACTTAGACAAACACTCTGATTTCTGAGCGAAGAAAAGAAAGAGAAGGCCCCTTCTTTAGCAAATACACCAGTGACAGGCATTATGGCTCATTTAGTCAGCTGTGACCCAAAGGCATGAGGGACAGATCCTTTCAGGTCCTCTCCCTTGTGACTTCTATGAAAGTCCAACTGGGTGGGAAACCAGGAAGGTTCTGGCCCCCAGCTACTGGGAAATAACTGCCTTTCCAGAGGGAATGCTGATGTCATTGTTGTAGGTGTCTTATGGTTTTGCTCCCTGGCTTCAAATCCTGGTTCAGCCAAGTATGAACTGGGTGACAGACACTCCCAGGGAGCATGCAGGCCCCAGGCCATCCGTAAAAGGGGGAAGATGCCTCACAAGGTGAAACGCATGAGGGCAGAACACAGAACAGCAGTAAGCAGTCCACCCACACTGAACTTATTCTTTTATTTTTGTACAGTCTGTGTCCCCCATACTCTCCAGGCCCCATTTCTTATTTCATGCTATTTTTAACGCTGACATACCCACATCTTTATCTGTGTTATAACCAATGTGTTCCTAAACAAACAAGCAAACAAAAAACCCAGAGTATATCATGGTTAGATTCCATGACCCTGCAACTGTACAAAGTAACATGTTGGGCAGAATCCAGTGGTCAATTCATGGGCTCAGCAAATGACCTTTTGTAAATGAGAATAAGCAACAATTACTGTGTCTGTAAATCACTGTGTGTGTCCTTTGAGAAAGGGAGCCTTGGGCGGGGGGGATTCTTTTTTAACTTTGTTCTGATTACTAAAAAATCTAAGTCAGCTTTTATAAAAAAATTGGAAAAGCATAAAGAAAGAACAAAAAAATCACCTGTCATACTCTGACCCAGACAAAGCCAGTATTAAAATTTGGGTGCATTTCTTTCTGGCTTCCCAAACTAGACACACTCTACATACTGATAAAAACACTTTTTGCTACAAGGTTAGAGTTCGTTCCCAAACTGAGCTTTTTCTTATTATATCACTGATAATATTACATTATCATATTCCTCCCTGGACTCTTTGCCCTATAAGGAAGGGAATCCTGCCACATAATTCAGACAGATCCTGGGAGTTTGGGGCACTTCCTGGTGCATATTAAGCATTCTATATGTCTTAGTTGAACATATGAATATTACACTGTAAAATTTTTTCCATATCATTATAGATAACACTGTATCATGAAGATTTTGCTGTATTATTAATTATTCTCTGAAAATGTGATTTTTTTGTAGGCCTCTCACTGTTGTGGCCTCTCCCGTTGCGGAGCACAGGCTCCGGACGCGCAGGCCCAACGGCCATGGCTCACGGGCCCAGCCGCTCCGCGGCATGTGGGATCTTCCCGGACTGGGGCACGAACCCGTGTCCCCTGCATCAGCAGGCGGACTCCCAACCACTGCGCCACCAGGGAAGCCCAAAAATGTGATTTTTTAAAAATGTCTACAAAACATTTCTCTATGTAGCTTACCAAGTTTACTTAACTCTTCTCCAGCTACCGAACACTCAGACTGTTTCTCATCATCAACTGGACCAAATAAAGCTATGATAAACATCCCCATCTGTAAACCTTTGCTTATTTCTCTCCCCATATTCTCAGGAAGGATTCCTAGAAGTGAGAGTACTGGGTCAAAGACTGGTCCAATCTATACATTTATCAGCAGTGCATAAAACTATAATTTTCTAAGACTTTTTACAATTCGATAGCCAAAAGTAGTTCATCATTAAGCTTTATCTTTCTGGATTTTTAAGGATTCTGAGCATACTGACATTTCTGTACCCCCATTAGTATTTTTCTTCTTCTTCGGTGAATTTACTAATGTCCTTTGCCTACCCTATTATTCATCATTTGGGGTAGCACCATACCGTTTCAGCATGTGCAGGTTTAAAACATATTATTAAACATAGTAAAGATCTTCTTTTATCACTTTCCATATTCAAAATGTTCTCGGCAATTTAACCATTTCTTTATTCTCCCAGATAATCCCTGGAGTCATTTTATCCAGTGTCCCCCACCTTAAAGTCCCACTGGGATGTAGATTGAGATTATTTTAAATGTTTGCTGCTCCGAAAAGAACTGACATCTTTAAAACATTTAGTCTTCTAGAGAATGAATATATTATTGGCCTTTTTAAACTTTCATTATTCTAACATGATTTCATATCCTTTGGTAAAGTTTTTAGGTTACTTCAATAGAATCTACACATTTTTTGATGATATGATGGTGTAGTTTATCTGGTTTTGCTTTTTGCAGTAGAATTTTCCCCCATACAGCTTCTGATGTTTGGTGATACACAGGAAAGATTTTCCAATATATTTTTTCCAACTATATTAATGAATTCACTAATTCTAAAAAGTTTTTAGTCTATTTACTAGGATTTTTAAGATACACAGTCTCGTAAAAACAATAGCTACATCTTGTACCATCCATAAATCTCCCCTTGTTTCTGTTTCATTTCTTAATACGTTGGCAAGACTTACGGAGTAACGTCACCTAAGGCTTTTTTAACCGGCCTTGATATTAATCAGACTATCTAGGTTACGCCACTAATGTTTGTTTTTAGTTTGGCATAGATATTAATTAACATTATAAGCCTTCGGGCTTCCCTGGTGGCGCAGTGGTTGAGAGTCCGTCTGCCGATTCAGGGGACACGGGTTTGTGCCCCGGGAGGATCCCACATGCTGCAGAGCGGCTGGGCCCATGAGCCATGGCCGCTGAGCCTGCATGTCCGGAGCCTGTGCTCCGCAACGGGAGAGGCCACAACAGTGAGAGGCCCGCATACAGCACACACAAAAAAAAAGTATCCTTCTATCATCTCTAGTTTCCTACAGTTTTGTAAAATGAGAAATGTGTGATTAATTTTCTTAAAAGCCTTTTGGGTATGTCATGATCTCCCTATTTATAGTGTCTAAATGATTATAGACATCAGAAAGTAAACACAAGCTGAGAATGAGGGAGAATTCCACTTTCAAATGACCTCAAGATATAGCTTAAGTATACATTAACTAACCATTGTCACACTGTCCCATCTCTAAATAAACTACACTGCACGTGCGGTCCCTTCCCTGCAGTGCATTTGGAGGGAGACAAATGAATTAACACTCTGGGCCATCCTTGTAAACACAGTGCCACATTTACATGCACATCTGTAATTAAACACAGGCATTTCACAGCAGGCAGGAAGCTCAGGCGTAATCTGTGAGTATTTCCGTGTACCACGAACCACGTGAAAGAAAAATTTAAATAATTAGAGCAGGGAGTGATGAAATGAAGGCACAGCCATATTCTGGAATACCGGTCAGGTGACACGTTCTTAGCAACGTGATTGTGATTTATAGATGGTTGATTAACGGAAGCCAATGACATGAAGTGGGGAGATCATAAAAAGTGATGTACCCCTACAATAAATATTTTAATTTAACCTAAAATACAGAAATGAACCATCATTAATCAACCTACTGATGCAGAGCCCAGACCCTTTCTTGGAGTGAAAAATCTACTGATTTTTGTTTACATTAATTTCTTCATAAATATATCGTCTATTTCCTGGTTTGGTTTTCTTAAAGTGACATGTTTACATACACCTATGAAACTGAATACAAAACCCTAATCAATTTTCATTATGACATATCTAAATCAACAGCTAAGTTTTAACAAGTTTTTCTCATTCTGTATTTTCAGAGCATTCACCTTGAGTTTTCCTTTCTTTTCATACTGTATCCCATTGGGTTACAGTTACATTGAGTTACATAATTATGTATCTGTGATAACAAACAAGGCTCCCATAAGCAGGTTTAGGAAGACTCGGCTAAAAATACACAGCCCCACTGTGGAAGCAGGTATGTGGAGACTTAGGGGAGAGGAACCCAGCAGCCTCCTGTGCTGCTGTGCCATGGGCAACTGTCAGTTTATTATACGGTTTATAAACCATCAGTTTATTAACACAGGAAATGGAGCTTCTAGTTTATTTTGCAGCCACTAAAAAGAATAAGAAAGAATTATACAACCAATCCTTGAAGTAAACGATGTATATGTTACAATATTAAGGGAAGAAAGAGTTTCCTGAAAAAAGTTAACATGAACATTTTTTAAATACACACACACACACACACACACACGTGCGCATGTGTGCGCGTGCACACACACACACAGTTCGTAAATAGAGAAAAAAGGTTGGAAAGATAGACTCCGAACTGTTACCAGTTAACTACATTTGGTCTTTGAGAAATGGAAAGGTTAGAATTAACATGACACATTGTTTTGGATTTGAATTTTTTTTAATTCATATTATTAGTTTTGTAACATAAGTTTGTTTTTAAGAAAAAGAATGGAAGCAGGAAGTGCAGTTTTGGGGATGGATGAATCAAATGACTTCCTGGAAGGAACCAGGAGAGTCCGGCTGGAATGAATCAAGGATTTCATGCTACTATTTCTTAGAGGCGGCTGTGCACTTATATAAGATTGCTCCCTTTAAGAAAAGCAGGCAAAGGAACTGCAAACCAGGCTTGTACCACCAGAGAGGACGGCCCCACCTCCCATCCCTATAAAAAGATGATCTGTGTGACACCAAGTACAAACCGATCACGTCCCTGACTCAAGACTCCACAGACCTAAGATGCCCACACGGGGCTGGGAGCAGGGCTTCTGTCTTGTTTGGACTTTTGAGCTGACCACTTGGTGATCTTGACTGGTCACCACAAGGCTGACCTTGCAGAACTGAGATGAAGAACGGAGAGAGCCCAAAAGAGGCACACACGGTGCCCAGGACACAGCGGGCTGCCGGTCCATGTCATTCCAGGAGGGGGTTCTTTCTTTAGATTGACATTGGTACTATTTTCTACTTTAAAATTTAAACTTTGAGTCAGCTACAGATGAAAGCACTGATAAATTTTTTTAAAAACATCAATGAGATGTTAAACAAAGCATTAAGATGGCAGAGAAAAGAGGTGTGATCCCCTCTCACCCCCTGCCCCTGTGATGGCCGGATCCACGTGCTGGCCACAGCCTGGCCATTACATCAAAGAGGAAGGTATGAGTTGTATGTGATTAACGTCCATCACCAGCTGGCTTTAAGGAAGGGGGTCACTCTAGAAGATCTCAGTGGGCCTGGATGATCAGCTGACCAGCCTCTGGGCAGGGTGGGGTGTCCCCTGAGGAGGAAGGCATTCCGCCGTGTGTGGGCAGCAGCCGGAGCCAGAGTCCAGCCCTTCTACGCGGCCTGCCCGACGATGCGTCTCCAACCTGCCTCGAGGAGGCACAGGCCAATTCCTCATGATAAAGCTCTTCATACTCATTCTGTTTCTGTTGTTGAACTCTGACTGAACCCCAAGTCACTCCAAAACAAGAGAAACAGAAATGTGATCTCCATCTTGGGGGAGGACAGGCGCCTCCTGCAGGCCTGAACCTCAGTGGAAAAAGGGCTCCCAGGTTGGGTGAGGAGAGGTCCCCGAGAAGAGGTGCAGTGCTAGCCCTTGGGGCCCTGCTGCAAACAGCTTTCCCGTTAGGAGCCCCTCAGCACCTCCAGACTCCACAGGTGGAGTCTCCCTCAGACCCCACAATAGCCCAGAAGAGGAACAGGGGAGGTGGGCAGATGCACCAAGCCCACATCGCAGCCCCCTGCCTCAGCAACCACTCCCTGTCTCAGTACAGGGAGGTCACATCCTCCAGGTGCTTGGAATCTCCGGTCCCCCCAGTGGTACCCACACGTCCGCTCTGTGCACATCTCTTGGTGCCTCCCCTTGACTAGGAGAACAGCCCAAGTCCCACCCTGGCCTGCAGACCCCGTGTGACCCGACCACCACCCTCGTCGACTCCCACCCTGTTAGCCTTCCCCGGGTGCACTCTGCAGGGAGGGCGAGCTCAAGTTTCCTCCTCCCCATGAGCTGCGAGCCAACTCCTTGGGCCCGGCTGCGTAGGCTTGAATGCACTGATTAGAACCGCATTTTCCCAGCCCAGCTTTTGGAAAATCCAAGGCAGTTGTGAGAGCATGATTCCTCCCCGCGGTCTCCCCGCCAGCCTCGGGCATTGGTGGCTGAGGTCAGGAACTGTCCAAGAAGGCGAGGAGAGGGACTGGTCCGTCCTCCTGGACTGCGGGGCTGTAAATTTCATCCAGGTTCCATTGCAGCTGATAGATGGAAAGTAAAAAATCCATCTCAGGTTGCAAATCGATCTCCATGACAAAGACTTGTAAATCTTGTTGTTACTCAGAGAGAGAGGCACAGCCCTGGCTCAGGGGACAGGACTGGGGGCAGTGGGTGTGGGAGCCGGAGCAGGCAGGCCTCCCAGGCACACCTCTCCCCGACCCCCCAGCCCCAGACGTCCACTAGTCTCACTTCATCAGATCCTCTGCCGCCACCAGGACCAGCATTCCCCCAGTTCGGACCTACCACCCGCAGCTCACAGGATGGCTGCTAGTTCTTAAAGCCAGCCCTGCTTGAAGGGCCATTGTGTTTTGTGCTTCATTTTTTAATCCAGCCACAGAGCAAATGTGAATCCTCACTCGGTCCCGGCGTGTGCCCTGTCTGAATTTTTGTTACATCTAACTCTAGCGGAAGTGGAAGACCTCTCGGCCAAGCCTCACACACGGAGGAATGGGGAGAAAACGTCCCCCAGCACACGTCAGCAGGACTGCTCTTTAAAGCCAAGCAAAGCAAATGTCGGCGAGATTTATGTTCCAGCCCCCCAAAACCCCACGACGTTGGGTCATGGACCCATCTATCCAAACACTTAAAAATTCCAAAATGAAAAACTGAAGTGGAATTGAAGTTTTAAAGCCTTCTCAAAAGCTATGAGCCCTAAGTGAAAGCCCATGTGATTTTAAGGCCGAGAAAAACTTTTCTTGAGTCCTGAAAGGAAGGAAGGTGTGGTCCATCAGACTCAGCCCCAAGGTTCGCCTAAAAGTTCCCCTGCAGTAATGGCTCTGACTCTCGCAGGGCTCAAGATAAACACAGCCCTAATAAAACCCGATAGCGTGGGCTCTGCTCTAGGGAGGCCACTTTATAACTGGACCAAGCCCTCTGCCAGGAAATGATTGCTTTTTCAGTCCAGCCCAAGAATGTGCTCTGCCTTATGTCTGAGCACAAGCGTCAGGCAAACGGGTGGGCCAGGAGGAGGGCCGGGGCCCGCACAGGTCTAAACACACGGTGACAGAATTTAAGATGCCCGAAGGCCTTCCAGAAACAAGGTCCCTTCGGTCTTCTCGCCACCCTCCTGCCGGAAGCAGCCGACAAGCCTTGCTCTGCCAATAACTCCCTCTTCTCCAACCACTTTTCACCAGCCCAGCCAACAGGCTGGTTCAGAGAGAGCTGCTTGCTAACGAAAACAAAGATGTGCCTTGTTTACCAAACGTGTAACAAACAGCCTTGTCCCGTCTTCGTAAAATACTCCGATTTTAGTGGCTTCTTTAAGACATCTGTAATTTCACTGGATAGTGGCATCCGTCTAAGGGTTCCACCACTCTCTCCACACACCCACAGCCCCAACCCTCATTCCATATCCTGGAAAGGCAGCAGCAGCAGGCCCAGTACCACTGGGGATGCCCTGGCACGCTTCAGGTTAAAGTGCCAGACAGGTCTCTCCGCGGCTCCCCCATCACCGACCAGGAAAGATATTCCCAGTAACACTCCTAACTCACAGCCATGGACTCAGGAGCCTACAGCATCGGTGCTGGGCATCTTTTGGTAAGATCCGTTAAGTAACAGTGAACAGCGTCTCTGCAGAAAGATGCACAGAGGCAGGAGAATGAAAGGCCTGCAGATGAAAAGTACCTGCCGCGGCGGGAGGAAGCAGAAGGTCACACCTGTGGGGACTGAGCCTGACTCCGCGGGGGCAAACCCACCCACCAGCCTAGGAAGACCCTGTGAGACCTGTTTTCCAAGAAGACACTACAAAAATACTCTCCACGGATGCCTCCTCTGTGTGTCCTTCCCCTCTCAAAGGTGACCACTTCTCGATGCTGTGACAAGGCTTTGTGGTAATCACTTCCCTACTTTTCTGCATCCTTCGGCCACCTACATTGTTTGTCGGTTTTAAAAAACCAACTCTGGGACTTCCCTGGTCGTCCAGCGGTTGAGACTTCGTCTTCCAGTGCAGGGGGTGCAGGTTTGATTCCTGGTTGGGGAGCTAAGTTCCCACATGCCTTGCAGCCAAAAAACCAAAACATAAAACAGAAGCAATATTGTAACAAATTCCATAAAGACTTTAAAAATGGTCCACGTCAACAGCCCCAAGTTGCAGGCAGGCCTTCTGGATCGGACTGTCATGTCCATGACAATCCACCGACTGCCCAAGCAGCTACCTTAGGAAAATCCGCCCCACTACGCGGGTATTTACTAAGGCCCTACTATGTGCATCAGCTTGCATACCAAACGCCTACTTCTAGTCAATCATGACAGTGGCTCTGAACCTTGGCCACACTTCAGAACTACCTGAGAGGACTTTAAAACGAGACATACTCCCAGACGACACCCCAGACCAATGAACTCCGAGCCTCTGGGCATGCAGGTGGGTTCAGCAAACGCTGAAGATGATGACCACTGAGATGGTCCAAAGGGAGAATCACAGGTGTCCCAGGTGGGGAAGCATGGTGGGCTGAAGGTGGAACAGATGCCCTGGTCCTCTCCCACCTCCCCTTGGGAGGATCGGGGGGGGGCTCCGTGGCCATGTGACGCAAAGAATAAGGTGGAAGTGGTGCCATGCCACTCGTAGGCCCAGATCTCATGAGCCTGGCCACCTCGGCTTCCCGTCTCCCAGAACACTCCCCTGAGGAGCCAGAACCACCAGGTGAGACACCACCTGCTCCCAGGCTCCCCTGCGCCTGGGAAGAGACCCTCTGTGAGTCTGGGGTTCCAGCCTCCCAGCCCAGGTGCCAGACGAGGACACCTCGGGCCACCTGAGCCCTGTCCCTGGTTTCAGTGTGTCTGCTCTAATGCACTGCACTAATGCAGTATTTTAAATTGGGGTGATTTTTGTTTGCAACTTTGGTCAATGTTCATTTCCAAAGGAAAGGAGTTACAATAGTTTAAGATTATTGGATTAGAGAACCATCAGAAGAAAATTCATAAGTCATTTTACTTTAAGGAATGTGTGGCCAAGAAAAACTATTTTAAAAGTTCATTTCAGATTTAAAAAAATTATATATATATATATATATATATATATATACACACATTTTTAAATCTTTCCTTAAGAATTTCTCTTTGGCAGTGTTTCCTAGTCTTAAAAAATATATATATATATATATATATATAATGAGATCACATCCACTACAACGAAACCATAATTTATAACAGTTAAAAAAATCACCAAATATTATAAGAGGGGAAGTAAAAAAAAAAAAAAAAAACCTGGCCATATTAACAACAAACCCCTCCACCCCTGCATGTTTTATTTATTTATTATTTTTTTTTTTTTGCGGTACGCGGGCCTCCCACTGCTGTGGCCTCTCCCCTTGTGGAGCACAGGCTCCAGACGTGCAGGCTCAGCGGCCATGGCTCATGGGCCCAGCTGCTCCGCGGCATGTGGGATCTTCCAGGACCGGGGCACGAACCCGTGTCCCCTGCATCGGCAGGCAGACTCTCAACCACTGCGCCACCAGGGAAGCCCATCCCCTGCATGTTTTATGAGCACTATCCAAAGGTGAGAGGTCTTGAGGGGTTTGGGGAGGGGGCCGATCAATTAAAGGGTCAGCAGTTATTCTCACAGCCTCCTCATAAATTGTTCATTTCCCAGCTGTCTCATTTTCAAGATGTTAAAACTGTTTTAAAAGGAGAGGAAAGATTCCAATTGTGCACAAGAAATTTTCTTAAGGCTCAGGGTTCTTAGATTGATTTACACACATTTGGCAAGTAGGGAAAAATATAATTTTTAAGCACTGTTGTAGGTTTATTTTCCCCCACCTTGATTTTGAACTTCAAAGTAGAAGTTAAAGAGTAAGAGATGTAAAGTGCCACCTGCTCACACATTCTGACTGGAACGTGTAAAAACAACAAACTCAAATGATAGTTTTCATTGTCAAACTGCCACATTAAATACACATTTTAGGAAAAACAGAAATGATCCATACTCCCACTGTCCTCACAAGACTTGTTTCATGTAAGCATGTGGACCTGGAGCTTTTCCTGCCTTGTTCACGAGTTTATTTTGAGATTTACAGTTTATGAGGCAGTTAACATCTTTAGCATATTCCTTAACCTGAGCACACCTGATGTGTATAATTCTCCCTTTGGACCCTGAAAGATACGTCCACTGCAACTCATAATAGAGGAAAAGAGTATCCTTTTGAAAAGCCCAGCTATGCCTGAGAGCTCATAAAGGCAAATTCAACCAGGCGATACGAAGCCATCTGGGGACAGGGCAAGCCACCCAAACCTCAAGTTTGGATTAGCCTGAAGCCCAGAGAGGAGGTATGAGGGCGAGCGAACCCATCGGGAGCTCCCACTGGTCGGGAGGCCCAAGCCATGCAGAACTGAGCTTCACGGCCTCTCCTCTAAACCCCTCTGGAACAGCCCCTCTGTCCCCAAGGGTGGCTCCTGGCCATGGGGTGGCCTGCAACCACCCTCCCCCCATGCCTGCAGTGACTCCCCCTCTCCTAGCACCCAGAACATTCCAGAACCACCTAGTCCCCCTGCTCTGCAGCCCTCTACCTCATCTGCCTTCATCATAAATCACCTTTTCATAAAACAAGACACAAAAATACTGACAGATCAAAACCCAGGGGCGGTTCCACTCTGATTTAGGACTTCGAATTCAAAAATGCCCCATTTCTGAGCGGGTCTGCTGCAGCCCGGGGCCTGTTCCCCAACTGGGTGCACAGGGAGTTGCCCACAGCATGGCTGCATCCTCTCCAGAGGGGGAGGAGCTAGGCTCTGGGGCCAGAGACCCCGAGCGTTAAGAAAATGTGATCGATCTTTCCAGGGCCTTTTAAAAGAGTAAAACAGGCATTGTGTGTTTATGCACTTACCCATTACAGATGTTATGAATTTTCTTGAAACCCAGCATTCATAAAAGCAAATGCTCCACTCTGGAGTTTTCAATAAAAGAGCACAAGGAAAAAGAAAATCGTTTTTCAGCATACGGTGGACGTCTGCTTCAGCAGAAACCAGAGAGAAGGTTTCTTTGTGAACTCTGAAAGTGGACACATTTCACTTTGGTTGAAAGGAAAACCTCATAACTGATCCTGGGCAAAGAGTCAAAAGGACGTTAAAATGAAGATACTTGGCGCTCACACTGCACAGGCCCAAGGCCCTCTGTGTCGCTGCACACGGCTGACAATGCAGACGACGATGACGGGAGACTAGGTGTAAACTTAGTGATCTGACAAGACGAAGGGCTTCATGGGGGAGCGGAGAGCTGTTAGGCTTATTTTGTCTTTACCAAAACACCTCCTCCAATAGCCGATGTGGCCAGACCAGAGCCTGCGACATTTGTATGTCTGTGTGTCTCTCTGATATATGAGTGTGTGTGTCAGTGTGTGTCTGTGTCAGTATGTGTCTGCCTGTGTGCCTATGTAAGTATATGTATCTGCTTCTGTGTCTCTGTCCGTCTGTGTGTATCTGTTTGTCTGGAGTGGCATCAGGGGCTTGAAGCCACTTTTCTCAGCTGATGCCACAACACTACCTGGAGATCAAGATAGGTGTAATAAAATTTCCCACTCCCCACTACCTTTTATTTTAAGATGCAACGTGAACCATATTCCTCTTTCTCTACAAGCACGTTTCTTTTCGATTGCTCACAAAAAGCCTTGGTGATGTAAAGCAATCTTCTAAGCTACATGTTTCTCTTTGGGGCATCAGTGCTTTTTAGAAGCTCATCCACCGAACAGATGTTAATAAATTCCCTAGGGCTCAGAATGTAGTGCAGGCCCAACTTTGGAACCCAGTTACAGGCCCTAAGATGGTGCCCGCCAGGACCGGCTGAGGTCAGAAGCTCTTCAAGGAAGTTAATTTTAAAAGACTGTGTTCGTTGGTTTATTTAAAGTGATAAGATTTTAAGTTCACCTGCTAGGTAGGTGATCTACTAATGAGAGCAGATGTGGGTCTGCAAGGACATCTGCAAACGTCCCTATTTATTTCCCCACAAGAGCATTGGGTAGGGGGGGCTCCTATGTGGCCTCCCTCCTCCCCTCGGCCCCCAGGTCGCCGCCTGAGCTCTCCCAATGGCCAGTGGCTCCTCCACTCTTCAGATTCCAAAGCTGCCGGCGTTCAAGGCCCTTGGAGTTCCAGCTCCTTGGCAGCTCCTCCTGGGCCGAGGAGAAGCCCTGATGCCATCCCCACCAGGCTGCCTCTTCTTGAACTTCCTCTTCTTACATTAAGGGCACCTCAACCGCCAGAAGCTTGTGCATTTTCCTCCACCTTCTGTCCAGAACCTGGCACCCGTCATCTCAGAGCATCTCTGTCTCTGTTTCCCAAAGAGAGGACAGGGCACCTTCTCCAAGGCCCGGCAGTAATGTGCCCGCTGGGCCAGGCTTCTTGCCCTATGCTAGGTAACAGGCCATGGATCCGCACCCCAGCGCAGTCCAAATTTCCTCAGCCAGTGCTGAACACAGAAGAGAGAGGGTAGGAACAAATGAACAAAAGGTGAGGAAAAGCACAGAGAGGAGAGACGGTCATAAAACAAGTTTTTTCGCAAGATGGATGGTTGGTGTTGGGAGGATTTCTTTTTTTTTTTTTTTTTGGCGGTACGCGGGCTTCTCACTGTTGTGGCCTCTCCCGTTGCGGAGCACGGGCTCCGGACGCGCAGGCTCAGCGGCCATGGCTCACGGGCCCAGCCGCTCCACGGCATGTGGGATCTTCCCGGACCGGGGCATGAACCCGTGTCCCCTGCATCGGCAGGCGGACTCTCAACCACTGCACCACCAGGGGAGCCCCGGGCATGCTTTCTGATTGATGCTGAGGAACATTTGTGGGGAGAATATGAAGTTGAAAGAGAACAACCTGGGGTGAGAGTGGGACCATCCTGACTGTGTTTACGTGAGCACAAATGTGTCAGAACTGGAGTGAGCAGCTGCAGTTACCCAGGGAATCTGGGAACAAACAGAGGATGGCTGGGGCCTAGGAAGCGGCCAGTGGACTGGTGGAAAGACCCTGACCACAAGCCCGGGGACACACCCGGTTCCCATCCGAGGGGGGCACTCCACACTTCCCCGGGGAGAGGCAGGGGTGCAGGACTGGGTCAAAGGCCCACATGGCCCCATCAAGACAACCCATTTATCCTAGACTTACTGATTGTTCTTAATACCCCACATAATACA
The DNA here is from genome assembly GCF_964165515.1 of Mesoplodon bidens. Taxonomy (NCBI): domain Eukaryota; kingdom Metazoa; phylum Chordata; class Mammalia; order Artiodactyla; family Ziphiidae; genus Mesoplodon; species Mesoplodon bidens. The sequence continues at coordinate 97,271,148 of NC_138162.1, read as the reverse complement.
TCCTGAAAGCCCACAGCCCCTGTAAGAAATGCTGCTCTAGATTGGGGTAAAGGGGGTGTTATTACTGAAATTCCCTACTTTCTTGGGAGGAAATGGACTTCCCCTACAGGGCTCCACCCCATTCCATAAGCTGGCTCCCACTTAGCGATTACTGTGTCCATAGATGCACCCCCCGCCCGCACCCCACAAGGCTGTGTCTTTCTACATGTGAGTCAACGTCTGTATGTAATAAATCCATAGGGCAGATGGGAGCCTGGAACACCCATCCCCATCCTTCTTCTCTCTTCCTGCCCCTGTTCCTAGAAACCCCAGCCTCGCCCAGACGCCTGGCAGAGTCCACTTGGCCTGGGAGTTCATCCCTGCCCACTGACGGAGCTGTTGGAAACAAGGTACCAGATCTGACTCACCCTGAGCACAGGCAGCATGCGTTCCCTGGATAAAAACCACAAGCCAACAGCCTAGACCCCACCTAAGGGGAGGAGGGCAGAAGGCTCGTGCTGGACCAAGGATGAGAAGGATGAGACGGGGGCCCAGCAGGTCACACGGCCCCTCCACCCCATTGGTGCGGCACTTGCCTACCTGCCACCACGGGGAGGAAATGAGCCTCCAGCCCCAAATCCACACCTGCTTGACGTAAGAAATTCAGACGACCTCATCACCCGTGGAGAGAAGGAGCCGTGTGACGCCGTGACATCACCCCCAGGGGAGCACTGAGTCAAGCCCAGAACTGGACACGGAGGTGGGGACACGAGGTGCAGGGCCACCCTCACCACGAAGCCTCAGCCGGCACGCGCCCCGAGAGGCTGGCGCCGCCCCTGCTTCTCCTAAGGAATGAGTCTCCAACATCAAATTCAAGGAACCCCGTCGAGTTAGAGAGGCAGAGTGTATCTTCCTAAAACACTCAGTTCAGAAGAAAACGAAGCAAGCCTCAGCGTGCACTTCCCAGCCGGCTGGCCACACATCTCGCCCCATGGCCTCCTCCCTGCAGACCTGTGTCCTTTCAACAGCCACTCTCTGGCACTAAAGGCCTTCCGCAAACTCTCCCTCTGAAATGTTTTTCATCCCCGGAGAGGGGGAGGAAGAGAGGAGGGGTCAGCGTTACTCTGAATGTTTCAGGGAGCTGCCCAGAGCCAACAGCATAAATCAGAACGTGTTTTTAGCATTTCGGGGCAGAGGAAATGGTTCTCCAGCTAAGCTCCCTACCGTTTCTTAAAGTGATTATTTTGATTTAAACCACTGCCTGGTGGCTAGACTTCGAGCTACCAGCTTCAGGCTGTTAGTCCCGGGAGCCCAGAGCACAAAGAAACACTGTTGGTGAGTCGCAGGCCTCCTCCAGGAAGGCGCTGTGCGCTCCGGGCTGTGCTCCTTCCACAGACGGGCACTTGTTCCTTGCCCAGGGCGCTTCCACGCTTCCCTCTCTGCCAATTGCTGTCACACGCGCTGCGGTTTTACTCGAGATCCTCAGGCTGTCTGCAACATTGCAGTTTCTCTCCGTGTCTGGACTACAGCTCTTTGCCACCAGAACCTGCATGGCTGGGAAGGTTGAAAGGAAAACCAGAACCCAGGTGAAATCACTGGGGCCCAAAAGGCCGCATTTAGGAGTTCTTTTCCATAACCTCAGCCGTCTCCCCCGTGGGTCAGGGCTGGAGGGAGAAAGGGGAAGGAATAATTCCTGCATTTTTCACACATGTGTCCTGATTTAAAGCAACCATTTCATGGTTTGCGAAATATTGCTAGACAAAGCAAGATGCGTCTGTGACACACTTTAAAATTATGAATCTAATCAAAACTAGGGGAAGTTCCCGTGGTCTGCCGGTAGAGGGATGATTCCTGATTCTCTGCCCTCTCGAAGACATGCAGTTGCCCTCCCACTTCCAAGGTGCTCAAGACGGGACGAGGATCGCTTTCTCATCCATGGCCCTCTGGTCCAGCAACACGAGGACACAAGGTGGGGGACTCTGGACACTGTGTCCCCAGCATCCCTCACCTCTGGTGTCCAGCCTGCGAGCCCAGAGTCAGAGCTAGTCTGCGGGGAGCCAGGCCCTGACTCTCCTGGGAACCTCTTCGGGGCAGCTAGCAGCCAGGGCTACACAGCCAGGCCTGCCCCCAAGTCGGTGACCCTCAGGCCAATTCTGCTCAAAGCACTGTTGAACCCAGAGGACGTTCATGGAAATATCCATCCTGGAAAACCATCTTTCTTCTCATCACAATTTAATTCTTACTCAAAGCTCACCCACTTGACAAGCATACGGGAATTCCTGATGAGTGTACTTCCAGTGCTAACTCACCACTCTGACGGGGTAGATTCAAATGAACATACAACCACCAAAGAAGGATTCTTTTACGTTAACAAAATAAAGCAAATGCTCTTAATTTAAAGCACAAAGTGCAAGAACTACATACATCAGGCTTTTTAAAACACATACAATTTCTTCTATATATTAGAAGCCTCCAAACAATGTGAGAAGGCATTTTACCTGCAGCTTGCTCCTGGGAGGGTCAGGGGGAATAAAAGTTCTTTGTCTCATTCTTATAACTTTTCTGAAGGTTTTAAACTCATTCAAAATTTTAAAAATTAGGGCTTCCCTGGTGGCGCAGTGGTTGAGAGTCCGCCTGCCGATGGAGGGGACACGGGTCCGTGCCCCGGTCCGGGAAGATCCCACATGCCGCGGAACGGCTGGGCCCGTGAGCCATGGCCGCTGAGCCTGCGCGTCCGGAGCCCGTGCTCCGCAGCGGGAGAGGCCACAACAGTGAGGGGCCCGCGTACCGCAAAAAAAAAAAAAAAAAAAATTAAAAATTAGTCCACATATAAACATCTATTTTATCCTAAAATCAAACACAAAATACTGTCACAATGAAGGATTCTTAATCAACTATACTGGGGTATTATTTACACACAGTAAAACACACCCATTTTAGGAGCACATCTTGGTGAATGTCAACAAATACAGACTACACCACCACAAGCAGCCCTAAGAAGCAAGTGGCAAAAGAAGTGACGGCAGTGAGCTGGCATGGTCAGTCTCTGAGAACTGCTCCGGGCTAGGCAATTATGAAAACAGCTCACCAGGGTGGTAGAGGTGACAGGAGCCTAGGCCTAGGCCCACTGGTCATATCTGGAGTAGCTGGATCAAGTTAAGACTCAGATTCTTTGTCTTAAAAGTAAGAATGCTGTAGAGTGGATTTTGACTTTGTTATGAACTGGGCTGTGTCCCCCCGCAAATACATATATTGAAGCCCTAGCCCCCAGTGTCCCTGTATTTGGAGATGGGGCCTGTGAGGAGGTGATAAAGGTTAAATGAGCCTGCAGGATGGGGCCCTGATCCCATAGGACTGTGCCCTTACAAGAAGAGGAAGAGACACCAGAGCTCTCTGCCATGTGAGGACACAGTGAGAAGGAGGACATCTGCAAGCCAGGAAGAGGGCCCTCACCGGAACACAACCATGCTGGCACCTTGATCTTGGACATCCAGCCTCTAGAGCTATGAGGAATAAATGTCAATTGTTTAAGCTGCCAGCTCTGTGGTGTTTTATTATAGCAGCCCAAGCTGACTGACACAGACTTTCTCTCAGCAGTAAAACCCTCTCCTTACAGGAAATCTCAGGTCAAACCTCACTATTCAACATGTGATGGATGTGAAACCCTCCTACACGTTGGTGGGAATGTAAATTGGTGCAGCCACTATGGAGAACAGTATGGAGGTTCCTTAAAAAACTAAAAACAGAGCTACCATATTATCCTGCAATCCCACTCCTGGGCAGTTATCCAAAGAAAACTCTAATTCGAAAAGACACATGCACTCCAATGTTCACAGCAACACTATTTACAATAGCCAAGACACAGAAACAACGTAAATGTCTATCAACAGATGAACAGATAAAGAAGATGTGGTACATATGTACAATGGAGTATTACTCCGCCATAAAAAAGAATGAAATAATGCCATTTGCAGCAACATGGATGGACCTAAAGATTATCATACTAAGTAAAGTAAGTCAGACAGAAAGACAAATATCGTATGGTATTGCTTATATGTGGAATCTAAAAAAATGATACAAAGGAACTTATTTACAAAACAGAAAGACACTCACAGACATGGAAAACAAACTTATGGTTACCAAAAGGGAAAGGGGCGGAGGAGAAGTAAATTAGGAGGATGGGATTAAAATATACACACTACTGTATATAAAATAAACAACAAGGACCTACTGTATAGCACAGGGAACTTGACTCAATATTGTAATAACCTATAATGGAAAAGAATCGAAAAAAGAGTATACATACATATGTATAACTGAATCACTGTGCTGTACACCTGAAACTAACACAACATTGTAAATCAACTATATTTCAATAAAAATTTAAAAAGAAACACGTGATGGGTCTGCTCTATTCACGTGGGTGTGGGGCTTCGGTTTCAAGTCTTGCTGTCCCCTCCGTGGCTGAACCTCCTTTGAAGCCAGAGCTCCTGAGAACACCACTGGAAGTCTTCGGGATCGGGAGTGTCTTTGTAGTTTTTGCTCCCCTGCCTTCTGAGGGAGATGAGATACCTTCCCCTGGAAATCCTATGATCCAAATATCAGCTAGTCTGGGGACAGAACTAATGTGGCAGAAACTATGGGTCAAAGTGCATAAAGACCTGCTGAAGAAAAAGTGCCCTTCAGATACCAGGCCAACCACAGCGCACAGCGTGCAGGTGCCATGGGGCAGAGCCTAGTGGACTTCCCAGGAGATGGAAGGGAGGGCAGCACAAGCTGAGGGAAGAGCACGTGCAAAAGCACCAAGAGACAAAATGTCGTGGGGTCGGAGCAGGGAATGGAGAAGGTGGGAGGTGAGTCCAGGCAGGGAGGCAGAAGCTATGCAAGAGTCTGGACTTGAAGTGGGCATGCCCCCTTCCTTCCCAAAAGTATACCGGGGTTACTGTGGCCCAGTGGGCCCCATGAGCCCAGTCCCCACAACAGACAAATGGGATGAGATTCAAGGTGTCAGCAGGAGCCAGACCTGTGAACAGCAGGGGTGTGCTGGGCCCTGGAGGGGAGCACGGTCCCACCCAGATGGGCTCTACGCCAAGGGCTCCAGTGGTGGAGGCACCGTACCTGACTGCTGTGGGAGGCCACTGTGCCTCCCTCCTGGGCCCTCTCATTCATCCTGAGGCCTGTGTTAACCTCAGCAGGCAGGGCTACTGTCTGTCTGAGCTCCAGGAGGTCCTTTCAGGGACCCATCTATTGCTAAGTACTTAATATTTGCTAAGTACCTGTGACCCTATGCCTCTCTGCAATGCAGCCCAAAATGGAAGGCTGTGTTCCACACCACAAAGAAGCCCAAATGTGCCCCTGGAAGGGGCTCCCAAACCTATCTCCCCCTCTCTCAGTCAGCTCAGGCTGCCGTAACAGAACACCATAGATAGGCAGCTTGAACAACATTTACTTCTCACAGTTCTGGAGTCTGGGAGTCCAAGACCATGTTGCTGGTGGATTCAGTTCTTGGTGAGAACTCTCTTCCTGGCTTCCATACAGCTGTCTTCTCATGATGGAGAGAGAGCTCTGTTGTCTCTTCCTCTTCTTATAAGGGCACTAATCCCATTGCAGGGACCCCACTCACATGACCTCATCTAAACCTAATCACCTCCCAAAGGCCCCATCTCCCAATACCATCACAGTGGGGGTCAGGGCTTCAACATGTGGATTTGGGGAGGCAGACATTCCATCCACAGCACCCCCCTATAGGCAGCCTCCAAGGACGTCAGAGAAGACAATGTGAGAGGCAACAAACAAAGCGACAATTCCAGTCTCTAAACGTAAGTCTGAACAGACAAGACCCAACTCGTCTAAATCGCATCTGTCCTCCAGAGCTGCTTTTCTCATTTCCTTGTCAGGTGTGCTGAGGGTGAGGGTGGAATATCAGGTGAGAATACCCCCTGCACAGGGTGGACCCTGCTCCTTCCAACCGAGGGGCTGCTGCTGAGCAGGAAGACATCCTTCATGTCTTTGCCGCCACCAAAAACTACACTCCCCAGAGCTCAAGTTCTGCTCAGCTGGACGCAAGTCTGTCTTTGATCTTGAAAGAAGCACACAGACTCACTCTCCAGCATGGGAAGTACATAGGCACTGGCTTCAGCAGAACTCCTAGGCTAGCATCCCCCGCCCAGCAGTGTCAAAACTGCCTCAAAATGTAAAACAGATGAGCCTTTTAAAGAAAAAGTTATTTATATCGTGGAATCATTCAGAGCAAGCAGAAATTTGAGGTTTATCACCTGGGGCACAAAACCAAGGATACTCGAGGCTTCTCACAGTAAAGGGGCAGATGTGTTTTATGGAAAATAAAACACGGAAATGTGTTGGTTTGATTCTATTTCTTGATTTCTCTTTCCATTAATGGATGCATGTCAGTGTTCACGATCAAGGGAAAATGCCATTCAAGAAGCCCGGAGAAGGGCTCTTTCCTGAGAATCCCCCCGAAGGTCAAGATTAAGAGGGAGGTGGCTCGGGTAATTAAACCAGCGGGGGAGGCTGTATCGAAACTCTGCTGGCTTTTCAGAAAGGGGTGGACATCTGTGTGTCTACCCATCCCGAGACTCGAGGAGATGCGGACTCGGATACGTGGGGCCTCTGCTCAGGGTGGCCATCCACTCTCCTCACCAGTCACCCTGAAGAGTTATTATCTCAATAACATCAGGACATAAGGCTGTAGTCCATAATATCATGCGGACTCGTGTTGGCCTACAGTTGAGGACATTTTTATAATAATCTCCAAATAATACATGAAGGAAATGCATTATGTAATACTTCTGTGTTCCAAGACTTTTAAAGCAGTTGCAACTCTCAGAAGTATTCTTTTCTAGGGAAATCAGCATTCTTAACACTCTACCCTTGAGAACTGAGAATTCAAGTCCACAGCCACCACCGTCCACAAGCTCACACACGTGTCCACATTCAAGGAAACACGGGTGATTATAGGAAGGCTGCTCACTGTGCAAGGAGATCACTTCGGTCCACCTTACTGTGATTTCATGTGATTTCAGGAGCATCAGAGAAACTGTGCCCATGACCTCCCCTTCTAATCCCCAGCACAGGCACGCAGCACTCCCAGGCTTCTCTTGATGTCAATGCTGAGAGTCCCAGGGCAGGGAAAGAGAACAAGAGACCAGCCGCAGGGACCCAGGAGACGGAGATAAATTTCGACATGAAAAATATCTCAACGGACGAGCCAGCTGGTATCGGCGGTGAGAAAACGCAATGCAGATCCCTGAGCGTGACCAAGTGCTTCCAGGCTCTGCTCTTCAACCCGGCAGTTAGGACTAATGTTTGCAAGGAAACCCACCCACTACAAAGAGCTGTAGCTCCAGCCTGGGTCCCCGCCCCAGACACACAGCCGAGTTCACGCAGAACCCATAGTCCAAGGACCAAGTTCACTGTCTTCAACAACCCACACTGCTGGGTGATCACCACAGAATATTTGACCTTTTGCTTCAAAGAAGTTGCCCCTGTTTTTCAAACTTTATTTTACACTATGCAAGGAGTATGTGAATACGCTGCCCACCCCGAGTCACGCTGGTAGATAAAGCTGAATGAAGTCCACTCACCCCCATCTCCCCAGACACAAGCAGTTTGTGCTTTGTCCTTTAGGCTTCCCAATTTTTCTCTACCTATAGAAATATGTTGTTTTGAGTGTAGCTCTTCCCCTAAATAGCATCACTGCTATTTTGCAAATGACTTCTGTTCACTGAGCCATGATCTTTGAGGTTAGAGCCACCTCCAATTTTCCATTTCATTCATAGGGAATGTATAATATTCCCTAATATGAATATGTATGCCTTGTTTGTGAGTTTGTTCTTGCTTTTTTACCATGTCCAAAACAATAAACAGTTAATGTTTCTTCTTCTCTCTCCTCAACAGCACTGCCATGAATATCCCGTACATGCTCCTCTGTGCTCCAGGCTCAGTGAGGCTGGAAGGCAAGCCCAAGTCCATGGGGCTACACCGTGCTGATTTGAAGAAATATGGCTCATTGCCCTCCAAAATGGAGGCACCAATCTATACTCCACAGTTTATCAAAATGCCCATTTCCCCACACCCTCACTAGCCCTTAACAAACTCTTTAAACCTTGCCAAAATGATGGCTGAAGATCATAACTTATTTTATGTTTCCTAGTAGTAATGTAGTAGAAGGAATAATGGCCCACCAAAGATGTTCACAGCCTAATCCCCAGAACCTATGAATATGTTACCTTACATGGCAAAAGGGATTAAATTAAGGATCCTGAGATGGGGAGATGATGGATTAAATTAAGGATATTGAGATGGGGAGATGATCCTGGATTATCTGGGGGTGTCCAGTGTCATAACCAGGATCCTTACAAGAGGGAGATAAGAAGGTTAAAAAAGGCAATGTGAGACAATGAGCCAGAGGGAGAGAGACTGGAAGATGCTCTACTGCTGGCTTTGAAGATGGAGGAAGGGGCCACAAGCCAACGAATGTGGGAGACTCTAGAAGCAGAAAAGGCAAGGAAACGGATTCTCTCCTGGAGACTCCAGCAGGAGCACAGCACACACTGATCCATTTTAATATCTGACCTCCAGAACTAAAAAAGAATAGATCTGGGGCTTCCCTGGTGGCACAGTGGTTGAGCCCGCCTGCCAATGCAGGGGACACGGGTTTGAGCCCTGGTCCGGGAAGATCCCACATGCCGCGGAGCAACTAAGCCTGCGTGCCACAACTACTGAGTCTGCACTCTAGAGCCCCCGAGCCACAACTACTGAGTCCGCGTGCCACAACTACTGAAGCGTGCGTGCCTAGAGCCCGTGCTCTGCAACAAGAGAAGCCACTGCAATGAGAAGCCCACGCACTGCAACGAAGAGCAGCCCCCGCTTGTTCCAACTAGAGAAAGCCCGCCGGCAGCAACGAAGACCCAATGCAGCCAAAAACAAACAAACAAACAAATAAATAAATAAATAAATAAATCTATTTTAAAAAAAAAAAATAGATCTGTGTTGCTTTAAGCAACTAAGTTTATGGTATTTATCACAGCAGCAATAAGAAAATTATACAACTACTGAGGATAAGCATTTTTTCTAATTTTACTGACTATTTTTATATTCTTTTCTATAAATTCCTTTTTTCATATCCTTTGCCCAATAAAGCTTCTATTAAGATTTCTCAATCGTTCTATTATGGTCTTCATTGACTTATTCAAGAATGAATTCCCTACTTGTCATAAACAAATTCTCATATCGTTTTTTTGGTGACTGGTGTAAAGAAGGTGTCTCATATGATATTCTTCCAAAGGCACATTCAATTGTTTCAACACTATTTATTTAAAAATTCATTATTTCCCCCACTCATTTGAAAAGGCACATTTATCATCTAATAAATTTCCATATATTCCATGGGTCTGTTAATTGATTATTCTCTTCCTTTGATCTATTTGTCTAGTTAATCACTATAACACATTGTGGTATCAGATAGAGCAAGGATCCCGTTAGTTTTTCTTTTTCAAAATTATCTTGGCTCTTCTTACTAATTTTCAATTCTACATAGATTTTAGAAACAGCAAGCCAAATTCTATAAAATAACTTACCAGGGAACTAAATGGGACTGCATTAAGTTAATATGCTAATTTCAAGAGCACTGATGGCCCATTCAAACGACTGGATTTCCCTTTCCAGTTATTTTAATCTTTCATACCCTTCAGTGAAGTCAGAGCTGTTGCACATTTCTTACTAAGGTGATTCCTGGGTATCTGATTGGTTTTGTTGCTACTGTGAACAGGATTATTTCCCATCCCGTGTTCTCACCGTTTTCTGCAAGTAAACAGAAATGATACTGATGTTCTAAGTTGATCCTGAATTCAGCCAACTTGCCATATCTCCCCTTATTAGTTCTAAGATGTTCAATTGAATTCCTTGCATTTTCTATACACAGAAAATTGAACCAACTGCAATTCGTTTCAGTTTTATCACTTAAAAAACGTATACTTATTGTTTGCTACATTTAACTTTGTCTTGGAGAAATTAGCCTCTTTACAACCTCCCAGTGTTCTTGACACTAGTCTCACCTCTCACAATAGTGGGTATGACTATCATACAACCATCCCACGTGTGATGGGAAGTAAAGTAACTAATTCCATCCCAGGAGGTGGAGGGGGAGTAAATTCAAGATACATTGTGATGATTTATATCCCAATAATATGGGATGATTTCCTTGAAGAGGTGTGGTAGGCAGAATTTTATCCCCAAATGCAGGAAATGTGAGCACATCTAAAAGGAGGTGAGAAGAATTCAGTTGAAAGGGCAGGGTTATAAATCAATGAAATGAATGCAAGAAGACATGAGAGTCCATAAGAAGGTGGAAAGGAATGGAGCCATGAAGTAAGTGGAGAAACTGTCCTTCAAAAAAGAAAAGAAGGGCCTCCCTGGTGGCGCAGTGGTTGAGAGTCGGCCTGCCGATGCAGGGGATACGGGTTCGTGCCCCGGTCTGGGAGGATCCCATATGCCGCGGAGCGGCTGGGCCCGTGAGCCATGGCCGCTGGGCCTGCGCGTCCGGAGCCTGTGCTCCGCAACGGGAGAGCCCACAGCAGTGAGAGGCCCACATACCGCAAAAAGAAAAAAAAAAAAAAAAAAAAAAGAAAAGAAATCACTCCTGTCCTAATAGGAAGAGAGAGGACAGGATGCTGGTAGAATGTAGACCAAGAACTTGAGGGATTTCCCTTCTAAAGCCTTCTTTAGTCTCTGTGAATTAAAAGGCAGGAACGCCTGAAGAGATGAAAGGAAAGGGAGATTTCTACCATCAAAGTGAAGCTGGTCTCAGTCACCCATCACAACATCCTGCTTGATTTGCACACATCATTTCACACCGCCTACTATTTGTCCACCTGCTTATTGCCTTTCTCACTCCCTCTTGAATATAAGCTCCTTCAGGGCGCTTGAGAAATGCTGGTTGAGTCAATGGTTAAACTTTGGGGAGCATAGGAGGATGAGCTCTCAAGCCAACGGTGAGTCTGCCAAACCATGAGAGCCCAGCTGGGGGCACTGATCATCAGCAAATGGGGTTGACCATGCTACCCTGTGGGATGCCCTCCAGCTGTCTCAAAGACTACAGTCAGCTGGGCTCCTCCAGGGCTGGGTCTCACCAGATGATGCCAGGACTAAATGAGCAGAGGGCACAAGTGTGAAGACCTGGAGAAAGAGTACTGAAAGGTGACCATGTGCCATAAACAGGTAGGATAGTGGTCACACAGTGAACAGGTAAGTGGTGACCATGCCATGAATAGGTAGGGTGAGCCAGAAGCTCCTGTGAGGTAGAAGGAAAGGAGGCTTTTCCCAGATAAGAGAGCTTCAGAGGTGTCAGCACCTGGGGTAGGTGAAGGACAGGGTCCCTGGAGATGAGTAAGTCCAGGCCCCGGACATCAGGATGTCAGATGAGCCATCCACATGAATGAACTTTGCAGACAAGTGACACAGTGACAAAACCGAAGACACTGCAGTCCACCTTCCTTCCTCCACTACCCTCTAATCATCAGAAGCAGGAGACTCAGGGGGGCGTAGCATTGGGGGTGGCAGGGTCCACTCAGGAGCTCTGCAGAGTGGTGACCACCCCTAGGTCCTCCCCCATCTATCCTCAGCCCAGGGTCCTGGTTGCTAATTCAAGAGGACAGGAAGTGTCCCACTCGACATTCTGTTACATGAATCAATGACACATGAACTGATACTGTGTCAGGAAAGCGGGAACAGCCGAGTTCTGTCAAATTCCACGTATTAATATGCATTTAGGTCTGACAGTGCCGTGGGGCCCATATTGAATATTTAAAAGGACAGAGACATAGAAGATGATAGAAAGGGTAAATGTGAGCAAAACAAGGATTTTTGAGATGTGGATGAACAAGGTACCTCCTAGCCAAAATCTGCAGTTTCTACTGTACGTTGGGTTCCTCAAGAAGCCAACTCAGAGACAAGAATATGAGGGCAAGTGGTGTACTTGGGGAATGACCCCAGGCGGCTCTGTAAGGGAAAACTGTTTCTCTACTCACAATACTTCCGACACGGAATGTGTTGGGGTATCTTCCCCCCATCAACTAATTCTCCAACCCTCTGGACACCAACTGGGTGTCCCACATTTAATTCAATTCTCACATCATCTGCCTAGAGACTCCACAAGATACCCTCACTTCAGATTGCCAGTCGCAAGTATTGGGTCCCCCGGGTAGCCACGCTGCTGTCCAACTTGGCTGCAAAGTCAGGGGTTCTACAACCCTCCCCTCAGACTTGATCATATGCTAGAACCACTCGCAAAACTCAGGGAAATATTTACTTACATTTACCAGTTTATTATACAGAATACAGATGAACAACCAGAGGAAGAGAGGCACATAGGGTGAGGTCCAGAAGGGACCCGAGCCTAGGAGCTTCTGTCCCCATGGAGTTGGGGTATGCCACCCTCATAGCACGTGGATTTGTGCATCAACCCAGAAGCTCTCCAAACCTTGTAGTTCAGGGATTTTTAGGGAGGCTTCATCTTGTCGGCAGGATAAATCACTAACTCAATCTCTAGCCCTTGTCCTCTCCCCAGGGGGTGGGGGTAAGGCTGCAATTTCCAAACTTCTAATCACCGCTTGGTGTTCCTGGTGACCAGCCCTCATCCTGAAGCTATCCAGGAGCCCACCACAAGTCACCTCACTGGAACAAAAGATGCTCCTATCACCCAGGAAATTCCAAGGGATTTAGGAGCTCTGTATCAGGAAATGGGTTCAAAGACCAAATACTGGAACAAAAGATGCTCCTAGCACCCCTGTCACTCAGGAAATGACCCAGGTTTTAGGAGCTCTGTGTCAGGAACCAGGTGCAGAGACCAAATCTATATCGGTTATGTCACATCCTGGTAGTGGGGTAGGAAGGAGGGAGACCAGATGGAAGCCCATCCAGGTGAGATGATGAGCAGGTTACACCCCTGGAGGCTGTGCAATCATACATTACGGAGCTGACCCACCTAATGGGTAAGGCAGTTGGCATATTTCTTTACTAGGTCCTGGACATTGCTGGTGGAGGGCTGCTGGAGGCCGGGTGTATGTGCTCGTGCCCCACACCTCCAGGGTACCTTATCTGTGGGCCAGGGTGACTTCTGGCCAGAAAAGGCCTAGGGCAGAGTCGCAAGGGCTTGGAGTCAGCAGCCTGCGTGACACAGGAGGGAGGCAGGGTAGACACCAACTGGCAACACTGGCTACTACATAATTACTGGCCTTGCACTTTCCTTGTCACATATATGCTCTGTGGCTACTGACATTCTGTACGAAGACGCTACTCATTTTCAAAGTCTTGACTGCAGAGTAATAAAGCGATGATTTTTCTCCACTCTAATCTCTTAGTGAAGGTGATCTGGCTTCATATCACTTCCCGATTATTTAGATCAAGAAATTAAGATCAAGCGTCCTCTTTTAAGGACCCCAAGTCACATGACAGAATTGCAAGTTTCATAATCTAACGGCACGTGATCCTCTGTGGCCTCCAACAAGAGCTAGCAAAGGCTTTATTTTAAAAACTGTAATTAGTAGTGATGACTCAAATATTTTAGAAGAGGCAAATGAAAACACATATAATCACAACTGATATTTCTAAAATACTTAAAACCTTGTTTTCAGAAGAACAGAATTATCCTCAAGTTACTATCCCTTACTTGAGAACATAAAATTTAGCTCAACTGCTTTTAAAAGGAAGTTATCACCCACTCTCCCATCCCCCAAAGGAGGGCTTACCTTTCTACCAGGTAGGAGGCAGCTAGACCCTCACTTACATGGGCCCCTCAGTTCTGAAGTACTGTCAGCTGTTCTCTGGGTCCAGGAAGCTCCTACTAGATTGCTAAAAATTTATCTTAGTCAACCCCATTCTCACATGTGACAAGAGAGCAATGTTCCCAGAAGGCTCAATAAAAATCCCTGGGCCTTTTTTCTCGCTGGTGCTTCTGGACCAAGACATGGAGAATGTCCCTGTGTGCAGAGTTGAGCTGTTGGACAGGACTCAACCCAGAGAGGCCTTATGCCCCAGGGCATGGCATTCAGGCCACCCTACATCTCCGCCAGGCCCCAGGCCATGGTCAGAATATCATGCAGACCCTGAAATCCAAACACCCAGGCTGGCAGGGATTCCCTCCTTAAGAAAGGAAAGGTACATGGTTCGTCTCCCGCAGCACTGGAATGGGCACCTTCCCTCAGAAGTTGTGACTGCACCCCCATGAGTTTCCTGCAACCAGATAGCAGGGGAAGGTCTAAGAGGTAGACGGGTCTCAGGCTAACAGGTGGACAGACCCCAGAACTGTCAGCTGCATCAGGGCAGAGGCACTGTGTGCCCAGTGCCCGCACATGTAGAGTGCAGTGAGCATTGGCTAAGACAAACCCGACATCCTTCCCCGCTCCCTGAAATCTCCCTTCCCCGGACACTGACCCAGGCCTCCTCCCCGGTCCAGAGGCAGACCTTGTTTACACAGACACGCACAGAGGGAGGACCAGGTTGAGGACACAGGGAGAAGGGTCTACAAGGCAAGGAGAGAGGCCTCAGAAGTAACCAGCCCTGCTGGTAATTCGATTTCCAGCCTCCAGGACTCAGACAAAAAATGTCTGTTGTTTAAGCTGCCCAGTCTGTGGTACCTTTTGTGGCAGCCTGAGCTGACTGATATAATGCCGCCGTCTGGGACCTCACAGCCCTAAAACAGACATCCCATAACAACAGTGATAATTCCCAACATATGATGGGTGCCTGCTGCTCTGAGCGCTTCGCTCATTCAATCACCTCCACGACTCCCCGCGATGGGTATTATTTTTATTATCCACAATAGACAGAGGAAGAAAATCAGCCATTCTCTGCTGAGGTCACTCACCCGGGCTCAGCCTACGGGTAAGTGTCAGGGCCAGGGTTGGGGCTCAGGCTGTGAGGCTCCAGGACCCATGCTCACACCTGGCCCCTAAAACGGCCCCTTAGTCAGGGGGCCCAGGGCACACTCTTGTGTGGCTGTGGCAGAATGGGGATTGGACGACAGCCCCCAACCCTGCTCCTGACTTCACTGGTGACCATCGCCCCTCCTCAGGCATGCCCTCCTCCTCCCCGCGTCTGGCTCTGTAGGTCTGGGACTTCAGGGCTCTGTGTCTAAATGTTCTAAGCACCCCACACAGATCACAGAAGCCATTTCATGAGCATCAGCAAGCTCGTCTTCCCTTCTGCTGTGAGACCATCCCACCTGGCAGTCTTGACCTCGCTCAGCCAAGTTCTCAGGGGCCCCTTAGCTCCCCGGTCCCTGCAAGAAGTGAGGGCTTTGTGACCTCCCAGGCAGCATCGCGACCCTTGCAACGTCACCTGTATGAGTCAGCCTGGCCAGCTGTGAGTCAGCTAGAAGCACGCTCTTCACAAACGTCCACGTGGACACAGAAGGGGGCTGGCGGGCCCCACGGGGAAGGGTCTTTATGAGCTGGGCTGTGGCACACAGGGCAGGGCTGGGGCCGGTGGGTTGATAGACTGCTGCGCCCATGGCCTTGGGTCATCCTGGGCAGCACCGGGCAGGCACGTCACCACTGCGGCCGGTCTGTCCCTCTGGAGGCCGGTTCCCGGCCGGGCGCCGGATGCACAGGGCCGCCCTTGTTTCTCTGCAGGTTCAACAATCTGGTTTTCATTGAGTGGAGTTTGGAGGGCTCTCCCACCACATTTTTCTTTAATTATGATAAAAGAGAGTAACTTAATCAAGCATAAATCCTGTTGAAATGAACATGAGAAAATAAAGGGGTGAATGTGGAAAAGGGGGGTAGATGCTACGCCCACAGATCCTCTGGATTTCAGAGGAAGCCAGCGTGTAGCCGCCAAGCCCAGTAAATACAAACGAAGGCTGGTTCCCACTCAGAATCCAGCCCTAATCCTGCACAGGAAGAGAAAACAAAGGCAGTCTGAGCCCTACTTGATGGCGGCACCGGGGAGCAAAGACAACGTCCACCTAGGCCGTACCTAAGGGGAGGACCTGTTTTCCTACAGCCCCCAACCTGGGCTCCTGTACCCCCACAGGGCTGACCCGGGGAGGGCGGTGACTGTCAGCAGCCCCCCTGGGCAATGGAAAAGGACGCACAGGCAGTCACATGCACACACACGCAACTGCACATGCATACACGTATGTACATGTACACATTCACACACGTGCGCGCACACATGCACAGGTACATGTGCACACGTGTGAACACATGCATGATTATGTGTCTGTGTTCATACAGCCTACAGAGCACCGGCTCCCAAAGTGCCTGCCACCAGCAGCAGCCTCAGGAAGTCCTTAGAAATGCATAATCTCAGCCCCTACCCCAGACCTACAGAATCCAATACACTGAGGGCAGGACTGAACAATCTGTATTTAACAAGCCTCCAGGCTAAAGGTTGAGAACCACCACTCTGTAGAGCAGGTTTTATTCAAACAGAGGCAAAGTACTGGTTTAAAAAACAATAGAGCCATTCACACAACTGAATATTATTCAGCATAAAAAGAAATGAACTATCCAGCCATGAAAACACAAGGAGGAAACTAAAATGTACATTACTAAGTAAAAGAAGCCAATCTGAAAAGGCCACATACCGTATGATTTCAACGATATGACATTCTGGAAAAGGTAAAATTATAGAGATAGTAAAACATCAGTGATTGCCAGGGGTTGTGGGGTAAGGGGTTAACAGGTGAAGCACAGGATTTTCAGGGCAGCGAAACTACTCTGTTATGATACCGTAATGATGGATACATGTCTTTATACATGTATCGAAATCCACAGAATGCACACCACCAAGAGCGAAGCCTAATGTAAACTATGGGCTTTGAGTGATGATGTGTCACTGTAGGTTCACTGAGTATAACTAATACACCACCCTGGTGGGGATACTGATGGTGGAGGAGACTGCAGGCGGTGGGCTGGGAGGTATATGGGAAATCTCTGAACCTTCCACACAAAGTATCTGTGAACCTAAAACTGCTCTAAAAACAAAGTCCATTTACATTCAAAACAAATAAGAGAGCGATTTTATGACTTCACTGAAGAACACTTTTTGTGTTCACAGGCAGTAATGATAACAAGAGCACTTAGTGTTTCCGCAATGCCTCCCCACAGCATGCCTGTCCTAACCACTGACTCGTACCAACTCATCTACCTTCACAATGACCCTTTGAGGCTAGTGCCAGCATCTCGCCTTACAGGTAAGGAAACTGTAGCACAGAAAGGTTGAAGAACTTGCCCAAGATCACACAGCTAGTGAGGGACAGAACCACTGGGTAGGTCCCAGTGTTCACCTCCTAAACACACAACTATGGAGAGCACTGCGAAGGACACAGTGCTGCCTCCCAGTGTCACCACTGAGGAGAGATGAAGGACAGATGCTAGAGAGGCCGGACAGGCAGGGGGCTCAGGAGCCTGCAGCTCTGGGTCCAAGGCCAAGGCCAGGCTGGGGCAGTCAAGGAGAAATTTGGTGACCCACAAGGAGATGCCAGTGCTGACCCTGCCCCAGGTGAAGGCTGAGGAACATGAAGGTCCCAACGGGGGGTAACTCAGCCCTGACTGGACAGAGCATTTGAAAGTCTGAGCCACAACAGACTTTTTAAAAAATCTGTAACTGCATTTTCATACCTTGCTGATAAACTTCCGTCTTTGCAATCTTATAAGGAATACAGTAAGATACTGTAAAGTTTTTGATGTATATCTATTATATCCAGGTAATCAGAACACACACCCCACCTACTTGACTGTTACACCAAACTAACACTTCAGAAAGGCCATCTTGAAGGTCTGATAGCTGAGTAAATAGCACCCATTGTTAAAAGACTGGGGAGTGGGGAAGACAGAACTTAAGGTAGTAAGCAGCACACATTTCAAAGTCCACTTCGAAGTGTTCAACATTATGAATACTTTTTTAAAGGGATGCTAAAAAAAAAGAGCAAGTCAGCATTTTCAAGAAAGAGCATTTTGGCAATATTCAATGTAAAATCTGGATGCGTGTTTGAGCTCCAGCAGGTGGGAGCATCACAAAGAAAACCGCACCAAGAAGATCCAAACACCCCCAGCCCCAACCCACTCTTGAGGGGCACTAGGGCAAGTGTGGTTCTGCAGGCCTAGGATGCTATCCAGAACAGCTGCAGGGCAGGAGGCCTTTCTCTGGGAAGCCAGGGGAGATCCCAACTGGGACGGTTTAAGAAGACACCGGATGGAAGAAGGAGACACCCCCACACACACCCCAGGAAAGGCTCAGGCCCTTCCCAAGAGGGGCTTCTGTAAAAGTGGACCAGACCTTCAACGTCTGGGAGAGGGAAAGGGTAAGGGGTCAAGCCCACTCTCCTCCCTGTGAACGGGCGCTCTGGGGTTCCTGCAGAAGCAAAGCAGGAGAGAGGGAACTTCCAGTGACTCCTTGATTAGGAAAGGAGTCAAATCCCACCTAGAGTTTCCTCCTACTCTCTGGACGAATGAAGGGACCTTACCAGGAACAGAGGAGTCAGAGAAAAGAGCCAGCTTGAGGGCTTCCCTGGTGGCGCAGTGGTTGAGAGTCCGCCTGCCAATGCAGGGGACACGGGTTCGTGTCCCGGTCCGGGAAGATCCCGCATGCCGCGGGAGCGGCTGGGCCCGTGAGCCACGGCCGCTGAGCCTGCGCGTCCGGAGCCTGTGCTCCGCAAAGGGAGAGGCCACAACAGTGAGAGACCCGCGTACCGCAAAAAAAAAAAAAAAAAAAAAAAGAGCCAGCTTGAGAGGGGAGATATTTAACCCATCTGTCAGCATTCTGATGATCAATTTATCAAATATAAATACAAAAAGCAACTGTATTTCTATGCACTAGCAATAAATAATCTGCAAATGAAATTAAGAAAGCAATTCCATTTATAACAGTATCCAAAACCTTAAATGCCTTAGTACACACTTAAAGCCTGAAAACTACAAAATATTGTTGAAAGAAATGACAGAAGATCTAAATAAATGGAAAAACATCCCATGCTCATGGATTGGAAAACAGTATTAAGATAAGAATCCTCCCTGAGTTTTTCTATAGATTGAACACAATCTCTACCAATATCCTAACTGGTGTTTTTGCAGAAACTGACCAGCTTCCATCAAAATTCATATGGAAATGCAAGGGACCCAGAATACCAAAACTATCTTGAAATAGAGCAACGAAGTTGGAAGCCTCACACATCCCAGTAACTGAGACAGTGTGGTGTTGGCATAGGATAGATGCTCTGCAACAGGAGAGGCCACAACAGTGAGAGGCCCACGTACCGCAAAAAAAAAAAAAAAAAAAAAAAAAAAAGTACGTTAGTGAGCAGTTAGGGCTGGGGATTGGGAGATGGGTGGGGGGATGGGCAGAGAGGGATGATAGCTAAAGGAAACATTTCTTTTTGAAGTGATGAAAAGTTCTAAAACTGAGTGTGGAGATGGTTGCACAACTCTGAGAATATACTAAAAATCATTGAATTGTACACTTTAAATGATGAGTTGCATTTGTATGTGAATTATGTCTCAATAAACGCGCATCAATATGAATGACTAATTTGGAGATGCTGGAAATGGGAAGGGAAAAAGGAAAGGCTCAGACAATAAGCAGAAAAGAAGTGGAAAATAAGGTGGTTTCAGGGAAAGGTGGAGGTAGACTCAGTTTGGGGGATGAACTCCTGTATCCCTTCAATGTGCAAGGTTTCCAACCTTATCCTCGTGTACAAGCCAATTTTCCTTTCCACCACACACCTCTGTGTTCCCTAGAAGTTAAACGCAATCTGGAAGACCCAGCACTTGTATTATATTATCAGACGACTGTGCTGAGAAAGGGGTCCTCTTGTTTCTGACACAGATATCGGTAGTTTTGACCAGAACAAGGTAATGGAGAAAAATCTACGTTTCCCTCTGAGTCGACAAACCACTCTGGGTCCCCTCTCTACCCCTCCCCTGGCAGCTGAGAACCAGGACTATGGGCACAGGGAGTACAGGGGGGTGTGGGAATAAGGAAGCACTGTCAATTGCAAAGGGGAGGGGGAACACTCCAGTCCTGTCATACAATCTTAATTATGACTTAGAGACGTTACGATTCTCGTGCCAAAGTTTGCAGGGAAACACCACCAGAGATCAAAGTGTGTGCAAGGCACCCCGCCTGGACTGCGAAAGTCGCATGAATTAAGAGGGTCTACAGTACGTTGGCCCACTTTACAGCGTGGTCACACACACAGTTGGTCCTTCCAAACAGGAGTCCCAAGAATCTGTTTCCTATGCTCATGAGGGCATGCCAGAGTCGTCGATGAGGCTGGGATATATTATTCAGGATGTGCTCATTTTACACAACAAGTTATTTAAAAAATAGATCCTTTTCGTCATAACTGAACAAAGAAAAAGGAACAGATAAACAGAACTAGGTAAATCCAAATGTACTATGTCTTATTTCTCCTGGTGATACACTCCAATATATCTTCCTTCTGTCTGCTCTGAAGGGGGAAGATGGTGGTTCCTAAAGATAAACTTCATTTGCATCACTTTAGCCATAGCATTCCTCAAAAGGGAAATTCAAATGGCCACAATATTTCCCTTAGCCAGGAATCTGTGTGCTTTGCAAAACACTCTCCCCCAACAGCGAAGCTCTGTGATCTACAACATTCCCAAGGTAAGAGCTAAGACAAAAGCTTTTTTTCTTTTAGTATAGTTTTCAAATACAGTAATTCTAGATGCCAGTAAAATGCTTAAAAGATCTCCACCAGCTCTTTCATAGGACAACAAAAGGGAAAACCACATGAAGGCACTCACTGTTCTTAAGCCCATCACTCCCAGTAAATAGGCGGTTTGCACACTTCCAACCAGCAGGCTCTTCCTGCGACTGACAGTGACACCTCTCTGTAAGTGACACCTCAGCTTAAGAGAACAGTCCCCCAACTAGAGAATCGTGGAATCAAATGACTCATTTGCGAAGACTTTTTTTTAACTGAAAAATAATGTGACTTTAATCACATTAACTTTCCTCCTCTTTACCTCTTTCCAAATCAGAATACCAAAACGCTGACTTTGCAGGAGTAAAATTAGGGAGGGCAGAAGAGCCCTTTCATTTTTAAAAAAGCACACAAAGCAACCAAAAAGCAATTCGGTAAATACAAACCCTAAGCTAGAAAGAGGTACATTTTTGCAGATAAGTCCTTTGTCATTCCTTAAAACAATTAAACAAAGGCATGATAATATTTCAAAATATGGGCCCAAGACACGAGTTTATTTTAAACACAATTAAGAGATCACTAAGTTCTACTTTGGTTTTCAGTTGGAAGTGTGGATTGGGGGTACAGTGAAAAATGTTGGCTTCAGGTCAACTGGCCTAAGGTGACTTCTAAACGAAGGGGAACAGCTGAATCAAAGTTACCAGAGCTGTTCAACAGAGCCCCACGCCCAAAAATATAATACAAGAAGATGTTTTTCTTTAAGTGGCTCCACAGGATATGCCTCAAACACGGACACTATCCAAGCTTAGCAATGTATGTTGAAAAACAGCCACTTCCCAAATTACCTAAATCAAAACACTCCAGCTAGGTGTTGTATTACAATAGTGGAGTCACAACAAAGATGCTTTCATATGAACTAACAAAGCAAGAAACAGAGAGGTCCTTTCCTTGGACCCAAATCCAGGCTTGCCAGCTGCATGTTTTAGGGCTGCTTTGCACAGTCAAGGAGCCACTATGGGGCTCCTTCAGTAGCCATATGGGGCTACTGAAATTTAAATTAACTAAAATTAAAGAAGATTTAAAATTCAGTTAGTCTCACCAACCACATCCCAAGTGCTTAAGAGCCGCGTGAGGTGAATGGCTACCATGCACAGACATGGAATATTTCTATCATCCCCAAAAGTTCTATGGGACAGGACTTACGGAATCTAAGAAACCAATGCCTGCAGATGTTTTTGCTTGGAAAAAAAACTGGATAGGATCTTGAAACAACCTGAAATCTGCAAATCCTCCTCAAAATGAAGTTGGTGCTATTGTGTTTTAAAACAAAAAAGAAAATAAAATCTGCAA
Source organism: Mesoplodon bidens (assembly GCF_964165515.1). Taxonomy (NCBI): domain Eukaryota; kingdom Metazoa; phylum Chordata; class Mammalia; order Artiodactyla; family Ziphiidae; genus Mesoplodon; species Mesoplodon bidens. The sequence continues at coordinate 97,249,130 of NC_138162.1, read as the reverse complement.
ATTATTTACCATGATCAAAACACCTTAAAGGTTGTGGTTCTGGACAAGATGGTGTAAGCACACTGTACCTGTCTCTCCCACTGAATAAATGCAGGGAACAGCTAGTTGGGGCTTCTGCAGTACTCGCAGACCTGAATTTAACACAGCCCAAGAATCACATATGGGCATCAGCACAGAAGAAAGTGCCAGGAGATGCCTTCTAGCTCTTCTTGAGGAGTATAAAGATAAGTACAGATCTTCCTCGACTTACCATGGGATTATATCCCTATAAACCCACCCTAAGTTGAAAAAACTATAGAAATTGAAAATGCATTTAATACACCTAATCTACTAAGCATCCTAGCTTAGCCTAGCCTACCTTAAAAGTGCTCAAAACACTTACATTAGCCTACAGTTGGGCAAAATTATCTAACAGAAACCCTATTTTATAATACAGAGTTGAATATCTCATGTAATTTATTGAATACTATAATGAAAGTGAAAAACAGAATGGTCATTCGGGTGCAGAATGGTCGTAAAAGTATCAGCCGTTTACCTTTGCAATTGCATGGCTGACTGGGAGCTGTGTCTCACTGCTGCTGCCCAGCATCACAAGAGAATATTGTACTGCATATTGCTAGCCCAGGAAAAAAAATCAAAATTTAAAATTCGAAGTATGGTTACTACTGAGTGAGTATCATTTTCGCAACATTGTAAAGCTGAAAAATCATAAGTCAAACCGTCATGAGTCAGGTAACATCTATGTATCTTTCCCTACTAGAAGAGCACAGAGAGCAGCCCAGTTTTTCTTTATCATTTTCTTCCTTTTTTCACTCTCTTGCACCCCCAGCCCCATGGGGTGATATGGAGGTAGTACTGGAGGTAGCAACAGGTGACTGCAGGAGCCTAAAATTCAGAAGGAGAAGAACCTACTTCTGCAACTAGAGGAGTTGGGGTCCCAAGCAGTGGTCAGACTCATGGCCTTTTTCTCTTTCTGTCCTCCAACTGCTTAGCCCTGGACATAGGCATAGTCAAGGTGGGTATGGGGCAGAACACGTAACTAAAGCACAAGGTTTTGTGCCAGGGGACTGAAAATGGAAGTTCCAAGGAATCAGAAAGTACAAGGGAGGCCACGGGAGGGAAAAATTCAGAAAAGTGATCCCTTAAAGTTGTTTATAAACTCCTGAGACCACCCATGAGCTGTGCATGTGTGGATTTGACCCTAAACAGATGTTAGAATAGAACTGAAAAATAGAACACCACTCAGGTCCCAGACTGGCCACAGCTTGGTACACATGCAAGACAGATCCAGATAGCACTACAAAGGCTTTGAAAGCAGAACTGTCACTGGAACCACAAATACAGAAGGCTGTTTGGAGTTTGCAGACTGAACCAAATGGATCAACTGCCTGTTAAATCAGTATCAATATTCCCTACAGGGGCTAAACAACACTCAGAGTCTTGTAGCCAAATATAATATGTTAAATCTCCGTGATGCAATCCAAAAGTACTCAACATACAGAGAACCAGGAAAATACAATCGACAGACATTAAAAACAAGATGACATAGATGCTGGAATTATCTGACAAAAACTTTAATACAACTACTATAAAAATGCTCCAATAATGGGCTTCCCTGGTGGCGCAGTGGTTGAGAATCTGCCTGCTAATGCAGGGGACACGGGTTCGAGCCCTGGTCTGGGAAGATCCCACATGCCGTGGAGCAACTAGGCCCGTGAGCCACAACTACTGAGCCTGCGCGTCTGGAGCCTGTGCTCCGCAACAAGAGAGGCTGCGATAGTGAGAGGCCCGCGCACCACGATGAAGAGTGGCCCCCGCTTGCCACAACTAGAGAAAGCCCTCGCACAGAAACGAAGACCCAACACAGCAAAATAAATTAATTAATTAATAAACTCCTACCCCCAACATCTTCTTAAAAAAAAAAAAAAGCTCCAATAAGTAATAAGCACTTTGGAAACCAAAAGAAAGACGGAATGTCTTGGCAAAGAAATTGAAGATATATATATATTAAAAAAAAGGAAATTTTAGAGTAAAAAACATACAATAAATGGAAGAAAATCTCACTGGATGAGATTGATACTAGTATGGAGATGATAGAGAGGTGTCAATAAAAATTATAGAATCTGGACAAAAAGAGAAAAAAGATTGAGAAATAAATGAACAAACCCTCACAGACTTGTGAGACAAAATAAATAGTCTAACATTTGTATCATCAGAGTCCCAGAAGGAAATGGAAAAAAATGAAAAAATCATGGCTAGGAACTTCCTAAAGGTGGCAAAAAATGTAAACCCACAAAACAAAGAAACTCAGTGAACCCCCAGAAAAAATAAACCCAAAGAAATCTACACTCAAACATATAATAATCAAACCACTAAAAAAACCCTAAAGGCATGGACAAAGAGAAAAGAATCTTAAAAGCAATCAGAGAAAAACAACAAATTATTTATTTTAAAGGAACAACTACATTAATGGCTGCAGATTTCTCATTAAAAATAATGGAGGTCAGAAGGATGTGGAACAGATATTAAAGTGTTCAAAGAAGCAAACTATCAACCCAGAATTCTACACCTACTCAGCGAAAACATATTTGCAGAATGAAGGTTTTAGAATATTTTGAAATGTAGGAAAACTAATAGAATGTATTGTCAGCAGACTGGCAGTGAAATAACTACTAAAGGAAGTACTTCATATAGAAGAGAGTTAATATCAGAAGAAAAACCTGGATTATCAAGAATGAAGGAAGAAGAACAAAACTGGTAAACTGAAACCTTCCTCCGTTGATGGTGAGAATGCAAAATGGTACAGCCACTCTGAAAAACAATTTAGTAGTTTCTTTAAAAATTGAACATACACATTATACGACACAGCAATCCCACGCCTAGCATTTACTATAAAGAAGTGAAAACTCATGTTCTCACAAAAACCGGTACATGAATATTAAAGCAGCTCTATTTATGACCATCAAAGCTAGAAGTCACGCAAATGCCCTTCAACAGGTGAATGGACAAGCAAATTATGCTTCACCCATACAATGGACTAGTGCTCAGCAGTAAAAAGTAATGAACTATTGATACCTGGAACAACGTGGGTGAATCACAAAGGCATTATGCTGACTCAGAGGGTTAAATACTTTATGATTCTACTACCTGACATTCTTGAAAAGACAAAATATAGGACAGAGGACAAAGAGATCAGTGGTTGCCAAAGCTTTTGGGTGGGAGAGGAGCAACTATAAAGGGGTACCTCAAGGAAGTTTGGGGAGCGCTGGAACTGTTCTGTATCCTGATTTTGGTGGTGGTTATACAAATATATCTGTACTCGTGATGTTGAAAGCAACTCAGGATCAAAAATGATTTTTTAATGTTGAATAAAATACTGAATGCTGAAAATGCAGACATCAAAAGAAACCAAAAAAGCCCTTACATTTCAACCAATCTGGACTGCATTATTTCATGCAGCCTGCAAATGGCCCTTAGCCACAGATTTGGAACTGATTTTTAAGGAGAGTCTGAGTAAGTGTGTATGATATTTTTATATACCTGGGGAAAATATTTATTCTAATGACACTCACAGGAGCAAGAAAACTCCACTCATGATCATCTTTTAGTTTCCAGAATGTTATAAGCCTAGTTCATATTAAATAAAAATACAGTTGTAAAGATTGTTAATACAAACATTAAAAATAGTATTGTTCCACAGGTCAATCAAATTACTCTTTAAAGTGGCACCTTCCAGAGAGAGGCACTAACATCCAGATTTAAGAACTCTCCTGACCACAGAAACTCCTGGTTGTTTCAACACGGCTCACAGGGTGAGAGTCCACGATTTTCTCCAGAGGTAAGAAAGTACAACTTGAGATGGTCTGGGCTGTGCTGGCCCTCCTCGGCTCTAGTATGCAGCTCTCCCCTCTGCCTCTGCCCTGGAGAGTCTCATTTTCTCTGTTTATGCATTGGGTTCCCTCCATGTGTACAGCAACTGTCTGATTGTGTTTATGCATTGGGTTCCCTCCATGTGTAGAGCAGCTGTCTGATGGATATATCACTGTTTGTTTTTCTCTATCTAAACCATTATCTGTGTCTTTTACTCTCTCTTTCTATCATTCTTCCATCTTGTCACTTATTGGTCCTGATACATCACGCAGCATGCACTAGATAAATGTCTGATGAATGAATGAATGAATCAGCCTGCAGACTGGAAGAATGTGTTTGTGTACTGTAATAATACAAATGTGTAGATGCCTCTCTTTTGGAGAGCCCACCCTCCAAAATCCAGGTGGGCCTTGGCATTGCTTTGACCCATAGAATAGAGAGGAAATGACCATATGGCAGTCTGTATGAAGCCTGTAACTAGCCAGATTCCACTTTCTGTCCTTAGAACACTCACTCTTGGGAGAGTCCTTCTTGGACACTGGCTGCCACATCATAAGAAGGCCAAGTCATATGGAGAGGTTACATATGGGAGCTCAAGACAAGAGCTCTGAGCCAAAAATCGGCATCAACCACCTGCCATGGCAGTGTACCATCTTGGATGATCAGCCCAATTGAACCTTCTGATGAGACTGCAGACCCAGATGACACCTTACCACAGCCTCACAAAAGACCCCAAGTAGGAACCCTGTCAACCCACAGAACTGGGTGGCATAATAAGAAACTACAGGTTTAAGCCTCTAAGTTGTGGAGTGTTTTGCTATACAGCAACAGATAACCAAAACAGATCTGTGGAAGAATTTCATTTTCTCCATAAATAATTCTAAATAAAGAAGCTTACATTATTTATTTAACCTCATTTGCTCTTTCTTTCTTTCTAATTATTTATTCATTCGTTCATTCATGCTTTCTGGGAAAAGTCAGCATCAGCATAAAAGAGATTCCCCATCTTTGGTATAATTAAAGTTAAAGTGAGTCTATGTGGGGTGAAAAGTTTTCTGACCTGGCTCCCTCATGTAAATGCATTTGGAGCTAGAGCCTCAGGTTGGCAGTATTCACCCTTTGATCCGTCCGGTCACGTTAATTATGAATAATTGCATCACTCAAGGAAAGCTACTTTTTTTTTTTCCAACAGATGTCGGATTTCCAATACACCCAGCAACTCTTCCTCCCTCTCCTGCTCGGCCTTGAGGGGGGATCAGGCAGCTTTTACACATGACCAAAATCAACTCTATTTTTGTCAAGACAGACTTTTGTAAGGTTGCTAGGAAGTTAACTCTTCTTTCATTTCAGCATTTCCCAACTCCTCCTCTTGGGCTGCTGTGCTTAAAGATCGGTGTATTCCATGGGCCCCCTCGTACTACCTAGTGCTCAATAGGCAGCACTGTCAACTGTCAAAACACAGGGCCTGCATTTTACTATGTATTCCAGGAGGCTGGCCTAGAGATACAAAAATATACAGAATAAGAACTCCTTTAGCAGCCTCTCAATATAAATTAGGAAGGTATGGCCTACAGCCAAAGTAACAACACACGTTGGGGGACAGAAAGGGACCTGGACAGTATGGTCCTGTTCACAGTGAGAAAAATTAAAGCACCTTGGGGTGCTTTGCCTAAAACTAAGGAACTATACCCACAAAGGTCCATAGACCCAATGTCCCCTTAATTCATGTTTTTGACTCTGTAGGGGAACGTGAGTACAGTTCTTCAAAAGTTTTTGAAGTTCACGGAGACTTAACATTTTCATCTTATCATCATCATCGTACCTTCCTCCAATTTTGACAGCAATGGGGTAAGGCTGGTCCCCATGACTCCTGGCCCTGTGGGTCTGATTCCTTCCTCTGGATGAAACATCATAAAGGTTGGTTTTTACCCACTCCTCGCACTGCCCTAATCCCATCATGCTGCATTTATGAAAACTGCAAATTGACTCATTTACTACTGCTTGTGTGCCTCTGGCCCGTATCCCCCTTGTTAGCCAGCGAAACTGTTTGGAAATAACACCATAATGCCACCAAGGGAACACAGGGTGCAATAAGGCCTCTTTGTTACAGTCCCAGGGACATCTGAAGCGCCTTTTAACCAGGGCAGATGCACATAGCGCCTCTACAGTAACATACTGTATCCAGCCCAGCAATAAATATTGCTGCATTGACAGCTCTGTAATTTATCCAGCGCTGAGCAGCTGAATACCAGAGTCCAACGTCTCATTCTACATCCAAATTCTTCCATAAAGAGATGCCTTCAGGGAAACATTTTCTCCCCTGAAAATTCAGGTTGTAAATCACCTTTGACAAATTAACTTTCACTTCTCCTTGGAGATAGGTTTTAAAAGGAGAGTGTCTAAGAGAGTACATTAAAGGCTTTTCCATCTGGTGGTCTGTTGGATTGGCTGGGGGCGTTGGGCTTCTTTTGCTTCAACAAAGACTTACAGCCGTAATTCAGTGTCTGTCCACAGAACATCAAGTCAGGACATGGGGGAATGATAGCCACCTGGAAGGGGGCTGCCAAAGCCCCGCTCCCAAAAAGGCCCTCCAGGAACCGTTAAATTTGGGCTTACACTCAGAGAAAGAGAGAAGATTCTTCATTTCCACTCCGATGGTGGAAAATCAAATCTGCTTCCCGGCAGGATTGTTCCAGCAAAAGGCTCTCAAGCAACTTCTACTAAGCCAGCTCCTCTGGGAGTCACGGGAGGTTCTTCATGGCCCCTGTGAAATACACTGACCAATCACAGCAAGTCCAGACTCCACTTTTGCTCCATGAAGTGACACACACACTCCCCAGGACTCAATCACATCTGTTCTCAGGCCTGCTTACGCCAGTGGCACTTATGGTCATTAAAATACATAATTAAATATTATTTAAATATGTAATATTTATGAGGGTAAAAAGAGTTCTTTCTAGGAAAGCTAAGTTGGTTTTGAAAGGACTCAATACAATGAATAAAAAATATTTTAGAATGAGGTGTGGAAGATAAAACTATAAATGACTAAGAAGATATTATAAACATCTGACCTCGGCCTGCTTTACAGGTTTCTTTCAGTTTTCATTTCATTTCTAAAGAAACCAAACTCGAAACCTTGGATGTAGCTTATGCAAGGAAAGACAACTGAGGACTCCTATCAGGTGACCCTCGCCAAAAGACCTTGGCTTACATCAAAAGACCGGTGGCTTCATGTATATTTATATGATTTAAGTTGAATACAATGTTTAATACATTGATTATTATTTTCATATGTTTCACTAACTTTAAAAGACTTTTTTTTGATTAGCCCACCCAATTACAAGTCCTGGCAGCAGATGGTAAGCAGATTTCTATTCTAAGCTCAATATGCAACGCTATCAGTGTCATGACTATAGATATTCTCCAAAGCCTTTCATATTTTTGTTGATACCAACTTTCGAAATGGATAAGAATTTGACTCAGTCAGAAGTAACAAATATCTGGCAATAAGAAGTATATGGAGAAATCCTAGTAGAGTACTCAATCCACTTGAGAAAGGTGGAGAAATGTAAATTCTTTTCAAGGAATCACCAAGTGCCCTTAAGAAAGTAACTGGTTCATTTTCTTATTTTTAAGAGTCAGTAGAAAATAGGAGAGGCCAATTGCAGTGCTTCTCAAATTATTGCATCCAGAAGTGAAAAAATGCTGGATTGACCTCATGCTTTTCTCTGTTTTCCTTTCTAAAAGCCCCACAAAGTAATAAGAATGAGATAAAACAAGGTATAAACCCATAATCACAAAGAGAACAAGAGAAAGATCACAGGAGGTGAGAGAGCTCCATAAATTTATAGAAGAAAGCAAGTCAACAGACTCATGGTACAACAGGTAGGAGGACCCAAAGCCTAGGGGAGCTAGGGGGGAAGCAACTGAAAAATAAAACAGTATAAAGGGGGTCCAAGTGGCTAGCACAGGCGTAGAAAGACTCAGAATTCAGAAGTACTGACCAAGTTTATCCAAGAGCAAGGCAAGGGTGAAAAACAGCAGGACTGCAAATCTATAGATGGACAAGCAGAAACCCAAACCATCAACTCTCATCTCTACTGGGCCCACAACCCCCTCCCATCTGAGCCCAGAGCAGGCCTGGCGCTCAGGTATCCATTTCTTATCTTTCTTCTAATCCCCACAGGGGACCAAAGAAAAAGGGTGTGCCAGTCATTCAAGAGTAAAGCAAAATGGACCACCTAGGAACAGACTTATATATCTTGTAAAGTATCCAGCCGCTGACACTTAACCTGAAGTGAGTCCACCCATCCATATTGGTAAATGGGCCCCACAAATGATATGCTACCGCTTTAATCAGGAATCAACGAAGAATCACCACACATTTGAAGAAAGCCCCCATTTTGAAAAAGAGGTACCAAGATAAGAACACAAACAAACAAATGACTCCAGAGGAGTCAAAAGAAAGAAAACTAAACCTTCGGAGACAGTAGAGAGATGGTATTGGATTCTTTGAAAATTACCGGAAAACAATGAAATAGGACTCATTAGAGAAGGAGGAGCTACTGGAAATTAAAATATGATGCCCAAGTTAAAAGCAAAATTCAGCGGAAGGACTGGAAGATAAAGCTGAAATTTCACAAGGAGAGCAAAAAGGAAAGGGGGAGTTTTAGAAAGATAAAACAGAAAAAAAAAAATGGAGCAGGGGATTAAAAAAAAGAATACAAAGAACATTCCCAAGCTGAAAGACTCAGGTATCCATATTAAAAGAGCCAAGCCAGCACTCAGAACAACAAACCATGCTGTTGTTCACCTAATACTAACGTAAAAGACATGTACATCTAATATACCATCATGAAATTTCAGAACACCAAGGATAAATAGAAGATCGTCAAATCTCTCCAAGCAGTAACGAGTCACCAGAGAAGAAATGAGGCTGCAAGTGGCAGTGGACCTCTCAGAAGGCAGCACAGTGTGCTAGGCAACTGTGGGTGATGTTCCAGGGAACATGACTTCCAACTGAGAATGATACCCAGTCAAACTATCATGTGTGTGTGTGTGTGTGTAACTTACAAGGACTCAGAAAACTTACCACTGACACACCATTTCTTAGAAAGTTCCTATCTCATCTTACCATGCCTCCCTTCACTCTCCTTCCAACCTCACTCACCACCACACACTCAAGGTTTCATCCACACTTCCTGAAAGAAGAAGATCAGGAAGTCCCACAGATGCCTGCTGTGGCGAGCATGCCCATTCCTAAGTCAGGTATCCAGCCTAGACAGACGGGAGACAGAAAGACACAGAATAAGCTCCCCAGGGGATTGAGGGGTTTTGTGACCAAAAAGGACCAAGCAGGTCAGACAAAGACTACCGTGTCAGAAAAAGAAGAGATACCTATAAAGGCAAAATTATCATCTAGATGTTCGCAAAAAACTCAATTTCCAGGAAACATATTAAGTGTTGCCAGAAAACTCTATCACATTCACTCGATTCTTGTTCAGTCTCTTAGTAATTCTGAATAACCATAGTAAATGACATTGTCAAATCATTTTGCAGCTGGAGTTTTTTATATACCAGTTATTCCTGTTATGTCCATTGACAGACTACATTATATTTAGGCAAGTCGCTTCATCTCCCAGGGTTAGATTTAAACTAAAAACAGGAGGGGAAAGGGGCCAAAGGGGTAATAATACTTGCCTCTTACCTCAGTAGGAGGTTGTAAGATTTATAATTAGATTGCATTTGCAAACTGTTCCAGAGCTCCCCAAGGAGGACCATAAATAACTCAAGGTATTATTATCCCCAAAGATAATCAATTATTTTCTCATCAAAAGGAAGCTAACAAAGAAAGACTTTAAGGATGGAGACCCCTTAATTTGTTTAAGCCTCTAGCTTTAACAAGATTTCCAGAGTGTTTAGAACTTCACAGGGCCCCAGTACCACCTCTGGTTTTCTCCAACAAATGGAGTATTTACAGTATCTGAGAAATCCCTTTCTGGCTAGAAAAATACCACAGTAGCACGGTAACTGTGCCCATTCATTCACTTCTCTTATTCTACAGACCAGTATAGGACGGGGTGGTGGAGGGCAGTAAGAATGAATGAATCTTGCCTCAACAGACCATGATAGCCCCTCCCCTCCTCGGGTTCAAGGTCCTGTGTTCCTTCACACCTCCATGGCTCTTCTTGTCCTCCACCTGTGAAAATGACTTGCCCCTCACCTTCAGCTCCAGAGGCCACATCCTCTCCACAAAGCTTTCCTGGCCTCACCTGGCAGAAGCAGGTGCTTTATTTATAAGTCACCAACTGGTATTTCATACAGACCCAACCACCTCATAGCATCTACCAAACTGAACAATTATTCACTTGTTTGGCTCCTCCTGTAAAACACAGGTTCCCTAAGGACAGAGTCTGTTTATTCATTGTCAACCTTCCGAGAAGCTCCTCATTACACATTCAGGCCTCTCTTGGGCTTGATGCCTTTCTTTTTTGAATGCATGTGGCAAATTAGTCTCTTTGCAACACCACTCAGAGGCTTCAAGCAAACTGTGGCCCACCATCTTCTAAGAAGCATAAACGTGAGAAGGGCTCTCACTTTCTAGAGGACAAAATTAAAAGCCAACCATGTTTCTAGAATACTCCTGCAAAACTCCAGTTTTCTTAAAAAGACAAATCCAAAAGAAAGGCACCCCCAAAGGTCATGGAAACTGATCAAAAAGGAGCTCTTAATACGTGGCATATATTCACTCACGTCACCAGCGAATGGGACTTGGGCTCTGTTCCAGGAAAGGAGATGGGGAATCCCAGCATCCTGGGCCTCAGGAGCAGTGGGGAAAGTGACAACATCCTTCTAAATTTAAGGACAAAAGATAAGGCCATGAGAAGATGAACCGACCCTCTTTACCACTCTACTTCCTTTTTTTTTTTTTTTCTTGCGGTACTCGGGCCTCTCACTGTTGTGGCCTCTCCCGTTGCGGAGCACAGGCTCCGGACGCGCAGGCTCAGCGGCCATGGCTCACGGGCCTAGCCGCTCCGCAGCATGTGGGATCTTCCCGGACCGGGGCACGAACCTGTGTCCCATGCACCGGCAGGCGGACTCTCAACCACTGCGCCACCAGGGAAGCCCTACTTCCTTCTTTTTTTAAAGATAAATTTAGTGGGCTTCCCTGGTGGCACAGTGGTTGAGAATCTGCCTGCCAATGCAGGGGACACGGGTTCGAGCCCTGCTCTGGGAAGATCCCACATGCCGCGGAGCAGCTGGGCCCGTGAGCCACAACTACTGAGCCTGCGCGTCTGGAGCCTGTGTTCCGCAATGAGAGGCCGCGACAGTGAGAGGCCCGCGCACCGCGATGAAGAGTGGCCCCCGCTTGCCACAACTAGAGAAAGCCCTCGCACAGAAATGAAGACCCAACACAGCCTAAAATAAATAAATAAATAAATAAATTTATAAAAAAAAAAGATAAATTTAGTTATTTATTTTCTGAATAAGAGATATACATGCATACACACGAAATGTATCAAAATTCAAAAGTTATAAAGAAATGGAAAGTAAGGTCTTCTTCCACTCTTGCCCCCCAGCCACCCAGCCCCCCACTCTGCAGAGGTAACAACTTCAGCTTTCTTTAAATATCCACAAGTCTTTGATCTCTTCTGATGTACAGTCAGGCATTTATGACGGTCAGAACATGCCTACCAAAAAACAAATCCTAGGAAAACCCTGGGGCATGACCAAAGCCTGGGCCCCAAAGACTAAGTGAAGACCTCACCAAGTATCAGGAGAGTCCTGTTAACTTAGACAAGGACTATGGAGGGTTTAGTTTCCAACCCCTGCCCTTGCCCGTGACTCCTCTTAAACTCAGAGCCTTTGCCTCTGTTTGCACTCACATTGTCTGAGAAGATTCTTAGCAAGGTTAAGGAGGGCAAAACTGAGTATTTCATCATAGCAAATGTTGGCCAGATAGAATGTCAATACCAAAAAATGCCCAGTTAATAACTGTTTTGGGCTGAATGGTGTCCCCAAAATTCATACGTTGAAGCCCTAACCCCCAGTACTTCTGAATGTGGCTGTTTTTGGAGAAAGGGCCTTGAAAGAGGTGATTAAGATAAAAATAAAGTCATTAGGGTGGGTCCCAATCCAATCTGACTGGTGTCCTTATAAAAGGGGAATTTTGGACACAGATACACATGCCAGGGAAGATGGCCTTTTACAAGCCAAGGACAGAGGCCTCAGAAAAATCACCCTGCTGACACCTTGATCCCAGACTTCCAGCCTCCAGAACTGTGAGGAAATAAATTTCGGGTGTTTAAGCCACCCTGTGTGTGGTACTTTGTAATAGCAGCCCTAGCAACCTAATATAGTAATAAATACACTTAAAGTGTTTGTGGTTGTAGACACATTCACATTAGGTAATGACACAATAATCACAAGCTGCCGTGGCAGATGATAATCCACTGAATAAAACATACTAACATAAGTAAACTAATGAATAAAGTGAGGGTTTGATGAGGAACAGGATGGTTTCAAAGTACCTCCCCACCAAATACCAAATACTGATCAATTTCAAAGGGAGAGCCTGGCAGATGCCACCTCATCAGTAAACCTCATCAGTTAGGGACAGACTGGACCTACGTGCCATCTGATAGAAGGCAGTGAGAAAGATACACATAACATCACGTCTACATTAGTCCTACTGAATATATAAACCCTGATAAACCCAAACTGTGGGACTTTCTACGGAAGTACGCTGTTCCATTCACAAGTGTCAAGATTGCAAAGATCAAGAACAGGCTGAGGGGGCTTCCCTGGTGGCGCAGTGGTTGAGAGTCCGCCTGCCGATGCAGGGGACACGGGTTCGTGCCCCGGTCCGGGAAGATCCCACATGCCACGGAGTGGCTGGGCCCGTGAGCCATAGCCGCTGAGCCTGCGCGTCCGGAGCCTGTGCTCCGCAACGGGAGAGGCCACAACAGTGAGAGGCCCGTATACGGCAAAAAAAAAAAAAAAAAAAAAGAACAGGCTGAGGAATGTCCCAGACTGGAAGAGACCAAATTCAGCATGTGATCCTGAACTGGATTCTTCTGTGCAAAGGACATCCCTGGGACCGCCAGTGAAAGTGTCCTGGATGGGATCTGATGGTAATTATGTTATCGATACTAATTTCTTGATTTTGATGGTGGTAAAATTAGGATTACGTACAAGAATGTCCTCGTTTGTAGGAAATACACACTAAGGTATTTGCGGTGATGATGCATCTTGTCAGCCACTTACTTTCAAATGGTTCAGGGGAAAAATGTTCTGTGTACTGTACCTGCAACTTTCCAGTAAGCTCTGAGCTTCATACATATAATTTGGAAAAGTCAAAAAACTCTACACGACTAAACACATTGGAGTGCTTGATAGGAATATCATACTTGATTAGATAATATGCAACCATTAAAAGTGATGGTTATAAAAAGACTAAATAGGCAACAAGAAAAAATGTTTATGTGATGAAAGCACATTGATATGATTACAAATGTGTGAAAATGGAAGTAAATACTCCAAAATTTTCAAGAGTGCATTATCTCCAGTGGCGTAATTACAAATAATTTGTTTTCTTCTTTATACTACTTTCCTTCCGAATACTGACATACATGCACCCATTTTATAGGTGAAAAATTTAGGAGGCGGGTGAGCACCACTGGGCTGTTAAGCCTTGTCAGCCAAGGCCGTTATCAAAGAGCAAAAACAAGGCCATGTGGGAATATTGCAAAGAAAAAGGACTTCTAGGGAAAGTCCCTATGAGGACAAGGAGCTTTGCGGGGTGAAGAGAGGATGAGCCGGGGTGGGGGGTGGGGGGCGGTGCAGGGCGGGGGGGATGCTGGGGAGAGGTGTTAAGAGATCATTGTCATACTGAGTAAGTCAGCCAGGGAAAGACACATATCCTATGATATCGCTTGTATGTGGAATCCAAAAAAAAGGTTACAAATGAACCTATTTACAAAACAGAAATAGAGTCACAGATGTAGAAAACAAATTTATGGTTACCAGGGGGTAAGGAGGAGGGTGTGATCAGTTGGGAGATTGGGACTGACATATACACACTAGTATATATAAAATAGATAACTAATAAGGACCTACTATGTAGCACAGAGAACTCTACTCAATACTCTGTAATGGCCTATATGGGAAAAGAATCTAAAAAAGAGTGGAATATATATATGTATAACTGATTCACTTTGCTGTACAGCAGGAACTAACACAAAATTGTAAATCAACTATACTCCAATAAAAATTTTTAAAAAGAGAGACTAAAATTCTAAAGCAGAGGTTGGGAAGAAAGTTCTATTAACGGGCCAGGAGGGCAGTAGCCTCTCCTAGGCTGGGCACCAGTGTGTCCCCATCTAGTTGGGCAGAGGGGGTGCAAGGGTCCGGGCGGAGCCACCTCTCCTTGTCAATCCAGGGCAGAAGCCTACTGATTCCACAGCAAGTAAGGTTTGGTTCTGGCCTGTTCAACCCTGAAAGAGAACCCAGAACTGATCCCTCAGCCCAAAGAACTGGCGCATTACCAAGGCAACCACACCCCAAGAGAGTTGTAAGTTGGTCTCTAAGTGACCATGAAGAAGCAATGAAAATGCTGAGTGAAAAAAGCAGGCAGCAAAAGCATGCATAACATGCCTCTACTTATATAAATGTCAAAAACAAGCAAAACTAAGCCATATGCCATTTAGGGGGTGTTAGGGACTTAACTGTATCCCCCCTAAAATTCACACATTGAAGTCCTAACCTCCAATGCCTGAGAAGGTGATTACAGTTGGAGATAGGGTCTTCAAAGAAGTAAGTAAATTTGCATGCAGTGGTTGCAGTGGGCCCTAATCCAGTACGACTAGTGTCCCTGCAAGAGGAGATTAGGACACAGACACACACACAGGGAGGACCATGTGAGGACACAGCGAGAAGACAGCCATCTGCAAGGCAAGGAGAGAGGCCTCAGGAGAAACAACCCTGACCACACCTTGATCTTGCACTTCCAGCTTCCAGAACTATAAGGAAATAAATTTTTGTTGTTTAAGCCTCCCAAGCACTTTGTTATGGCAGCTCTAGCAAACTAATGCAGGGGTACACACTACCATATGGTAAAATTACAATTAGCACAAAATAAGAGGACAATCGTTACCTTGGAAACCGATGGGACCCAGAACACTTCTTAGGAACCGAGAAAGAAGCTCAGTTTCTTAAACTGGGCGGTAGGTACCCAACCGCTCATTTTATCACTCTTCACACTGTACACTCACATTTTCTGTACTATTGTGCATGATAATATAAAATGTTTAAAGGTGAAAGGGAGCTGGATCTCAACACTGCACCATCCAGGATGGAAGCCACTAGCCACATGGGGCTCTTTAAATCTAAATTAATTAAAATCAAGTAATACAATTAGAAACTTAGTTCCTTAGCTGCACTAGTCACATTTCAAGTGCTCAATAGCCACGTGGCTGGTGGCTACTATTTTGGACACCACGAATGTAGCATGTCTTCATCATGGCAGAAAATTCTATTGGGCAGTGCTGCTCCATACGATTTCACCTACAAGAGGCCTCAGAATGAGACAGTGAGGACTAGAATCCTCTCACTCCCAACAGGAAAGCTCCCTTTGTTCTGTGCTCTGGCAGCCACAACTACCTCAGCACTGCCCTTGCCTCTGGAAGTTGCTGGGTCCATTTTAACAAAGCACTCGCTTGAGCTGAAATCTCGCCAAAGTCCCTTCTCCTGAGGAGATGCCACCCCAGTCCCAGCTGGGGGTAAAATCTCAGGGGATTTCACACCAACACGGTTCTTGCCAGGGTACATATATGTCTTGGGAAGCATGTTATGGTCACTGCCAAAGCCACATGAGGGAAAAGCCAGAGAGAGAAAACACTCACCAGCCCACAGGTAGCTAGAACCACCATGCCACTCAACCAAAAGGAAACTGGAGGAGTCGCCCGAGGAATCTCGATCTGGGAAGTTGAGGTGCTTAAGTCCTAATCCCTTTCTTTTCCCCTTCCTTTCACCACTCTGTCTGTCAGTGCTTTTCAATTCAGTTCCATCTTCCTCATTCAACACCATCCAATAAAGCCTGCCTCACCTGTCCACATGTCAGTTTCTGCCCAACTCAATCCAAATAAACACAAGCAAAAACACCCCGGTTGACGCCCTTTGCGCTAGCATTTCGGATTCCACCTCACAGTGATGTGTGTGTGACAGACAGTCACCCCTCCAGGAATCACTGGGGGGAGAACTCACGTGCAATTTACCTAATTGACCTACAAAGAGGATTACTTACTCTCCACTTATCCTTGATCACCTATAAAAAAAAAAAAGGCAGGCCTTCTAGGTACACACAGCTTCCATATTCTACATTCTCCATTCACCATGACTGTTTTCCTGACAGTTTTTAAGATTGTCAGAATATTAATGCTGCAGGGCTTTATCTCAATCTTCTCCCTGATCTGACAATTATCTAACCAACTCGTTCCTCTACTGGGTTTTTGGCTGAGCAGCAGCTAAAGCATCCCTCGGACTGCCAAGCACTTCCAAGACTGATCTATGCATCCACAGAGCACGCTTCCATTTCCAGTTTGGCAAAACTTTTTGAGTCCTTTTTTTTTTTTAATTAAATGAATGTCAGGATATAATCTGGAGAGATATGAACATGCACTGAATTAAGTCCAAAGAACCTTTGGGACCAACTTTTTTAAACCATATTTTCTAAATTAAGTCATCGACTTCCTGTGCTGAGAAGGTAATTAATTGATGGGCGAGACAATGTAGGAAACACTTTATTGCCCTAATTCAGGATTTTCTGTGTTACCTGGCAGAGCTCACTAAGCCTTCTACCAAGAAAGCTAACACGCCTTTGAGCTCAGGAGTCCAGACCTGGCGGTTCCCAGAACCCAAGGTGATTAAGCTGGCAGCCCTCTCCACCTCCACTTTCCCCCACTGAAAGGTGCGAGCCTCTGTACCCCAGCTCTCTCCCATTTGTTAGCCAGACCCAGGGAGAGAGCCCAGTTTCCAAACAGCAGCATGGCCTACAGCTGGACAGAAAACAAAGGGACTTGGGGGGGGGGGGGGGCAGGGCAGCAGAGGGCCGCGGAGAGGTTAAAAACAAAACAAAACAAAACAAACTAGACAGCCTCTGCAAAAGTTTGTGGGGAGTGGTCTATGGTTCTGGAGGCCCACTCCCCGACCTCCTCCACAGGAATGAACCAGCCTCCACAGACTTCCTGTGTCATCAAGCCCAACACAGGCTGTCACGTCCGGATGACCACTTGTCCTCCTTAAAGGGCTTCATGATCCCTTCATCCCACACTTGGGGTGGCAGGGGAGGGGCTTCTCGGTGGCCAGAAGTAGAGTGTGACCCCATGCCTGCCTTGCTGCACCAGGTGAGTATGACATAGGATGGAATTAAAGGACAGGGCTAGATGCCTGGGCGAGGCTGGGATCAGAAAGGAACCAGAGAGTTACCACAACGTAATTCCAACATGAAACCTCCAAAGCCCCTCCCTGCCCAGCTTGTGATCGTCTCCATTAGTGAGATTTAATTTAATGTGTTTAAGTCAATCTACCATTTGCAAGGTGTAAGACCTTATTTCAATCCTGGTTGAACAATAAATAATAAAATAATCATGAAATCAACAGTGAAATGTGAACACTGATTGCATATTTTATTTTATGAAACAGTTGTTCACTGTTTCAAGTGTGATAATGGCAGAATGCAGTTCCTTTGTCAAGGAGTCCTTATCTTTTTAAGACACATAATAAGATGTTTAAGTACGAATGAAATGGATTCAAAGAGCAGAAGGGGAGAGAATGGAGGTGTGAATAGACTATTATTATTGGAGCCAGTGAGGGGGTGGGGTCCACGGGGGGCGGTGCTAGAGGGGTGCTACTCCCTCTACTTCTGTAGGAGTCGGAAATTTTCCGTAAAGAAAACTCCTATCATTCCTAGCAATCCTTCCCCCTCCCCACTTTGAGGGTGCGACACAAGTCCAGGCTGACCTGGGCTGGAATGATGACATGTACACCACGGACTCTGTCTACACCTCAGACTGTCTACACCTCAGCATCTGGGCAGGGGGGCCAGGATGGGAGCAGCTGCCTCCCCCGCCCCACCCAACGCTGAGACAAAGGTCTTCCGATTTCCTGCTCCGGGGGGCTATGCAGGAGGGTTAGGAAGTGATCCCTGACCACCCCCATGCTTCTCTGGAAATACAAACCAAATTCCGTTCCTGGGATGAGGTTTCTTTTCTCCTTAAGAAAATCAGGTTTTCCAGCTTCGGGGGGGGAGGGGTGGGTGGCAAAAGGGTGTAATTGCAGGGTTCTGGAGAGCACAGAGACCCAGCACTCTAGGGTGTTTGGCCGGCAGCAGGGAGATTAGCAGATGAAAGGAAAAGATAATATTACCTGCTGGGGTTATCTTTCTTCTCACCAAGGGTCATGAACCCATTACTCACCATTTAAAAGCCCTGCAGGAGAGGATCCTATGAATATATAAAAACAGACCCAAGAGGGGGCTCCCCTGACAACAGGAGAGACAGCCCGCCTTTCTTTTATCCAGGATCCCAGGATCTTAAGGAAATTCAACCTCTTCAAGCATCTGGAGCAAAACAGCTTTTAACGTCTCTGGCTCCCCAGAAGGGACCCACAAAGGCAAGGCCGAGCAGGACCCGCCGGGTAAGGGTTTTGCTTCAGGGGACAATCTCCCATCCCAGTCACAGGGCACACTGAGGGAAGATCAGAGTTCCATTTCTAACATACGATTATTCACAGTCTTCGGGGTTCATTTGTTTTTCACGTTTGGAATCATTTAGAGGTACTACTTCAGATGTATCCAGAAAAAGTGAATGAATAATACAACAGCCAAATTACAGTCCTATTCCTTTCTCAGTCCCCTTACAAAGGCCCCCACTATCCTGAATTTATATTATTTTAGTATTCTCATAAATAGCTTTACGCTTTTACCATATATGCAATTATCCCAAAGCAACATATAAGATTGCTTTGCATAGATTTAACCTTTACATAAATAGAATCGGGCCATTTGGATCCTCTTACAACTGGCTCTTCCTACTCAAGCTATGCTGTGAGAGCCATCCATGTTAGAACCTGTGGCTCCACTCAATAAATACATCACAATTTGTAACCATCTGAGTTGTCTGCAGTTTTTGTGAATACCCCTACTGCGGTTCCCTTTCGCCCTGTGTGAGGGTTTCTTTGGTACCTGCCTCGTGGTGTGGCAGGATCCAACTTTTCCAGCTGGGGCTCAGCTACCTGATAATATGGGTGCACCAATCTAAACTCTCTCTGGGTATAAAATAGATAACCAATAAGGATATACTATATAGCCCAGAGAACTATACTCAATATCTTGTAATAACCTATAATGGAAAAGAATCTGAAAAAGAATATATATAGGAAAGAATATATATATATGTATAACTGAATCACTTTGCTGTGCACCTGAAACAACACAACATTGTAAATCAACTATACCACAATAAATTTTTTTAATAAAAATAATAAAAATAAAAAAGCAGGGGCTTGTCAGAAAAATATAAAACTAAAAGGAGACTAAGAATAAGACATGCTAATCCAAATATGCACATTCATTTTAAGAAGCGGGTAAAATAACCTATTTATAATTTGTAATTTATCCACATAATTTAATGACTTAACAGAGAAAATGTGAGGTTGTGATCTGAACAGAAAATATTTTGTATTTCACAGATTGTTATTAAGATAGCAATTCTGTTTATTTAGAAGCTTAAAAATCAAGAATACTCATGGTACACAAGGAATCAGTAAAAGGACAGAAGAATACAGACACAAATATTCCACCTACATCAGATTAGGTCAAATATAACCAGGTCAATAAAGATCTTAATATTAGAAAACCAGAATTTGAAAGGATGCATGCACCCCGATGTTCACTGCAGCACTATGTACAATAACCAGGACATGGAAACAACCTACAGGTCCATCGACAGAGGAATGGACAAAGAAGATGTGGTGTATACATACACACATACACACACACACACACACACACACACACACACACAATGGAATATTACTCAGCCATAAAAATGAACAAAATAGTGCCATTTGCAGAGACGTGGACAGACCGAGAGACTGTCATACAGAGTGAAGTAAGTCAGAAAGAAACAAATATCGTATATTATCGCTTATATGTGGAATCTAGAAAAATGGTACAGATGAACTTATGGCAAAGCAGAAATAGAGTCACAGATGTAGAGAACAAACTTACGGTTACCAAGGGGGGAAGCAGGGGATGGGACAAATTGGGAGACTGGGATTGACATATATATACCACTATGTATAAAAAAGATAACTAATGAGAACCTACTATTTAGCACAGGGAACTCTACTCAGTGATCTGTGGTGACCTAAATGGGGAGGAAATCTAAAAAAGAGAGGACATATGTATACATATAACTAATTCACTTTACTGTACAACAGAAACTAACACAACATTGTAAAGCAACTGTACTCCAATAAAATTTTTTTAAAAAAGATCTTAACATCAGAATATGCTGCGTACTATTTTAAATAAAAAACATCCTTCTTTCTGAAAACAAATCAACTCCCTCTGCCAGTTTCTTCTCTCACAGCATATTTTTGCCCACACTTGGAATTGTCAGACTTAAATTTTTTTGTCTCTGACAGGGCAAAGTGGTACCTCTTTGAGGTTTTAACTTGCGTTTCCAGGTTCATGAGTCTTTCGAAGGTTTCCCCATAGGTGAGCTGCCTATTAATCTTTTTTAGTTCCATTGATTTAGATAGAGGGGAATGTGGATATTCACACAGATTTAGAGGTACAAACAATGAACCACAACCACACTGACCCATGGGAAGGAAGCGCGTTGTATCCAGGGAAATACCTGGGCAGTAATCAACCTCCTTCCCCTACCCCCATGCTGACACCCCTCCGGGAGACGTGACGAAACACCCGCTGATACCAGCTCTGTAGCCAGCTAGCAGTAGACACTCTTACGGCTCCCTCTTTGCTTCACGTCTCTGTCTACCCTGTCACAAGTGTGGCAGTGTTGGGATGGGGTGAAACAGAAGTAAACAGTTCTCCCTTCCTGCCCAGGCATGCTGGACCACACTGCTCTCTAGGAGGCTGGTCAAGGTCGAGGCCACTGCTCAGAAACAGCAGGACAAGATGCGTGTCTGGCCATGAAAATAAAGGCTAAACTAACAAGGAGGAACCATTGGCCACCAGGAGAAGAGTCACTGCAGCCCAGAGACAGAAAAGGGCCGCCTCGTGGCCAAGGCCTCTCTGGCTCCCAGCGTTTAGGGGGAAGAGCTGTGTGCTCCAGGCCAAGCCCCTACCCACTACTATTTGCCCACAGGCTGTCACCAAGTGGCTTGCTGGGCTTCTTTTTCCACTTTTTAACATTTAACATTAACTGTCCATTTTAGTTTGCTCTCTCACTGGGTCTGAACAACTCCTCGGAAAAACAATCCATCACAGGTAACACCGTCTGGAAGAGAGACCATGTAATAAAAGAGAGATGGGTGCTTCGTTCCCCCATGCCTAGCCAATACTAAACCTTGAAAGCTCTCCAGCAAGACAGGCGGAGTGACTCAATGGTCCCAGGGCACTTCCTGAGCCTGTTAACACCCAGTGCTAAGTATGCAGCCCCTGCCTGCAGAGCTGAAGCTGGCAACGGGTGGGCCCACGCCCAAGCCTTAGGGGCCAGGTGACTGCTGGGCCGCCCAGCACATCAGGCCTGCAGGTGGACACACCGTGAAGACCACCGTCTCAAAGCTACATCATGCAAGTCATCCCACGGAGAACTGAGAAATGTCCCGATATGTAGCTGATGTGCTTGGCGTGGGCAGGTCAGGAGGCCTGAGCTCTGGATCTGCTGCTCCAAGATTTTGGACAGACGCCCCACCTCTCTGCGATGCCTCCTAGCCACCCACACCGACCAGTGCATGCAACAGACCAGAAGACAGGCTTACTACAAACATCATGGCCAACATCAGACTCGAAAACTGCACAGAACACGCTGATTCCCTGAGACTGGGCCCAGAGATGGGCTTCAGAGAGGCTGACTCAGAAATTTCTTGAGGTCCGAAAACATAGCACTCAACTTTAAAATCCGCATTCATGTACCTCGCCTCCTTAAGGGGCCTACAGAGTGAGAAATGGGTGTTTTATGGCTGACCCACACAGGAAACCCCCTCACATAGGACAGGCTCCAGAATAATTCTGGCTTAAGCCCCTGAGAATATTGGATGGATATTGGGATGGGAGTCACCATTCCCACAGCCAGGGCTCCAAGCCAGCCAGCCCAAGGCAGGGCAGACAGGCCTGGCTGGCACTGCTCCCTAAGCTGGCTGGTCAGGCTGCACCCCGAGTCGGGGTGGGGAGACAATGACTTCAGCTGTGTGAGCAGTGAAAGCCCAGAGTAGGTCTGTCGGTCTTTTCCCAGATTGTTCTTTTCTTAGAAAATGGAAACAAACTTTTTTCCTCAGTTTCCTGGAAGAAAAGCCAGAAGAGAAAATCAGGGGCCAGAGAGCAATTCAAAGGCCACATCTGGGGACGTGGACAGGACGGGCAAGGACACATCTGTGAGCAGAGATCCTCTCCCCCGGGAGCTGTGCTCAAACTCAAGCAGGGAGTCTGTCCTTTGGGATGACAGTGCCATGTCTCTCCTCGGGGCGGTGTGTCCCCGCACCCTTCAAGACCTCTCTCATAACAAAGCTGTTAGAACCAGCACTGGTTTCTCTGCACCCCCATCCAGAGAGCAAACCCAAGTGCTCCAGCCTCCCAAGGTTCTGCCAGGGCTTCCCCCAAACCCCTGCGTGTGCTCACCCCTCGATCCAGATCTTCTGAACCAACTTTGTAACCACAACTCACAGAACACAGTTGGGCTTCACAGGCCTAAAAAGATACTGAGCACAAATGAATGTTGTTCAGAGACGGATGTTCACACACATTGAGTCCATTAATACGATGCCACGGCTCTTCCAACAGAAATAGGATCCCCTCTATCCAGAGCCATTTTTCTTGTATGTTTTGGGCTAAACATCACGATTCAATGCCTGACACACATGGTTTAAAATGTAGAGCTTATGAGGAAACGCCGACACTGGCTGTACCATGAATGTGACCTGGCAGTAAATGTGCCTGGATGTTAGTGGTTCTCGAACAAAGCCCCTCACCCCTCACAGCACTGTGTGTTTAACCTCCACCCTCCCAAACAGGGTCTCACCACCCCTCCCATTTAGCCTGGCCTCCTTTTTCCAGAACAAGAGCCCACTGCATCAGACTTCAAAGTGGAAGATTTTCTCAGGAAAATAAAAGAAGAAATCCCTCACTTAAAGATATCTTCACTATGGAATGATAATGTTTCACATAAAGAATGCTGGAATCTTCTCCCACATAGCTTTTTGTCTTTTTTTTCTTCACTAAGAAGACTTTCCAGAATAAGACTACAAACTTAACCTCTTACATGCACTTCTTCAACTTTTTGGATGACTATTCCATCTGAAATTAATTTTGGTGAATGGTGAGGGTAGAGCTATTCTCCCCCAAATGAATACCCAGCAGCCCAACATCTTTATATTAAATTTAGTTCACACAGACATGGTTCAGTTTCTAGATTCTTCAGTTTTCTTATTTGGTTGTTGTATTAGTTTTCCAGGACTGCCGTAACAAAGTCCCATGGTCTGCTAGGCTTAAACAACAGAAATTCATTTTCTCACAGTTCTGGAGGCCGGAAGTCCAAGATTAAGGCATGAGCAGGGTTGATTTCTCCTGAGGCCTCTCTCCTTGGCTTGCAGATGGCAGTCTTCTCCCTGTGTCCTCACATGGGCTTCTCTCTGTGTGTTTATGTGTCCGATTCCTCTTCTCATAAGGACACCAGTCACACTGGATTAGGGTCCAACCCTAATGACCTCATTTTAACTTAGCCACCTCGTTGAAGACCCTACCTCCAAATACAGTCACATTATGAGGTCCTGGGTGTTAGAACTTCAACATATGAATTCCAGGGGGAACACAATTCAGCCCATAGCCCTTGTCTATTCCTATGTCAACATCACACAATTCCAATTATTAGAGCCTTAGACTAGGTTTTGATATCTAGTAAGATAACCTCCCGACATTTATTGTTAATTTTCAAAACGATCTTGATTGTTTTTAGGTTTTGTACTTCTACATGAATTTTAGAATCAGCTCATTGAGTCTGATGAAAAAGGTTTTTGATGTTGATTAACAATGCACTAATTTATAGAGTATCTGTTGGGGAACTGATATTTGAACAACACTGAGACTTCCTAGATAACAACACAGTTTCTCCTTTCATTTGGATCTTCTTTTGGGGTCTGTCAAGAACGTTTATGGTTTTCTTCTCATGGATGTTGCACTTTTCTTACTGGACTTATTTCTAGGTGTTTTACAGTTTTGGGTTTTGTTCTAATAGCGTCACTCATGATGCATCAGGAAGCCAATGGGTTTTCTATGTTAACTCATATCCAGTCACCTTGCTTAATACACTCCTTAGTTTTCATACTTGTCAGTTGAGTCTCTTGAATTTTCCAGAGCCAACATTTATATAACCTACAAATGACAGCTTTCTCTCATTTTTTCCAATTATCATGTTGGCTGGGACTTCCCAAACAGCACTGCAGAATAACAATGATAGCAGACATCCATTTCTTGTCTCTGACGTTCAAATGTTGTACCTGAAACGTAATACTCGCTGCATGGTTTCTAAAAGATTCCTTTTATTGAGTTATCTAAGCCTACTCTGTTAATTGTCTCATCAGCAAAGAGTTCTGAAAATTAGCACAAGCATTTGTAGCATCCATTGAGATTATTTTTCCCTCTACTCTGTAAATGTGGATTTTTTAATGTTGAATCATCCTAGAATTCATAGGATAAACTATTTTTATTATTGCTCTTTTAACATATTGCCAGGTCTTATCTGCTAAATTCTACATAGGATTTTTGCATCTGTGTTCAGTGTACTTCAATTGCTGCACAACAAAGTTCCACCAATTTAGAGGCTTAAAACACCACTCACTGATGAGCTTACAGTTGTGTAGATGAGAGGTACAGGCACGGCATGGCAGGTTCTCAGCTCAGGGTCTTACAAAGCTGAAATCAAGTTGTTAACAAGGCTTGTGTTCCTTTCTAGCGCCTCTGGGCTCATTTGGGTTGTCCTCTGATTTCATTCCTTGGGTCTGTAGGACAGAGGCTCCCATTCCCTTGCTGGCTGTCGTCGGGGGAGCTGCTCTCAGCTTCTAGAAGCCACCCACGTTCCTTGTCACAGGGACCCCTCCATCTTCAAAGCCAGACACACCAAATCCTTCTCACAGCTCGAATTCTGATTTCCTAGCTGCCCTGTAGGCCCAGGTGGGTCTCATGTGATTTGGCCAGGCCAAACGGATAATCTTCCTTTCTTAAAGTCAACTGTGTCACATAATATAACCTAATGACGAAAGAGAGATCCATCACAGTCACAGGCTGGGAGGCTGGAGCAAGAAGCTTGGGGGCACCTTAGCGTCCTGTCCATGACCTGCAGAAAGGCAGAACAGCCTGGCCCTGAAGCCAGATGCCCAGGACTGAGCTCCATCTTCTGCTACTTCTGGCTGACCTTTTGGGAGGGTGTTTTTTTTAACATAAAACAAGGTAACAACGTTCTTTCGTGCAAAGAGTCTCAAAAGCTTCCAAGTACATGCAGAATAAAATGTAAATCCCCACTGTGGACTGCAAGGCCCTAGGAGCCCTGGCACTACTCCCCCAGCACCCACCTCCAGTCATGCTGGCTGCTCCTCGAACACTCCAAGCTTGTTCCAGCCTCAGGTCCTTTGCACCAGCCACCCCCTCTACCATGAAAGTACTTCCTTATACACTCCAGAGTTTCTGCCCCTCATTTTCTACCTTCATTTCATTTGCACAGTGTGCCTCACTCAGGCTCATCTGATCTCCACTCACATCACAAGATGGGCATTTTCAAACTGGTTAGCACCAATTTTAGATGAGATTGCCACTGAACAGAAAAGCACAACACTTGGAAATTTTCATAGGGAACTTGTACGTACCCAAAATATGCCCAGGACCCTGGTGAGAAACACGGGATGTCCTGAGCATTTCCACTGTGATTCCTGGGGATGAAAAGAAAATCTGTCCTTTCCAGTCTCTTTAGGATACTCAATCTTCACTGAAAGCTCTTCCTATCCAAAACAGGCAGGGGGTATAGCTCAGAGGTAGAGCATTTGACTGCAAAACACTGACAGCACCAAATGCTGCAAAGATGTGGCGCAGTAGGAACAGTCATTAATTGCTGGTGGGAATGCAAAATGGTAGAGCCACTTTGGAAGACAGTTTGACAGTTTTTTTAAAAATTGAACATACTCTTACCAGTCGATCCTGCAACCACGCTCCTTGGTACCTTACCAAATGAATTGAAAACTCGTGTCCACACAGAAACCTGCACACAGATGTTTATAGCAGTTTTGTTCATGATTGCCAAAACTTGGAAGCAACCAAAATACCCTCCAGTAGGTAAAAGGGTAAATAAACTATGGTACATCCAGACAATGGCACATTATTCAGCACTAAAAAGAAATGAGCTACCAAGACAAGAAAAGACATGGAGGAGACTTAAATGCATATCACTAAGTGAAAGAAGCCAATCTGAAAAGGCTACAGACTGTATGATTCCAACTCTATGACATTCTGGAAAAGGCCAAACTATGGAGAATGTAAGAAGTTCAGTGGTTGCCAGGTGTTGGGGATGGGGGTGGAATGAATAGGTGGAGCACAGAAGATTTTTAGGGCAGCAAAACTATTCTATATGATACTATAATGGTGGATACATGTCATTACACATTTTCCTAAACCACAGAATGTGAAGCACCAAGAGTGAACCCTAATGTAAACTACGGACTTTGCGATGTCTCGATGCAGGTTCATCAACTGTAACAAATGTACCACTCTGATGAGGGATGTTGACAATGGGGAAGGCTATGTATAAGTGGGAGCAAGAGGTATATGAAACATCTCTGTACCTTCCCCTCAGTTTTGCCGTGAACCTAAAACTGCTCTAAAATATAAAGGCACCTAAAACAAGCAAACCAAACACACCCTTCCATTACTTGATGATTCCGGCATTTGGTGATGGAGAGAAGCCCTGCTTGTCAAATCACTTAAGAATATTCAAGCAGCCTCCATTTTTTACAAATGTCATAGTGTTGCAAGCAATAATAAAATCCAAAGGGTCCAAGTGAAATTAGGATTCATTATTGAAAAGGTTTCCTCAAATCTGTCTGTCTTCCTCCCTCGAGAAGGAACATTCAAGCAGTCTTGTATCCTGTAGTCTATAAGAAAAAGCAGTATCAGGCTACCCTGTTAGGCTCTGCCAGTGCTGCTCCCCTGGGCATATTCATAGTCCTTGACTTTGTCTCTTACAGAACCTTGGACCCCCTGCTCCTCCACGATTCTGTCTCCATCAGGTTTATCTTCAGAAACAACATTACTGTAAAACCAACAGAATTCACTCTCCTTCAGCTCCCATTTCTCCTTGCAAGGTGATCAAACTCCAGGTTTCTCCCTTCAGCTTCTGGGACAATCTGATCCATCTGGATTTTGTGCAGCAGACACAACTGTAAGCACCAGGTGACATTTTCTTCTCACACCAGTCTGTTTCTCACTTACTCTCTGCTTCCAGTTCCCATTATAGAGACTGTCTCATCTGATTGAGGAATGAGGAACACAACCAGGAATAGAGACTTGTCTATCCCTTCCCCCTAAAGTTTAAACCTGTAAGCTAGGTGGAAAAAACATTCCCGTGTATGTTGTAATCTCTTTTTAAATGACTTCTAAGGGTCCTTTTTTTTTTCTTTTGGACTTAAAACTGATTAAACAAAACAATATTCTGTCCAAACCTGCATTTTTCTTATTACTTCCTAATCATTTTACCACCAACATAAAGGCTTGTTCTTTTCTAACACTGGGCTCTTTAATCATTCCTGACGGGCCCACTTTCCACTTAGCCAGGCCCCAGCAAACACTGCTGGGCTCCACCGCCCTACACTGCTCTCCTCAGACCCTCTCCTGGGGTAACACAGCTCATTCAAAGAGAAAGCATGAGCTGTGGGAGAGATGGGGGTGTGTTTCCGCTCCACAAGAGCTCCTCTTTCTTGTCAGTTATATTTGGCACCGAGAGCTGGGTATACCCTGGACATAATGAGGGCGCTGGGGGAGCCCCCACCCAGCCCAGCAAGGTGCTGTGATCAGAATCAATACCCCCAAATTAAGTGGGAGGTGGGGAGTTTTCAAGTCCCATTAGACTTGAGAGTCAAGCTAATTATTAATATTAGCAATTAAAACTATACTACTTAGGGCTTCCCTGGTGGCGCAGTGGTTGAGAGTCCGCCTGCCGATGCAAGGGACACGGATTCGTGCCCCGGTCCGGGAAGATCCCACATGCCACGGAGCGGCTGGGCCCGTGAGCCATGGCCACTGAGCCTGCGCGTCCGGAGCCTGTGCTCCGCAACAGGAGGGGCCACAACAGTGAGAGGCCCGTGTACCGCAAAAAAAAAAAAAACTATACTACTTAATTTTCAAAGTGCATCCAAATATGATATCTTGTTTGAGGTCAAAACACACAGGGAGCCAGGGTAGACAGCCCCGTCCCATTTGTATAGAGGGAGGAAGGTAACCGAGATCTCCTGGCATACCCTACTCTAAGGCACTGCAGACGTCTTGGAGCTAATAAATGGTGTAAATAGTCCCACAGCTGGGCCCCCCTAAAAAGTAGTGCAAAATTCCATCACTTCAGGAAATTTTCATGAGATAAAAGCAGCAAGTCATATGGAGCAGTACTCAGTCCAGCAAGCAGGATTTTGAAGGTGTTCCAGGTGGAGGGAACTACCTGGCCAAAGGTGCGGAGGCCTGGATGTGGGGTGAGCTTGAGAAGCCCACGGTGGGCAGACAACAGGCTTCCCCAGAGCCCAGAGGTGGGAGCACCTGGGCTGGGCAGTTGTTGGGTCCTGCCTGGGAGGGACTCTGGGGGGACCAGCTCACTCAGAACCTCGCCACTCCTTCTAGATGAAAACATTCGAGGCCTGGGACGTCCACTCCAAGGCTCCGAGAGAAGGGCCAGGCAGGAATCCTAGGGGTGGAGCCAGCTGGGACACCCAGAGTTCCCACCCTGAAGATGGATCAGCTTCTGAGAGCATCTTAGGCTGCATCACTGTGTCCACAGGCGTGTTTGTGGTTACGAAGGGAGCAGCCCTGATGCCTGGGAGCCACAAAGGGTGAGACTGGAGATGCCTGAAGATGGAGGGCACATGACAGACAGGCCAAATGGACACTCAGCCACGGCTGGGTCCCCAGACCCTTGGACCCCTTGGGCCTCACCATCATGGTCACTACTTCTGAAAAGGATGTCCCAAATGATTATCTGTGTACATGTGGTGAGTTTCTTCTCCACAAATGGTCCGTTCCAAGCTTCCCTCAGAGGAAGAGTGGCCATGGCCGACTCAAAGACCCCAAGCAATGACAGCGGTGACCCGGGCAACACCAGAGGCCAGCAGTGTGCTGGTGCTCAACCTGGTCACACCCCTGTGAGGGAAGAAGTGGTGTTCCCTTTTACGGGTGGACAACGGGACCCAGGATATTAAATGATCTGCCCAAAACACGTGGAAAGAGCCAGGATCTGAAGCTGGAGAGGTCCCAGAGAGCCCACACTTTGGTTCACATCCACTTTACTGAGGTGTAATTTACACGTGACAATGTGGACCCATGGTTGGGTGTGATGAACACTCACCTGTGTAGCAGAACAATGCAGGGCACCCTTTTACCAGGGTGTCTGGGCCAGGGACCTACTGGCAAGTGGACCATTCACCCAGGTGCCCTTAACTCACAAATTCCTGCATCAGTTTAAAAGGACACAGTCCTGTTTACAAAGCTGAATTTATTCCCCCTCTCAGGGCGGAGCTTCCGGTCAGCTAGCAGAGACCGCAGGGGAGCGGCACCTACTGGCCTCGCCTGGTGGGGCCAATGCTGTCCTGCCTCCACCCGAGGCCTCTAGGAGGCTGGGGGAGGCCTGGGACCCCCGCATACCATGTGCCCCAAGGCACCTCGCCCTGGTCTTGCCCCTGGTCGCTCTGTGCTGCTCAAGAAGCAACAGCAGGGGCAGCTTTCTGAACAAGGAGGGCAGCTGAGAAGGCAGCCCTGTCACTACTTCTCCGTGTGTCCAGGCAACACAGCTGCCAGGAGCCGCCCGGGCCACAGCAGGATGCCTCGTCCCATTCAGCTCCCTCGGGGATTTGTGGCCGAGTCAGTGGGTGGGACACTCGCATCCCCCAAAATCAGTCCACGAGAGCACACGTGCTGTGAGAGAGGACCTGGGCGGTAAGTGCCACCAGGAAGGCCTGGGGTGCGGGTGACGGTGGAGAAGGAACCACTGGAACGAAGGAGGCAGCTAAGAGGGCTCATGCGCCATGGCTCGGGGCGGGGATGGAGCTGGGGGTCTGTAAACAGCTGAGTGCAACGGGAAGAGCAGGGTCTTGGGCTGAGGCGCTCACTGCACGTGTGACCGGAGGCCGGGCCTCCTCTTGCCCGTGCCCGTGCCCGGGTGCGACTCGCCCTCCCAGCCCCATGGTCAGGTGCACACGAGTGTAAATGGTTAGGTTACCCCTGGGAAACAGGCCTCCTTAGAAGCAGAGAAGCCAGGAGAGGCAGGACTGGGTGGTGGTGGTGTGGCGGCTGGGAAGACCCTCTCCCGTTCACGGAGGGGAGAGGAGGAGGGGCTGAGGTATCCACCTGAGACCAGGTCCCCCAAAGGGTCCCCCAAACACTGCCTTTACTCAGCGACACCTCGACCCCAACAGAGTCACAGGCCAGGAAACTGCACACACATACACACACGTACACACACGAAGTCACACACAAACTCCAGGAAACTACACACACACACACACACACACAAATATACACACACGCACTCACAGCCACACACATGCCAAACACACACACCAGAAAACCACACAAACACTCATGTACACACATACACATTACAGGCATGCGGTACACACACATACACACACACCCACACACCAGGAAACCAAGAGTAAGGGAATTAAGCTTATAGAAGTATAGAATCTTTAGTGACCTGTGAATGCAGCCTTGATAACTTAGTGAAACATTAACCTCTAAGTACCTAGGGACCAAAAACATCCAGCCCCTAACCCGGCGGTTCTCGACCACGGAGATTAGTCAGTCTGAGCAACAGACAGTTGGAGAGGAGGGAACTGGCCTCAGCACTTTATCCGCCTGGACACCAGATGCCAGAAGACACACAGAGCTGAGATGAGGACACGTGTGCAACAGGGCCCCAGGGCCTAGAGGCCCCGCACCATGCAGACTTGAAGAACAAGAAAGAAGTGTGCTGAAGTGGTGACAGAGGCCATCGGGTCCCCGAGATGCCAGCATGCCCTAGAAAATGCTAAGGTGGCAGGGCTGAGCAGCGCCATCAGGCCTGGCCACAGACCCCCTGCGGAGAGCTTGTGTGGCACGGCTGCACCCCGCTTCCCCAGGGGCTCCCAGCTCTGCGCAGGCTGAGGCACCCCATGGCCGGAAGGCACAGCTGCTTTGAGATCTGGGGCCCATTTTGCCAAGTGCCTACGATGAGTCTCAGATGGGATGGAGGCTAGGGAGGGCCGGGGATAGGGAGGTCCCTCTCACCAGCCGTTGTCTCTCTCGTAAAACCACGGTCCCCAAATTGTCACTACGACTGCACCCACTTTGCATCTCGATTCTGTGATAACAGAGGAACATAAGTCCCCTCTTGGAGGCAAAAAAACTTTTAAGTCAAGAATGCACATGTGTTTTTTTAAGAAGGGAATCCATTATTAATTAAAGAGCAACTAAGAAGCAAAACTCTTGAAATTAAAAGACACAGTTTAATCAGGTAGTAGACTGTAAATTCCTTTTCCAGGCAGACGAAAAAGAAAAGCTACAGGGTTTTCCCTGTACAAGCTGGGAAGCTGCACCATGAGCCCCTCTGCCTTACTGATCACACAGTGGCTGATCACAGGGCTCTCGACACCATCGCCTGTGATTTCTCTAATCTTTCTCTTGTCATTCAATTAAAGAAACAGGAACTGTAGCATCAAATTTTTTTGCTTCTCTGCCCAACTATACCCATCTGAAATGCAAACTATACTATAAATAGGGATGGTATAAAATACATGGTGTATATAAATAGATAAATTATATAGTATATCCACTGTAAAACTATACTTTATCCAACCATACCCACTGGAAATGTAAACGTGCATGCTAACAGTTTGTGGGCGTGTTTCAGATCTCTCTGGGAAGTCATAAGACACATGCAACTAAGGAGAGACAGTTTAAAAGTTGCTTCAAATGTAACCAAACCTTCAGTGACCTCAATGGCTTGATTTCCCTCCAATTTAGAACTATGTTCTAGGTTCTCCAACAGGTGGAAAAGCTCCGTGTAATTTCAAATGTTGGCTCAGTACATTATCTCCTTCTGCAGAGGGTTAAAAATAAAAGTGCTCTGATGTTTCTAAACCTGAGGCATAGGAGGAACTTGGTTTATTCTTCCAAAGCTCCTCCGTGAAAGAGGCCATCTGTACCTGTGCCAGGTGCCACTAGCTGGGTCTAGAGAATCAGGCCAAGAGCGCTAAAGGCATTTGAAAAAAGACCATTTGCACAAAGTACCTCCCTCAATTCACTCAACAAGTCCCAACACTTTAATCCACATAATGGGGTTGTCATGCCCATTTTGCAGATGCAGAAACTGAGGCTTGGGGAGATAAATAACTCCCAAGGGCTCCACCCAGCTCAAAATCCCAACTCCAAGGCCTTCTGTGCTTTCTCTTCCACGACAAATGATAATGCCAAGGCCTGAACAGGACAGGATCTCCTCCAAACTGGGGAGTCTGCCTCCCAGGGTCATGGGGGAAGCAATCCCAAAGTGGTTGACTGGCATTCCACGTACTCTGCAAACAACTAAGAGATTGGGATACACACAAAAATGGAGAAGGACGGAGAAGCGATAATTCCAAAAGTTTTCCTTGTGTTTTCTTTATCTAATTCTTTCCTACATGGGAGAAAGCATCAAGCCAATGCAAAATGTTCAATGTTCTCTCCTGACTTATCCCCAAAGGAAGTAAGCCTCCCCCTCCCTCTCAGAGCCCTTCGCTTTCTTTCCTTCCAGGGTCAGCTCTCTAACGGGCCCACCTGACTTGCCAGAGCCACAAAGCTGGGCCTTCCCATACCCCCAGCCCCTCCCTCAGCCTACAGCAGCCCCCACTAGAAGCATATCTCCAAAAGCAGTTCTTGATGGGATCCACATGCCCTGGGGCCTCCTAACTGCTTGTGGGTCAGGGCATAAGGTCCAGGGCCCCATCCCCACCAGACCCCATGGGCGGGGCTGCCCTCACTGACACACCAGCCCATCAGTAACAACAAAAGAACATGTTGGAACTATTTTAACATAAACCTGGTTCATCAGAGTAGAATTAACGTATGAACATTTATCGGCACTGGCAAAACAAAATGACTGTTTAAAAACCGTATGAAATTTTTCATAATGAAAAATTTCAGGAATGAAATTTTGACACATGCTACAACACAGATGAACCCAGAGGGCATTATGCTGAGTGAAACAAGCCAGTCACAAAAAGGCACATATTGTATGAGTCCACTCACATGAGCAATCTAGAGCAGTCAAATTCATAGAGACAGAAAGTAGTATAGTAGGTGCCACGGGCTGGGGAGCGGGAATGGGGAGTTGGTTTAATAGGAACAGTTTTTCAGTTTTGCAAGATGAAAAGAGTTCTGGAGATGGACGGTGATGATGACCGCACAACAATGTGAATATACTGAATGCCACCAGACAGTACACTTAAAATGATTTAAATGGTTAATTTTATGATGTGTCATTTTACCGTAATTTTTTTAAAAAGGAAAAAGGCCATACACTCAAAAATAAAAACAACAAAAAGAATATTCTCCCCTAAAGTGTGAATATTCGAGGAAAAGAAAAACCGCCACTCCAGAGAGCAACCAGATCTTTCTGTGATCTTGCCTGGAAGGACCCAAGGGCAGGCCTGACTCCCAGCCAGCCTACGTGGATGCTGGACTGGGGACCCTCCCGGCCCTGAAAGCCAAGACAAGGGGGTCTGGTTCAGTCTTTCCCACCCCCGGGCACCCTTTCACTTCTGCAACATAAGCCCCCCCCAAATAAATGTACCCCAAGAGGTCATTCCATACTTTCTCAAGTCACAATGAAGCCCAGGTCCACGTCTCCAAATTCTTCTCGGCACAGGTCAGAACAAACATGTCAACTTAAGTATTCTCTGTAAAGATAACAACTTTCTCCCTGAAGCCAGCAAATCGGCTCCTTCCCCAGAAATGGGTTTTCCCCACATTCTCAGTGAAAGGGAAGGCAGCACTCGCCCAGCCGGCACAATTGCTGGCACAGTTGCCCGGTCCCCCTTGTCATCCCGGTCCCCCTGGGCTCAGAGAGACCTCGAGCAGCCCTGCAGACAAAGGGGGCTCACAACAGACTCGGTCTGTTTCCAGAGCAAGTTTACCAGGAGCTCATAAAAATGCCTGAGACTAAGGGTAACTAGGAAGTATATGGCAATTAAGGCCCACGCTTGTTTTATGCATTTAAAGGGCTATTGCACATTCTCAACACAAAATCCTGAAGCGGAGCGATGGGCAGGAATTGGGGGTTGGGGCAAATACGAGAGTGTCTAGGGGGCTTAAGAGTGGAAACTAACTGGGCTGGTGAGTGTGTGTGGCGGCCACCAGAACCTGGCTTCCTACCAGCTCAGGCCCCTTCCTCGGTCAACAGTGGGGTGGGCAAGTGTCCTAAGAGGAAGGTGACCCATCTGTTCTGTTTCAAACACAAGGTCAGCGTCTGCGAGCACTGCCTAGCCGGGCCAAGGTGGGGCCGTAAGGGGGGCAGCTGGGCAGGGTAGTGGGTGGGCAGGAAGCGTTGGCTTCTTCCTGACCCACGAAGGGCCTGGCGCGCTAGAGAGGATGCACCACGAGAGCGAGGACTTGCCTTATTTTATTCACTGCTATATCCCCAGCTCTTAAGACAGAGTCTGGCACATAGTATGGGCCTAATAACTGTTTATTTTACTTTATTTCTTTATTGAATTATAGTTGATTTACAATGTTGTGTTAGTTTCTGGTGTATGGCAAGGTGATTCAGATATATTTATATTCTTTTTCATATTTTTTCCATTATAATTTATTACAAGATATTGCATATAGTTCCCTGGGCTATACAGTAGGACCTTGTTGTGTATATATATATATATATATATATATATATATATGTTTGTATCTACTAATCCCACCAAGAAGACAAGAGAGAGGACCCAAATAAAATAAGAAATCAAAGAGGAGAAATATCAACTGATACCACAGGGGAAAAGGGGGGTTATATAAATAAATGTTTATTGATTGGGAAAAAATCCCTTTGGTTTTCAAAAATACAATCAGGTGATGGTTGAACTATGTTTAAAGGAGACTGGCTGTACATACTCAGAGGAAAGAAGAGGTGAACCATCCACAAGCCCAGGCATCACTGCCCTACCTGTGTGAGTGGCAGCCTCATGTGAACCCTGAGCCGTATTGGGAGTCAGGGGAACGACAGGATACCGGGGTGAGGAGATTCCCCAGGTCTGAACCCAAGAGCCCTCCCAACTTCACTCTGCCATCACTGGACCCAAGGATGCCCATGAGTCACCAGGGTCCAAGAATGTTCCATCAGGCGGGTTCAGCCTGGGGCAGGGGCACCGACTTCCTCCAGACCACCGTCTAGAAGTGAGTGGCAGGACCTGGGCCCAAACCAGACATGCCCTCACCTTGGAGAAAAGTCATGACCCCCTCTGTTTCCCAGCAAGGAGACGGAGGCAGAGAGTGGCAGGGATCTAGGCACAGTGCCGGCCACCTGGGGCTGCCCTTGAGGTATGAGAGCAGGGGGAGCCCCTATCTGCGTGAGGAGAGCAGCCACCAGCCTTACAGGAAGGCGAGGATGGAGGGCAACCAGACATGCTGTGGGGCCCTTCCAGCCTGCCAGTGTCCTGTCTCCAAAACCAGGTACCCCAACCAGCCATGGGACGGCTCCTCATTTCTGATGCCACCTATGGCTTTAGGAGCCCCTGCTTCCAAGCTAACAAGGCAGAGCCTCCAGAAGGGAAAAATCAAACTGCTTATTACTCACCGCCTTCAATACCACCTGCTGCCTGGGACTGCACTGCGCTCACGGCTGCAGAATGCACGCCCGCACGTGCACATACACGCATGCACATGTGCACGGAAACACACACCTCCAATTTTTTTTTTTTTTTTAAAGACCACAAGCCCTTGCTCCACACGGTAGATGAACAAGGTGGGGGAGAAGAGGAAGCGAAACAGCACACTTTTCAGAAAAGAAAATGGAAATGAAAGCAAATATGAAGAAATGGGGGAGTTAGTCCAAGAACGAAGAAAGGGAGCCAACCAGCATACTCTTCTTTTCTTTTAAGAGCCAAGAGTAGAAGCACTCCTGGGAAATTCTAGATCTCAGTAGAAGATTGCATATTAAAGAAAATGCAGAAAATTACAGGCTAGATTTATGTGCAACACTGAATTGCTGGTTTTGAGAAACTATTATTAATGAAGAAGAAAAAACACTGCTCATTTGAAGAGAATTCTTTAAAAAAAAAAAAAAAGGGATAATTGCTGAGCAGGCATAATACAGCTAAATTCAGGGGAGGGTTTTTAAACCACACCAACCCCAGAGAGGCATCGGCTGTCCCTGAAGCTCCTGCTGTCCCAGCAGTGACCTCAGCTCTGGCTGCAGGAGATGCGGACAGGGCTGAGGGATCAGTGTGATTCACACAGATGGTAGCCATCCTGGGCGCCCCTCTGGCCTGGCCTGCAGGGGCTGAGTTCAAGGGAGCCTGTATGTCGCCGGGCTGCAGGTGGCTCTGGGGCACGGGGTGCAGGGGTACAGGGGTGCAGACTGACATTTCAGGTCCTGGGTGCCGACCTGGGATGTCAGCCATGACAAACTTGCAGTTTATAAGGAAAATCCTTCGTTGACCAACAGAACAAGGTCTGTGCATCGTAACCTTTAAGAGTCTGTGCATCTGGAGGAAAAGAACCCCTCGAGGATGGCTCAGCATGTGGACTCCCACCAAACCCTGAGCAGTCTTCCCACCGGCATGTGGTGGCAGGTGCCACAGAAATCACCAAGTCGAGATCACATGTACAGTCCCAGCTCCAGAAAGGGACCACCTAACTGCAGCCAGGGATGGTCCTCGGTGTCTGACCTGCCGAGAGGAAGACTGACAGTCTCTCCCAACTTCCTTCACGGAGTTTAAGAAAATCCCTTAGATTTTATTTATTTTATTGTTTTTTTCTTTCAGTTATGGTCATATGATCTTTGCATTATTAAATGGATTTCATCTAATTGTTTTGTCTTTATTTTTCTATTAATTCTTTCTGTTATATTTTAGAAAAGCACCAATTTGCAATGATTGGGGAAAAAACCCAGCCAGTTCTTTCCCTGACAGTCTGAGGAGCACAGAGCATTGTTAACAAACTGTCCGGGCTTCAGCTGTACACATTTTCCATCCAGCCCAGTGCACTCAAGCTTCCAGGCTTTTTTAAAAATATATTTTTTAAACTGGGGTAAACACATGACATAAATGTACCATCTTAACCATTTTTCAGTGCATAGTTCAGTGGCATTAAGTACATTCACAGATCTGTGCAACCATCACCACCCTCCGTCTCCAGAACTTTTCTATCTTGCAGAACTGAAACTGTGTCTCATTCACAACAACTCCCCATTGGATCTCATCTATTTTTAAAATCAAGGGAGATAAACCGGCAGGGGCTGAATCACAGCAGCAAATGAAACCTCATCAAGTGAGAAATCTGCATAATTATCTTTAAACCCTAGACAGGAAGCCATTACTCCCTACAAGGGGGTCAAGCCTCAAATTCTCAGGAGCCAGTGTGCATTTTTTCTCCCAGCCGAGCGGTGCCACAGCCCCCAGGCCCCTCCTTGCATGACCAGTGGGACAGTGACTATGTCACAGGAGCTGACACACATGGGAATGCCCTTCCCAAACACAAATGGATGCAAAGAATTTCTCCAGAATCCACAAGGAAAGGAAGGGAAGAACGGACTCTCCTGTACTCCCTGGGCACGAGGATTTGTGCGGCTGCCCAGCCCAAGTTCTTTCAGGGCATCACCTTATTAATCCATAAGTGACCTGAGATTCTGCAGATTGAGGAACCAAAAAATAAAGGGCTGGGAAAGGGGATTTGAAAACAGAAGGAATCAAAAATGAATCAAGGGCTTCCCTGGTGGCGCACTGGTTGGGAGTCCGCCTGCCGATGCAGGGGACACGGGTTCGTGCCCCGGTCCGGGAGGATCCCACATGCCACGGAGCGGCTGGGCCCGTGAGCCATGGCCGCTGAGCCTGCACGTCCGGAGCCTGTGCTCTGCAATGGGAGAGGCCACAACAGTGAGAGGCCCGCGTACTGAAAAAAAAAAAAAAAAAAGGAATCAATTAAGCCATCTTTCTGAGAAAACCACACTCTAAACAGCTATACTACGGGCCTCCTCAGCCAGCACACCACGCAGTTTAATGTCTAAAGGGGCAGCTTCCATTCCTTAAATAGAAGTTATCGTCTCAAGTTCTAAATGGACCCGAGAATGGAGTGAAATGAACTGTGAGCCTCTTACCTCCT
This sequence comes from Mesoplodon bidens, assembly GCF_964165515.1. Lineage (NCBI taxonomy): Eukaryota > Metazoa > Chordata > Mammalia > Artiodactyla > Ziphiidae > Mesoplodon > Mesoplodon bidens. Next base: position 97,210,450 of record NC_138162.1, on the reverse strand, counting down.
ACCAGCCTCTTCAGTGCAGGATCGGTGGCCACCCCCACCCCCCAGGCTTAGGATGCATCCAGGGAGCCCTGGACACCCCACACACACTGCCCCCAGTGGGGGCGGGGCAAAGTCTCAGAGTAAAGGGAAAGAAAGAGTCTGGTTTTCGGGAAACATCTGGGGTTTGTGATGAAACTAAACTGTAATGACAAATAACTTCCTTGGAGACTGCAAATGCCACGATGCAAAAACTCCACGATGAAAAACTAAAAATAGGATTACCCTACGATGCAGCGATTCCACTTTTGGGTATTGAAAAGAATTGAGAGCAAAAGAACAGAAGGCAAGGTCTCAGAGTGGTATTTGCACACCCGTGTTCACAGGAGCATTATTTACAATAGTCAAAAGGTGGAAGCCACCCAAGTGTCCATGGACAGAGGAATGGATAAACGAAATGAGGTTTACACTTGCAGTGGAACACTACGCCTTAGGAAGGAAGGAAAGTCTGCACATGCTACAACATGGATGATTTTTGAACACATTATGCTGAGTGAAATAAGCCCATCACTAATGGACAAGTACCGTCTGATTCCGTTTATATGAAGTATAAACACAACACTGTAAATCAACTATACTTCAACTTTTAAAAAATGAAGTATAGAGAGTAGACAAATTCAGAGACAGAAAGTAGAATGGTGGTTGCCAGGACCTGTGGAGAGGGAGGAACGGGGAATTGTTGTTTAATGGGTGCAGTGTTTCAGTTTGGGAGGACGAAAAGAAGCTCTTTGCATGGATGATGGTGATGGTTGCACAGTAGTCTGAGTGTACTTAATACCACTGAACTGTTAAACTGCTTGAGCTGAATGGTTAAAATGGTCAAGTTTATGTTCTATATAATTTACCACGATTAAAAAATGTTTAAGATTTTTTTAAAACCCAAGACTAGTTATTAAGTGTCTTCCACGCATCTGGGCATTTGGGATTACAATGGGGAAACAGGTTCAAGGGCCCATCCCCCTTCCAGGTTAATAAACCGGGAATCAAGTAGCTCCTTACACAGACACATGCTAGGTTATGTACCTGAAAACCCCAGATTCTAGATTTTGTAAAGATGCTTCTAAATACCGAGGGAACTCTACCTAATGCACTGTGGTAGCCTAAATGGGAGGGAAGTCCAAAAGGGAGGGGATATCTGTATGTGTATGGCTGATTCATTTTGTTGTGCAGTGGAGTATAACACAACAATGTAAAGCAACCATACTCCAATAAAAGTTAATTGATAAATAAATAAATTAATTAATTAATCCCAGGGTTCATGGGTGGGGCCTTACAAAGCATGGGTGGCCTTTGTTTTTTTCCCTCAAAGGAGTTTCTGGTTTCCACCCTAAATTTTGTTGTTTTCCCAGAAACTGGCCTCTTCCGACCAATGACAGTCTCAGAGGGCTCCAGCCAAATGTGTGCAGTGAAGACAAAATGAGGAGGAGGGTCAGAATGGAGGGTCACCAGGCTGAAGAGAGCAGAAGCAAGCATGGAGGACCGTCCATCCTGAAACAAAGCCGGCCACCATCCTAAAAGCTCCTGTGCACTGCTTTTTAAACGAGGCATCACAGGGGGAGGGAGGTAAGACCCAGGAGTGCAGCCTGAAGACAACAGGGCATGACAAAGGAGCCTGGTTACCCTCACTGCTTCTAGAAGCCAGTCCTGAATTCTGCAGCAGCCTGAATGTCATCGAGGCTCTGCTGAAAGGCACCTCAAAGTGCCCGTGGAGAGGCAGCATCTCTGCCCACATCTCTACAGCCGTGTGAGTCACCTGTGCACACCAGGAGGAGCCTGAAGGGCACCCTGTAGTTTACAGTAAGGACACCTTGAAATAAATCTGAGGATGCTGCGCAGATTTTAGTGGCACCCACAGCAGAGGTGGCAGGCAAAGACAGGCTGGGTGAGAGGGATAAGATAGAGAGGGGAATCCAAAATTAGTCTGGAGCTGAAACTAACACATGGCTGTTTTATCCACTGGGGAGGAAGAGGAGAGATGTGAAGAGAGGCAGGAGTCGGGAGCCACTCCCTGGCTTCTGTCTTGGTCACAGACAGAATGGAGGGGACACTCTCTGCCTTGAAGGACAGGCTGGTAGACCCCAAAGGAGGCTGATGACAAGTTTGCTTTTGGAGTTGTAGCCTCTGAGGCACCCCCAGCACATCCAGTGCGAGACCTGTTGTAGCAAGGCATCTATGGAAAACATCCACCAAAACGTCTCCCAACAATGAGAACAACGACAGTTTTTCAAAAAAGAATATTTAGCTAGGGAAAATATAGGTTTTAACAACTTTTTAACAAAAAGCACAAACAGGCTCTATAGAAGTTATCTTAGCAAACACCAATCTCACACTCTCTGCAAGCCAAGTATGGTCCAAAGGTTTTTATAACTATTAAATCATTTAATCCCCAAGACAATGACCCTGTGAGGTAGGTCGGTGCTGGTACTTACCCTATGGAAGGGGTGTTTACATAGGAATCCAGAGGACATCATTACCATGGGGAAATAAACAATATTAGTCCCAAAGAAAGATGCTTAAAATAAATTAAACATCCCTCCACTGTTCCTTCAAAATTGATTACTAATGATATGAATAACAAATAAAATGAATGTCATTAAGAGATTATCCAAAATGAGCCCCACTGAGATTTTAAAACACTCAACAGAGCCAAAAGAAACAGCACTGAGTTTCAAGTGGAAGATGCCAATTAAGAAAAATGACTCAAATTCCTAGAAATCAAACCCCTTACAATTTCCTTATGGAAACCCATAAAGCTGACACCTTGGGCAGTTGGAATCTGCTGACCAGGAGGGAAAGTTTCTCTTCCATCCCCCCAAATTAGCACATCGTGGTGGATCCAGCTGCTGGCGGCATCAAGCCAACAAGAGGAATTTAAGAAGAAACCACAATGACTCCAACCTCTTTAACTTACAGAGCAGCAGAGTCCACGGAGCCTAACGCAACACGCCTCTCTGCCAAAAACAACCTATAGAATTTCTTTCAGAAGAGAAATGTTCAATTGCTTGTTAATTGCTTTTCCTATCCTGCGATCTGTCTTCAAATCTCTGGGCCTGGGTGTGCTTCGCCCACCAGGGTAGAGTCAAGTCTGTACACCCTCCACCCCGGGGGCCAGGGGCCAGTCCCTCCACACAGCTGCTGCTTCCTTGGCCAGTGCTCGCAGGGAAGTGGCCCAAACAAGCGGATGACAACAGTATACATGAGGCTGTACACATTGGTTCCTAGTTCAGAAACCAGGGAGGCTCCTCTTCTTTGCGGAAAGAAGAGGTTTATCCCCACTGATTGGGAAACAAGAATGAAGACCAAACTCTCGACAGGTATCCTCGCCTACTTCTGTCTCTCAGGCACACATGATTAACTGTACCTCAGACCTGGTCTTTCCCTCCTGTCCCATCCGTGGATTTTGATCCCTTGAAAAAACGTTATTTCTTTCAAAAGAAAAGAAATACTGTGCTTTTTTACTTCAAATCATCTGCTTTTTTTTTTTTTTTTTTTTTTAAGCTTTATGCTAACTGGAGACACTGCTAACAAGACACTGCTAACTGAAGAGCAGATTGATGAATGTGTGCTAGAGGCCATCTGGTCAGATTAATCACACCACTTCAAAATACCTGGACCTATTCTTATGACTGCTAATATCTGCACCCCCAAAATATGGTGAGGACCTATTAGCTTCACATGTGGGAATCCACGTTTAAGAAATAGCTTTGGATACAGGGAGATGCCCATATTCAAAGAAATTTGGCTTTATATTTAATGCATAAAATATGTGACCCTTTTAATGATAGAGCACAATAGAAGCAAATTAAAACAGGACAAAAGAAAATAATTTTATTCAGTTTATTTAAACTAAAAAAAAATTCACCATTTCTCCCACCTTCCACCCCGTGTCTAGCAACCACCAATCTGTTCTCTGTAGCTATGAGCTTGGCTCTATCTACCTATCTAACTATTTATTTATTTTAGATTCCACATAGAAGAGTGATCATATGGTATTTATTTTTCTCTGATTTATTTCACTTAGCATAACAGCCTCTCGGTCCATCCACATTGTCACAAATGGCAAAAATTCATTCTTTTTGATGGCTAAATAACATATATGTATGTGTATATATACATATATATGCATATATATTTATATGTGAGTGTGTGAATAAATTTCCTTATCCATTCATCCATCAGTGGACATTTAGGTTGTCTCCATATCTTGGCTATCATAAATAATGATGCAAGGACCGTGGGGCTGCATATACCTTTCAAATCAGTGTTTTCATTTTCTTTGGACAAAGAAATTACTTTATCCAAAGTAAAGTAATTTGTGGAATTACTGGATCATATGGTAGTTCTGTTTTTAATTTTTTGAAGAATCTCTATACTGTTTTCCATAGTGGTTGCACCAATTTACATTCCCACCAACAGTGCACAGGTTTCCCTTCTCTCCACATCCTCGCCAATACTTGTTATTTGTTGTCTTTTTGATAATGGCCATTCTGAAAGGTGCGAAGTGAAATATCTCATGGTGATTTGCTTTTCCCTGATGATTAATGATGTAGAGCATCTTCTCATGTACATGCTGGCCATCTGTATGTCTCCTTCCGAAAAATGTCTATTCAGATTTTCTGTCTATTTTTTAATCGGACTATTTGGTTTTTTGCTATTGAGTTGTATGAGTTCTTTATATATTTTGGGTATTAGCCCCTTATCAGATATATGATTTGCAAATATTTTTTCCCACTCAGTATGTTTCCTTTTCATTTTGCTGAGAGTTTCCTTTGGCAGAGCTTTTCAGTTTGATGTAGCCCCATTTCTTTATTTTTATTTGCTGCTTTTGCTTTTAGTATCAGATTCAAAAAAATCATAGCCAAGATTTATGTCAAAGTGTTTACCACCTATGTTTTCTTCTAGGAGCTTTACGGTTTCAGGTCTTAAGTTCAAGTCTTTATTCCATTTTCTCTTAATTTGGGAGTATGGTGTAAGTGAGTGGTCCAATTTCATTCTTTTGCATGAGGCTGTCCAATTTTCCCTGCATCATTTATTGAAGAGACTGTCCTTTCCCCATTGTATATTCTTGGCTCCTTTGTTGTTAATTAATTGGCCATATATGCATGGGTTCATTTCTGGCTCCCTACTGTGTTCCATTGATCTATGTCTGTTTTTATGCCAATACCACACTGTTTTAATTACTACAGTAATATCATTTGAAATCAGGGCATATGTTCATGCTTTGTTCTTCTTTCTCAAAATTTCTTTGACTATTCAGAGTCTTTTATGGTTCCATACAAATTTTAGAACCATTTGTTCTATTCCTGTGAAAAATGCCACTGAAATCTGTAAATCGCTTTGGGTAGTATGGACATTTTAACAATATTACTTCTTCCAATCCATGAAAATGGACTATCTTTCTATTTATTTGTGTCTTCTTCAATTTCTTTAACGTTTTCAATATATAGGTCTTTTACCTCCTTGGTTAAGTTTATTCCTGGGTATTTTATTCTTTTTGATCCAATTGTAAATGGAATTGTTTCCTTAATTTTCTCTTTCTAAGAGTTTGTTAGTAGTGTATAGAAAGGCAACAGATTTTTGTACACTGATTTTGTATCCTGTAACTTTACTGAATTTATTAGTTCTAACAGTTTTTGGTAGAGTCTTCAGGGCTTCCTATATATAATATCATGTCATCTGAAAACAGTGACAGTTTTACTTCTCTCTTTCCAATTTGGATCCCTTTCATTTCTTTTTCTTGACTAATTGTTCTATCCCTTCCAATATTAATGTTGAATAAAAGTGGAGAGAGTGGGCATCTTTGTCTTGTTCTGATCTTGAAAGAAAAGCTTTCAGTTTTTCAGTGTTGAGCATGTATGATGTCAGCTGTGGCCTCGTCACACATGGCCTTTATAATGTTAATATATGTCCCCTCTATACTCACTTCATTGAAAGTTCTTATCATAAATGAATGTTGAATTATTTCAAATGCTTCTTCTGCATCTACTGAGATGATCATATGATTTTTTATTCTTCATTTTGTTAATATTTAAGAATACTATTATGCACTCACTATAGATGATGTTTTCAAATACATATCTGGGACAAAGGAAGGGACTAGCCCTTGTTGGTCCCATCACTATGACTCCACCCAACCCTGTCACCTGCTCCTTTTAAAAATAGACAAAACTCAGTTCTCTAAACACAAGCTCTCTCTGAAAGTCCAATTGCTAAATGTAGAAGGGATGATGGAAATACAAAGCCACTTGGTCGAAAACCACAGGAATTATTCTGGCTATTAAAATCATTGGACAATCCATGACGAGAAACAGGATTTTTACATACTCACAAAGTATCTCCCTGCAAGATATGTACTAATCAAAAAGGAAAAAATAGAAACTGTACAGCAGAGAGATCTGGCACACATGACCTTAACCAAGTGATCATGCTAACCTCCCCACCAGAGGAACATGTGGACATAACACACCTACTGATATAATACATCATCACTTCTGTCCTCTTCCTGCCAAAAATATATCACCTGAATCTAAGCATAAGAAAACAGACCAACCCAAATTGAAGGACATTCTACGAAAGTACTGACCAGTGCTCTTCAAAAGTGTGAAGGTCAAGAAAAACAAGGCAGTACTGAGGAACTGTCACAGACTGAAAAAGAAGAAAGGTGTGAATCAAATGAAATGTGGAATCCTGGATTGGATCCCAGACCAAAAGCAGACATTAATGAGAAAACTGTCAAGATTCAAATATGGTCTGTGGCTCAATTAACAGTATCACACCAGGTTAATTTCCTAGTTTTGATAAATGTGCACCTAGACGTATGATATTAACATTGGGGAAAGCTGGGTGAAGGGTTAAGGGAACTGCCCGATTTTTGCAACCTTTCTATACATCTAAACTTACTTCAAAATAAAAGTATTTGTGTGTGCATGCACGCGTGTGCGTGTGTATTCTTCTGCTAGGATGCACTTTCTTCTAAAGTCAAGACAAAAATCAAGGACTTCCCTGGTGGTACAGTGGTTAAGAATCCGCCTGCCAATGCAGGGGACACGGGTTCGAGCCCTGGTCCGGGAAGATCCCCGATACCGCAGAGCAACTAAGCCCACGTGCCACAACTATTGAGCCTGCGCTCTAGAGCCCGTGAGCCACAACTACTGAAGCCCACATGCCACAGCTACTGAAGCCCGTGTGCCTAGAGCCCATGCTCCGCAACAAGAGAAGCCACCGCAATGAGAAGCCCACGCACCGCAACAAAGAGTGACCCCCGCTCGCCACAACTAGAGAAAGCCTGCGCATAGCAACGATGACCCAACACAGCCAAAAATAATAGAAAAAAAAAGATAACCCTTGATTCTTTAAAAAAAAAAATCAATGTATTTGAAAGAATGTGAAGAATAAATTTTTCAGAAAAAAATTATTAAATCCATCAAACATGCAATAGGTAAAAATTTAGGATCTTCTTGATTTATCAGTTATAACTCTATTCTTTAAGCAATGTTTAAATATAATATTTCTTTAATATTGTATTTTCTATATTGTATTAGTGAATACAGTAATTAGATCTTTAGTTAATATTTTCATAAGATCATAAAAATGGACATAAATAATTAAGCAATACGCCAGCAAAGAATATAAAATGGTACATCTTTTTAAGGGAAAAATTGATAACATTTATTAAAATTTAAATTGACTACAAAAATCTATCAGATGACACTATATGATAGAAAGCCTTCAAATGTGTTGGTAACAAGGATCCTCACTTGATACAGGCTGAGCAGACTTTTATTCTTTGGAATGAATCACACTGGAAAGATTAGTCTCTTTTCTCTCTACAAAAAGATCCCAGCCTTTCAAGTCAATGAAAAGGACATGGAATTCTATGTTGCGTGAGCTGAGAGAATTCACTAGAACTTTTCAGCTGCCTTCTAGAGACTCAATGGCCAAAGCTGACCAAGGGGAAGACAATTACCAATAGCTGCCCCAGGACCCACTATTACTTAAAAAGATGACATCAATTGAGAGGAAGCTAATTACCTCTAGTTGGCAATGGGAAGGCAAGAATTAAAATGCCCAAGGAAAGTTCTGAATAACAGTGAGAGGCAGAGATTCAACTCAGAATGACTATATCAGGCAAATGCAATGCCCACTTCTTGCTCTATGAAAATTCCCCCAAGGTCATGAGCTCTGCTTCCCAGGAAGCTAACCCCCATTTCTTTTCCAAGTTATCCCCAAATCCTACTCTGTGCTGGCCAGTCAATGCTTTCACAAGTCTTGAGAGTTTAAGAAATCTGATTTTCATAAAGCTTTTACATATGAGGTAACTTAAATAGTCACAGAGACTAAAGGTAGAACAGTGGGTGCCAGGGGCTGAGGGGAGGGGGGGACGGGAAGTTAGTGTTTAATCGTTTAGAGTTTCAGTTTACAAGCTGAAAAGAGTTCTGGAGATGGATGGTGGTGATGCTGGTACAACCATGTAAATGGACTTAATGCCACCAGTGCCACCAGCCCAGGTGCCTACCTGTGTGTTTACATCGTCAGAGTAGGCCTCGACCACAGCCAGGCCCTAGGAAAGAGGGAAGCTGCAGACAGAGCTCTGCAGAATCAAGTCAACTTCAAGTTCAAGAGCTAAGAACTCACCACCAACTAGCCTCATTTTAGCTCATTAGATAAGCTTGTAGCTTCATAAACTTTATTTTTCCTACCAAACATAACATGACAGTATCCCAAATGTATCTGCAGAGAGGTTAAGCCTCCAAAAAAGCTCAGTTCAATTTTGTTCAGCAAATCAATCACCAGAATGAAACTGAATTCCTGAGAGATATGCATACAATATGAGAGATATGCATACAATACAAATCTATATTTGTGTCCAGCAGTTAGGGTGCTTAGGACTCTAAGTATGACAAAAAATCCTAACCATAAGGGTCTTTACTTAGGAAGAGGTCTTCAGGGAGGGGTCCAGTGACATCATAGAGGCCTAAGGTTCTATCTGTCCATCCCATCATGTTTAGCAATGAGCTTTCCACCCTCCTGTTGGTTACTTCATAGTCACAGATGGCAGCTCCAGGGATCACACCAGCTATCAGCAGTGAAGGAGGGGCAGTGGCCAAAGGCCTTCTCCAACAGACTCTCCTTATTCCTGGAAGAAGCCCCTCCTTCCCTCACATCTCACTGGTCAGAACCAGGAGATGGACTGGCCCCAGACCAATCACTAGCAAAGAAGAATGTGATTGCCATGACAGGTCTTGGCCAACCATGACTACCATGGTCAGGTGGGCCATGGACTGTGTCTGAGCTCAGAGCCTCAGCCAGCTCCAGGACACCTGAAAACTGGCTGCAACAAGGTGAACAAGGAAGGCCTCAGGGAAGGGAGGGGAAGCCCCCACATAGGGCTTAATCTTTCTGTTTCTTTTGCTGGTTTCTGGATTAAAACATCACAAGTCTACTCAACACCACCACTTAAGAGCCAATCGGCCACCTTTTACCTCCACAGGAGGCTCCACCACCCATGTCAGAACATCCCCATCCCCCTAGTGTAGCATCTGACGTCAGGACTGCTTCTAGGGTCAGCAGTTGGCCATTCAAACCCAGGGCCACCATCCTAGCAACAGCGGCAGTGGCTTTCTACAGCTGGTATTTCCAGGCGCTGAGGTCTCAACACCAGCTCAGCAGCCAGCCTGTGTCGGCCCCTTTGTGACAGAGAAGGAGGAATCCAAGGTTCCACACCCTCCACCTCACACAGGGTCCTGAACTGAATACAGGACTCTGAATGCCACACGTGGCCCCCAACAGACGGCCTGCACACGTGGCCTGCCGTAAGTGGCTCCTTCTAACTAGAATCCGTCTTTCTCTCTGGCACCCTCAGGGGAGGAGTTGAGTACATTTCTGTTTCCCTTTGGGGAAGTGAGGCAGGAGATGTAAAAGGCAGGCTGCTAGCTTAGGTTCTAGAACTGAGTGTCCAGCAATCCTTAATGTCTCTTCATCAGTCATATCACAGCATCTGTGAACAGAGGCTCTAAGAGCTCAGTCTCACAAAGGACTGTGCCCAGTGGCCTCTGGGATGGATGTGAAGTCACATCTTGGCTACAACTGGCTCCACTCAGAAGGGCAGGGTGACTCTTCCTAGGAGCCACTGCTGACTTGATCAAATCATGGAAATTGGTTTCCTCGGCCACTAATCATTTTGGCACCTGGAATTCTTCCATGGTCTTGCCAGATGTCCGTAACTCTGGAATGAAATTAGAAACTTGAAGTCATGAATAATCTCAGAAGAATTTCAAGTCCTGTTAGCTAATTTTGTTCAGGGGAAGCTTCCATGACTTTTCTGTCAGTGAATTCTTTAATCTAGCCAAGTATTTCCGATGTGCAATGCCCTGCCTGTGCTCAGTCAGCAACCAGCCCCATCTCACCGCTTCCCTGCCCCCTCCCCAAAGCCTCAACTGGTCACCTGCCTCCTGCAGAGTAACCCTGAGGGACCCTGGCCTCCAGTCACTCCTGCCCCTCACCTTTTTCCTCACTATCCTTCCTCCACCCAACTGCCAACATTCACATTCAAGTCCAAAAACCCTTCTTTAAAATATGAATTGTAACCATGAGCCAGCTGATCTCATCTGTTTGCATTATGGTCATGGTTTTCCTCATGGTAATTCAGATCTCAAGCAAAGCATCCAAATAGGTGACAATTACTTGGGGGCCTTTCCCATGCCCTGATGCCCGGTATTTCATAAAATTTTTAATAAAAATTTTTAAGAAGAGAAACTTAGGGTTCCCCTGGTGGTGCAGTGGTTAAGAATCTGCCTGCCAATGTAGGGGACACAGGTTCGAGCCCTGGTCCGGGAAGATCCCACATGCCGCGAAGCAACTAAGCCCGTGCGCCACAGCTACTGAGCCTGTGCTCTAGAGCCCGCGAGCCACAACTACTGAAGCCCGCGTGCCTAGAGCCCGTGCTCCGCAGCAAGAGAAGCCACCGCAATGAGAAGCCCACACACTGCAACGAAGGGTAGACCCCGCTCTCCGCAACTAGAGAAAGCCCGCGTGCAGCAAGGAAGACCCAACACAGCCAAAAATAAATTAATTAATCAACTAATTAAAAAAAAAGAAGAAGAAGAGAAACTTAGCAACACTCCTTTAGAATATGAAACCTCATGATATAAATGGCACTGAACTACTGCTTTCTTGCAAGAAACAGGCAAAGGAGGAAAAAAACCGCAGGTGGCCCCCAGCATGGTAGAAAGACCCTCTCAAGGTCTTTAAAAAGAACAAAGTTTCACTTGGCTCAAGGTTTTCCCATGCTTCGATGGAAAATATCTGCCGCCTCTGAGTCTCGGGGAACAAATAAAACCACAAGACACTGTGTCTTCCATAATTCTTTAGCTTTACTTCTTCCCAGTGGCTCCAAAATTAATTCCCCGTGTTTATTCAAGTGTCGCTTATCTGTTTCATCACCAACCATCCGTCGACGGTCATTAATTTCCTCCTGACCCCACTGCATTCCTCCTACTCTCTAGAACAGTTTAAGAGCAACGCTTCAGCTCAGCCGTTTTTGGTCTGGCGTGGATTTCAAATTCCCTCTGCAAACGGAATCTGTGTGCTGTCTTTCACGCTGTCATGTCCCCGCTCCACTGGTCTGTAGGTTTCTAAACTCTTGAGCCACTGCTATCTAAAAATCTACTCAGGAAAAAGAATCCAAAGCCCAGGTACTTGGGGGAAGAAGATATCTGGGGAGAAGCTACCAAGAGAGAGGTTTTCTGGGGAAGTAAAATTAATGCTGAGGCTGCTGGCACTGCTCATTATGCAGCAGGGGGGAAGGCCTGTGCCCTCACCGTCAGAGGCAACGGCATGCCAACCTCCTGGACCTCTGATTCAAAGAGCCCTCTGTGCTAAAACAGATGAGCTAAAAACACTAGAAAGCTGCCCAGGAGGGCCTGAGTACCCAATACCTGCCTACCCGCCCCCCACCTTCTTCCACAGCAGGCACAGACCCAACTCTCTGCTGCTTCTGAGCTGCAAGATAGATGGGCCAGCTAAACTCTGAAGCACAGAAGACGCATGTGACACTAAGAAAATGCCCAGAGGTAATTTCAAGGAGTTAGACTGGGTCTCTTAAACAACAACAGAATCTATCAAAAAGACAGGCAATAACAAGTGATGATAAGGATGTGGAGAAGCTGGGACCCTCAGACACTGCCAGTGGGGATGTCAAAGGGTGTAGACACTATGGAAGACAGTCTGGAGGTTCCTCAAAATGTTCAACATAGAATTACCATAGGACCCCACAATTCCACTTCCAGGTAGATACCCAAAAGAACGGGAATTGTGTGTTCACACAAAAGCTGGTACATAAATGTTCATAGCAGCATGATTCCCAATAGCCAAAAAGTGGAAATACATCAAATGTCCATCAGCTGATGAACAAATAAATAAACAGTGATACTTCCATACAATGGGATACATTCAGCAACAACAAGGAAAAGAGTGGTGACCCAGGTGGACGGCATCAGTGACGAGGCATGGTGATAGCGTGGTCCCTTAATAGGATGCGTGCACCTAACCTCTGTGGTTTTCCTCCCCAAGCCCACACACCCAGTCTAGTTATATGAAAAACAGCAGACGCACCTCAATTGAGGGGCACTCTACAAACTACCCAACCAGTACTCCTCAAAACTGTCACGGTCACCTAAAACAAGTCTCAGAAACAGTCACAGCCAAGAGGAGCCTAAGGAGACCTGACAACTAAACGGAAGGTAGAATCCTAGAACAGAAAATGGTCATTAGGTACAAACGAAGAAATACAAATACAGTGATGGACTTGTCTGATTCACTAATTTTGAGAAATGAACTAGTCTTGTGTAAGATGTTAATAATTAGGGAAACGGAGTGTGAGGTATATGGGAACTCTCTGGACTATCTTGGCAATTTTTCTGTAAATTTAAAGCTGCTCTTAAATAAAGAATTTAATTTTAAAAAGGAATGAAGTACTGATACGATGTATGTCACAAACGAGCCTTGAAAACATAACGCTGAACGGAAGAAGCCAGTCATAAGAGGCCACCTCTTGTATGATTCCACTTATATGAAATTATCCAAAACAGGTAAATCCATAGAGACAGAAAGCAGAGGGGTCAGGGCCTGAGGTGCAGGGTTTCTTTTGAGAGCTATGAAAACGTTCTAAAATTGATTGTGGTGATGGATACTAAAAGCCACTGAACTGTATACTTTTAAACTTTTATGACACGTGAATCTATAAAGCTATTACTATTATTAAGAAGAATCTAACAGAGGGAAGGTTGAATCATAAAAACTGCTCCGGGCTTTCCTGGTCGCGCAGTGGTTGAGAGTCCGCCTGCCGATGCAGGGGACACGGGCTCGTGCCTGGGTCCGGGAGGATCCCACGTGCCGCGAAGCGGCTGGGCCCGTGAGCCATGGCTGCTGAGCCTGCACGTCCGGAGCCTGTGCTCCGCAACGGGAGGGGCCGCGGCAGTGGGAGGCCCGCGTACCGCCAAAAAAAAAACCGCTCCTATTCAACCTGTGGTACATTTGTTACAATTAGTGAAACCATACTGATAAAATATGATTAACTAAAGTCCATAGTTACGATAGGGTTCACTCTTTTTTGTCAGAAAGTTATAGGGGTTTTAATCAATGTCCGAGTCATGTACCTGCCATTATAGTATCATACAGAGCAGTTTCACTGCCCTAAAAATTCACCCCTCCATTCCTCCCTAACCCCTGACACCCACTTATCTTTTTACTGTGGCCATAGTTTTGCCTCTTCCAGAGCATCATATGGTTGGGATCCGTGCGTAGCCTTTTCAGATTAGCAGCTATCACTCAATGTTCAGCCATTTTCAACCCACAAAGGCAGTGATTTCATACCATTCATTGTAACCTAATAGAATTATTTTCTTTTGGATATACACAAAATAAAACACACACACACACACACATACTTGTGTGCACACTCTCACACCTGCTTACAAGGCAAGTCCCATCACTTCTTCTGACACTGAAAACCTCGGGACCTGGGCCCACCGTAGAGGGGGCCGGGGGTGCAGCAATGAGAAAGGTGGCCACAGACCTGTCCTCAGGGAGCTTCTGGTCCAGCAGGGGAGCCAGGGCCCAGAGTGGGGTCACACCATCCTCAGCCTGGGGGACCCCAGGTGAGGACACAGACACAATGAAGCTGGCATCTTCTGGGAGCAGCGCTGACCAGGCAAACGTGGGGGGCTTCTCGGACAGAAGAGGTGGCTCCTGCAGATTGAGGATGCTGAGGGCACTCCCCATGTGGGGTGCTCAGGAGAGCACCTGGACAGGTGAGAAGAAGCCAGAGAGGCCAGTGGGGGAACCTTCCACCTGTGCCCCAGCCCAGGCATACCCCATCTCAGCTCAAGCTCACCCAATGATGACTGGACACAGCACAGAGCTGGTTGGTTAGGCAGCTTTATCCCTAGAAATCTCATTGCTGTATCAAGCTGAAATCTGTGTCCCATTCCCTCCTCCCAGTGACCCTACTGTCCCCTTACTACTGTTTCCCTTAGAAGCCAAAGCACACAGAGCCATTGGGCAAGTTCTCCCATGTGACAGACTTCAAGGGCCTGAGGGTGGCCCAAGAGTGGGCTGCCCATAAATCCCCTTTAACTCTTCTCCACACACAGGGCTCCTGACGCCCAAACATTTTTAGGGTAGTTTAAGATGGAGGAAAAATCTTATGCTAGCTTTCAGGAGAAACTTTTTTAAGACAATGTTTGAAAACTGGAACATAAGAGATTGCCATCTTTGTAGGTTGAAAACGGTCAGAGGCAGTCAATCTTGTATGGTACAACCTCTTCTATCTCATCCAAACAGGCACACGCTATGGACCGTTCTGCAATCCGATAGTCGTGGTGGCTGGACAATCTTGAGACTATCCTAAAAAACAGTGACTTGCACATGCTGAAAGGGAATTTTATGGTATGTGTACTCTATCATCTCAATAATTCTGCTGTTGAAATAAAAGGGGCAAGAAGCACCTGCAAATGTCCTGAGCACATAATTTCTGGTCAAATCTAAGTGGCTCACTTAAATGTAGCAAAAACTGCTTTCATTACAGATGAATGAAGCTGAGGGAACAAACAGGGCAGAATTAGCCATCAGCCTCCTCTGGCCCTTGTCAGGCCTGTACACTGAGCTTCTGTCGATTCCCTGATCTCCCCTAGATCCCATCCCCAGATCTCCCCGAGATCCCATCCCCAGATCTCCCCTAGATCCCATCCCCAGATCTCCCCTAGATCCCATCCCCAGATCTTCCCCTAGATCCCATCCCCAGATCTCCCCTAGATCCCATCCCCAGATCTTCCCCTAGATCCCATCCCCAGATCTTCCCTAGATCCCATCCCCAGATCTTCCCCTAGATCCCATCCCCAGATCTCCCCTAGATTCCATCCCCAGATCTTCCCCTAGATCCCATCCCCAGATCTTCCCCTAGATCCCATCCCCAGATCTTCCCTAGATCCCATCCCCAGATCTCCCCTAGATCCCATCCCCAGATCTTCCCTAGATCCCATCCCCAGATCTCCCCTAGATCCCATCCCCAGATCTTCCCCTAGATCCCATCCCCAGATCTTCCCTAGATCCCATCCCCAGATCTTCCCTAGATCCCATCCCCAGATCTTCCCCTAGATTCCATCCCCAGATCTTCCCCTAGATCCCATCCCCAGATCTTCCCTAGATCCCATCCCCAGATCTCCCCTAGATCCCATCCCCAGATCTTCCGTAGATCCCATCCCCAGATCTTCCCTAGATCCCCACCCCCAGATCTTCCCCTAGATCCCATCCCCAGACCTCCCCTAGATCCCATCCCCAGATCTCCCCTAGATCCCATCCCCAGATCTCCCCTAGATCCCCATCCCCAGATCTTCCCTAGATCCCATCCCCAGATCTTCCCTAGATCCCATCCCCAGATCTTCCCTAGATCCCTATCCCCAGATCTCCCCTAGACACCACAGTGGTCACTTTCTGGAGTCTACATCCCCTGCTGACCTGATTTTCCAGCCCCCTCCTCTTGACACAATCACTGTCTAGGATTTTACATCATTTTAAAATGTATGTAGGCCAGCTTCCCAAACACACTGGAAAATCTCTAAGGACAAATACTATGTTGTGAACAAACTTCTTCACGTGCCCAAGGCAACACTTTGCTCTTAAACGGGCACTCAGTAAGTGTTCCTTATAGCTACTAACATAATTAGGATTTTTACACAAGATCCCTTGCTTTTAAACAGCTGATTTCTCAGGCAACCAAAATTCCTCAGCCAAACTGTGTAACATGATGTGCTCTGGATTTGTACATGAGCCTATTTTCTCTGAGTCCATTCTTTCTTTAAATACCAATATATTTAAAGAATTTATACCAATACCAGTATAAATTCACATTAAAGCAAAGGCCAGCTTGTAAAAGTAATGGTTCAATAAACCCACAGATCCCTCTCTGTCTCTGAGCACAGGACTATTTGAACAACTAACCCGAGATTTATAGCCTTCCAAATATTATTCCTCCCCCTCCACCCCTCCACCTCACTTCCAGCATTAATGTCACTCAAAAATCTCAGAGGATCATTTCACATGTTTAACGGCCTCATTTAATTTTTTTTCTTCTTACCAAACACGAACCTGGGTTCCTACAATACCAATTTAGCCAAGCCTCCAGACAAACTTGTTCCCTTTGACAGCTGGTGATACAAATTCTCATTCCAGCTGCTTCCACCAGTGTGCTCAGGTCTTTAAGCCCGCCAGGTGGAGGTGGGAAGGTGGAAGGGGTGGACCCAGGCCCCCCCAGTCTTAGATTCTGCTTCCTCTGACCTCACTGGAAAGGTTCCTCTGTACCCCTTAGCGTGTCTGCTGTGCACTACCGGGTGGAATCGAGGGAGAGAAGAACCGACTGTCAGCTCCAACATGTACTGAACGTGCCTTTTTCTGCAACATGTTTGACCAGCTGGCGGGGACTGCTCCAAGCAGCCAAGCACCCCCCTGCATCTGCCCCACTGAGGCCACCTATCCCGACTGTCTGCGAGTAACCAAAGGCCCTCCCCAGGGCCCAGAAATCCACAATCCCTAAGAAGACACTCTGTGTTAAATGAAAGTTTGAAGAGATATTTCTTTCCCCTTTGGAGTAACTCGTAAAATGTTAGAAAATAATCTAATCCTTAGTGAATTACATATGAGATTTTATTAGGACCCAAATATTGACGTAGAGCATACTGTCTGATTCGAAAATTCTGGGACTACGATGTACATTTTTTTTCTTTAACTTTAGGCCTTTGTATGTACTTGAGAATAAGCACTGTGCTTTATCCTCCCGCATGAGAGTGCAGAGAGGGGCAGACTCCAGGGGAGGAAGCTGACATCTTCACTCAGCAGGCATGTCCTGAACACCCACTATGCTTCAGATGCCCTTCCAGGAGCCTGGGGGATACATCAACAAAGGGAAGGAGGATCTCTGCCCTCAGGCTGGGAAGCAGACAAAAACTGAACACATCATTAATAGATCAAGTAGATGGTATGTTCAAAGGGAACATACCAAAGACAAAATGGACAAAATGGGAAGTGGAACCCCAGTAAAGGCACCAAGGAGAGATGTGAAGTGAACTTAATTCAATGACTGTGGCCGCAATCAGGTATAAGCCAAGGGATGTGCCTCATTGGTCTGTAACAAAATAGAAGTTTGAGTCCAGTTGCAAAATAAATGTGTCGGGTATGAAATGTACAGTGTGGGGAACAGGGTCAGTAACTATGTAATATCTTTGTATAGTGACATATCATAACTAGACTTATCATGGTGATCATTTAAAAATGCACAGAGGGCTTCCCTGGTGGCGCAGTGGTTGAGGGTCTGCCTGGCGATGCAGGGGACGGGGGTTCATGCCCTGGTCCGGGAAGATCCCACATGCCGCGGAGCGGCTGGGCCCATGAGCCATGGCTGCTGGGCCTGCGCATCCGGAGCCTGTGCTCCGCAACGGAAGAGGCCACAGCAGTGAGAGGCCTGCATACCGCAAAAAAAAAAAAAAAAGCACAGAAATATCAAATCACTAACAGTGTTGTAGGCCAAATACACTTCAAAAACAAACCAACTCATAGAAAAAGAGATCAGATTTGTAGTTACCAGTGGCAGGGGTGGGGGGAGAGGGAATTGGTTGAAGGCAGTCAAAAGGTATAAATTTCCAGTTATAAGATAAATAAGTACCAGGGATGTAACTTACAACATGATAAATATAATTAACAGTGCTGTACGTTACATATGAAAGTTAAGAGAATAAATCCTAAGAACGCTCACAAGGGAAAATATTTTTTCCATGTCTTTAATTTTGTATCTATATGAGATGATGGATATTTGCTAAGTTTATGAAATGATTGTCAAATCATTACCCAGTACACCTTACACTTACACAGTGCTGCATGTCAATTACATCTCAATAAAACTGGAAGAAAAAAAAGTTTTGAAAAACAGAATAGGCTTTAACATTTTAAAAAATTTAATGGCTTAAACTGAAATGTGTAAGTTAAAATTAAAACAAATTCTCAGGAAAAAATAATAGAGGTTTGAGGTTTTATATAAAGTACTTCCCTAGCGGCTAAAATATAGAACCAGCTATGACTGAAATCAGCCAGATGCTGCAAACATTAGCCAGCATCAGATGACTATTGGACTTGCACCGCAATCCTACTCCTAGGTGTACCCAGGAGAGCTGAAAATGGTCTGTGTGAAGGAAATGTGACTGTGGGAATCCACACCGACTTCTCCAACAGATCGCATCTTCTTCTTTGCAATCCAGTGAGAAACAGTTTAAATATTAACTGTGTGATGTCCATACCAAATGTTTTATGTTAAGTAGACTTAAATAATGTTTTAAAAACCATTGGATGGGAATCTTTTCCAAAGCCTGTCGACTCACCTGTGTTAGTGGTTCCTCTCCCGGCTAGCTGGGCAAACCAGCCCTGTGGCTGAGCCACACAGCCCGGTCCCACCCCTCCTTCCTGGGGAACAGCCCTCAGCCCCTCCAAACACTGTCCCCCACGGGCCCACCTCTCCAGGGCTCTGCGGGCATGGCCTCCCTCAGCCCCACCAAGCACTCTTGCCCAAGACACCTCCACCTTCACACAAAGCCACTCCTTCATGTCAAAGGCTTTTTCCAACTTAAAAAAAAAAAAAAAGAAAAAACACTAATAATAACAGTAAAAGGGGATGTGTTACAGAAATGCCCAGTGTATGTTGTTGAATAAACTGACAAATTAGCAGCTCCTGGGCATACAGCAGGTGCTCAATAACTGGCTGGTTAAAATGATGGCAACAAGAGGACACGGTACAGAACCCAGCAGAAACCTCCGTGGTGATAATGATGCTCTGTATCTGTGCTGCCCACCACGGTAGCCGGTGGCCACCAGCCACCTGCAGCTGCTTAGCACTAATGCTTGGCTGAGGAACTCCATCTGTAATCTTAATTTTAATGAATTTAAATTAAGTAGCCGCACACGGTTAGTGGATACCTACTGGACAGAGCAGCTACAGAACAATGCACACCCCAGGCATCCTGAAATTACATTCCAGAAATGTCCAAGGTAAGAGAATTTGCAGCTAGTGAATTTAGGTCTTGGGGAGGAAAACAGTTATGCAGACCACAGGCTGGGGAGAAGATCTGAACGCTTTCTTTCTAAAATTTACACTAAAAGCATTGAAGACGGCACATGGGAGGACCACAAATATTATGTTCTTCCTAAGTAACCAATGTCTTATAATTTATTTCAAGCGGACAGCAGTGACTTTAATACTTTAACCCTGACCTACAATTTTATCAAAGCACTTATAAATTTGTGGCTCGTTAACAAAAACATACATACAAAGGAGCACATTTTCTGGACTGTATACCTATCCAACAGATATACCCTTACAATTTGGGAGAGTCAGTCCCCTGTGGACACAGAGATGGAGGGACCCTAGGACTCTGTAGGTGGCAAAAGTGTCAGATGAACTGCCTTATGTGACTCCCACTGAGAGAGCTGAGGACAGCCTCTGGGTACATGGGTGCCTCCCTCCCCCCCCCGAATTTTGCAGGAGGGTGTTCTCTCACACATTCCCACTGCAGGCTACACTTCGATCCACTATATGCTGACACCCTTAATTGTCCCCTGCAATGCATCTTGGCCATACTGACTGATCATAATCCCCTCCAGTTCTCCCCAAACCGCTGCCCCGCTGCCCACACGCACTGTGGACAAATGGCCTGGCACTCCATGCCCCCAGGGGCATCTTGGGGTGAGGGCTTTGCTCCTCTGTGGTAGGTGCTGACCACAGAGCCCCCTTTCCTTTCTTCTTTGTCCCATCCGCAACACCAGGAATTCCGCAGTCAGGCTGGGGACTGCCCGGTCCCTGCCGTGGAGGAGAAGGAGGAACAGGCAGAAGGAAGCTGACGTCAGTTTTAATCCCCTGGTGCTGAGTCACACCCTCAAGGCTAGTGGCCTCTGCCAGCCTGCCCCTGTCCCAGGCCCGCTACAGGAATCACAGCTGGTGGTTCTCAAACTTTTGCATGCCTCAGAAGCCCCTGGAGGGCTTGTTAACACACAGACTTTTGAGCCCCAGCTCAGAGTTTTTGATTCGGGAGGTTCTGGGGCAGGTCCAAGAACTCACATTCCTAATGCATTCCCAGGTGCTGCTGGCGTTTCTGGTCCAGGGACCAAACTGAGACAATCCCTACCATGGGGTTCCGGTTTTCTGGAAAAGGATACCCTCGTAGCATCTAACATCTGTTCATCTTGCAGACGTTAACTGACACAGCCCTCAGGAACGGATTGCCCAAGATACAGCCTTCCACAAATGAGACCAAAGCCCCCCCACCAGGTGTGCTCCACCCTCACCCAGGGCAGGGGGGCTCACTGAGCCAGGTCTCCAGAGATGCTCTCGGCCTCTGGTCTGTGTGCACATGCATGCGCTTGCTTGCTTTTGGTGCCTGGCATAAATACCCACTTCTCGACCTTGTGACTCGTTTCTGCACAAGCCTCAATTCCCAATTCCCTCTCCATGATTATTCCCTGACCCTAAATGCTCACACGTAACTAAGTTTCTTAGAAGTCAGCAAATCTACGGACAGGCAGTCCACAGGAACTCAAACTTGGAATAACAGTAATCCTATACTAGGAGTGCCGGTCAGAGATGAAACCTTGCTCACTGAACCTGCTCATTCCACAGAATTTGGGGGGCAGATCCTGAAGTGGACACCACTTTGGGTTCAACAGTGATGGATGTCTGGGCAGAAAAGCTACCCGTAGGGCCTCAGAGAAAGGCTCCCCAGAAAAGCAGAGATTCTCATTAGAGTCACTGGAAACACTGGTACCTGACGTGGATATCACTATAGACAAATGAAGAGCTCTATCAGTGAGTCCATCTCACAGGCAAGGCTGAAAATCACATAGAGAGAGTTGAGGAGAAAAAGGGTAGAGCTGCTGACTACAGAAGCTGAGACGCAATAGACCCACGAGTGTTGTCCCACAGAATATTGCAAACAAAAAACATATTCAAAGGTATAACAGATGAAAATGAACTGAAATAAAGGAAGACAATTAATTTGCACAATGGGTCCCAAGAAAAATGGAAACAGATCAGCCATTATCGGGGCACAAACTGGTAAAATCACTGAATTTCAAGAATTCATAATATTTTCCTGGTAAATCTTTGCCCTTCTTTTTATTTTTTACCTTCTAGTAACTTGGATTTAGATAGCTATGTTACATAAAAGTCAAAGAAAACAAATCAAACAAAAGGGAGAGAAAAAGGAAATAGAAACAGAAGATATAACCCAAAAAAGGCAATAGATTTAAGACCCTATCTCTATAAATATGACTGAGGAATACTTATTATCTAGAAGAAAAAAACAATCAGGATCAAAACCCAAATAAAGCTGTCCATTATATCAATATTTAAATTTTTTATTTTTTTTTAATTTTTAAATATTTTTAATATTTTTATATATTAATATATTAATTTTTAAATATTTAAAATATTTAAAACCAAACAATGAGGAAGCAGAAACATCTTTAGAAACAAAGACTTACTAGACAAATGCCATAATTAAGAACAAAAAAATGACATAATATTAATGTACATGATTTAATTAGAAGCAAAAAGCAAAAGGGACACTTTTAAATTATTAAGGTTACAATCCTCAGTGAGGAACTTTCATGATATATGTAGCAAATAACACAGTGTCTAAAACACAAAAACTGAAGTAAAATCAGAGAGATAGACAGAAATAATAGCACAGGATACTGAATCCACCTCTCTGTCTTAGGCAAATAAAGAAAAAAAAGAAGTAAGTAAAGATAAAGAAAAATGAAATTACATAATCAATGAGGTTGCTCTAAACTGAGATTACATCTAAGTCCCCACTGTACATAACAAATAATAACCATATTTTAAGGCATTAAAAAACATCAAATTCCCCAACACCCAAATACAGTAGACCACACTCTCTATAAACAAAATGCAGTGAAACTACAAAATAAGTCCCTAGAAGTATGAAATGTTCTTCTCAACTTTTGAATCACAGAGAAAATAAAAATTGAGATTAAAGACTACCTGGAAAATAACAACTAACACATTATGCAACATGTAACACAATCTAAAAGCTGTAGCCAAAGCTACACTCATAAGAAAATGCATACCCTTAAGAACTTGCCTTACTTATAATAACATTGTTTTAGGATTCATGTAGAAAACTAAGTGTAAATAGCCAGGAAAGTTCTGGGGGAAATGTGCAAAGGGACAGACTAATCCTACTAAATATTAAAACTTATAAAGCTATGGTAATTAATTAAAAGCAGGGGCTTCCCTGGTGGCGCAGTGGTTGAGAGTCTGCCTGCTAATGCAGGGGACACGGGTTCGAGCCCTGGTCTGGGAGGATCCCACATGCCGCGGAGCAACTAGGCCCGTGAGCCACAACTACTGAGTCTGCGCGTCTGGAGCCCGTGCTCCGCAACGAGAGAGGCCGCGATAGTGAGAGGCCCGCGCACTGCGATGAAGAGTGGCCCCCACTTGCCACAACTAGAGAAAGCCCTTACACAGAAACGAAGACCCAACACAGCAAAAAAAATAAATTAATTAATTAATGAACTCCTACCCCCAACATCTTTAAAAAAAAAAAAAAAGCAGGACAGACACTGAATGATCTGGAAATAACACCAAACAAACATGGAATTTTTAATACCAAAAAAAAAGGCTGCTTTTCCAGTAATTGAAAAGTAACAGATTATTCAATAAAGGAGTTCAGGGCAACTCATTTTCCTGAGGAGAACAACTAAAATTGGATCTAAATTCCATGTGAATGAAAGATTTAACCAAAAAAAAAGTCCTAAAACTCCCCCCAAAAAGGTTAATTTTTTAAAAGAATCTTGGAATGGAAAAGAGACTCCAGTGTCTGAGTCAAAACTCAAAATACATAAAATAAAAGCTAGCTTAGTTTGACTCAATAAAACTTTCTGCATGGAAACAATCATAAGCAACATCAAAGGATAACCTGAGAAAAAAATTTTTCATATGATCTGGAATAGAGCTAAATAGTCTTAGAAATCAGTGAAACAATTGAGACCAACTAGTAGAAAAGTAGTAGAGAAAGCAAACATTTATTTCCCAGAAAAAAAAAATGAATAAATGACTTATGAAAACATCCAGCCTCATGGTCAATTTTTTAAATGTCAACAGAAAGAATTAACATGCCATTTCTCTGTTGAAGACTTACTAAGATTAAAATGCCTGATAATTTCCAGAGTTGGTCAGGGCTTGGAAACACCAGAGAAGTTCACACACGTTTGCTGTCGCATAACTTGCTGCCACCTTCTGGAAGCGTAACCTTGTAGAATCTATCAAAAATCTATATCAATACCTTGGACAAAAAAAATTCACTTCTGGGAACTGACTCTACAGATACACAGTATAGAAGAACAAAAAATGTATGTACAGATGTTCCCTGCGGCACTGTTTTCTGTAATAGCTAAAAATCAGAAGTATCCGTCCATAGGAGACCAGTGAAATTAATGATGTGTATCCAAATGACAGATATTAGCAAAGATTTTAAAAAAGGAGGTGCATGGCGTGCGCTAAGATGGAAAGATTTGTAAGAACTATTGTTGTGTGAAAACAGCAAACCTCAGTTCAGTATGCATGGTATAATTTCATTGTATATAAAAACAAATTCATTGTAAAGCAATTATACTCCAATAAAAATGTTAAAAATATATATATAAAAAAAAATCAAGGATGCTACGACAAGGATGAGCCTTGGAAACATTATGCTCAGTGAAAGAAGCCAGATACAAAGCCACAGGACGAAATTTATATGAAAATTTCCAGAATAGGCAAATCCAGAGATACAGTAAGTAGATTAGTAGTTTCAAGAGACTGAGGGAGGGGAGTGAGGCATCACTGCTAAAGTAGGGGGTGATGGAAGTGTTCTGGAACTAGATAGGGGTGATGATTACACAATAAAGTGAATGTACAAAATGCCACTGAATTGTGCACTTCAAAATGGTTACTTTTATGTTATGTGCCTTTTACCACAATTAAAAAAAAAAAATTAACAAGAGAGATGCACCGACAAGCACATGAGCCTAGGAAATGTCTGGAAAGAAGTAAAAAGACTGTGGGCCGAGATTATCTGGGACCTTTGCAGGGGAGAGAGTGGCAGGGGTGGGGTGAGAAGTGACAGGCTCTTTTCATTTTACACCTTCTCAGTTTTGTTTTTCAAGCCATAAGCATTTGTTACTGGGTTTTTTGTTTTTGTTTTTCGTGATTATTACTTAATCACGGAATAAATGCATTCCCCTGATTTAAAATGAAAATAGGGAATTCCCTGGAAGTCCAGTGGTTAGGACTCCACACTTCCTCTGCAGGGGGCCCGGGTTCCATCCCTGGCCAGGGAACTAAGATCCCCACAAGCCACGCAGCGTGGCGCGGCGGGGCCAATTAAAAAAATGTTAATGTAAAAAATAATAATAAAACAAAAACAATCCAGCGGAAGCTACATGAAGTCCCTTTGAATCACACCCAAGTGCCATGAGGGCCCTCTTATAAGTATTTGTTCACAGAAAAGACAGAAAGCATATAGTATTGCTTTGTGAGAGTTTTCACATAGTGATTTTTTGAATAAATACCTTCAATTATAAAAAGACAATTGGGCCGAAGCCAAAGTTGCCTCAATATCATGAGGACACCCCACGCCCCACACACACCCAAAACTCAGGGCAGGCCCCATTCCACCGATGGGGAAAAAAGTAATTATAAAGAGCATTTTTAAAAACTTAATCCCAGGCAGATCTATTTATACCCATACTTGGCTTTCCCTCTTTCCCTTTGTTTTGTTTTGAATCAGCTTGGCTTTTAGACCCCATAGAAATGTGTGGTTTAGTCAACTAGAAGAAACGTGACTATCTTGGGGTTTTTTTCTTAATTATTATTTTTTTTAAAGAAAGCAAATAAATGGGCTCAAAGTTTAGAGTAGCCAAAAGAAAAAGTAGGTGAACCTTATCTGAACCCTGAAAACACTTCACTCATTAGAGGTTAATTGTGCCTGGGCTCTGCCTTGCTAAACAAAGGATTTTCCTTCTTCCAAAATAAAATGAGAAAGACATACTGAAGTTAGCAAATAGTGAAGGAAACCTAGTAAGTACATGTCAAAAAAGCTAGCTGAATCTTAACAATGAAACAATTATGTGCTTGACCATTATTGTTAGAATCAGAAGGTTATTATCAGAATTACACATCTTGTTTCCACTCAAGAAGGCATCCTCTGGGCTCCTTCTTATAAAGCTGCCTTCCAGTCAGAAGCCCCAGCAGCCACTTGGTGCAGGCTGACACCCCTACGTGTGCTCATCGCTGACTCTCATCCTCTGCACAGCTCCATGCGTACCCCCCTTCTCCAACACCCAACGGTGCCTACACCAGGTGCCTCTCCGGGAAGCAGCTGGCCTCGTCCCCCTGCGTCCCTCCCTGGGGTCTCCAAAAAGCTACTGGGGAGCAGCCTGCGGGTCCCCCTTGGCAAAGTTTTCAGAGTTTAGGGCCAGCACAAAGTCAATGCTTTTTTCTGTCCACAGGATCTTCCTGTTGCCTCCAGAGCTACCCCTGTGCTCTGGAACAGGACAAGGAGGAAGGAAGGAGCCTCTGATCCAAAGGACAGAGAAATACACTTCCAAGGGCTCCCTCCCTCACCAGCCCTCTGGACCCACTTGCTCCTTCCTCTCCATTTGGCACTTCCAGGCCCTTCCCAAGGGGCCAGCCTTCAGGGAGTCCAATCACCTCCTGCTTCAAAGGCTTCCAGGCCAGATAAATCACACATGCTGACAGCCACACCATCCCAGTTCCTGAGGATGTATGCTTTTGTTGAATTTTGTTTTCACTGTTAGCCAGGCTCCCCCAAGGGAAACAAAGGATGGGTGCCTGGCATCTCAGGGCCTCAACAGGCCACCTCTCTCTGCTCTGACCTCCAGGAGGTCCCCATTAAAGCCTCTCTTGACAGCCAGGCAAGCAGCTGGAGGAAGGTGAAGGGGACCAGTGATGTCCACAGAGCAGGCCTGGACACAGGGCTGGTTACACAGAGGTGCTCCAGAGGCCACACAGGCCTGGCCGCAGCGCTGTCCAGGGCAGCAGCCCCAGACAACAAGCTTTCCAGGAAGTGGACTTGCCCTCTGATGCCAAGGGACTCGCCTGAGTCAGGCCATAGGCATAGAGAGGCACCCTGACCACAGTCCATGCTGGGCCTGGTAACACTGACTCCTGACCACAATGCTAACCAGTTGTGGGGTCAAGCCAGTTAGCTACCACCCCAGGCACAATGGGCTCATTGATAGGAGTGTCCGTTAGCAGTGGAACATTTTTATCAAATAAATTCCAATGCAGGGCTTCCCTGGTGGCGCAGTGGTTGAGAGTCCGCCTGCCGATGCAGGGGACACGGGTTCGTACCCCGGTCCGGGAGGATCCCACATGCCGCGGAGCGGCTGGGCCCGTGAGCCATGGCCGCTGAGCCTGCGTGTCCGGAACCTGTGCTCCGCAACGGGAGAGGCCACAACAGTGAGAGGCCTGCGTACCGCAAAAAAAAAAAAAAAAAAAAAAAAAAAATTCCAATGCAGATGCTCCAAAAAGAAAATCAATAGAAAGCAGTACTTGATTAGCATGCAGGTTAAGTGCAGATGTGTCTGTATGAGTCAGCTCAGCCTGCCTTAACAAAGCACCACAGGCTAGGGGGCTTAAACTACAGACATTCATCTTCCCACAGTTCTGGAGGCTGGAAGTCTAAGATCAAGGTGCGGGCAGGGTTGTTTCTCCTGAGGGCTCTCTCCTTGGCTTGCAAACAGCCACCTCCTTCCTGTGTCCTCACATGGTCTTCCCTCTGTGTATGTAGGGCTGTGTCCAAATTTCCTCTTTTTATAAGGATATCAGTCATATTGGATTAGGGACCGCCCTAATGACCTCAATTTAACTTGGTTACCTCTGTAAAGACCCTATCTCCAAATAAGGTCACATTCTGAAGCACTGGGGGTTAGGACTCCAAGACTATATCATTTGGGGGGAAACACTATTCAACCTGTAACAGTATAATATTCTCTTTATAATATAGTCATTAAGTGAAAGCAACGAACTTCATCTTAATAGCCATAAGAACTTGAAACTGTACATTTTGAAAGACAGCTCCAATCATATTTCCACCTCAACGTCCTTTTATATTTCCTGTGTTTTGCTTTAGTTTCAGAATATCAAGAAAATTCTGACTCTTGTGGGCATTTACACAAAGGAAAAGTATTTCAGCAGCACTCGGAGCAAACTTAGGATTCTAGGCTTAAACAGAGACGGCTGCTCCCGTCTGCACCAAAACAAGCAGACCCAAAGATGCCCACTAACACACCACTGGGCTGGTATGAGGCAACCTTAGGGGGATTCTTTGTGACAGCTTGAAAAACGTTAAATATGCTCAGGATGGAATTTGGATCAAATATCTGTAAAGCCAAGAGAATCTGACAACCCAGAGAACTAACTGACATGAGTTTCCTGCATCCCCAAACTTCCATTTCTTTACCCGCTCATAGAACACACCAAAGATCAAGACGCACCCCTGATGCGCTTATGAATTACCTATGAACTTCCACAATCTCCTCAACAAATTGACTTTCCATGTTTTTCCTTCACCTTCCCCTCTGGCCAGAGCTGGACAAGAACTTTTCACAAAGCAAAGAGAAGGATGATGGGAGGGAGGAAGTCATTGTGTAACAGTTCCTGCTAATGTATCTAAATGTGTAGACATAAACGTAATCCCCCAGGAGCTAAAAGGCAGGATCCAGTAAAGTAATCCCTAGCACAGGAGATATGATAGAATCAAAGATCCTGAAGATTCCTATGTCTTCCCATCTCTCCCAGGGTAACCACCGTTGTCAGTCTGACGTGTAGATTGGAGACCTTATTCTAGAGACCGTTATATCCACAGAAATGGGGGAGGGAGGTGGGATTTTTAGATCAATCCCATGCAGCACATATCCCTGTGCAACTTGATTTTCTCCTTACCCAGAATCTTGCTTTGAACTCTCCCTCCATTGACATCCACAGATTTCCATCTTCATTTTAGCCACTGTACAATAATCCACAATTGAGACATGGTGCCGGTTCGATTACTTGGCTCCCATTAAAAGGCATGTTGATATTTCCAAATTTCACTATTAGAAATGGTGGAGCTGTGAACAGGATGTCTCCCAGGCATGCATGTATTTTTTTAGAGCAGACCACAGAATATGTGTATTTTAAATGTCACACAGCCCTCAAAGTGGTAACTTACACACCACTGTGCCACCCACCCTCCCCGCGTCATTACTAACATGCTCCTTATAACCCACTTCTGACTTTAGGCAAAGCTCAGTCGGAAGAACACTGGGATAACTGCCTCATAATTTGCATTTTCTTGAATCCTAAGGCCAAACTCTTTTTTTGTTTTTTTTTTTTGGTGCGCAGGCCTCTCACTGTTGTGGCCTCTCCCCTTGCGGAGCACAGGCTCCGGACGCGCAGGCTCAGCGGCCATGGCTCACGGGCCCAGCCGCTCCGAGGCATGTGGGATCTTCCCGGACCGGGGCACAAATCCGCGTCCCCTGCATTGGCAGGCGGACTCTAAACCACTGCGCCACCAGGGAAGCCCCAAACTCTTAAGTTTGGGGCTGTTTGTATTTGTTTTTCTGCAAACTGTCTGCTGTACTCTGTGTCCCTCTTTTAACTGGAACATTTACTTTCTTTATTTATGACTTCTTTATGTATTCTGGATACAGACCCCCTCATCTGTCCTATATTTGTTTTCATTCCTTGATGAAACTCTGTCTGGCCCCAAAGGCAACATGGAACCTGCCCTGCCCCATCCCTGGATGAGGTCTGACACCATTTCCCATAAAATTATAACTATTTGAGTCTTTCTCTTAAGAGAATATGCTCAACTCTATTATTGATTCCACTGGCTACAGTCATACATTTGTGCCAATTAACATGATTTCAGTCCTTTATTTTGAAATAATTTCAAATTTACCTAAAAGTTGGAAGACTCATGCATGAAACTCCTCCATATTCGTTACCCAAATTCACTAATTTTTCACATTTCACCCATACACTTCACTTTTCTGTCTCCATAGTCACATTGTTTTTTTATTCTGAACTATCTGAGAGTAGGTTGCAGACATCATGCTTTTTACCCCTTAACACTTAGTACCTAAGACCAAAGATGTCCTCTTACAGTATGTCCGTAAATTGGCAAACTCAGGAAAGTGAAATTTGACAACACTTTTAAATACTTTACCTCCATATTCCAATTTCATCAGAGGTTCCAATGATGTGCACGTCAGTTTTCACTCTAACCCAGTCCTGTCCAGAATCACACTCTGCATTTACTTGTCTCCTCCTGTCGTCTCCTTTAAGCTGGACCCGTTTCT
The DNA here is from genome assembly GCF_964165515.1 of Mesoplodon bidens. Classification (NCBI taxonomy): domain Eukaryota; kingdom Metazoa; phylum Chordata; class Mammalia; order Artiodactyla; family Ziphiidae; genus Mesoplodon; species Mesoplodon bidens. Next base: position 97,180,450 of record NC_138162.1, on the reverse strand, counting down.
TGGCTGTTTTTTTCCCTTCACGACACTGAGGTTTTCTACTACAGGCCAGTTGTTTAATAAAATGCCCCTCCATTTGGGCTTGCTGGTTTTTGTCACCATGAGACTCAGGTTCTGCATCCCCAGCTGGAATGCAGGCTAATCAATGCCCTTGTTGGAAGGACTATGTCCACCTGCCCACAGTGGTGATGTGAGCCTTGGTCACCGAGTTAGGTGACGTCTGCTTTCTCCAGTCTGTAGCTGCTAATTGTCCCCTTGCAAATAAAGGCTCCGTGGGGAAATACTCTGAGCCATGGACATTCCCTGCTCCCCATCAAACAGGGCCCCACTGAATTGCATTCAACATTCCTCGCCCAAATCAATTTGCACAATTATTGTTGCAAATCATAATTTTTTAAAGTCACCTCAATTTTATTAGCTGGCATTTTACTGTATGGAAGTACCCTCTGTTCCCTCTCTATTCTGTTCATTTATGCAATGTAGTGGGTTAAATAGTGTCCCCCAAAATTCATATCCATCCAAGACTTCAAATGTGACCTTAGTTGAAAATAGTTTTTGCAGAAGTAATGAGTTAAGGATCTCAAGATGAAATCATCCTGGATTTAAAGTGGGCCTAGGGCTTCCCTGGTGGCGCAGTGGTTGAGAGTCCGCCTGCCGATGCAGCAGACACGGGTTCGTGCCCCGGTCCGGGAAGATCCCACATGCCGCGGAGCGGCTGGGCCCGTGAGCCATGGCCGCTGAGCCTGCGCGTCTGGAGTCTGTGCTCCGCAAGGGGAGAGGCCACAACAGTGAGAGGCCCGAGTGCTGCAAAAAAAAAAAAAAAATATATATATATATATATATATATATATATATATATATATATATATTAAAAAATAATAAAAAAATAAAGTGGGCCTAAATCCATTAGCTGCTGTCCCTTATAAGAAGAGGAGTGGACACAGAGACACACCTAGGAAAGAAGGGCCTGTGAAGATGGAGTAGAGGTTGGAGTGATACTGCCACAAGCCAAGGGACCGTGGGAGCCACCAGGAACTGAAACAGGCAAAAAAGGATTCTCCCTCAGGGCCTTCAGAGGGAGCATGGACTGCTGACACCTTGATTTTGGACTTGCAGGCTCCAAAGACTGTGAGAAAAACAATTTCTGTTATTTTAAGTCCCCCAATTTGTAGTACTTTATTACAGCAGCCCTAGGAAAATAATGCATGCATTTAACTATATAGTTGTCCCTCAGAATCTGTGGGAGATTGTTCCAGGGCCACCCCACTACCCCCAACCCCCTGCAGATACCAAAATCCAAGGATGCTCAAGTCCTTTATATAAAATGGCAGTAGAATTTGCATATTACCTACACACATCCTCCCGTATACTTTACGTCATCTCTAGATGACTTATAACACCTGATACAATGCAAATGTTATGTAAAAGGCTGTAAATACAATGTAAATGCTATGTAAATAGTTGCCAGTATGCAGAAAATGCAGGTTCTGCTTTTCGGAACTTTCTGGATTTTTTAAAATATTTTTGATCCATGGTTGGTTGAATCCGAGGATGCAGAATCCACAGATACAGAGGGGCAATTGTACTTATTTACTTATCGGTGTTGAATCATAGATTCCTATTTTGTTCCACGTATAATCCATGCTTGTTCTATTTATTTGACGCTTAACCTGTCGGAGATTTGACCACTGGAATGCCTCCAAGCTGGCAACTGTACATTTGATATGTTCCCATTGTTTCTGTTCACTTTCTATCACAAGATTACGCTCCTGGCTCATCTTGTATTTTTCCCTATCCTGGCCCTATCTTCGTTTCAGCACGTGGGATCTTCGTTGAGGTGTATGGGCTTCTCTCTAGCTGTGGCGTGTGGGTTTTCTCTTCTCTAGTTGTGGCACAGGCTCCAGAGCACATAGGCTCTGTAGTCCGTGGCACGCGGGCTCTCTAGTTGACGTGCGCATGCTCAGTGGTTGTGGTGCGCACAGTTAGTCGCCCCGCAGCATGTGGGATATTATTTCCCCGACCAGGGATGGAACCCGCGTCCCCTGCATTGAAAGGTGGATTCTTTACCACTGGACCACCAGGGAAGTCCCTGCTTTATTATTTCAAGAAAGGTAAAAATGCAACTGAAATGCAAAAAAAGATTTGTTAAGTGTATGGAGAAGGTGCTGTGACTGATCGAATGTGTCAAAAGTGGTTTGCAAAGTTTAGTGCTGGAGATTTCTCGCTGGACAATGCTCCACGGTCAAGTAGACCAGTTGAAGTTGATGGTGACCAAATCGAGACATAAACTGAGAACAATCAATGTTATACCACGCGGGAAATAGCCAACATACTCAAAATATCCAAATCCAGCGTTGAAAATCATTTGCACCAGCTTGGTTATGTGAATCACTTTGATGTTTGTGTTCCACATAAGTTAAGTGAAAAAAAACCTTCTTGACGGTATTTCCCCATGCGATTCTCTACTTAAAAGTAATGAAAATGTCTGTTTTTGAAACAAATTGTGACAGGCGATGAAAAGTACATACTGTACAACAACATGGAACAGAAGAGATCGTGAGGCAAGAGAAATGAACCACCACCAACCACACCAAAGGCCAGTCTTCATCCAAAGAAGGTGATGTTGTGTTTCTGGTGGTATTGGAAGGGAGTCCTCTATTATGAGCTCCTTCCGGAAAACCAAACTATTAATTCCAACAAGTACTGCTCCCAATTAGACCAACTGAAAGTGGCACTCCACGAAAAGCATCCAGAATTAGTCAACAAAAAGCAAATTTTCCATCAGGATAATGTAAGACCCCATGTTTCTTTGATGACCAGGCAAAAACTGTTACAGCTTGGTTGGAAGTTTGGATTCATTCGCTGTATTCATCATACACTGCACCTTTGGATTTCCATTTATTTCAGTCTTTACAAAGTTCTCTTAATGGAAAAAATTTCAATTCCCTGGAAGGCTGTAAAAGGCACCTGGAACAGTTCTTTGCTCAAAAAGATAAAAAGTTTTGGGAAGATGGAATTATGAAGTTGCCTGAAAAATGGCAGATGGTAGTGGAACAAAAGGGTGAATATGCTGTTCAATAAAGTTCTTGGTGAAAATGAAAAATATGTCTTGTATTTTTACTTAAAAAACCGAAGGCACTTCTTGGCCCACCCAACAGGTTTCTTTTATAGTTGGACTTACTTGTTTGTATTCAGCTTTAGTTTCCTGCCATTTTCAGTGATTTAACTTTATTTTTTGAACATGTAGAACATTAACATGTTCATACAATAATATGTCAGAATGAACTAAGAATAGAAAGAAACTATCTTAACATAGTAAAGGTCATATATGATAAGCCTACAGCTAACTTCATACTCAGTGGTGAAAAACTGAAAGCTTTTTCTCTAAGATCAGGAACAAGACAAGGATGTCTGCTTTTACCACTTCTATTAAATATAATATTGGAAGTTCTAGATAGAGCAATTAGACAAAAATTTTAAAAGAAATAAAGGCATCCAAAATTGGAAAGAAAGAAGTAAAACTATCTCTGTTCACAGATGGCATGATCCTACATACAGATACACAAAAATTCTATTTGAGCTAATTTGAGCTAAACTATTTAAACTAATTTAAGCTAATTAAACATTTAAACTAATCTATTTGAACTAATTAAACTAATTTGCAGGATACAAAATCAATAGGCAAAAATCAGCTGCACTATTATACACTAACAAAAATCAATCCAAAAATGAAATTAAGAAAGCATTTCCATTCACAAAGCATCAGAAAGAACAAAATACTAAGAATAAATTCAATCAAGTGGATAAAAGACCTGTACCCTGAAAACTACAAAACATTGTTGAGAGAAATTAAGGAACATCTAAATAAAAGGAAAGACAGCCTGTGTTTGTGGACTAGAAGACTTGTTAAGATGTCCGTACTATCCAAAGCAATGTACAGATTCAGTGCAATCTTTATCAAAATCCCAGTGACGCTTTTTGTAGAAATAGAAAATCTATCCTAAAATTCATATGGAATTTCAAGGGATCCCAAATAGCCAAAACAATCTAGAAAAAGAAAATGAAGTTGGAACACTCATACTTCCTGATCTCAAAAAACAAAGTTGGAACACTCATACTTCCTGATCTCAAAACATACTACAAAGCTGCAATAATCAAAACATTGGTTTAAGGGCAGACACATAGACCAATGGAATAGAGAGCCCAGAAATAAACTCTACATATGTAGCAAATGACAAGGATGCCAAGACCATTCAATGAATAAAGAACAAACTTTTCAACAAAGGGTGCTGGGAAAACTGTATGTCTACATTCAAAATAATGAAGCTGAACCCTTACCTTACACCATCTATAAAAATTAACTCCAAATGGATCAAGGACCTAAAAAAAGCTAAAACTAAAAACTTTCAGAAAAAAGCATAGTGGAAAAGCTTCATGACATTGGCCTTAGCAATGATTTCTTGGATATGTCACCAAAACCACAGGTAAAACCAAAAAAAAAAAAAAAGAAAACATAAATTGATTCATTAAAATTAAAAACTTTTGTGCATCAAAAGACATTATCAACAGAGTGGAAAAGCAACCCACAGAATGGAAGAAAATATGTGTAAATCATATATCTGATAAGGAGTTAATATCTAGAACACATAGAACTCCTTCAACTCAACCGAGACAACCCAAACAATATGATTAAAAAATGAGCAAAGGATTTGAACAGACGTATCCAAAGAAGATATACAAATGGCCATGAAATGTATACAAATGACATGAAAAAATGCTCAACGTCACTAATCATTAGAAAAATGTAAATCAAAACCACAATGAGATTAAAACCACTTCACACTCATTATGATGACTGTTATCAATAAAACAGAAAATAACAAATGTTGACAGTATGGCGGTTACCCAAAAAGTTAAACATAGAACAACCATATGATCCAGCAATTCCACTTCTGGGTGTACATCCAAAAGAAATGAAAGCAAGGACTTGAACAGATATCTGTATACCCATGTTCATAACAGCACTATTCACAAGAGCCAAAAGGAGGAAACAACCCAAATGTCCACCGAAAGACAGAAAAAACGGAAAAACAATATGTGGAATATGCATGGTAGGTATGCACACATGTGTGTATAATGGAGTATTATTCAGCCTTAAAAAAAGTACTAACACATGTTACAGTATGGATGAACCTTGAAAAGACTATGTTAAGTGAAAGAAGACAGTTACAAAAGGACAAATAATATAATCCCATTTATTTGAGATACCTATAATAGTCAAATTCATAGAGGCAGAAGGTAGAATGGTGACTGCCAGGGCTGGAAGGGGGAATGGGGAGCTGTTGTTGAATGGGGGCAGAGTTTCAGTCTGGGGGATGAAAACAGTTCTGGAGATGGATGGTAGCAACGGTGGCACAACAGTGTGAAGATACTTAATGCTAGTGAACTGTACACTTAAAAATGGCTTAAGGGCTTCCCTGGTGGCGCAGTGGTTGAGAGTCTGCCTGCCGATGCAGGGGACATCGGTTCGTGCCCCGGTCCGGGAAGATCCCGCATGCCGCGGAGCGGCTGGGCCCGTGAGCCATGGCCGCTGAGCCTGCGCGTCCGGAGCCTGTGCTCCACAACAGGAGAGGCCACAACAGCGAGAGGCCCGCGTACCACAAAAAAAAAAAAAAAAAAAAAAAAAAAATGGCTTAAAAGGTCTCTTTTATGCATATGTTACTTTAATTAAGAAAAGATCTGAGGTGTCACTTTATGCTTTCTCCTTTCCGTGTTTCTTTTTGCAAACTAAGCAGATGCACAACCAGCCAGTCCCTCCACTCCTGCCCTCCCTCCACGTCTCATGTTCACTTAAGACAGAGCCCTCCCAGCTTGTCACCACTCTTCCTGTAGACTTTAAGCTCCTCTAGGAACGTATCCAATGTTATACAAAGACTATGGTGACCCGGGAGTTATTTCACTGCTGGGAGGAAAATTCCCAATTTCCAAATGTTATTTCCAAATGTTCTTTAAGAGTTGAAAACATAAAATAACGTCCTGCAATAGGACAGCAAGGTGGACACTTAACTGAATATGACCCAGAGGTTGTGCCTAAAAGCATTCTCAGCCTGTGACCCCTCACTCCCTTCCTACACCCTTCTTACCATTCATTTGTGGGCTGCTCCCTATTTTAGATGGAACTCTTATGTCCTCACTCAATTCCTCATCCTCCCATAAATCCCACTCATTCTCCTGCCCAATGCCCATTGTCTTCCAGGAGCCAAAATGTTGTGTGCATCCCTGCTCCAGACCCCTAAGGAATGACTGGACTTTCCATTCTGCATCAGTTTTCTCCCAGGATGCTCCTCCCAGGAATTCCTGGGAATTCCCCCAACAAATCCAAGACCAAGGCCCTTGATTCTTCATGCACCTCCTTTCTTGGGTGCAACCACTACCCTCTGAGCTTTCCCACCCCCACCGCCGGGTGCTGCCAAATGAGCCTCCGAAAAACGTGGCTGCAGCTCGCCATGCCTTGCCCTGCTTATCGCATCCCATCCTGCATTTGCCTGGGAGCTAAGATCCTCAGGCTCCTGACTCCACACGATTTCCCCTTGTCTGAGGACGGTGCTCTGGCTGTTCTTGGTTCCTACAGCTTCTCCCCAATCTGCCCTCCTCTCTCGGCCCTTTCCGGTCTGCAAACACATTCCACAAACACATTCCACCGCATCCCACGTGGCGGTTACCAGAGGTAAAGGAGAAGATCTTGCGAGGGTTGGCCGCTAACAGGCGTTATCACAGATCTGCTTGCTCCAGGAAGTCTTTGGCAAATCATATCTGATGCACATAAGACTCAGTTCAGACTGGACTGTGAATTCGTCCATAAGTATGTCCTCAAATGTCATCTCCCCACTCCCTCTTCCTCCCCTACTGTGATTTCGTTCCCCACGTGGGAAACTGCTTTTGCATGCCCCCAATGTGCAGGTTTCCTTCGCCTTTCTTGTGCTGGGATTCTTCTGAATCTGCGCTTTAAACCTTCTTCCCGGGACATTGGTTTCCTTTCACCACTTGAAGATCTCCCATTACGTCAGACAGCCTCATCTGAGGAAACAGTCGTCACTATCAACATTGCATGTGCTTTTTTAATGGCACTGAAGCCATGATGTGCCCTCTCCCAAACACATGCGAACACATACGTGAGTGTGCACACACGTGTTCACATAATCTCGTTTAGCCCCTCACATGCAAATTCTTTAAAGCTAACATTTCCCTCATATCAGCACTGTACAGTATGCAAGCATATACGCTAAGGTTTTGTTGCCTTGGTCATCATCACACCTCTGCTAAGCCCCTCTTGGGGCAGGGCTCTCTAGTTCCACAGATTAGAGTTCATTTTTGCCTTCAAATCTCCCACAGTCAACAAACGGAACTCTAAGCAAACAAGGCGAAGCTCCTCTTTGGCTCTAGACTCCAGAAGACTGTTCCTGAAGCAACAGTGACCAACACACAGACCCTGGACAAACAGGAGAGTGGCCCACAGAGCTTCCTGCAATGCTGGAAGTGTCCTCTACATACCTGGTCCATCTGAGCCGCCGCCACACGCGGCCACTGAAATGCAGCTGGTGCGGTGGAGGAACCGAATCTTTCAGTTCAGTTCAGTTTAATTAATTTTAACCTAAATAGCTACATGTGCCTAGCGGCTACTATACTCCACAGCACAAGTCTACAATGAGGATTTCTGTCATTTAAGTGTACGCTGGGTTAACTAGCCCTCCAGGAGGGCACTGGGGTGTGGAAACTATTAGGCTGGCAGCTTTGGGGACTTGGGGAAAACCCTCCCCCACTCCAGGAGGATCTGAAGAAGCAGCCACATTCTCCCCAGATAACATCTCAAAAGTGACAGAGTGCTTACTGAAGCTCATTCCAGTGACAATTAAAGACACACACACCACATCCCACTGGAACTTAGGACTTTCTAGAGGACAAGACACTTAGTCTAATTAGGCTAAATTTTTCTGTAATTATTTCCTTCCCTTTGGCTTTTGATTTTTTTGGTTCTTTCAGAGATAGAACTTGAAAAAAAAAAACACAAAAAACCAGAAATCCCCAAAATAACACAAACCACACCAACACAATTCCTTATTTTTGAAAAGCCTTCCTAATGTTCAACAATTCCTTGGCCACTCTGCTAATATGATTTTAAACAGATCACACCCCAGACGTATTTTAGACAACAGCACATGCAAGCAGAGCTGTCCCACCCTCATTTCCAACTTGGCAAGCTCCTCAGCAAAACCAAATAAATACATACTAGAGAAAGGAGGCTGGTACAAACCCCAGCCAGTTGCAGCCATAATTAGTGGGCCAGAGCTACTCTTGTTGCTTAGATTTTTACTTCAAAACCCAAGAAGCCTGCATTACCCACCGAACTCCTAGTGTTTCTGTTACAGTGATGCAGTCCAACAATACAAAACCAAAGAACCCAGAGTCACTGAGAAGCGATGTTTTCAAAACCAGTCCTTTCAGCCCAACTGTCCTTTCACGAAATTACTATTGGCCATGTAAAATCCAGACTTAACCAGTAACGCTTCCTCTGCAAAGCAAATCCCCCTGGTGACTCTGCTTTTGACACCTTCCACGTATGGTATTCATGGAGTCCACCTGGCAGTCACCACAGGTCCCCAAAGAAGGAAATACCTTAATGACAACTTTCTTCACCATGAACAGAAATATGTCACAGCCCATAGGGAGCTCCCCATAGGGCACAGCAGGGTAAACCCAAAGCTCCCCAGCCCAGCCCTTCTCCAGGTGGTAAGCACAGGATGCTGCCGGCTCCCCTCCAGGTTCCCAGGGAATGGACGAGATAAACACCAAAAGGCCCCTGACATCAATGACCGTTTTAGAAGATGGTTTTAAACCTTGGGTTCAGATAACAGTAGCCCACTTTCTTTTCCCTGACAACTTGGAATTGCATAATTACAGCTCCCCCTGGGAAAAGAGTTACAGAGTACACAAATTTCCTACACTTTTTAATCAGAGTAGTCAAGAGTTCTGCAGATTAGGGAGGCCAAGGCTTTCACACCCAGTTTCCATTTCAATGATAATGATAACTTTCCACATCCTGGCCTCCCGTGGAATGCATTTTAAAGGAGCGCCACTTCTCCAGCTGAAACCTTGCTTTAGAAATCCCCCTTTAGGGGATTAATCTTCCTTACCTGTCAGACGGGCTGTTCCCCTACTCCTACATTTCTATCCCATTGATCTCAGAAAAAGATTCCAAAGGATAGGCATTAAACCCAAACTCTGCCAGGCTTAAATGTCTCAGAGGTTAAACCGAGGCTAAAGAGACAAAACGTTCTCAGGGAACAAGTAATTCACTACAAATCATACCATAACAGAGACTGACATACAAACAATAATTACGGCGGTATTTTGACCAAACAATACAAAAACGGTTTAGCAATAAAAATAGAAATGTTATTTCACATTGACTCCTAAATCTGCGGATCACTCTCACCAAAAACTACTCTTGGTAAATGCACCTTTTTAAACCCATGTTGCTTTTCTGCTTGCGAAATATTAAGCAGATTTCTTGTTACGTTTTCTAACTATGACTTGCTTTACTAATCAAGAGTTCAGCCTCACTGACTAGAGCCCCTCGGTCACCTATCGCCATTTTTATAAACAGTTTAGTATAGCAGCTCACAGGAATGTCACATAGGGTCAGTGGCGGTCATTGTCTCCAGGTGGCATTTTTATCAAGTAGACGTGAGGGTTAAACATTGAAAATTTTCAAATGTGTGATCCTTCTTTGCTTAGTACACAGCCATAATAAGAAAAACATGCTTCCTTACTATATAGCATATAAAAACTTTTCTTTTTCCATAAAGTCTTCTTATTCAAGATGTTTTCATTTACTTACTTCCAAAGGGATCACTATCATTATTTACTACCACCATCACTCCAGGGATCTGGGCCAGAAGTAAACACTGCACTGTCAAAATTGGGGTGGGGGAACCCCAAAACTCCCAGCCTAACCTACCCAGGCGGGGCACACGGTCCCAAATCAGGTATTTGTCTCGTTAAGGAACAGAGTCTTCTATAAAAATGTAGAACTTATAAATCCTTTTAGAATAACTTTTCCATGTTTTTACATAGTAACTTATGTTTTGTGTATAAAATACACTCAAATTACAGGGATTCTTCTTTACAGCAGAAAAGATGCCAAACACTCGAATCTCCTGTAATCATACAATTGTATTCATAGTTTTGAATAGGATCATATTCTTTGAATTTCCAGCTAGCCTAGCATTCCAGAAGGAAGAGAATTATAAACAGCTTCCCTACTGCCTGCCCTATAGAGATTACTATTATTTTACTGGAAAAAGAAAATTACCTCCACACAGGGTTCAAAAATTAATGAAAATGACATTGGATGGCTTTGTTCCTCAGAGGCTTCTTAAACTCGACTGTAAACGACGGCAATGTTTAAACTACTCTGCGCTTTTAAAAGCGCAGTCTTTCCAGTCTTGTTACAACCTTTATTTAAGCAACAGACCCATCACCTTTTCTCACATCACCCACCTCCAACTCTTCCCTGACAAATGCAACTTAGACCGCCGCCGGGCATAAGTTTACGAGGTAGGGTTTTGCAGGGCAATTAACCCCCACGAGGCCACCACGCAAACGCTGTGCAAAAAAGCACGTCGAGTCGCCAGGATAAGCCCCCTCTTCCCCCTCCCACAGCGCAGCAAATGCATCCCCTGACTCGAAAGGGGAGAGGGATTCTAGCGGGGTGAGGGGTGCAGAAATCCACAGGGATGTTGTTAAAACCCCAAAGACTGACTTAGAAGGTCTGGTTTCCCTACCATTGCACATTGCACCCTGAGCGGCTTACGCTTTAAGGAACAGCGACATAAATGCAAACCCCTTTCCCAAATCAAGTAACAAGGGATGTGTGACGTAATCGGCTCTTGCTTAAACCCAAACGCCCCCCAGGAAAGGCTGCCCAGCATTCCTAAATCTGAGGACGGGTCCCTGGAGCGCGCAGCTGGCAGCAGGATACGAGAAGAGCTGAGCCCCCTTCTCGCGCCTGTTGCCTAATTCTCACCTTCCTGCAGAAATGGAGCGGGGGGGCGGGGGGAGGAAGCAATGCGTGGAGTGGAGACACTGAGACCCACTCACGTGTAAGGGGCGGTTCACGGATTTCTGGGACGTGAGGCGAACCCCCTCAGCCTCCAAACCTGGAGGCCCCGCCGCCTTCCCCCGCCGCGGCAGGGTGCGGGACTCTGGCGAGGGGTGCAGGCCAGGGGTGCCCCGGGGATCGGGACGGCTTGGCCCCCTAGGCCGGTCCCCCCAGGTTCCCCCCGAACCTGGCGGCAGCTCTTGGGCGCCCCGGGGTCCACGCCGCCCAAGATCGCGCGACCCTCGAGGAAAACGCCACCCGGGAGCCGGGCCCGCCCCTCCAGCCTGCCCGAAGGAGGCCAGGTCCCCAGCAGCCGAAAGGCCGCCCGGGGACCCCAGGCACAGGAAATGCCGCTTCGGCCACCTCCCGGCGGTGGGGGAGGGGTGAGGGGCCAACAAAAGGGAAGCCAAATCCCCTTTCAACCAAGCGGTGGGGATAGGAAGCCCCCTTCCCCGAGCCTCGTCCCTCCGCGGCGCCCGCCCTGGGGAGATCTCGGCGCAGAGGGGGGCGCCGCGGGCCAGGAGCCCTGGAAGGGAACCTCGGGGAGCAGGGCCGAGTCAAGGTGCTGAGAACCTCGGACACGTCTGCGGACCCGGGGCCCGGACGCATTCACACTCACGACCCTCAGAAACCCCCGGCTAGGGGCTCCCCGCGGGCGCCGGCGCCGCCCGCCCAGGCCTCTGGAAACACTTAGCCGTCCCCAGAGCGCGCCTTATTGAAAGCAGCCCCGCGCGGCCGGGCGCGGGCAGGGGAGCGGGGTCGAGGCGGGTGCGGAGGGGCCCAGTCAGGCGCCCCTGTCTCGGGAGCAGCGGCGCCGGCGCGGCGGCCCGGGCAGAATCACGAAGGAAGGGAAACACGCACGAGCCGCGAGCCCCGTGCCCGCGCACGGAGGAGGTGCGCCCGGGCAGGCGCGGACCGGCTGGTCCTACCTGAGGTCCCGGACACGCAGAGCAGGAGAGCGGCGGCCGCCCAGACGGCTGGGACGCACAGCAACGGCAGCGACAAGCCCCGGGCCATGCCGCGGGCCGTGGGGGCCGGGGCGCTGGGACCGGCGCGGCGCGGGGTCCGGGCGCCACCACCCCTGTCGGCCGCGCGTCCGCTGCCCTTTCTCCTGGGCACTTTGAGAGTTGGTCCCTTTCGAGGAACTCGTGGTCCTCCTCCTCTCCCGGCCGGGATGCGCCTCTCGGCTCCGGCCGCCTGGACAAGCGCGGGGGGCGGGCGCGGGCGAGCAGGGAGGCAGGGTCCCAGGCTCGCCCGCCCCGATGGGCAGAGCGAGGCCGGCGCCGGCGCCCCCTGCCGGAGGGACACGCCTGCGGCGGGCGGGGCGCGCGGGCAGCTGGGGGCCGGGAGCGGGGGCCGCAGCTCAGTCCCCGGACGTGCCTCCCGCTCCCGCCCTCGGGCCCGCTCCTCGGGACGTTTGGCCGCAAAGGTGGAGCCTTGGGGGCGTACAGCCAGACCTCGGGGGGGCTCCCCTCGCCGAAGAGACGCCCGGGGCAGTTGGCACCCATCTTTAGGGGGCGGGACCCCCGGGGGCCTGGTCATAAATCTGTAACTCAGGACGACTCTGCGCCCCGCCAGCCTACACCGGGGCAAATCAAAGAGCCACCCAGTCCCAGAAACGGGCGGCGCGGGAGGAAGAGAAGCAGAACGTTCAAGGAAAGAAACAGGCCGCGTCCCCGCCGGCGACTCCCGGCCCCTCCTCGCCACGCTGCGCCCGGTGGGGACAACTTCGTCCCTCCAAAAAGCTCAGAAACTGCTAAGAGTGGAGCTGCGTGGAGGGAGCTCTCGGGAGCGCGATGCTATCTGAAGCCACCACGGCTTTGGGTTTACTGTTAAAAGCAAATTGTGTAATTTTACCCATTAAAGGCCACTATTTGTTCTCTGCAGAGCCTCAGAACATGCAGAAGTAATTTGCTTCACTTGTAAAAGACATTTTGAACGCAATTCAAATAGCATATTTTCTTGCTTATTCTTGGTTTTGCTTAACACATGCAAAGGTCTGGAATTGGAAGGCCTGAACCTCCTGTTTGTAACTTAGGAATTTTCTTTGTTTTTGCTCTCTTGGAGGAAGGATTCGGAACCTCCAGGGGCTCAGTTGTTTGTTTTGTGCGATTTATCTTTTAACTGATTATCGAACAGTTTGTTTGGCGTTTTTGCTCAAACACCATTTCCTGCGAGTTGGCGTGGTGAATTCGGGAGAGACCTGGCCTTGGGTGCCAGGCCCGCAGACCCCTGAGCTCGCCCCCCTGGAAATGCCCTTCCACCGCCTCACACATGGCAGGAAATAAAAGTCCTTTTGCTGTGGTCTGCTGACAACGTGACTGAGCCAGCCCCGCCCGTTACGCCTGTTCAAATTATTTAGGCCTGTCTGTGTCTGCCGAATCTATTTGGGGGAACATCCCACACAGTTCTCCTTCCTAAAGCAGACGAAGGACTCTAACTCTGACTGGCCAGGGGAGGCCAGGGATCCAGGGCAGAATGGGAGAAGACGGTAAAATCATTACCCAGCTGCAGCGGCCCGCACACAGCTGCTACTACAGCCGCCGCTGGTGCGGGTCTGAACCGCGGGCCGCTCTCCCCGGTGTTGTGTGAGGACTGCCAGGTGATTATCTTTGGGTGTTTCCTCCCTTTTCTTCCCCTGGGGGCCCTCAAGGATGCTTTAAGAGTAAATAAGGCTTTAAGAATTGGTCTTGAAGCACTAGTTCCAGACTCATCCATTCTGGATTTAATGGAAAACAGACAGAGAGGGCAAAGGAAGGTCCTATGAGCCTTGCCTTCGAAAACCGGTTAATCAGCAAAGCTTTGTCCTTTTCGTGGACCTGCGCCCCTTTTGCTTTCCACTGCATATGCTTGAGGTTGTCCTTCCAGAACCATTGGGTGAGCAGCTCTGCCACATTCTGGGTGTGAACTTTGGGGAAATGACCTAATCATGCTTCAGCCCCCCATCTGTCTGCAATTTTCACATAACTGGGTTCCCCACCTGACCCGACAGTTTAAACAGTGACATGTATTTTTGCTGATGGTTTCTTGGGTGGGGTCAGAAATGGGGGTTATATCACACATGATTTCTGAAAGCTTTTTAAAAATCATCTTTTCAGGATTCCTCTTTCCCCAAAGTATCCCTACCTATAACTCTGGCCTGCTCTCCCCAACCTCCCCCTCACTCCCTCCTTTCTCCCCTTTCTACAGGTTCAGAACTGAGGGGTAAACGCAATAAGTTTACACCTATAAATGGGTAGGGTTGAAATACGCATTTTCTAAATAGTTGGCAGAATGTGGCTTAGATCCCAAGCCAGATTGGACCCACTTATTCCCTCCCACATGTATTAGCTATTGATTGCTGCATTACAAGTCACCCTCAAACCTAACAGCTTAAAACAGTACACATTTATTATTTCAAATACTTTCTGTAGGTCAAGAATTCAGGAGGGGCTTAGCTAGGCCTGGTTCAGGGTCTGCAACGAGGCTGCAGACAGATGTCAGCCAGGGCTGCATCGTCCGAAGGCTTCCCTGGGGCAGGAAGGTCTTCACAAGGTGGCTTGCTCACAAGCCTGGCAAGTTAGTGCAGGGTGTGGGCAGGAGGCCTCTGTTCCTGGCCACACAGACCTCTCCCCAGGGCTCCTTGAGCATCCTCACAACGTGGCGCCTGACTTCCCCCAGAGTGAGAGCCAGGTGGCAGCGGCAGAGTCTTTTATAACTCAGCCTTGGAAGTCACGTGCAGTCATTTCCACAGTATCTTGTTGGTTTTGCAGGCCAGACCTCTTCGTTGTAGGAGGAAACTGTATGGAGTCATGTATACCAGGAGACTGATTATCACATCATGTACCTTGAACACAACCATGCTGTCCCCAGGACAGGCAGTAGGCAAGAGGGAGAGGAAACGATCGTGGTATGAGCCAGCAAGAGTAACAGGAAGAAGCCAGGCACCCTTTGAAGACCATGAGCAAGGAGTCATGCAGATATCTGGGGGAAAGCATTCCAGGTGCAGAAAGGGGCCAGTGTGAAGGCTTCAAGACCAAGGGGTCCTGGGGTATCTGAAGAACAGTCTATTGACCATTTGTATACCTTCCTTTGTGAAATGTCTGTTTAAATCTTTTGGCACTTCCACTTGGCTGTCCCAGTGGCAGCTCAAACTAAAGTTATCCAACTTGAACTTGTGATCTACATCCCCCAAACCCTGAACGCTGCCTCAAACCTAGTCTTTTTCCTAAATTCCCTCCCTCATGCAATGGTATCCATGTATCTCTATAAGACAGAAACCTAGGCCCTGTCCTTAACACCTCCCTACATCCACCCCATTGCTACATCCTATTGGTTTTACCTTCTGGATGCCTTCTGTCTGCTGTCCTCCATCACCATTGCCATCACCGTAACTCAAGATAATAACACCTTTACCTAGATAAGAGCCTCCGTACCAGTCTCCCCATTTCTACTATCACCCAGCTTCAGTATGCTTTCCACACACGTGTATGGAAAGATCTTTCAAACTCAAGTCTAACCCAGTTGCCACCCAATAGCTTGCTACTGCTCCTAAGTCAAAGAGTGACACCTTTACGTTACGTAAAGGACCTGACCCCACACGAATGCCCAGCCTCATTCTGCACCGTGCTATCTTTGCTCTTAATTTCCAGCCATTTTGGTCTCTCATTTCCTCCAGAACGCAAAACGCATCAGGCTCCCTTCCACGTGGGGACTTTCCACGAGCTGTTCTTTCTGCTTGGAACTCGCTCTCCCTGACTTCCTTCCCTTAGGTAGCATTTACTCCTCCCTTCAGCTGTCACTTCCTCAGGGACACCCCTTCTATCACCATCGTCTCGTGGTGGGTCAAGGCTCCATGTAGACAGAGTACAATAACGCTAGCAGTTTCGCCATTTCACACTTAACATGACTGAATAATTTTTGTATGGGTCTGTCCCAAAATTACACATCCCTCCCAAACTATAGTGGTTTTATAAAGTATATTTTATCTCAAACCATTTATGTCTACATACAGCTTAGGTAGGCTTTTTTTGTTCCCCAAAGTTCAGATTCAGGTACAATGAAACAAAGATTCCAGTTTCCACCACTAACTACAAGCTTTAGAAGTTCTAAATCTTGAGCACAATCATTAAAACAAAGAAACTTCATCTTCAATTTCCAATCTTTATGTCAAGGAATGGGGGCAGCAGAAAGAGACTGACAGGAATTAATCTCTTCCTTGGTAGTTTATCATTTTGCATGGCAGTGACTCCTGCCTGGCAGGGGGTCATCTCAAGAAGGCCCACTACTGGTTGAAGCTCAAGCCTTTATCTCCTTGATCATACTGAGAAGGCTTTTCTTCCCAGGATAGCAAATGCATGGTGTCTTTCCAACACCAGTTCTTCGGTGATCCAGAGAGCAACTGGGAATCCCATGATTTGACTCTATTCTGACACTCACTACCAGCAGTTAGCATCAGACCACACAGGTTAGGGACCCAGTCCCACAAGAAACCCTTACGTCAGATACCCGTCTCAGGTATTGGGTGCTCAAGATACCTACTCTTCTGCCAACTTGGCTACAACACGGGGCGGTTCCCACAACCCCCTCCTCAGGTTTAATAGTTTGTCAGAATGGCTCACAGAACTCAGGAAAGCACTTTAATTAATATTTCCAGTTTCTTATAAAGCATACAACTCAGGAACAGCCAAATGGAAGAGATGCATAGGGCAAGGTATGAGGGGGGTTGCATGGCACTTCCATGCCCTCCCTGGGTGCACCACCCTCCCAGCACCTCCACCTTCCACTAACTTGGAAGTTTTCCAAGCCCTTTCATTTAGGGGGCGGGTTACGGATGTTTCATTACATAGGCATGATTGACTAAATCATTGGCCATTGGTGATTGAACTCCACATCCAGCCCCTTTTCCCTCTGCAGAGGTTGGGTTGGGAGGCAGGTGGGGACTGGGAGTGGGTGACTCTTTAATCATGGCTTGGTTGGTCTTTCTGGTGACCAGCACCCATCCCAAAGCTCTCTAGACCCCTCCAAGAGTCAGTCACCTCATTAACATAAACTCAGGTATGGTTGAAGGGGCTCGTTGTGAATAACAAAAGACACTTCTGTCACTCAGATTTCAAGGGTTCTAGGGGCTCTGTGCCAGGAACCAGGGACAAAGATTATACCACGTTATACCAAATTATACCACACATGTGGTTAGAATATTTTTCCTGACAGGGCAATTTAAAATAATAGTCCATTCTTTTTTTGAAAAGAAAAGTCAATAAAACCAAGAAGTATTTAAGTCATCATGGTCACAACAATAGGATTATTGGATGAAAGTACTAACATTGCTAATGTTCTTGTTCAACAATATTCCATGCCTAACATATCTTCCAAATCACCTTTAAAAATAATTTATTTCTCAGTCTTAAAAGCAAATGTAGAATCTCTATCCCTTATGAGTCAACAGTTATTAGTCTTTTTTTTTTTTTTTTTTTTTTTTGAGATATGCGGGCCTCTCACCGTTGTGGCCTCTCCCGTCGCGGAGCACAGGCTCCAGACGCGCAGGCTCAGCGGCCATGGCTCACGGGCCCAGCCGCTCCGCGGCATGTGTGATCATCCCGGACCGGGGCACGAACCCGTGTCCCCTGCATCGGCAGGCGGACTCTCAACCACTGCGCCACCAGGGAAGCCCAACAGTTATTAGTCTTATTGTCTGTGCTTATATATCCAGCTCCTCTCCTATGTAACAGAGTCTCTGGAATACATAGAAAATTGTCCTGATCCCACTAGTTCAAGCTTCTGGAAGCCTAAGACCTACATTCAGCTGTCTTACATTCAGCCCACTGGTTTTGGTGTATGTTATGGGTTGAATTGTGTCCCCTAAAAGATAGTGAAGCACTAATTCCAGCCACTAGTACCTGTGACTGTCATCTTATTTAGAAATAGGGTCTTTTCAGATCATCAAGTTAAGAAGAGGTCATCAGGGTGGACCCTAATACAGTATGACAGTGTCCTTCTAAAAAGGGGAAATTTGGACACAGGGACAGACATGTAGAGAGGGAAGACATACTGGGGAGATTGGAGTTACGTTGCCACAGCCAAGGAAGCTGGAGTGAGGCCTTCAGAGGGATCCTGGTCTGCCTGACACCTTGATCTTAGACTTCAGCCTCCAGAACTATGAGACAATAAATTCTTGTTTAAACCACCCTGTCCTGGTGGTTTGTTACAGCAGTCCCAGGACGCTAATATAAGGTAATAAATGGGTGCAGCCCAGAGGTAGTCCTTTCAAATTACTTACTATTAATTATAACAGTATTAAACATAACACAAGATTGTCCAATATAAAAGTATCTAAACTAGATGAAATACACACACACACATTTCCTGTGTTAGAGGAAGAAGACCACAGTGACTTCTCCTCCATGAGGGAGTGAGTGCTAGTTCAGTGATTGCTTCATCCATGTGGATGATCTTGCTTTCTGGGAGCGGGGGAGGAGGACCAGAACTGGATCCACTCCAAGGGCTGTCATCAGAGAGAGAGTCAGAGCTTCCAGGAAAGACTTGGTCTTCCAACTTTAGGCGAGTAGAGTAGCAGCGTGCAGGCCCTTGGAGGGAGCAGTGTTTTCATACTTAGGAAATCCTGGTACACTGGTGCTAGATGTGATGGGTGCTCTACAACCCCTCCCACAAGGTGTTACAGGTCTAACAGAGACGCAAATGAAACCACCCTGGTACTTCAGTGCTGAAAGATGCGGTGGCTGTCTCTGGGATTAGGCCATCCTCAAATGTGAGCTGATGGGGTGTTGTGGCCAGAACAGGAGCTGAGGGCCATAATTCCCTCACAGTTCAGAAGACCAGTAGCAGGATGATGTACACAATGTCCAGTCTCTCATCATCCCAGAATGGCACACAGCCATTCTCCTTTTTTACTGAGACTTTGGGAGGGCATCAGTGATACCCACCTGAATGTATGACAATGGGGCTCTTGTGGACATGAGAGTGGCCTTGCCAAGGCAGGAAGATAAATACCTTGTCTGTCAGCTGGAGTTGCATACCAATGTCAATAGTACCTGGAAACCCTGGGTAGTTGAGGCAGAGAATGGACGTAGGAGGGTAATTGGGAGAGAAGCACTGCAGACAATCCTGATGGTCTCTCCTATAACAGGCAGTTAACAGAAAAGTCAACATAAATGGCCAGTACACAAAGAAAAACAAATATTTAACTGACTAGTAATCAGAGAAGTGCAAAATGAAGTAAAATCTCATTTTTGATCTGGCAAGCACTTTAGGAGAAAATGATACTCCCAATCATTGTGGTATGCAGCCATTTTGAAGGGTAACTCAGCAGGATTTATTAAAATTTGATGTGTGTGCCTTATGACCTAGCCATTTAGTTCTCTGTATACAGTGTTGAGGAGGGGAGTTGTACTGTTTATTGCAGAATTTCACTTATCTCTTGCCACACAGATAGCTTAAACACTTAATAGCTTAAAACATTTAATAAACCCCAACACTTAAGAGCTTAAAACAACAATTCATGATTAGCCCTCAAGGTTCTATGGGTCTGACTGAGCTCAGCTGGATGATTTTCCATGGGGGTGTAGGACACTGAAGGCTCAACTGGATTAAACATCCAAGATGGCTTCTTCATTTACATGTCTGGCACCTTTGTGTTCTTCCACTTGGCCTCTGTCTCCAGGGGAAGTGTGGGGTATGTCCTTCTTCAAGGCCTCTGTGGGATGGCCTCTCTCTCTTCAGAAGGGTATTGGACTTCC
Organism: Mesoplodon bidens; assembly: GCF_964165515.1. NCBI lineage: Eukaryota > Metazoa > Chordata > Mammalia > Artiodactyla > Ziphiidae > Mesoplodon > Mesoplodon bidens. Next base: position 97,160,557 of record NC_138162.1, on the reverse strand, counting down.
TACACTGCGGCCAGCTCCGAAGACCACAGAAGTGAAAACTGCCAGTCTTTCCTAAGGCTTAGTCCTAGAGCTACTACAGCACCAATTCCCCTGCATTCTATTGGCTACAGTAAGTCACAATGTCAGATTCAGTGTGGGAAGGGACTTTGTAAGGACATGAAAACCTGGAGGTGTACTTTATTGGGAGCCATCTTTGGAGACTAAGCACTAATACCTATAGCATTATTTGTTAGAGCAAAAAATTAGAAATCACCTAAATATCTATAAATAGGGAAATGTCTAAATGAACATATACATATGTATATTTACCACAGTATTGAACTGCAGTTTAACACAATGAGATAGAGCTACATATACGGACAGATAGACCTTCACAGCATGTTAAGTGAAAAAAGCAAGTCTCAGAACAATACAAGCAACATAGGGTTTTTTGTAAAATAATAATAATAAAACAATAATCTCATACCCAACCTGTATTATATAATTGCATATTATAAGGACTTGAAGGATACAATTTAAGCTGCTAACAGTGCCTCTCTGTGGGGAAGAACAAATGAGATTGGGGTAAAAGTCACGGATAAGTCGTATCCATGATTCCAAGTGTTTCCTTATTTTCCTCACAATGGTGTCTACCCTCAATTCACAGAAAACTGAAAGTACAACACTGAGCACAGATAAGATTTGTCGAACAAGGCTCTGTCTTTTCTACATTCCTCAGTGTGCCCCAAAGACGAACAGCACAGGATGAGACCTCACCCAAGCCTTTGCCTTGACCCCCTCACGCACAAGAATTGAACATCTTTGTTCCTCCACCCTAGGGTCAGGAATTTCTGAAAATAAACCTGATAAATGGACTTGACTTTAGTCAATGAAACTAGTAGGAGGTAAGATTGAAGTGCAAGTTTCAAACTTATAACTTATCAACCATTCTCCATGCGATGAAAATTGCACCAGCACAGATTTTGTGCACACACTGGCAGATGAAGTGTGTCACGCTGCACTGTTTGTGTGGAGGATGAGACTAGCGCTGTGACTTAGGCTAGCCACCACAGAACCGACCTACTGTGCTGGCCATAAAGGCAGAGCGATGAACAGCAATGTCGTCCAGGTTTGTCTGGGTTCAAATCTGGCTCTTCTATTCACATGCCCTCGGGTTTCTGTCAGGGTTGAGCTGTTGGCACACGGTAACTCTTAGGAAAAAGTAATTATCATTACTTTTGGTTGGGTTGGGTTCAACCTTGTCAAGATATTATTTAAACCAGTATTAATCAAAGTAGCTGGTCAAAAAACAAATCTTTATGTGGGGATAAAAAATGAGTTAAATCAATGTTACTCAAAAAATAGCTGGTCTGTGAACACATTATCAGGTCTATGACAAGATAAGGAGCTTATGCTAGAAAGTAAACCAATGTAAAAAACTTTCTTCAACAAGAAACTCTTAGTATTAAAAAAAAAAAAAAAGCTATTAACCGAACTGAACAGTGTGCTTAGTGGCATAATTGATGTACATTCTGGCATAAGCTCCTAACTTTGTAGCACAGTGGTACACAGACCAAACTTTGAGTAACACTGATTTAAATCTTCTTTATTCTTTTTTTTTTTGCTTATTTTTAAGTTGACGAGTAGTTTATTTACAATATTATATTAGTTTCAGGTGTACAGCATAGTGATTCCATATTTTTATAGATGATGCTTCATTTAAAGTTATTACAAAATAATGGCTATATTTCCCTGTGCTCTACAATGTATATTTGTTGCTTATTTATTTTAGATATAGTAGGTTGTATCTTTTAATTCCCTACCCCATCTTTCCCCTTCCCTCTTCCCTTTCCCCACTGGTATCCACTAGTTTGTTTTCTATATCTGTGAGTCTGTTTCTGTTTTGTTATATACATTCATGTTTTTATTTTTTAGATTTCACATATAAGTGATAGCATACAGTGTTGGCCTTTCTCTATCTGACTTACTTCACTAAGCATAATGCCCTCAAGGACTATCCACATTGTTGCAAATAGCAGAATTTCATTCTTATGGCTGAGTAATAGTCCGTGTGTGTGTGTGTGTGTGTGTGTGTATTATATATATATATATATATATATATATATATATATATATATATTATATACACCACATCTTCATCCATTATCTACTAAGGGACACTTGGGTTGCTTCCATATCTTGGGTATTGTAAATGATGTTGCTGTGAACATTGGGGTGCATGTATCTTTTCAAATTAGTGTTTTCAGTTTTTTCAGATATATACCCAGGAGTAGCATTGCTGGATCATATGGTAGTTCTATTTTTGTTTTTTTGAGGAACCTCCGTACTGTTTTCCATAGTGGTTGCACCAATTTACATTCCCACCAGGAGTGTATAAGACTTCCCTTTTCTCCACATCCTTGCCAACATTTGTTATTTGTAGACTTTTATTTATTTATTTATTTGGCCACATTACATGGCTTGTGGGATCTCAGTTCCCCAACCAGGGATTGAACCTGGACCACGCAGTGAAAGCCTAGAACCCTAACCACTAGGCAACCAGGGAACTCCCTATTTGTAGACTTTTTGATGACAGTTCTTTATTCTTACTTATTTTTTGTCTGCTTGATTTATCAGTGTCTGAAAGAGGCTTGTTTATACTATGATTGTGATTTTGTAAATTTGTCTCTATAATTATATTATGTTTTGCCTTTTGTATTTCTCAGTGATGTTGTTAGGTACATAGAAGTTTCTGATAATTTTATGTAGTTAGACTACAGTTTCTTTTGTCACTGTGTATAATAAACACTGGTTGTGGCCTACATCATACATATTCTCCCCTTATTCCTTAGCAACAACACCCCAATTTTGGTTTGAGTAACAATATACTCAGCTAATAATTTGCATTTGCTGATTTCCCTTCTATTTAGGAGTAGCCATGGGTATAACTTCTGATATAGGTACCACTCTTTCTTGGCATTCCCTTTTTCTTCCTCCTCTCTGAAACAGAGGAGGTAAAGGAGTCATTTTAGTATCATTAGGAAACCATGAGAATGACAGAACGTAGAGAAAGAAAGAAACCAGGAGATTGCTGACAGCATGAGACCCTGAGGCAGGTCTGGCTTGCCTGGTAATGAATTACTTACATTGTCAAAATAAACTCTCTTTGTTGAAGTAACCATTGTTGGGTTTTGTTACAGCCACACATGAAATCCTAATTGATCACAGTATAAAATGGTCCCTCTTGTCCTTTTTTATGCTCCATACCTTAAATTGTGTCTTACAGGATATTAATATTGCTATACTAGCTTTGTTTTTATAGTACAATATTTGCCTTGTACTGCTTTTGTGTTCATTTATTTTCTTTCTTTCTTTTTTTTTTTTTTTTGGTGTGTTAGTTTCTGCTGTATAACAAAGTGAATCGACTATACATATACATATATCCCCATATCTCTTCCCTCTTGTGTCTCCCTCCATCCCACCCTCCCTATCCCACCCCTCTAGGTGATCACAAAGCACCGAGCTGATCTCCCTGTGCTATGCGGCTGCTTCCCTATTTTACATTTGGTAGTGTATATATGTCCATGCCACTCTCTCACTTCGTCCCAGCTTACCCTTCCCACTCCCCATGTCCTCAAGTCCATTTTCAATCTATGTGTTTTGTTTGAAGTGTCCTTTTGGTGCCCTCCCTTTCGTATTTAATATGTGTCTTTTTTGGAGCATATTGTTATATTTTTATTATCTAATCCAATTTTTTCCAACTCTTCAGATAAAATTTATATATATATGGTATATATATATCATATACCATATATATCAGAACTTATTTTTAACAACTTATTTTTAGCTTCCAATTTATTATGCTTTCTCTTTATTTCTAATGTTTACCCTTTTTGACTCCTGTTGAATTAAAAATATATTTTTTGCTAACTTTACTTTCTTGATAGTTATCCAGTATATTTCTATTTTTATTGATTACTCCTAATAAATATACATACTTAAATTTAAGTCTGAAGTTAGTAAGTAGCCTGTTCTTCTGAAAAAGACTAGAAATTTTAACTCTCTTCCAAGCTGTTCCATTTCCATCTCACATGGTATCCTCTGCTCCTATGGCCCTCCCTGGCCCTTATTCACTCACTGCTTCCTCACTAGCTTCCTTATTCTTTTTCAACAGGCTAGGCCCACTGCCCCTGCTGCTGCCAGGAATGCACTTCTCTAACAGGCTGCATGGCATGCTGCTTCACCTCCTCCAGGTTCTACTCAAATGTCATCTTCTCACTGGTGCCCTCCCTGACCACTCTGTCCCCACAGCTGACCATTCCAGTCTCCCTTGGCTGCTCTATTTTTAATCTTTAGCATGTATCACTATCTATAACACTATACATTTAACTCATTGAGTGTGTATTCAACTCGCCACATGAGCTGATCCAAATGGGTTTTTTTCAGATTTCACCTCTTCGCTTCCATAAGACATCATCTGGGAGCATGGGTGTTGCTTACTTCATCCTGATGATGAGGAGGGAGACGAGTCCTCAGATCCATGCAGAGAGCACAGTAAGCTTGATGGTGGGATGGCTTTATTGGTCTGCTCCTTGGTCCCATCTCACCTTTTGGGGTGATATGTCACCACTTTCTTTTGGCATCTGTGCCCACAGCCATGGGACTGCCACCTCAAGTGGTCTTTTCCTCCTGAACCAAGGCTCTGACATTCCGCAGATGTGCTCAGAGTTCCTTCTTTGGAGCACATGGGAGCTCCTTCTAACCTGTTACACAAGAATGTATGATTTATTCATCTCTTAGGAGGTATAGATTATATAAACAATGTATTATGCCATGAATTCCAGCCCTGCTCCTGTCAGTATTTATTTGAGAGTCTGATGCCATATCATAAAAATGAGATGAACAGTAAGAACTAAAATTTATTGGTAGTTGAAACAATAAGATTGAGAACTTGCTGAAATAATAAAGCACAAAGTGTTTTTCTTTTTAAGGAGAGAAAGAAATTTAGTATTCACATGGGATGGAAACTAAATCCTTTTTGGTAAATCATGATCTAACCAATGTAGCGAAGTAATATAACAGGATGCATACCATCCTCAAAATTGATTACACTCTCAAGTTAAACATTTTCTGAATTGCCATATATAGCAATTCTTACTGCCCTGATGTAAATGGACTACTTTACAATGAAATAAGTTTAAATAACTTAATATACATACAGTACTGAGAATGGTGCCTAGTATACTATAAGCAGCATATGTGTAAGCAATTATTACTCATTATAGAACTCAAAGCTGTTTGTTACGTTATATATTTTATTTTCCACATGAAAAAATAGTTTATAGTAACATTACCCTGTAAAGCTATCAATTTTATCCCAACAGCTATTTTAGAACTTTTTGAGGCCTAAACGAACATGCATTGTTCAAACTATGAACACTCTCTAGTAATATACAGTTGAATTTCCTGATTGTGTTACATTTTACCCAGGATCTGCATTACATTTAATCAGCATAACCTTTCCTAACTGAGGTCTGTCAAAGCCCAAATTTGAGCATAGGATTTTTGTTTATTTGTTTTTCATTTGTTTTCTTGTTTTGTTCTGACAAGGTGCTTAACATATAGATTTAAAAAATGGACTTCGGATCAGACAATCTAGGCTCTAAGACTACGTGACAGAACAGTTTGTGGGGTTTATAAAATATGTAGAAGTAGGGGCTTCCCTGGTGGCGCAGTGGTTGAGAATCCGCCTGCCAATGCAGGGGTCACGGGTTCGAGCCCTGGCCTGGGAGGATCCCACGTGCCGCGGGGTGGCTGGGCCCGTGAGCCACAACTACTGAGCCTGCGTGTCTGGAGCCTGTGCTGCGCAACAAGAGAGGCCACGATAGTGAGAGGCCCGTGCACCGCGATGAAGAGTGGCCCCCGCTTGCCGCAACTAGAGAAGGCCCTTGCATGGAAACGAAGACCCAACACAGCCAAAAATAAATAAATAAATAAATAAATAAATTTTTTAAAAAGAAATCTATAAAATATGTAGAAGTAAAATGTATGACAACAATAGAATAAAGAATAAACAAAATAATAGAAGAAAGAAGAAAGAGAAAATGGAAGTATAGTATTATAAAGTTCTCTTACTATACATAAAGTGGTGTAATATCACTTGTAAGGAGATTGTGTTGAATTAAAGATTTATACTATGAGCTCTAAAGCAACCACTAAAATAACAAAACAAAGAGTTGCAGCTCAATAGCCAATAAAAGAGTTAGAACAATAAAACTCTCAATTAATCCTAAGGAAGCCAAAAAAACAGAGAAAAAGGAATAAAGAGCAGATAGGACAAATGGAAAACAAAGAGCAAGATGACTGACTTAAATGTAATCAATTTAATAATCACATTAAGTATAAATCACTAAACGCCATAATTAAAAGTCAGAGATAATCAGATTGAACTGAAAAAGCAAGACCCTGCTATATGATGCTTATAAGAAATGCACTTTAAATAAAAAGACACAATTAGGTGAAGAGTAAAAAAATGGAGAAAGATATACCATGGTAACGCTAGTCAAAAGAAAGCTGGAATGGCTATATTAATATCCAACAAAGCAAATTTCAGAGTGAAGAATATTATCAAGGGTAAAGAAGATTATTTCATAATAATAAAAGGGTGAGTTTATCAAGAGTATATGAAAATGCTCACAGTCCTAGAGTGTAAACCTTTATGAACCTAATAACAAAGTTCCAAAATAATTGATATAAAAGCTGAAAGGAGAAAAAGCCAAATTGATAGTTATAGTCAGAGGTTCCAACACCACTCTTTCAATAACTGATAGATGACGTAGGCAGAAAATCAGTAAGGACATTGAAAATTTGAACTACGTTATGATATTTATAGAATACTCCACGCAATATCAAAATTTTGAAGATAGACTACATTCTGTACCGTAAAACAAGTCTCAATAACTTTAAAAGGATCCAAGCCATACAAGGGGTTGTCTCTGACCACAATGGATTAATTAGAAATCAGTAACAGAAAGGTCTCTGGAAAATCCCCCAAATATTTGGAGACTAAATAACACACTTCTAAATGGCCCTTGGGATGGAGAAGAAATAAAAAGAGACATAAGATACTTTTAATTGAATGCAAATGAAAACACCACGTATCAAAATCTATGAGGATGTAGCTGAAGCAATATTAGAGGGAAATCAATAGCATAAATGCATATATTAGAAAAGAACAAAGGTCTTAAATCAATAACCTCAACTTCTACCACAAGAAACTAGAAATTAGAGAGCAAATTAAAGCAAAAGTAAGTAGAAGGAGGGAATTAATAAAGATCTGAGAGGAATTAAATGCAACAGACAACCGAAAATTGATAAAACCAAGTCTTTGAGAAGATCAATAACATTTATGAATCTCTAGCTAGAGTGACACAATGTGACATCATTACAGATTATACAGACATTAAAAGGATAATAAAGGATATTTTAACAACTTTATGCCAATAATTTCAACAACTTAGATATAATAGGCTAATTCCTCAAGAGGCACAAATTACCAAAGCTTATTCTGAAAGAAATAAATAAAACAAATAACCCTATATCTATTAAAGAAATTGAAATTATAGTTAAAAACTTCTTCCCATAGAAAATGCCAGACCTAGATGATTTTATTGGTGAATTCTAAAAACTGTTTAAAGAAGAAATAACAGGGCTTCCCTGATGGCGCAGTGGTTGAGAATCTACCTGCTAATGCAGGGGACATGGGTTCGAGCCCTGGTCTGGGAGGATCCCACATGGCGCGGAGCAACTAGGCCCGTGAGCCACAACTACTGAGCCTGTGCGTCTGGAGCCTATGCTCTGCAACAAGAGAGGCCGCGATAGTGAGAGGCCTGCGCACCGCAATGAAGAGTGGCCCCCGCTTGCCACAACTAGAGAAAGCCCTCGCACAGAAACGAAGACGCAACACAGCCAAAAAAAAAAAAAAATTAATTAATTAATTAATAAACTCCTACCCACAACATCTAAAAAAAAAAAAAGAAGAAGAAATAACAATTCAGTATATAGTCTTCCATAAAATTGAAAAGGAGGAGGAAATATTTCTCAGCCTAATTTACGAAGCCAGCATTACCCTGAATACCAAAATAATACAAAGACATTACAAAAACACAAAACTATAGACTAATATCTCTCAAGAACTCAATGTAAAACAGTCTAAGTAATATTTTAGTAGACCAAATTCTACAGATGTCAAAAGGATAATACATATGACAAGTGGAGTTTATCCTAGGAATGCAAGTTTTGCTACAGAATATCACTGGCTATTTTATTCCCATAGAGCATCATGGTCTTCCATGCCATCTTTTCCTGAGGATCTGTTACTTTCTTCCAGTTACTTACTGCAACATAACAAACTACCCCAAAACTTAGTGGCTTAAAACAACCATTTGTTTTTAAACAACAATTTAAAAACAACTCTTGGTTTTAAAACAAGGATTTCATTTTGCTCACGATATTGTGGGACACAAATTTTGGAAGAGCTCAACAGGACAGTCAATCTCTGAGCTACATAGGGTCAACAAATGTCCCTGGGGCTGGGGCATTTCCTTCCAGATGGCTTCTTTACTCAATGTGTTTCAGTGCTCACTGGCCTTTCTTGGCCTTTCTCTCTCTTCACACGGTGTCTTACTCTCCAGTGAGTCTTCTCATAGTTTGGGCTTCTTGTAGCATGATGACCTTAGGCTAGTCAGGCTTCTTACATGGCAGCTCAGGGCTCCAAGAGGGTAAGAGATTGGGTATTGGTCTTAAAGACTATGTCTAGAACGGGCATAGCTTCATATCTGCCGTACTCCATTGGTCAAAGCAGTCACAGACGAGCCCAGATCCAAAGGGAGGAGAAAGACACCCACTTCTATGGGAAAAGTATCAAAGAATTTGTGGCCATCTTTAACCTGCCATATACGTTTACCCCACAACTGGTACTAATTAATGTGTTACTTAGGGATGATTTTCTGTAAGGAACAGAAATAAACTCAAGTTTCCTTAAGCAAAGAGAAATTTGCCTGGAAGAATATCAAGAAATAAACGGGAGCCTGGAAATCATTGGAAACCAATGGGGTTATGTATGCCCTAGGACTCACTCATTACCTTAGTTCTAGAATAGAGTCAGTCTGATGAATATGACCCTGCTGAAATACATAACCTCCAATCACTCCTTCTGTCATTGTGTCTTGAGCTCTGGGAGAGGGTGTCCAGTTGATGTACTTAGTGCACAGACCTCTCTTTCAGGTTGTACTGTCATCAGTCATAGTGAGAAGCTGTCTCTGGCTTTTACAGTGGCAGAGGTGCATTTGGATGCACCTTTGCCAGCACACAATAGGGCAGAAGTATTTCTGCAAAAGGATATCATTAAGCATGGGTAGTGCTTGCTGGGGAAACAAATTCTAAATGCCCACTGAAGATAGGGAGGATTAATAAAATTATGGAAAGTTCAAGATTGTAGGAGGAAAGTGGGAGTAATTTATAAATAATGGCAGAGTGTTATGTATTGCACTGTGTCCCCCCAAATTCATATGTTGAAGTTCTAACCCCTAGTACCTCAGAATGTGGCTATATGTGAAAACAGGGTCTTTAAAGAGGCATTCAAATTAAAATGAGGTCATCAGGACTGGTGTCTTCGCTGAAGAGGAGAAATTTGGGGACAGGCACCCCATAGGGAGACCCTACGTAAACATAAAGACAGGGATCAGGGTGATGCATCTACGAGCTGAGGAATGCTACAGATTGCCAGCAAAACACCAGGAGCTAGGTCAAGAGCCTAGAACAGATCTCCCTCACAAACTCAAAAGGAGCCAAACCTGCTAACACCTTGATCTCAGGAAGACTTCTGACTTCCAGGACTGCGAGACAATAAATTTCTGTTCTTGAAACCTGTGGTTCTGTGTTGCAGCAGTTGTATTAGAGTTCTCCAGAGAAAGAGAACCAATAGGACATATGTATCTATTGGAGACACAGGCAAGAATTGAAGACTTGAGTCTGAAGGCAGTGTGGAGGAAGAATTCCTTTTTTCTCAAGGGATCTCAGTCTTTCTTTCTTAAGGCCTTCAACTGATTGGATGAGGCCCACTACATTATGAAGCATAATGTGCTTTATTCAAAGTCTACTGATTTCAATATTAATCACAACTAAAACATACCTTCACAACAATATCTAGACTGGTGTTTGATCAAAAACTGGGTACCGTGGCCTAGACAAGTCAACACATAAAGCTATCATAGCAGCCCTAATAAGTAATACACATAGTGTAGTAAGTGGCATGACAGTTAAAGTAAGCTCCAGGTAAGAGAGGCTTAGATAAAGTAGGAAGCAAGGAAATTTTAAATGTTTGTTCAATATATAATGGAAAGAAGGCTAAAATGATTTCAGAAGAGTGTTCATCATCCATGTTCTCCATCCTTGAGGACTCAAATGGGCTCTAGACTGTGCATTCAGAGGTGGCCCTGGAGCTCCCCATTCACTGGCTGGTGACAACACAAGGCAACAAAACTAGCCCCCACCCATTAGGTGTCTGAGGATCCTCCAGTGTGAATACATGATTGTGCTAGAGGGTTCAGTCGTTCATGTCCAAGGGTGTTGCTCAGTTGCATTTAGGTGATTTGATGGGAAATTCCAGATGGCACATCCATAGTATAACTGCTTTGGTCCAATTCATTCAGTTAACAGAAGATGAGTAGGTGGGAGGTGTGTGTGAGGCTGCAGTGCTCGGATGGTCCCCTAGTCTTGGGCCATGGCAGGATGCATGTCTTGCCCGTGCAGTGAGATTTGCACTTCCCGAGACTGATACCATGCCAGGCTCAGAACTCCACCACCTCTCAAACTGGAAGTTCCCTGGTCTTCTGTACTCCCGTTTCTCCCTTAGGGCCAATATTCACTCCTTTTAAGTTCTCAATTACTGGATCAAGTATTTATTGCTGTAAAACACATCACCCCCAAATGGCTTAATGGCTTAAAACAGCAATGATTTGTTTTTCATGATTCTGTGGATGGGCTGGGTGGGTCCTCTGGTGGTTTCTCCTGGGTAACCTGGACAGGTAGGTCCCAGATGGTCTTACTCCTAGGTGCTAGCTATGGGCTGGGGCACCTCAGTTCTCCTCCATCCAATACAGGCTAGAATGGGTGGCCTCCTGGTTCTACCAGGCAAGAGAGAGAGCTGCAAGGCCCCTTGCCTCTGGATATGGCACTCTGTCACTTCTGTCACCATCAGCTGGTCCGAGCAAATCAGATTAAGGGGGTGGAGAAACAGATTCCACACTTATAAGGAGAGAGTATCACTGTCACTCAGCAGAGGGCACGGGACATGAAGAGGCATGATTCACTGGGGACCATTATTGTTAGTCTCCTACAAATTCCAAGGGGAGATCCCACCCTCTTTAGTAAATAATGGAGCTTAGTGGCCTTGACTGAGCTTAGACCTTCAAAACCCACTTGAAGGTAACTACTCAATCACAGTGCCAGGGCGCTTCATCAGAAGATTAAACTTGTATCTTTATTGTCTTTGCTCCATTCAGAAATATGATGACTCACTCTTGGAGCCTGAAAGCATATTATGGGAAGCACCCAGAAACATTTTTCTTGAATTCCAGAGTGACAAATCAGAAAAAAAAAAGAAACAAATTTCAAAAAAATATTAAATTTTTTTATTTGGAAATTGAAGTTAAATACAAAACAGTTGCCATAGGAAAGTCTTATAAGAAAAATATAAATGTGTTTAAAGTAATAAATGCTCACTGTAAAAAACTTGTATTATCAAAAAAAAAAAAAGGGTAAAACGTAGAAAATAAAGATCACTTTAAACACCACCATCATGCAAAGCTAACAATTCTTTCTTTCCAGCATGTGACTTTTAAGAGACTTTGAAATCCTCTCTTTTAATTAGATGGATAAAAAAGAAGACAAAATCAGAGAAAAGAACACAGAGGTATCTGAGGTAAATATGCAAGAAGTTAAATTTGAGCTGGAGGGAAATGACTCACTGAAATTTTTAAAAATTAACTAATTAATTTATTTTATTTTTGGCTGCATTGGGTCTTCATTGTTGCACACGGGCTTTCTCTAGTTGTGGTGAGCAGGGGCTACTCTTCGTTGCAGCGCGCGGGCTTCTCATTGCAGTGGCTTCTCTTGTTGCAGAGCACGGGCTCTAGGTGTGCGGGCTTCAGTAGTTGCAGCACACAGGCTCAGTAGTTGTGGCACACGGGCTTAGCTGCTCTGCGGCATGTGGTATCTTCCCAGACCAGGGATTAAGCCTATGTCCCTTGCATTGGCAGGCAGATTTTTTTTTTTTTTGCGGTACGCAGGCCTCTCACTGTTGTGGCCTCTCCCGTTGCGGAGCACAGGCTCCGGACGCGCAGGCTCAGCGGCCATGGCTCACGGGCCTAGTCGCAGAGCGGCATGTGGGGTCTTCCCGGACCGGGGCACGAACCCGTGACCCCTGCATCGGCAGGTGGACTCTCAACCACTGTGCCACCAGGGAAGTCCGGCAGGAATATTCTTAACCACTGCGCCCCCAGGGAAGTCTCTCACTGAAATATTTTTAAAAATAGCTTTATTAGGATATAATTTGCATACCATACAATTCAGCCATTTATAGTGTACAACTCAGTGTTTTTGTTTATTCAGAGTTATGAATGTATTATCATCACAATATAATTTTAAAACATTTGTCTCCCCTAAAAGAAAGATTTCCCAACCCCATTTTCCCCAAAACCTCCCAGCCTTAGGCAGTTGTTAATCTACTTTCTATCTCCATGGAATTGTCTCTTCTAGAATTTTAAATAAATGGAATACAATATATGGTCTTTATGACTAGCTTCTTTTGCTCAGCAAAATATTTTCAAGGTCCATATATGTCCATATATGAGCATATATCAGTACTTCACTTCTTTTTATTGAATAAATTTATTGAATAAATTTCCATTCAATGAATACACCACATTTTGTTTACCCATTCATCAGTTGACAGACTTTTGGGTACTTGTTAAAATTTTTAAGTTAATTTCTAGGCTACCTTTCAAATATTTTGATCAGCAAGCCATATTCTCAATTACTTTTTAAAAATCCTTAAGTCGTTTTGAATACCACAAAAGTAATATGGACTCATGCAAAATGAAAACACTTGAGAACTGTTGACGAGAAAAATGGAAACTCCCTCTGTGTTCCCCAATTCGCCTTTCTTTCCCAGAAGCAAACCTTTTATTTCTAGTGTTTTTGTCTAAAATGTTTTTCTCTATGTTTACAAACATATACAGTCAATCCTCATTATTCATGGATTCTGTATTTACAAATGTATCTACTCACTAAGTTTTATTTGTAACCTCAAAATCAATACTCGTGGGCTTCCCTGGTGGCGCAGTGGTTGAGAGTCCGCCTGCCGATGCAGGGGACACGGGTTCGTGCCCCGGTCTGGGAAGATCCCACATGCCGCGGAGCGGCTGGGCCCGTGAGCCATGGCCGCTGAGCCTGCGCGTCCGGAGCCTGTGCTCCACAACGGGAGAGGCCACAACAGTGAGAGGCCCACATACCGCAAAAAAAAAAAAAAAAAAAAAAAAAAAAAATCAATACTCGTGGTACTTTCAAGGTCAGTTTTGCACATTCAAGGAACTGCAAAAATGTGAGTTGCCTGAATCCATGCTCTTAGCTGAGGTCTACAAGGTGACATTCTGTCATCTTGTTTCAGCTCATGCTGTACAGAAGTGTCCTTTTCGTGGTCTACTGAGCATGTTTTTCTCATTTTTGTGCATTTGGTGGTGATTTCAGCATGGTGTTGAAGTGCTACCTGGTGTCCTAAGCACAGGAAGGCTGTGATGTATCTTATGGAGAAATCACGTGTCAGATAAGCTTCCTCTACCCGTGAGTTACAGTGCTGCTGGCTGTGAGTTCAATGTTCATGAATCAACAATATGTATTATGTAAATAAGGTGTCTTTAAGTAGAAACACACATAAAACAAGGTTATGTATATATTAAGCAGTTGGTGAAAATATTGTGACCAGCAGCTCACAGAAACCTAACGTTGTATTTCCCTTAGGAGCAAATGGTTCAGTATTGGATAATTCACTGTTGGAAGTCACTTTATAGAACACGACTGTCACGAATAATGAGAATTGACTGTATATGTAAATGCACATGTAATTTTCAAAATTGCACCATATAGTACATTGTTTTCCAACTTGATTCTCTAAACTAACACATGATAGAAACATTTTCTTATCAGTACATTAGATCAAATGAAGTCTTTTAAATGAAAGGCAGGCAATCTGTAGTCAAATCCGACCCATTGCTTTCTTGTATAAACGAGGTTTTATTGAAGCGCTGTCTTGCTCATTCATTTTAGTATTGCCTAGGGCTGCTTTTGCATTCCAGCGGCAGAACTGAGCAGTTGAAGAAGGAACCATAAAGCACCCAAAACCTACAACATTTACTATCTGTCCCTTTACAGAAAAAACCTAACCAAACTCTGCTTCAAACTATTGCAGAAGATTCTGTGGTATGGATATTCAACAATTCACTCGTTCCTTTATTAGAGGGCTTATAGGTCCTTTTTTTAATTTTAGGTAATACTCCATGGATCATTGTCAACATTTATTTGTATGAACAAGTGCAAATATTTCTTAAAGTTTCTTAGAAGGGGAATTGCTAGTTAAAAGTGTATATGTGGGGGCTTCCCTGGTGGTGCAGTGGTTGAGAATCCGCCTGTCGGCGCACGGGACACAAGTTCGTGCCCCAGTCCGGGAAGATCCCACATGCCTTGGAGCGGCTAGGCCCGTGAGCCATGGCCACTGAGCCTGCGCATCCGGAGCCTGTGCTCCGCAACAGGAAAGGCCACAACAGTGAGAGGCCCGCGTACCGCAAAAAAAAAACAACAACAACAACAACAATTGTATATGTGCTTGAATGTTTGAGAGATATTAGTAAATCCCCTTCCAGACGGCTTATACATTTACACTTCTACAAGAGTATATTTCCCTTTGCCCCTACCAAAACTCAAGTTTATGAAAACAAATGTTTACCAAAATGATGGATGGACTTCCCTGGTGGTGCAGTGGTTCAGAATCTTCCTGTCAATGCAGGGGCCACGGGTTCAATCCCTGGTCCGGGGAGACCCCACATGCCGCGGAGCAACTAAGCCAGTGTGCCACAATTACTGAGCCTGTGCTCTAGAGCCCTTCAGCCACAAATACTGAGCCCACAGGCCACAACTACTGAAGCCCACACACAGCAATGAAGACCCAACGCAGCCAAAAAAAAAAAAAAAAAAAGAAAAGAAAAGAAATTGTTTTTCCTTGTTGTTTTGTTATGCTTTTCCCTAATGGTTAATGAGAAAGAATCTGTTATTTTTCTATATTCACAATTTCACCACTACTACTTGGACAAATATATATATATATTTTATAATTTTGAGAATAAAGATATTTATGTTACTCTCCTACCTTTCAAGACAAACTCTCTGGTGTTTTTGTTGACTTTGGCTTTTAACTGTTTCTTTCTCCTGTATTTTGCTGAAATAATTGGGAATTGTGATTCCAGATTACCTTATTTTAGAAAAACAATGTTTGCTTCTAATTTTTAAGGAATGCTTATGCAAAAGCTGAGTTCCACTTTATAGCCATATCATTGACAACTATCAGATATATCTCTACTTTTCTTTGCTCACCATTCTTCTTTGGGTGTCATCCTTTTTCCTGAAGGTCTTTTCTATTTTATTGGAGTATATCCTTAAATTATTTTTTTGGAAGGGATACAAGAGTGTGTAGTGGATTGTTATTTGGCAATCCAGTACCCGTTTTCCTTCTTTCCTTCCAAGAAAACCCTTTTGAGGTATTTACCCCTCTCCCACTTCAACCACATGACTGAGTTTGTGGATTCATTTAAGATAATCAGCACATGTTATGTTGTTCAGGGCACACACAGCTTGAGTCAGTTTCATCAAATTGAAGGGAAGGAAGTAGATTTTCCACTCTTTCTCTCCTGATGCATGTAAATTAGGAAACTTGACACCCTAATGGGAGCGAGTCTTAGAATGAAGCAGATGCTAGAAATGGTAGAATGGAGAGATGGACAGACAGGAACAGGGTCTCTAGTGCCATCATTAAGCCCTGAAGCAACCCCATGTGACCGCTGCCTTACCTCAGGGTTCCTGCTGCCTGCAATCAAAAGCTTACCTTTCCAAGTCCAACATAGTCTCTGTCTCTGCTCAGATTTCATCGATATTTTGGCTGTGTACAGGAATCTAAGTTCAAAATAATTTCCCTTAAGAAGGAAAGCACTGCTTCCTTATCTTCCAGTGTTAAAAAAAGCACTAGATAGAGACCTCAGTCTAATTCTTGTTGTTCATGAAATAAACTGTTTATCTTCATTGAAAGTTTTAGGATTTCCTCCTTATCCTTGATGTTAGTAGTTCCTCCAAATTGTACCTAGGTGTGTGTCTTGTAAATTTTTCTGTTTGGTACTTGGTGGATTCTTTAAATCTCAAAACTTGTTCATCTCTAAGAAATATTCTTACGTGAATTATTTCTTTATTGTCCCTTATCTGCCTATTGACTTTATTCTCTTCTTCAAAGATTCTAACCAATTTGTTTGACTTACATATACATATTTTGATGTCTCAAGTTTTCTCTCACCTCTAACTTCCTTGATTTTACCTTATAGACCACAAATAATTCCATCTTTATCTACTTTGTATCAATAATTTGAAATTTCAGATGAAATCCCAAGTTATAATAATCATACATTTACACAATTTTATATATATAATATATAAATTTTAAAAGTTCTAGCAACTTTTGCTCTAGTTGCTCCTTTTTCCTAGCAGCCCATTCTTGTTTTTTGCTTTTTTAAAATAAACTTATTTATTGTATTTTATTTATTTTTGGCTGCACTGGGTCTTCGTTGCTGCGCGTGGGCTTTCTCTAGTTGCGGTGAGCGGGGGTTACTCTTCATTGTGGTGCGTGGGCTTCTCATTGCGGTGACTTCTCTTGTTACAGAGCACAGGCTCTAGGTTCACAGGCTTCAGTAGTTGCGGCATGTGGGCTCAGTAGTTGTCGTTCATGGGCTCTGGAGCACAGGTTCAGCAGCTGTGGTGCACAGGCTTAGTTGCCCTGTGGCATGTGGGATCCTCCCGGACCAGGGATGAAGCCTATGTCCCCTGCATTGGTGGGAGGATTCTTACCCACTGCGTCACCAAGGAAGTCCCCCATTCTTGTTTTATTGACGCAGTATATGCACTTGAATCTAAGGATCATGATTGCAATCCACATTGGGCAGGGTTTTCTCAGGTATAAAAAAAAAAGTCATGTATGTTGTCCAGGTATTAAGGCTTTTAATACAGAGATTTAGGGGTTCACATAACTATTTAAAGGTGGGGGGATAAAGCTAAGTGAAGCAGCCATTAAAAATTTTAGCTTGGCTCCTCAGAAGTTGGTGATTCTCAGGAGATTCCCAGGATGCTGCTGCAATTCTCATAAATCTTTGGAAGCTCCCACCAAATTTCACTCTGCAAAAGTGAGATGGGTAGTCCTGTAGGGCAATCCAGAGATGCTCTGAGTTCAACATCTGTTCACATGTTCTATCATAACTGCTACCTCTAAATAATGGTCTCTCGTCTTCTGTCCTCCTAATCTCTTGCACGTGTCTTTCATGGGCAGACACTGTCCCAGAACCAACCAAGGAAAGAGATTCTGGGAATGTGGTTCCTGGCTCTATTGCAATGTGGAGACCATAGATGGAAGTGTTGTTGATGCCTCGTTTACTTACAATAGACTGTCAAGCACATCCTGCTCTCTTTATTGTCTCTGTTTTCTTCCAGGTCTGTTGTGTTTGCTCATCTTGGTCCTTCTCTCATGGATGCTCCACGTATTTTAATGGCAGAAAGCATCCGAGTGAGCCTTCCTGTGTGTTTCCTTAAGGACTTTCCATCAGTCTCCTTTCCTGAAGGTGTGCTGGGGAGAAGGTAGGCATGGCAGGGAGCTGCATAACTGTCAGTGGATGCTCTTATTCAGGGGGTGGTGTAAGTTCACATATCTCTTACCCTTGGGGTGAGATATCTTTATTTTTCCTTCCAATTTCCTGTGAGTCCAAAATTACCTCATTCTCTCCCATGCTTCTCTAAGAGAAAAGTACCCATGCTGTCAGAACTCTGCATTGTTTAGACCCTTGAGAAATGAACTAGGGGCTTTAGTTTTGCGACAAACATCTCTGTTGCCACCTAATTTTTTACGATTAGGCAAAACGTTTGATTCCCTGATAAGCCCTTTTGCTGTTTTTCAACAAGCTGATGGATTTGTCATTTAAAAGTAAGTTTTCTCCCATTTCATGGGATTCCTAAGGGAAGAAATACTATGCTTAGGACCCCGTCTTGAACTGGGGACCCTGAAGTACCTTTACCAACACATGGTTTCTTTAAGTCCTTCCTGTGCTTGGCACACCAAGCTAAGGGGAAAATGTGAGTGGGGGGAAGGGTCAATTGGTTTAACAATGAACCTATTATTAGAGTTTCCTCATGAAAAAAATAAGAAAAGGCTCCTGTTTATATTTTTATTGTCATATCTAGAGAACATCTGGAAAACATCGTTGTCACTAACTCACTCCATTTGTATTGTTTCCCCAAGAAGTAAAAACTAAGAGGAAATCCCAAATAACAATGTTTTCTTTTCCAGGGCCAAACATCTCTCTTTATTATAGACATGTTTGATTATAGCTACTGATACAGCTCTCAACATTTGGTAAGCCAGGATTATAGTGAGTATACGCTGTAACAGATTGTTGAATATAATAATTGCTACTGTTGTTAATAAGAAGTGTTCAGTGAGTACCTCTTATGTATGCAGCGTGATGCTTCAGAATGCAGCATTTAAATGTGGCTCCTGCCTGCAAAGAACATATGGCTTGGTTGGAGGGATAGTATTAATGGTCCTGGTGTAGTTTGAGATCATGAATTGTGTGGTTCTCACAACGAAGGCTCAATAGGGGCTCAGAACATTAGGGTACTAAGGATACTAAAGTATTTAGGCTGGTCCTTGAAGACTAAATGGCTTGAAATATGGAATTGTGATATGTGGGTTGTAGTCATTATCTATTGCTATTTAATATATTATTCCAAAACGTATCAGTTTAAAACAATATACATTTATTATCTCATCGTTTCTGTGGCTAGGGAATCCCTGTGCAGCTTAGCTAAGTGATCTGGCTCAGGGTCTCCCCTGAGGCTACCACCAAAATGTTAGCCAGGGCTGGGGTCTCATCTGAAGCTCAAATGGGGAAGGAATCAATTCTGGGCTCTCATTGTCCTTGACAGGCTTCAGGTCCTTGAGGGCTGTTTAACTGAGGGGCTCATTCCTAGCTGGGAGTTGGTGGAGGCTGTGCTCAGTTCTTTGCCACATCAACTTCTCCAACATGACAGTTTGCTTCATCAAAGTCAGCAAGACAGAGAATCTGCTGGCCAGATGGAAGTTACTATTATATGCAACCTAATTAGGAGAGTGACCTTCCTTCACCTGTGCTGTATTTTACTGATCAGAAGCAAGTGCCAGGTCCTTTCCACACAAAAGGGCCGTGTTCACTATGCTTACGACTATGGACTACAGGAGAAAAATGATCTTTGTACAGAGCCCAGCACACACAGAGGCATGGAGGTGACCGCAAGATGCATCAGACCAAGCACAGTGACAGTGTGCATCTCTGGACAAGGAGTGGAGTCACAAGACCGATGGCTGAGAAGCTGGCCTGGGAGTAGAAGGTGGCACACGGATCTGTGTGACGAGAAGAAACTGTGAGAAATATCCACATGTCTGTCCTACTGTGTTCTGGCTAAAAACATTTTAACTGAAATTCCACCAAACTTTTAGACATAACTCCAGTTATAGGAAATACAGGGACAGAGCAACAATAAAATGACATCAACAGGGACTTCCCTGGTGGTGCAGTGGTTGAGAATCCGCCTGTCAATGCAGGGAACACAGGTTCGAGCCCTGATCTGGGAAGATCCCACATGCTGCAGGGCAAATAAGCCCATGCACCACAACTACTGAGCCTGCGCTCTAGAGCCCACGAGCCACAACTACTGAGCCCATGTGCTGCATCTACTGAAGCCCGCGCACCTAGAGCCTGTGCTCTGCAACAAGAGAAGCCACCGCAATGAGAAGCCCGTGCAGCACAACGAAGAGTGGTCTCCGCTCGCCACAACTGAGAAAGCCCGCGAGCAGCAATGAAGACCCAATGCAGCCAAAAAAAAAAAAAAAAAAAAAGTAAAAACATAAAACACCAACAGGAAACAATCTGAAAAAATCCTTAAAGTGAGATGCTTTTCATGACAACTGGCCTGGTCTCTCCAACAAGCCAATATCATGCAGATATAAGGGGTTGGGAGGGCTAGTTTAGATAAAAACAGAATGCAATGCTTGGATTGTGGTTCTAAAAACCAACTATAGCAGAGGTCCCCAACCCCCGGGCTGCAGACGGGTAGTGGTCCACAGCAGGAACCAGTTCGGAACCAGGCTGCACTGCAGGAGGTGAGCGGTTGGCAAGTGAGCAAAGCTTCATCTGCTTCTCCCCATCACTCACGTTACCCCCTGAACCCCACCCACTGTCCGTGGAAAAATTGTCTTCCAGGAAACCCGTCCCTGGTGCCTAAAAGGTAGGGGACGGCTGAACTATAGGACAGGTTTGGGGTGGACAACTGGGGAAATTTGAATATGGACTGAGCATTAGATTACATCTGGAAATGATTCGTTATGAAGTATTCAGGGGTAAAGTGTCATAAAAGCTACAACCTATTTTATAATTGTTCAGAAAAAATACATACATAGCCTTATATTGGGAAGTCATAGCAGAAAAAACAAAATATTATAAGACTTGGGAACATGACAATACTCTCAAATAGGCTTTGCTATAAATTCCAGAAAGCCTCTTCCTTGATGCTTTGCCTTAGTCAAACTATCTATGTCTTTCCCCTCAAACTAGCACAGTGCTCTCTGCTCAGAGCAATTGCTCCACTATTTTTTGTTGAATTGAAAATGTTCAAAGACATTAGGCCACTTTGGGGTTAAATATGGCTTCAAAAAAAGAAGGGCTTCTTTTTCCTACAGAACAAGAAGTCTGGGGATAGCAGTTGCCGATGTAGGTTCAGCCGCTCTGTGATGTACCCCGAGATGCCGGATCTTTCTGTCTCCCTGCTCCTCCATCCTTGGTGTGATGGATTTCAGATTCACATTTGCTGCCCCCTGTTTGGAGGTGGCTGCGGTGACCTTCAGTGCAAGAAGAAGGGGAAGCCTCCCATGGGACCTTCACTGACATATCTTTGGCCATAACTGCTCCCATGGCACACTGAGCTGCAAGGGAGTCTGGGAAACAAGTATGAAGCCATTCTTTTTAATTTTTTTATTGAAGTATAGTTGAAATACAATGTTGTGTTAATTACTGCTGTACAGCAAAGTGACTCAGTTTTATAGATATGTACATTCTTTTTCATATTCTTTTCTGTTATGGTTTATCACAGGATATTGAATATAGTTCCCTATGATATATAGTAGGACCTTGTTGTTTATCCAAGTATTAAGCCATTCTAAACTCTCTTAGGGGCAAGCAAAGGAGGTGACTTTATGAATTGGGTTCTGGAGGAGCTAACAAAAAGTTTGCCCTCCAGCTCTTTCTTACCCTATCGAAAGTATCTTCTAAGTAGATTTCTTTAGTAGGCATCCATGCACAAATTAAAGGAAAACGAAAACAGAAAAAAACCTAACTTGGAAAAATTACTGCATTTAGTATGGATGGAGCATTAATTCGTTCCATAAACATTTCGCAAGGCCCTGACTACACACCAAGCACTGGGCTGAAATCCCTGGAGACAAGGATGGCTGAGGGATGTCCCATATCCTTAGGAAGTTTACAGTACAGCTGTGGAAACAGGCCTATAAATAGATAGTTACAGTATAATATGGGAAAGGTCCTGTAAAAGAAACACTAAACAGACGGTGACAAACTAGCATGGGGACTCAGAAAGAAATGTTTCCAAGAAAATTCAGCACAAATGAAGGCCTGGTGATGAGGGCAGCTTGGCACCCCAAGGAGCTGTGAGCAGCTTTATGGGCCACTCTTGTGAGGGCTCGTGTGTGTTCTTCTAAGAATGTTCATTTTTTAGCTTTGCAGAAGACGTGCAAGACGTGGAGTCAAGAGCCTCCTGGTTCAGCTGCTGACTAGCTGTGGGAGATCAAGTTTGCAATTTAACTCCGGGAGCCCCTTTAGTTAGCGCTGCAATCTTAGAACGGTTCCCATCCTGTAGGAACACTCGTGCTTGTGTGCTGGTTCTTAACTGCGGAGCTGCCAATGGTGGCTGCAGTTGCAGCCATCTGCTAGCACTTGGTACATTTTTTTTGCAGAACAAGCCAGACGTAACTCACTATGGCAAATTTGTACCTGGAAATCACAGATATGTGATGGCAGACAAGCGCTGTGGTCTTGGAGGAGTCTTGCCAAACTGTGAAGTGAAACCTGCAGAAGTTCCTGTGACAGCACTGACTCCCCAATGACTGGCATCCCCGAAACCAACATCACCAGGAGGAAAGCACTTTAAATCAGGAAATAATGAAATAACTTCATAGCTGCCAAATTCGGAGAGAGAGACTGCACGCTGTCATGGGTGCTCTAATTTCATTTAATCTTTTTTTTTTTTAATAGAAAGCCTTCACCTCTCCTTTTTTGGTCACTTAAGCTTTTCTTGCTGGTGGTTTAAAAATGTCTTTTATTCCATGACATTATAGGAAAGGCTCTTCTGGAGCCATAGTTTAGTTATAAATGACTCTTGCACAACTGTTTTTTATTTCCATTTTGTTTCACTGACTGAGAATGTAAATTGAACTTTAGTGCTATTGTGCTTTGTTCTGCCTCTCTTTGTGGAAATGTGTTCTGAATTAAAGCCCACGAATAAACCAGAGCCGTCCCAAATATTGCCCTTCAGCTTTTGACTAGCCTGAGAGCCAAGAAAAGATAGAGAATGTGGTTTTATGAGCCCCAGATGGCGTAGTGGGTGTCATGATGTCTTTATGCTGAGAGGTCATGGGTTCAGTCTCCATCTGGAGCCGTCTCAGAGCCACTTTGTATCCAGAGGAGTCAAGATGGGATCTTGGGAAGGGGACGCAGTGCCCCCTCTACCTCCCCATGCGACCTTGATCAGGGTCCATCATCTGTGCCTTTGATGTAGACCAAAAGACTATCCTGAATGATTTCCCCACAATCACTGTCTCCACTGACTTTATCTTTGCTAGGACCCCATGTTAGCTTCTTCCCTGTTCATCACTGGGAAGCTTACGGCATCCTCTCACTCACTCACTCCTGAAGCAAGTATGAAGGCTTAGAGAAATATTTTTCTGGTCCTCCCTATGCTGTAGTCCTTGGAGAAAGAATAATTAAAAGAAAGCTTCTGAGACCATTTTCTGCTTCTCTCTAGAGCAGGCATAAATCCAGACATAGTGATGGCATTTCATTTTGCTTTTGAATAGTACTGGTACAGTAAAGTCATAATTGATTTGTGGCCATGTTATTAACTCATGTACCTTTTTTTTTCATTTTCAATTTAAAAATTAAAAAATTGTGGTAAAGTACACATAACATAAAATTTACTATCTTAACCATTTTTTAAGTATATGGTTCTGTGGCATTAAGTACATTCACATTATTATGCTACCACCATCTCTCCACAGAACTCTTTTTATCTTGCAAAACTGCAACTCTATCCCCATCAAACACTAACTCTGCATTCATCCCTCTCCCCCAGCCCCTGGCAACCTTAATTCATGTAGTTTTGCTAGAATTTTAGATATAAGCTGTAGGGAAATCATCCTCCCTTTTTCTCCCCCCAGCATGCTGAGCTTAGCCCAGGAGCAAGGAATCTCTTCCCCTTTGCTCCAGTCAGCACAAGGGAAGAGGGGAATTTCTCTGATGGGTGTTTGGGGGAAGCCGAGGGTTTCTGGGTCATCCATGATTTTTTGGAGGTAACAGTCTCTCCAGATCTGGTCATTGGGCTCTTCTGCCTTCTCAGGGGCTGTGGTGGCTCAGATCTTCCTGTGACTGGATGGGGCTGGGGGAGGATATTAAGAAAAAAGCCCTTAGAAAGTAAAGGAAAAACCCTTTTCTCCAATCCACTTTAACACTTGTAAAACTGGTATTCTGATCACTGACTGTCTTCTTTGTCAATTAGTTCAGAATTCAGGAGAAGAAAAGAGGGGTATTATTTGCTGCCCCCCAGCAATCTCAACACAAGCTTGAGAACTTTGTGCATGTCTTCCATTTTAAATTATGAACACATTTTAGTCAATTTGTTGGCATATCTTTGAAGATTCCTTAATTCGACTTTCTGTTCAAGTCATACACCAGTCTTGGTGATCAAGAGCCAGTTCTCTTAATACTAATAACTGGCACCTTTTCATTTTTCATGAGACTAAATAAATCTTGACCTTGATTCTCCTGGGACTGTTCCAGTTGCCCATGAGAGATTCAGCCAGGTCACTGATCACGAATCCATGGCAGCCATGGAGAGCAGCCACCCGTGGGACTCGTGATTTGGTGCTCAAGTGGGAGGAAACCATTCTCTCTGTTGCCATTGCTTCTTTTCTTTATATTTTTTATTTTGACATAATTTTAGTCTTGCAGAAAACTTGTATAATAGGGCTGAGTGTTCCTGCATACCCTCACCCAGGTTCCTGTAACATCGCCCAAACCATGGTGATCAAATCCAGGAAATTAGTGTTGAAAGGATGCTACTACACAAATTACAGACCTTATTCAAGTCTCACCAGTTTTCCCACTACGTCCCTTCTTTGTTCCAGGATCCCACCTGGCATCTAGTTATCATGGCTCCTTAGTCTCCACGGTTCTGGGACAGTTCCTCTGTCATCCTTGTCCTTCATGGCCTTAACATAGTCTTGAAGAGCACTGGTCAGTTATTTCTATAGAATGCCTCTTGATTTGGGTGTGATGCTTTTTCATGGTTAGGTTGAGGTTACACATTTTCAGCAGGAAAACCACCCAAGCGGTGTTGCACCTTTCTTAGTGCAAGGTGCCCTCTCTGGGTTCCTCATGTGGGTCTGTCCGATCCTTGGTGAGGTCACCCTCAGTCCCCTGGGGAAGGTTGTCTGTTGGGGTCCCCACTATGCAGTGTCATTATTGGATGGGGGGGGATCTTCTGAGACAATGCAACTATCCTATTTCTTCTCAAACGTTTCCTCACTAATTTTCACACCCATCGGTGGATATTGCCTACAACGATTATTATGTCTGTTACTACCTAATGCTGATTTTCTATTTCCCCACGTTCCTTATACCATTGTTAACTGGAATTCACCTGTAAAAAAGAGCTGTTGCTACTTCCCCATTTATTTACTTATTCAAGTTTTTATTTGTGCCCGTATGGACTTTCAGATATTTATTTATTTAAAGGGTTAGACTCCATTATGTACGTGGCTGCTCCATTGGTCAGCCCTTGGGTCCAAAATCTGGTGCCTCCCTCCTGGCGTGGGTAACTGATGCAGAACAGTTCTAAAGTCAGAGGTAGCCTTTGTTTTATGCTAGTTACCATTTCAACGGGTGCTCCATGCCAAAGGCACTGGATTTTTTCTAATATCTTAATAAAATATCCTGCTAATTAATCTTGACCTAACGATTAAATTTTTAGTCATAAAAAGTTTGTTATTCGTGAGAGATTTTGCCTGTTTTTTGAGGGAATCAAATAAGTGCTTGACAAAGTGTAGGGCTCATTAAATGCTAATCATTAATTATGGTTATTGCTCCAATCACTCAGGAACAGTATCATTATAAATAGGACAATTCATAAAGATGCCAGCAGAAATTCATTCAGAAAAACATTTCTCATTTATACAATGGGGTGAATACCTACCCCACGGAATTAATGTATATATTTTATATATATATATATATATATATATATATATATATATATATATATATATATAACTGTTATTATTTTGATTTTAAGTGTTATGTGGACCATCTTCAAGCATTTCTTCTTTAAATGTTACTCCCCTGCCCCCTAAACTAACTCTATCACTAATCAAGTTACTCGTTGCAAGTATTAATAATAATTAGTTTGTTACCTTTGTGGGGAAGGATCAAGGGTGATTTTTGTCCTTGATGCTTTCCTGAACAGTTTAAAGTTTCTATACAACGAACATATATTTTTTTCTATCATAATAAAATGTTATTTAAAAGATTTTATAATGTAACCCTTAAACCCTGCTCAAAATGAAGTAGAAATCTCCCTTTGTTGAAGAGACAGGATGTCTTTCCCATTTTGTTCCTCATATTGAAATGCACAGTTGTTTCCCCCTTGGGCACCCACACTTGTTTGTTTATACATCAGAAGGGTGTTAGGGAGATTATTATGTTAGCTTGTAAAATACACACAACTGGATTCATCGTTCTCCTTTTGAAAATAGTACCACCAGGAAAATGTGATCTGTTCAAATTTCCCCAATACAGTAAAGAATTTTAATTTACTTATGTTTCGGCTTTGAGAAATAGGATTGCTTAAACAAACTCCCTCCAGACCTTGGAGTGCTGTGGGCCAGGTATTGGATTAAATTCAACAAGCCCGAGTTTCCTTACCTAAGTGTAACCGTATAGGCAAATTAGCATTTGTTCACCAAGCTCTGCTAAAATCTTGAATGGATTTTAACCTAGATGGGTTTAATTCAGAAAACTCTTTCTACAGCAATAAACCTCGAAAGCATTGAAGAAAGCATTTGGAATATAGCTGCCCAGCCTGAATTCCAGTTAAGATGGAATGAACTAAGTGACTGTAAACAGTGCCCCTGATGGTTCAGGGAAAGGGGGGGCAGCGGAGGCCTTGACACTGAGAAGGTCCCCCCAGGGGCCCAAATCCCAGGGCCTCACAACTTGTGGTCATTGAACAGAGCTCATCCAAGTCCCCAGGACATTTGTTTGCATAGAGTATCCATTCTGGTTAAAAATCTCCAGGCTGTTTACCTGCTTAATGAAAGTGAATGACCCTGTCCTGGGAGAAGGCTGGTGGGACGGGGAAGGTGGGGAGGGGAGTGATGGAGACACCCCTCACTGAAAAAGCAGAATATGCCACCCCAAAAATGCCACTTTGGCATATTGATTTTTTTTTTTTTTCTGTACGCGGGTCTCTCACCACCATGGCCTCTCCCGTTGCGGAGCACAGGCTCTGGACGTGCAGGCTCAGCGGCCATGACTCATGGGCCCAGCTGCTCTGAGGCATGTGGGATCCTCCCAGACCGGGGCGCGAACCCGCGTCCCCTGCATTGGCAGGCGGACTCCCAACCACTGCGCTACCACTGCAAACACTTGAAAAACAGCAGGTGCAGAAAGGGCTCTGACCTCCTCCTTCTCAACTAAAAGCAGGTCATCAATTTCCAGTGATAAAGTGCTCTCTCCATACTAAGCAGAGAACATTCTTATCACAGAGTCAATACCAAGATGGATCCCCACAAACAAACCTTACTAAAACAACCCTTATCTTCCGTTAGTTTCCCCCATATATTTATCTTCCCTCAATTTACTGCCCCTAGAAACATGAACCCCCTTTCCTTTGTTCTGTTTCCACAATCTTTCATTCATTTTTCCATTTCATTTCTGTGAGGCTCCCTCATTTGTATATGACATAAACTTTTTCTCACCTTAACCTCTTTGTTTTTTTTTTTTTTGTCAGTTTAATTTGCAGGGTCCCAGGAAATAAACTTAAGAGTGTGAAAAAATGGATTTTTTTCCCCCTCTCATTACACCACCACTTGACTCTCCTTTATCCACATGAGTAAATCTTGCTCAAGGAGCCCCTGCAGCTCAGGGAAACTGGAGCTCTTTTCATTGTAAAAATAAAAAGAAGAAAGTTCTGTTTCTTAGCTTTTTGGGGGGAGCTTAAGATTTAGACTGGTAGCTTGTTTAGTAAATTAACCTTGTTTGGGATGATAAGCCCCTTTGAGAATCTGATGGAAGCTATGGACTCTCTTCCCAGAAGAGCCCAGTTGTGTATAATGAGGGTGGGTGGTCCCTCCTTACAGCATCCAACGGCATTTCTTGCAAACTTATGGGAAATGATCAGGGAACACTGCCTGGGGCGCTGTGGGCTCGGGAGGAGGACTGTAGCTGACACTTCAGGTCTGGGTCCATGGCTCCTCGCACCCTGGTGTAGGTCTCAACCAGTAGTTCTTTAGAAACTTGAGATCTCTTTGCAATAGCTAAGGAGGGGTTATCAGTCCTTTTCAAATGATCTCCTGTTTAAACAACATTCTTTTTTTTTTTTTTAAACTGAATTGTTACGAGCACTCCTCCCAGTTGATGAAAGAGCAGAAATTGTATCAATAGCTTTATCTTGCTTACCCACTCCAAGATGTCTTGGGCAAGTGTCTTCGTCTCTTTGTTTCTCAGTTTTCTCATACTAAAATTGGGGTAATAATAGTATCTATCAAATAGCGTGGTTGTGAGGATTAGATAGGCTAATATGTGTAAAACTCTCAAAACTGTCCCTGGTACCTGGTAAGTGTTGTCTAAATAGCTTTGATTTGGTGATCAATGGACTCAATGATTTCTAAGGTTCTTTCCTGCTCTAAAAATCACAAAAGCTACCTCCAGATATTAATCTACTATCCTGTTGACATACTTTATTTCACTTAATGCCCCAAACAATCCTGTGAGTTGGGTTATATCACCTGGTTAGAAAAGAGGAGGCTGAAGTTGAGTAATTTGCCTAAGATCACAAAGGAGTTGGTTCAGTCTCAAAGATGACACAACCAACCTATAAGGGAAAAGAATCTGAAAAGGAATATATATATATACACACACATATATATATGTGTGTATGTATATATGACATACATATATATATAACTGAATCATTGTGCTATATACCTGAAACTAACACAATATTGTAAATCAACT
The DNA here is from genome assembly GCF_964165515.1 of Mesoplodon bidens. Lineage (NCBI taxonomy): Eukaryota > Metazoa > Chordata > Mammalia > Artiodactyla > Ziphiidae > Mesoplodon > Mesoplodon bidens. The sequence goes on along the minus strand of NC_138162.1, from coordinate 97,131,602 downwards.
ATACTTCAATAAAAAAAAAGGAAGAAATAACTCAGTCTAGAAATGCCTACATACTGGATGGTTCTGACTATACCACATTCTGTAAAAGGCCAAACAATGGAGACATTAAAAACATTAGTGGTTGTCATTGAAAGGGGAGAGAGCAAGGGATGAAGAGGCGGAGCTTAGAAGATTTTTAGGGCAGTGAAACTATTCTGTATAATACTATCATGATGAACATATATCACAATACATTCATCCAAACCCATAAAATGTACAATTATCAAGAGTGTACCCTCTCTCTCTCTCTCTCCCTCTCTCTCTCTCTCTCTCTCTCTCTCTATATATATATATATATATATATATGTATAATGGAATACTACTCAGCCATAAAAAGGATGAAATAATGCCATTTGCAGCAACATGGATGGACCTAGAGATTATCATATTAAGTGAAGTAAGTCAGAAAGAGAAAGACAAATACTATATGATATCACTTATATGCGGAATCTAAAATGTGGCACAAATGAACCTATCTATGAAACAGAAACGGACTCACAGACATAGAGAACAGACTTGTGGTTGCTAAGAGGGAGGGGGCGTGGGGGAGGGATGGAGTGGGAGTTTGGGGTTAGTAGATGCAAACTATTATATATAGAATGGAGAAGCAACAAGGTCCTACTGTACAGCACAGGGAACTATATTTAATAGTCTAGGAAGAGAATATAAAAAAGAATGTATATATGGGTATAACTGAGTCACTTTCCTGTACAGCAGAAATTAACATAACGTTGTAAATCAACTATACTTCGATTAAAAAAATAAATGAAATAAATGAAAAAAAGAATGTACCTTAAGGTAAACTATGGATTTGGGGGTGATTATAATGTGGCAATGTCGGTTCATCCTCGGTAACAAAGGTACCATTATGGTGAGTGATGTTGATAATGGGAAAGGCTATGCATGTGGAAGTAGAGGATATATGGGAAATCTCTGTACCTTCTCAATTATGTTATGAACCTAAAACTGCTCTAAAAAGTAAAGTCTTTTAAAAAAAAAGATGACACAGCCAGAATGCAAGCCCTAATCTCCCCAAATTACAGACTGAGAAGTTATTTTCAACATAGAGAATAAGGGATTAGTACCAGAAGACAAAAGGAAATTTACACATCAGTAAGCAAAGAACAAGGAATTCAAAGTGTATAAAATGAGTGGACAGTTCCTAGGAGAAGAAATCTACATGGCCAATAAATCTGTGATAAATGCTCAGTCTCACTGGCTATCAGCAAATGTAAATTAAAGTGACAATGAGAAACCATGGGGTACCCACTGGAAGTGCTTGTGAGGACAGAGGGAAATGCACACTCTCTACAAATCTCTTACTCTTTTAACTTCTCATATTGCTGCTGAAAAGTTCCATGCTACTATTATTTCTGATTCTTTGTATGTGTATTAATTAAGCTGCCTTGGGTAGCAAGGAACTGTAGGGGAGGCAAAACTTTTCCTCTACCCTCTTAGTTTCTGTAGCTGCATTTGCGAATGAAACTGGCAAAAGACGGATTAACAGGAGAAAACACACACGAATTTTATTTGATGTTAATTTTAATTTTTATGTGTACATGGAGGCCTCTACAGAAAAAAAGTAAAGGCCCCAAGGGGTGGTTAGACCTGGGGACTTCTATGTCATTTTAACAAAGTGATAAACTGTGGAGATGCAATTAGATAAAGGAGAGGGGTTTAGGCTTCTAGAGGCAGTAAATTCTGGGGAGGTAAATATACGGGAGAAAGTAGTGAAAGATAAGGATTAGTTAGTAAGGTTTTTTAATGCAGACCTATCACCTCCATCTCCAGCGATAAAGGTGGTTCTTCCCTTCCTGGTAGGGGAGAGGGGTACAGCTTCATGAAGGGAAACTTATGCCCTGTTTTTAGGCAGATAGGGGGAGGCTAGAGATCCTTTCCTATATCTGCTGCTTCTCAACTGCCTTCAGCTCAAAACAATCCTTATGCCAAAGTGTCATATTTTGGGGTGCATGGTTCTGATTCTTCCCAGACCATAACACCTGTCTAAAAGTAGCATGAGTACACTGATTGCTCCCTTAAGGAGAGGTCTAGAAGGAAGCAATCCCAAGGTTGGATTGGCACCTTCCCATGCTCTTCAAGGCTCCAGGCTCATTCCAGCTCTGCCCCTCCCTCCTCAGTGTGTCAGCAATGGTGCTCTTCATTGGGATAAGATGGCTGCACCAGCTCCACACATCACAGCCCGAGTAACAAGGAGAGTAGCAGTAAGATTAAACAGTCCCAGTAGATGTCTCCCTGCATTTCTTTGGTCAGGGCTGTGCCACAACACACCCTGTCCAGTAACTGACCAAGGGGCCCTAACTGACCGCAACACACCCTGTCCAGTAACTGACCAAGGGGCCCTAACTGACCATGCCTGGCCTGGATATGATTCTTCCCCCAGGAGGGGCCATACTGCAGGCTTCTGATCTGGGGACATCCACAGTGTCTGTCACAATAGAAGATCTGTATTTTTTTCTCTATGGAAGTTTAGGATTATCAATTCTCCCTAGTGTTTTGGGCGGAAGTAGATAACTCTAAGCCCCATATTCTTTAATTCAGCTTCGGCTAGAGCATTTGGCTGAAGCGGAAGCATTTAATTTAAAAAACCCAAGTGAGGGCTTCCCTGGTGGCGCAGTGGTTGAGAGTCCGCCTGCCGATGCAGGGGACACGGGTTCATGCCCCGGTCCGGGAAGATCCCACATGCCGCAGAGCAGCTGGGCCCGTGAGCCATGGCCGCCGAGCCTGCGCGTCTGGAGCCTGTGCTCCGCAACGGGAGAGGCCACAACAGTGAGAGGCCCGCGTACCGCCAAAAAAAAAAAAAAAAAAAAAAACAAGTGAATGCGAATCCGCTAACATTTTTTTTCCTGTTCTTTCTTTCTATACCTTTGGTAATTCAATATTGTTCCTCCTAGAATGATTCTCTAATTTTCTTATATTTTCCACCCTTCTTACCCTGATTCCTTAACTTTATCTTCCATGCCACCTACTGAACTTGTAAAAAAAATTAATTTAGGCTGTTTTTTTTTTTGGTCTCTGATAATTCTTCTCAACTCACAAATGCGGAATTTTCTCTTCTATTTCTGATGATATCCAACCACAGGAATGTGTGTGTAAATAATTCTTTACCTGATTATATTTGATTTGTTCATTTGTTTTGGTCCCTCCCACGATGGTGAACCTCATCCATCTGCTCGTATTCAAGAGTCACGTGCTGAGAAGCTGGCTGAGGGAGTTTGGGGCTAGTGGCCTCCTAGGAGTGAGCCAGTTCTTTCACTTCACATGTCAGTGCTTGGAGGTTTTTTCTCCAAAGAAGGACCCTCAAGAGGGGGTGGCCCTGGGCAGCTGAGAGCCTGCCTGCCAGAGTTCTAGAACGTACTGGACAGACACACCATCCAGTTTCTCCTTGAAGGAAGGGCTTGTTGCCCCAGCTGTCAGCTCCTTCAGGGTCTGTCTCAGTTGTAACGAGCTCCTTACCTTGGGAGCGCAACTCGCCCAATGACTGATTGGGGTGAAGGCCTGCTGTCGGTGCCTGGAGTTGAATTTGAGCATCAGGCCAGGCCTGCTCACTGTGCTGAGAACAGGGAGAGGCGGCACAGCCAGGCAGGGCGCTTCCAGGTCCTCCAAAGTTCTAGGTTTAACTCTCTGCTGAAAGTGACCACTGTCCCCTTGGAGACTCGCTAAATGCTGAGTCCTCTTTTGCAAAACCTGTAATAGCAGTCCTAGCAGACGCTGTGGATGCCACATTCCCTCAGAGTTCATGTCTGCCCATCTGTGACACCTACAGCTAGTGCCTGTGGCTGCAGGAGCTTGTGCAGAGTGGGCTAGAATGTGCTGAGCAGCCCTCAGCCAGAGGGGCAGGAGTAGGGCCCCTAGCCAGCCTTCTGACTCTCCAAGCAGTCAACTGAGAGGTTCCCAGCAGGACTGAGCCCCTGATGTCCACAGCGTGACCCTCTCACTGATATCCATCCCTGGAGAGATGTCAGTGCCTCCCGCTCCCCTGCAGGTGCTTCCCGGGATCACCTCCCAGATACACTGTCACTTTAACCTTCATTTCAGGGTCTGCTCCTGAGGGAGCCCAAACTCAGCCACAGTCAGTCAGTAGACATTCGATCAGCACCAAGCTGGATGCCCTGCATGACCCGCTTAGTCAGAGCTCAGTTTGAGGCTGGCTGTGGGCGCCATTCTGATTGGCCGTCGGTTGTGTGCATCCATTCTGACTGGTCATCGCTGGAATCAGGGCTCTGCCCTAAGGGGGTCGGGTAACTGATGACTTAAGCCTTGTGGAATTGCCCCACAACTCTGGGAGGCAGCTTGTCCCACCTCATTTCACAGAAGGGGAAACTGAGGCTCAAAACGTTGCCTGAGGTCATAGAGCTAAGAAACTGGGAGACGTTTATTCAAATTCTATCTTCCTGAAAAACCCCAGAGTCCTCTGTTCTTAACGTGGAAGAGTCTGCTCTGCCTGTCCAGAAACAGATGAAAAGTGATTCGGAAACTATAGCCCAGGAATATCAGTAATGTTCCCAAGACTCTAAACACCTATTCTCTAACAAATAAATGCGTTTCTCTCACTTTGTGATTTATGTTATTTTTTGATACACCAAAAAAAAAAAAACCCCACAAAAAAACCCCAAACACCATCATTTGAAGGGAAAAAAATCCCAAATTTAAAAGTAGAAGGTGGTGAGTGGGACACAAGGAATGTTACAGTTCAGTGGAACAAAGGAAAGTCACGTTGATTAGAAATTAGGGGAGATTCGAGGGCCTTTTGGAAATTATTGTTTTCCCAGGATTTTATCTTCCAGGGCTATTTTTAGCCCATTTTGGATTGCTGTGTGATAGAGAGAAAAGTATAGCAAATGGAGTGAATAGCAGTCAAGAACAGGTCTTGGTGACATCCTGGCTGTAGGACGAGAGGCAAGTTAGTTTCCCTGTCTCTTTTCTCATCTGTAAGTGGGTTTTGGGGGGGGTGGTTTAAATGAGTTGCAGTTTCTTGGAGAGCTTTGAGATATAATGTGACAGATGCTAATAGTCTACATCCTTGGGTGCTTTTAAGCTAAGTCTTGGGGAGAAGAATAAGTGGGATCCAATTGTGTCATCCTGACGTGTGGGTACAAATGAAGATCCGCATTCCATTTCTTCTTGGTGCACAATCTCTTCCCAAAATATTTGTTATAAAGCCCTTTCAAATTTGAAAGCTCTTCAAAATAACCCATTCATTTCTGAAACATAAACACACTTGGAATTTGGTTTCTATGAAATTATTTAAGAAATGGCTGTGTGACTATTTCTGAAACAGCATAAGAGAAATACAGTTGGTAAACGCTTTAGATGTTAAAGTGTGTTTTTTTCTTTCTTTTTTAACCAGACTCTGATTCTGAAAAATCAACTTTCAAATATAAACATTCCTGAAATCAGAAAACTGTACATATTAGCTGCCGAAAACTGGGTTTAAACCCAATTTTACACCCTCTTGTTTGACTGTAGTCAGGGTGGAGTGAAGGCGACAGTTGGGTTTTGAATTCCTGAACACTGGAGATGGAAAGGGAGTGAAGCCCGTGGGACAAAGTGTGCAGGTAGCCACAAAGCCACCCACGGACCTCCCAGAACACAACTGCATGTTCTTAATGGTAAATTACCTTAGGGTAATTTTCCATTCGTTTAATAAATATTCGCTGAAGAACCTAGTTAGTGTCACTTATGCTTCTGAAGGAAGAAGTTAAATATTAATAAAATGCTCCAGGTTTAATTTATCGTTGGCATGAAAGCCATCATTACTAATGAAAGATAATAGGTGACATTCTAACAGCTTATAAAAAACAGGGTACTGAAACAACAAAGTTGAGCATTAATATAAAAGTTTATTTCTAAGTATTCAGAACTCATCTAATCTGCCATATCATCTCGGTGAACAAGGGTTGTCTGCAGTAGCAGTTTTGCAGAGGGGTGGATGCCAGCACCCCACAACCTAATTCGAAATAATCAAGTCCAGATGCCGTTGCCAGAAAAGAGGTTTGCACCATTCACCACTGTGACCTAGATCATATTTCAAAAGTGTCAAATCAAAGCTGTCCCACCAAAGCCTGATTTCTTAATGAATTCCTTATGTATTTCATCTCTTGAATACAAAAAGTGGGGTATCCACTGGGGAGTAAAATTCAAATTTACAAAAACAAAACCTGCGAGTGTGATCCTTTGTGAAACACACCCCTCACAGTTGATCCCTTCACTGTAGAATTATTTACTGCTTCATTAAGATGTTTTTATTTAAAAAGCCACATCTGAGAGGCATCATAATATTCACAGAGAAAAGGAAATATGAGCTGAAGGAAATCTCATTGAAATCTCAACATTAACATCTTTAAAAAATGCTGACATTCTGTCATGTTAATCTGGTGTTACTAAGAGTAAAATTTCAAAAATTTTATCAGTTCTGTATCTTAAATACTGGCCTTTTTCTTGAAGAAAGATTCTAGCTAAGGGGGTGTTTTCGAGTCCTGACTTATTATGCTAAGTATGTCTGAATAACGAAGAGCAAGTTTTCTTCTTTTTGGAAAAGAGAAAAGAATAATGATCCTCGAGGTGATTATATATATACAGAGAGATGGATGGATGGATGGACAGACATAAGGACATAGTAGTGTCATCCGCTTTTGAACAATAACAATCTCCTACTTTCAGGCCACCAGTTCATTGTGGTCTTTTCTCAGAAAGATGAAGCCTAAAAGCCCTGAGAAGTACTTGTCCAAGAATTCAGGAAAACGGGGCTCTGTCTTACACATGCCTCCAGGACACTGAAATTAAAGTATGAAAACTCCATTTTTTTCATTCATTCAACAAATAATGATTACAGAGTGCCCACTCTGTACCAAGGCCCAGAAGTGGCTCTTGTAGCCATGCAATTTAAATGGTTCATTCCTCTTTCCAAATGCAAAATCTTTAATAGCATTTCCAGTTCCAGAACAAGAAAGTGTAGGCTCATTTATCCCTCCTCCACCCCACCCCCCCAAAAAAAACAACTAAATAGCCTGGAAATAATCCAACAGAGAAGAATAAAGGATTCTGAAAGCTGGAAAGAAGAGGTGGACTAGTTAGAGACCTCAGGACTTCAGGACTGATGATGTGGTGAGTACTTTTATCTCCTATATGCCTCATATGGGTGCCAGAGAGGCCTGAAACCTGGAATCACTAATGTGCATAGACAAGCAAGCAAACAAACAAACAAACAGACAAGAAAGGCATTGGCCAAAGAACCCAGAAAGGAGAAACCCAACAGAGCCAAAATGGTGGGGGGTGGGGTGGAATGCTAACTCCCACTTCACAAGGGGGCACATCAGAGGGTTCCATTTGCCTTCAAAGTCACACTGGGCTGACCGAACGCCTTCTCCACCCCTTCTTCTGGGGACTGATGGGTAGACTGATCCACCGCGCGGCAGCATCAGCACAGACTGGCGTGGCTTCACTCTCCATCCAATGGCATGAGAAGATCCAGGCCCTGTGGCTTCAGTCTCTCCACCTCCCTTGGCTGAAGGTGGTGGCCTTGCACTCTAGGTGACCCAGGAAAGCAACTTCTACCCCTTCAGGCAACACCTGCAGGGACTGAGCAAGAGCCCCAGAAATGCCAAAGAATGAAGCAGACCAGAATAGAACATCAAGGGCTCTGAAAACTAAACTGTCACTGGAACTACAGCCCACAAAAATAGGCCAGAACCTAGACATTAAACTTAAAAAGGGTGAGTGTCTAATAAAATAGATTTAAATAGCATTTAAAAGTCTCCTAATATAATAACCAAAATGTGTAGGATACAATAAAAGTTCACTCATCTCCTAATATAATAACCAAAATGTGAAGGATACAATAAAATTTCACTCATCATACCAAAAACCAGGAAAACCATACTTTTAATGAGGAAAAAAAAATCCAATACTAAAATTTAAAAAATGCCAGTACTGAAATGACTATGATGCTGAATTTATTTGATAAGGATTTTAAAATCCTGGTATTTAATAAGAATGCTTCAACAAGCAATTACAAATTCTCTTGAAACAAATGAAAATCTCAGCAAAAAATAGAAATTATCAATACAAAAGACAGCTCTATGGAAATTATAGAACTGAAAAATATAATAACAAATATTAAAAAAAACTCACGTGGTAGACTCAATAGTAGAGTAAAGATGACAGTGGATAGAATCCATGAACCTGAAGATAGATCAACTGAGTCTATACAATATGAACAAAACAAAAGTATAGACTGAAAAAAACATGAACAGAGCCTCAGGGATCGGTGAAACAGATGTGTAACTAAATATTTAAAATATATAACATCCTATCATCAGGGTCCCAGAAAGGAATGAGAAAGAGAGTGGGGCTGAAAAAATACTCAAATAGTTCTTTCATTATATCAAAGAAATAACGTTTAATTACTTCATAAATTTGGCAAGAGACAAAACTTCAGAGTCAAGAAGCTAAGTGAAACCCAAATAGGATAAACCCAAAGAAGTCCAAACAAAGACATATCATGATTAAACTTCTGAAAAACTAAAGACAAAAAAAAAAAAGTCTTAAAAACAATCAGACAGGAATGATGCATTAACTATACAGGAAGACCAAATTCATGACACCGGATTTCTCATCTGAAACCATCAAGCCAGAACCTAGCAGCACAACACCTTTCAAGCTATAAAAGAAAAGAACTGTCAACCTTGAATTCTATATCTGACAAAATTATCCTTCAGAAATGAATGGAAAATAAGACTTCTCAGATGAAAGAAAATTAGGAGAATCTGTTGCTATCTGATCTACATTTAAAGTTTGGTTAAAGGAAGCTCTCCAAACATAAAAAAGCCGTTATGGATTGAATTGTGTCCCCCAGAATTCATGTGTTGAAACCCCAATCCTCAATGAGACTGTATTTGGAGATAAGATATTTAAAGATAAAATTAAGGTTAAGTGAGGTCATAAGGGTGGGGCCCTAATTCGATAGGGCTAATGTCTTTACTGGAAGAAGAGACACAGGGGCACATGAACATAGAAAAGTCTTTGTGAGGACACAGAACAAAGACAGCCATCTATGAGTCAAGGAGAGAGGCTTCAGGAGAAACTAAACCTGACAACACCTTGATCTTGAACTTCCAGGCTCCAGAACTGTGAGAAATAAATTTCTGTTGTTTAAGCCGCCCCAGTCTGTGGTATTTGTTATGGCAGCCTGAGCAGACTAATACAGAAAATGACAGCAGACAAATGATGGGACCTTCAGAGAGGGAAAGAACCCTGGAATGAAGAAATATAGAGGTGAACCCAACAGACTATTCTTCACCTCTGAGTTTCTTTCATTATACTTTAAGTTTGAAGCTAAAATCATAGCACCATTTGATATGGTGCTCAATGTATATAGTGGAAAACACTAAAGACAATTATATTTAACAAGTGGGTAGGGTAAAGGGATCTAAATGGAAATGGGGTTTTTATACTTCACTCAAAAGGGTAAAAACCCTGACACCATAGGTGGTGATAAATTACATAGGTAATTAACCTAAAGCAACCACCGATAAAGTTATACAAAGTGGTATATGAAAAAATATTACAAATAAAGAAGAATATTGCAAATAAAGAAAGAAAAAATGTTCAAGTAACTTACAAGAAAGCAAGAAAAAAATAGAGGAATGAGAAACAAAGGGACAAATAGAAAACAAATACCAAATGGCAGAACTTAAGCTCTAACACATCAATGATTAATTTAAATAAACCAATTAAAAGAGATCAATTATTCTTCAGTAAAGTTGGAAAAAAATTAAAAATAGATAGAGTGAATAATACACATTTATCAATTATATACAGACTAAGAAAATGACTTCACAGATAGCATAGATAAGTAGGAAGTAAAAGGATAGAAAAAGATGTATCATGTAAATAGGAATTAGAAAATAGTAAGAGTGACCATAATAATATCAAATAAAGTAAACTTCAGGGCAAGGAAAATTATTAGGAACAAAAGTGGGCATTGCATAATGATAAAGGATTAATCAACCCACCAGGATGTAGCAATCCTGAGTATGTGTGCAGCACCTAGCAGCGTTTCAAAATACATGAAGCAAAAACTGATAGAGATGAAAAGAGAAATAGACAAATTCACAATTGTAGTTGGGTATTTCAGTACCCAACTTGCAGTATTTGGTAGCACTACCAGAGATAAAATCAACAAGAATACAGATGAGTGAACAATACCATCAGCCTAGTAGCTCTAACTGACATTTATAGAACACTCCACCCAACAATAGCAGAATACTCATGCTATTTAAGTGTTCATGGAACATTCACCATGATGACTATGTCCTAGGTCATATAACAAACCTTAATGAATTTAAAAGAATTGAAATCATAGAGAGTATGTTTTCTGTCCATAATAAAATAAAATCAAGAAGTCAGAAGCTGAATAGGGGAGATCAGCTCAATGCTTTGTGACGACCTAGAGGGGTGGGATAGGGAGGGTGGGAGGGAGGCTCAAGAGGGAAGGGATATGGGGATATATGTATACATATAGCCGATTCACTTTCTGGTACAACAGAAACTAACACAACATTGTAAAGCAATTATACTCTACTAAAGATATTAAAAAAAACAATCAGTAGATGAAAGACAACAGAAAACTTTCCAAATTCTTGGAAATTAAACAATACACTTCTACATAATCCATGGGTCAAAGAGGAAGTCTCAAAAGAAATTTAAAAATAAAAATAAAAAAATTGCATAAATGCAATAAAAAATACAACATATCAAAGTTGGTGAGACTCATCTAAAGCTGGGCTGAGAGGGGAGACTTATAGCACTAAATCCTTACATTAGAAAAGAGAAAATATATCAGTAGTGTAAATTTCTAACTCAAAAGACTGGAAATAGAAAAGAAAGGGGAAAACAACAATAAAAAGCAAACAGAAGGAACAAAACAAACAGCAACAACAAAAAAGCAGAAGTCAATGAAAATAAAAACAAGAGAGAAAATTAATGAAACAACGAATTTGTCAAAAAAAATCAATAAAATTGGCAAACCTCTTGACAAAAAGAGAGATGACACAAATCACCAATGTCACAAAGGATCCTGCAGCCATTAAAATAATAAGAAACAAATACTACAAGCAACTCAATGCTCATAAATTTGATAATGTAGAAGAAATGAACCAATTCCTTAAAAACCACAAACTACCAAAATTCAGCAATATAAAATAGATACATGAATAGTTCTATAATCATTAAAGAAATAGCATTTGTAATGAAAGCCCTTGAAAAAGAAATCCCCAGGTTTCAGATGTTTTCAAATAGACAATTCCTCCAAACATTTAAAGAATTAATACCAATTTTTACAGATTGCTCCTCTTTCAGTAAAGAGAAGAGGAGAGAACACTTCCCAACTTATTTTATGGTTAATTACAAGATAAACGTGCCCACTACCACTGCCAGCATTTAATCTTGTTCTGGAGATACTGGACAATGCTACAACGAAAGAAAAAGAAATAAGAGGTATAATGAACATCTAACTACAAAAAAACAAAAGAATCAACAAATGATTCAGTAAGTTTTCAAAATCAACTTATAAAAATCAGTGCTGGGGCTTCCCTGGTGGCGCAGTGGTTAAGAGTCCACCTGCCGATGCAGGGGACACGGGTTTGTGCCCCGGTCTGGGAAGGTCCCACATGCCACGGAGCGGCTGGGCCCGTGAGCCATGGCCACTGATCCTGCGTGTCCAGAGCCAGTGCTCCGCAACGGGAGAGGCCACAGCAGTGAGAGGCCCGCGTACCGCAAAAAAAAAAAAAAAACACACACACACACAAAAAACAGTGCTGTAGTCATGCTGGTCATTGTGTGGTTCAGAGTATGCTTGGAACTTTGAATTATAATGCCAAGACATCTTCTGAATATGTTTCTGCTCTCAACTGCTCATAACTTCTTAATTATCTACTGAACGCATAAAGGAATAAGCCAGAGATAAATTAAAGGGAAGCCCAGAGCCTCAAGCTTCTCCAACACCCATCAAGGAAGCTCAAGCATGTCAACTGAATAAAAAACTTCATCTTTCTCCCCTTCAAATGTCCAGGTGCAGTCTTGACCAGTGGTGTCTAATACAAATATGATGTGTATATCATATATATAATGAATTGTTTTCAGTACCCACAAGAAATGAAAATGGAAAATAGTGTCCTTTCTAAGGACCCTTTCTGCCTTCCTGAGGAAAAGATAGAGGCAGAAAGGATGATAACTGAGTGTCTGAGAAATTGTTCTTGGGACTCAGTGACTTTCACTGATGTGGCTGTGGAGTTCACCCAGGGAGAGTGGACTTTACTGGACTCTTTTCAGAGATGTGATGCTGGAGAACTACAAGAACCTGACCACAGCAGGGTATCAATCATTGAAACCCACTCTGATCTCTTGGTTAGAACAAGAAGAAGGTTTGAGGACAGTGGAGAGAAGAGGAGTCCTCCAAGACTCAGCAATTCAGCAGGATAATCCTGGGGGGAAAACATCTGTTGGAATTGAAGCAGTAACATCGAATTGAAAAATGCACCGAGGAACTTGGAAAGACGAGCTCATCTCTCCCATTGAGACAACAAGCAGGCTTGGTTCCTACATCAAAGAAACTGAAATAAATCCCACAACCTCAGCATTCCTCTCCTGTGAGACAACCAAACATATGTGCAGACTTCACGTGGGCCCTCTGTGTCACCCCTGAGAGACTCAGGGACAAAGGGAACCAAGACAAACAGGCTAAATTTCCTTGGAAGAAGGGAATAATCAAGTCACAAGTCCAACAGTGTTGGTGATGGAGACGTGGCTTCCTGGAAGAGTCAGAAGTGTAGTGGCCAGTCTGGGTGGAAAGACAGAAAAGCATCTGGAATCCACTTATGAAAGCTCTTCCCCGAGACATCTGCCCATGTTTGGGGCAAGAAGAGGGAACAAGGATCCCTGCTGTCCTACTTCTTAATGATGCTCATCAGTAAGTATATCAGTAGTTACATCAGTTTGCTTTTCCTTAATTGCTCAATCTTATACTACCTTACTTTTTCAATGTCACTTTACACACAGTGGACATTATGTGGAGTTTTAAGATACCTAAGTTTTTTCTATCCAATCTTAAAATCCTTTTCTTTTACTTGGAGCATTTACTCTATAATATAATAAATTACTAATAAATTTGAAAAAAAAGTCAATGCTTTCCTACACCAGCAAAACTGACCAGTAAATACTATAAAAGTAAAATACAAATTACAATAACTAAAAGTATAAAATATCTAGAAATTATCCAAGAATCCAAAAATCCCTCTATGGGAAAACTTAACTCTAATAAAGGAGATTGAAGATCTGAATAAATATTTACAAAGATGTCCCATTCGCTTAGATTGGACAATTTAATATTATAAGATGTTGATTCTTCCTAAATTAATCTATGAATGAAATGCAATATCAGACAATTCCACTTGGATATTTTTTGAGGAACTCAACTAAATTTATTTTAAAACATATATGAAGGAATAAAAATCTATGAATAGTTAAGTCAATTTTAGAGAAAACAAAGGGTGAGTGTGCCCTGCCAAATATTAAGACATGTTGAAAGACGATAATTTAATATAGACAGTGAAACTGACACAAGAACAGATGAACAGACCAAGGGAACATAATAACTTAAAGACTGATCCTTGTTTGTATGAGACTTAATATAAGATAAACTATAAGAATAAATGAATGGAGAAACAACAGTTTGCTTAGTGAATGATTTGGGAAAACAATCTCACGATGTGAAGCAGAATAAAAATGAAATTTGCCCCTTACCTAATCCTGATACAGGGATAGACTTTAGCTGGATTAAAGACCTAAATGTGAAAATAAAAATCTGAAATCAGCGGAGAGCTAAGAGTTTTGAAAAGTCCTTAAATTAAACTTCAAAAGCAAAAACTGTAAGGAAAAAAAGTTGATATAGAGAAATGGGGAAAAGATACGTACAAAATATTTTTGAAATAGGAGATCCTAATTAAGGCTGATAAATGAGGAAATAGAGACATAACATTACTTAGATAAATGTTTGGTTCTCCAGAAGAAATAAAGAGAAAAAGGTTTAAGTGGTTGCCTCACGAGAGTGTGGCTGAAGGTGGGAACATTTGGGGTAGAAATCCTTCAATATAATTTGATTTTTAAATTTTAAAAGAAAAAGAACTAATGTCAAATAGCCTCATCCATATCTTTCAAAAAATTAAAGGAAATATCTCACTTAGAGTCATCTAGTCAGTAGTAATTACACTGAAAATGTTGCATAAGAATAAAAATTTTAAGATATAATTTCAAAAATGACAGCAACATACTATTCACAAAATAGAAGGATTCAAATAGGTACAGATAAATGACAAATAAAAAAACAGATCTAATAAATCTTATATAGGAATTAAATATATCATATTTTATAAGACTTTTTAGCAGATTACAAGAACACAAAAATACATTGAACAGAAAAAATTATATTGAAAATGAAATAGATATGAAATACAAACACGAGAGTACATAAAAATATAAACCAAGAAATCTTTTTTTTGGGCGGGGGGCTAGGTAATAAAACAACAGTAATTTATTCTCTCACAGTTCTGGAGGCCAGAGTCCAAAATCAAGATATTGGCAGGTCTGCACTCCCTCCAGAGGCTCTGGGGTAAGATGACCAGCTTGTGACGGCTGTTGGTAATCCTTGGCATTCCTTGGCTTGTAGCTACATCACTCTGATCTCTATCTCTGTCTTCACGTCTTCTCATCTCCCCTGTGTCTCTCTTCTGAAGATACTTATCATTGGACTTAGTTACGCCCCCGTCAATTCTCAATACTCCAGAATGATCTCTTCATCTCAAGAGCCTAAAATTAGTTACATCTGCAAAGACCCTTTTTCTAAATAAGGTAGCATTCACAGATTCCTGGAATTAGGATGCAGAAGTCTTTTTTTTTAATTAATGAATTTTTTAAACTGAAATTTAGTTGATTTACAATACTGTATTAGTTTCAGGTATACAGCACAGTGATTTGGAAAACAAATAAATCTTTTATGTTTAAAGTACGTTATAGTTTCCAAAGCATTTTCATTTTGAATATGAATTAACATTGACATTAGCTGAACATCACTCCAGACACCTTACTTTGGAGATAAGTATCAATATATCTCTCTTAGATGGATATCTAAGATTCTTAGGATCCTCAGATACATGTAAGCAACAGAGAGAGAGAGCACATTGAAAATGTGATTTGGGGGCTTCCCTGGTGGCCCAGTGGTTGAGAGTCCACCTGCCGGTGCACAGGACACGGGTTCGTGCCCCGGTCTGGGAAGATCCCACATGCCGCGGAGCGGCTGGGCCCGTGAGCCATAGCTGCTGAGCCTGCGCGTCCGAAGCCTGCGCTCCGCAACGGGAGAGGCCACGACAGTGAGAGGCCCGCGTACCTCAAAAAAAAAAAAAAGAAAAAAGAAAATGTGATTTTGCATAAGAAGCATTGTGATTTGGTGGATGGACACATAGTCGCTGGAGCCCAACTACCTGGGTTCTATGTAGATTCTACCTCTTATTGGTTGTGTGAGGATGGGCAAGTCACTCCACCTCTCTGTGCCTCAATTTCCTCAACCATAAAATGTGGATGTCAATAATCCCCACCTCACAGGGTTTCCTTGAGGATGAAAAAGTGCTTAGAACAGCATCTGGTACATTGTAAGCTTTCAATTAAAGACCACCGTTTTCCTCGGTCTGATTTCCAACAGACAGAATGCCAAGGAGGAGCAGAGACAGGTAAGGATAAGGAGAGAAGGAGCCATTGCTGGGTCTGGGCTCTATACACTCTTTTGCAATTTTGTCAGATGTTTGAAGCAGAGGTTCATCCATCATTTTTGGAGGTGTTTTACTCCCCCAGGTCCCAGGCAGCTCCCTAAGACTTCCAGGGACCCTGAGAACAGGATGTCTTTTGTCTCATCTAGAGCCTTCTGTGGGTGGTTGGGGGATGGGTAGCAAACAGTGCAAGGAGAACACTTTCTTTCTTGTCTAGCTTTTACCTGTCTTTCCACCTTCTCCCCTTTTCATTTCATTAGACAGGGAGTTTCACCTTAGCTCATTCTGTTAGTGTTCTGACACCGCATGGCACACATTTGGTTCTAGAATCACCGAGAGGTAGGCAGGACTTGTAAGACTGTGACCATATTACTGATGAGAAAGCCAACTGTCATAAAGTGAAGTTATTTGCTTAGGGTTGTACAAGGCTGTAAGGAAGAGCCAATGCCGTGAGTCTATAACAAGAGCTCATTGCTCTCGTTCTAGAATCTATTCACCCAATGTTTACTGGGTAAATGAGGGTCAGGTTGCACTGATGCAGGGGGCAGAGGGGACAAAGATGAGTAAATATAGATCTTCTTTAAAAAAAATTTTTTTTTTCCTTTGGCTGCACTGTGGAGCATGTGGGATCTTAGTTCCCCGACTAGGGATTGCACCTGTGCCCTCTGCATTGGGAGCGTGGAGTCTTAACCACTGGACCGCCAGGGAAGTCCCTCCCTGTGGATCTTCTAGCATGTTCAGAAGAGGTTTCCATCAACACAGCTGGTTGGAGCATTTGATCTCATCAGGTAGTTTCTGCCTGAGAGAATTAAGGTCTCCATCAACATGTTTGAAGGCTGTATGGTGCAGATACAACTGTGCCCATTTTAAAATATGATAAGTTGATTCTAACGTTCTTCCAGAAGAGAAAAAATGTGAGAATGTCAAAGAATATTTTGAACAAGAGAAAGATA
This sequence comes from Mesoplodon bidens, assembly GCF_964165515.1. NCBI lineage: Eukaryota > Metazoa > Chordata > Mammalia > Artiodactyla > Ziphiidae > Mesoplodon > Mesoplodon bidens. Next base: position 97,114,774 of record NC_138162.1, on the reverse strand, counting down.
GGAGAGTTGTCCAACCAGACACGAAAACATATTAGAAATCAACACTAGTTGGAAAGTTCTGACGTTAGCCAAGGCAAGACAAATGGCTCTCCAAGCAGCTATGGATCCATACGAAGAAGTATTTGAAGGAGAAAGGATGGCCTTTTTATAATTCTGGAGTGGGGACACCTTTTTAGCAAGGCAAAATTTCCAGACTATAATGGAAGAGACTGGAGGGCTTGATAGCATAAACATTTGAAATAGTTGTAGAGAGAAAGATAACAAACTCAAGAAAAGAAATTAAAAAAACTTGTCAGATAGACACCTGATAAAATTAGTTGTTGGTATCTATCCAAAGAAAGACTTTGCAAACTCTTAGACTCAAGATTCCAATTCTAAAATCCACAACGTAGAAGTACCCACAGAGGCACATACAGTTACATGTTCCAGGATGTTCATTTCAGCACTGTTTGTCGTAGGAAAAACATGAGAAACTTAAATGTCTACAAAAAGAAAATTAGTCACATAAATTGTAACACATCCAAACTACAGAATACTCTTCATAAAGTAAAAGGAATGAGGGCCTGGTATAGAAAACTTCCTAGGTTAAGTCAGAACAAGGAACAAGGCTGTTGTTCTGCATTTAAAAAAAATCTATTTGAATATAGGTATATATGTAAATAGAAACCGGTCCTGAAGGATCTCCAATGAACTGTGAATAAGAGTTACCCCTGGGAAGGGGAGTGGAATGGGCGGAAATAGGATGTTCAAGTTTTATTCTTCATGCCTCCTCATTATTTGGATGTTTAACTTGAATATGTAATCACTGTGTAATTTTAAAAATGTAAACAACAAGGAAGCAAGGCTCCTCATCCCCAGGGATGAAGAATAAGGACTTTGCACATCCATCTAAGCTGGGGAGTCAGACGAGCCAGGAGGCCACCCAGCCACTAAGGGACAGAAAACAGATGTGGAGGAACCGCGGGCCACGTGCACTCACCAATCCCCTGGTGCCCAGCTCCAAGCAGAGACTGTGGGTCGACTGCACAGGGCCAAGGAGGGTTTTCTCTTCACTTGAACAAAAGGAATCAAGAATGTGCAAGAGGCAGATATGACAGCCATCAAATGATGTATCACCCACAGATCTGAGGCCGTGGAAATGGCAACCCAGCCCTGTTCTAACTCAGCTCAGCAGCAGCAGCAGTGTTAGGATGCTCAGATAGAGAGACATCTCTGCTATCCCGGTAGGGGGCTCAGGCCTGCCTGCATGGAGGCAGCCTGTTGGGAGGCCTGGCCTCCAGACCTCTACTAGTTCTGGGCTTGTGAGCTGAGAAAGGGCTAAGCTGCAAATACCCGTCTTTCTTACCTGCAAGGAGCTGGGAAACCCGACAACGCACCGCACCTTCCCTGCCTCTTTCACTTTCAGTGGCATCAGAGCCTAAAGAAACACGCTGGGGATTTGAACAGAGGTCTGTCTCTCTCTTCAGCTCCAGCCCCCAGGGTGGGTGGGGCACTCAGTTTCTCAGCTTTCTATCAGCCCCCGTGTGGGAGATGGAGGGGTGGGCTTGGAATTAACTGCCGGGAGATCTGGATTGTCCACAGAACATGCAGGAAGCTGGTTCTAAGCCGTGTTATGTGAATTAAAGGGACAGAAATACTCCTTCAGTCTTCAGTGTTTGGGGTAGCTCCCATAAAGCAGTTGCAGGAAAAATCGCGGACCTGGATGTCATGTAAGTCCTAAGCCCTCCTGGAGTGATTTCTTACTGGATCATGTAAGAGGTAAGAGACCTGCACTCCTGTATTGAGTTCTTTGTGCCAATTTGTCTCACTTCATTAATAATAACAGTAACATATTTTGTACTTACTACACATCAGGTGCGATTTAAAGTATTTGCATGTATCATCTCACCTAATTCTCACAACGGTTCTGTGGGCTGGGGCACGATTACTCTCATTTCACAGATGGAGAAACTGAGGCACAGTCAGTTTAAGCCACTCTCCAGGCTCACACGGATGGCAGGTGGTGATGCTGGTTCTTGCCTAGATGACCTGACTCCAGGGCTTCCTCTGCACTGTGCATGGAACCCTCAGCAGCCTCCTCAGACGTCACGGGGTCTGTGGACTAAATGAGGGTGAGAGGACAAAGGGGCCCATGGTGACGAGCAGCATGGACGGTGCCTCCAAGGAAGTTCTTGGAAGCCATTAAGCAGGGGAGGGATGGTGTGGGGTTCAGGGGGACAGTCACTCTGAGGATAAGTACCAACATTCGGGGGAATGGAACCCAATATTTGAAGTTTTCTGGCTTGTGCATTTTCATCAAAATAGGGTATCGGTTGGTGTGAGGCCGAACAAAGGGGCCTCCACATCCCCTCCGGGAAAGGTGTGTATGGGTAGTTCTTTCTCAGCGACAAGAGGTCTGTCTGGAGCCAAGGAGAATTTTCCAACTTGGCCTGGGAAACACTATGACAGCAGAAGGATTTAAGATAATTCAAATATAGTCCTTCAGCCCAACTCTCTATTTCACAGAAAGAACTTGTCCAGTGAGGAGTAGGGTCTTGTCCAAGGACTCATGGCTATTGAGTAAATGAGCTAGGACCAGACCCTGTTCTGTTTTCGAATTTGCCTTGGGCTGCCTCCTGCTCTGTTCTGGCACGTGGGCCACGTGCACTCACAAACCGTGCACATCACAAAGGGGATGAGGAACCCAGCAGAAACCACCTCTGTGCTGAGGCCTGCCACCCCGTGCACGTCACAGACTTCCAAATGTTCATCATGGACAACACAGATAAGAGAGTATTTGCTGTCATGACTGCAAGAAAGTCAGTTCATTAGTAGTTATGTTCATTATCAGAGATTCGTACTTGATTCAACGGTTTCTAGTATATTCAGAGTTGTGCGCCCATCACCACAATCCGGTTTTCGAACACCTCCTGGAAAGGTCCCCGGTGCTGACAGTCTTCATCAGTCGATCCCATTCTCACCCCCAGCCGCAGGCAACCACTAACTTATCTTCTTTTTACATTGGTTTCTCTGGACATTGAATATACATGGAATCACATAATATCATGGTTGCTTTCATCTGGTTTCTTCACTTACCAAAATGTTTTCTTTTTTGAGATTTACTTATCCATTTCTTTTTATTGCTGAATTGTATTCCACTGTATGAATATACCGCTCTTTGTTTACTCATTCATCAGTTCGCAGACATTTGACTATTATGAATAATCCTGCTATGAATAGGGCTTCCCTGGTTGCACAGTGGTTAAGAATCTGCCTGCCAATGCAGGGGACACGGGTTCGAGCCCTGGTCAGGGAAGATCCCACATGCCACAGAGCAACTAAGACCATGTGCCACAACTGCTGAGCCTGCGCTCTAGAGCCTGCAAGCCACAACTACTGAGCCCACGTTAAAACTACTGAAGACCGCGCGCCTAGAGCCTGTGCTCCACAAGAAAAGCCACTGCAATGAGAAGCCTGTGCACTGCAATGAAGAGTAGCCCCCACTTGCCGCAATTGGAGAAAGCCCACGCGCAGCAACAAAGACCCAATGCAGCCAAAAATAAATAAATGAAACAAAATAAAATCCTGCTATGAATACTTGTGTACAATTTTTTGCACAAACGTGTTTTTATTTCTCTTGGTAGTGGATTTGCTGGCCCACATGACAAATTTATAATAAGAAACTGCCAAACTTTTCCAAAGTAGTTGTACCATTTTACCTTTCCACCAACAATGTATTGTTTCCAATTTTTTCCATATCTTGCCAATATTTGGTGTTATCTTTTTGATTATAGTCATTCTAGTGAGTGTGTAATAGTATCTCTTTGTAGTTTTAATTTGCATTTCTCTGATGACTAATGAGGTCAAATACGTTTTCATGAGTTTAGATGTTTCAATGTCTCTCTTGATGCAATGTCAAGTCTTTCACCATTTTAAAATTATGCTTTTGGATTTATTTTAGGGTTGTGTTCTTTATATTTATGGATACACATCTTTTATTATATATGATTGGCAAATATTTTCTCACAGTCTGTGACTTGTCTTCATTTCTTTCAAGCTATCTTTTGAAGAACAAAGTAAACAATGAATTAATGAAGCTTAATTTACCAGTTTTTCCTTTTATGGCTTACGCTTTTGGTACTGTATCTCTGTTTCCCTAACCAAAGATTTAAAATATTTCCTCCTGTGCTTTCTCTTAGAAGTTTCATAGTTTTAAGCTTTATATTTAGGACTGGGGTCCATGTGTCCTAACGTGACTCAAAGCCCCACTTTTCCTGAGCTAGAGCCTCCTGTGGACAACAGAAAGGGAGCCGTTGTGGGTGGCTTCTTTCTCCCCTGGGGGCAACTGTTGAGTGGAAACCGGCTCAAAAGTTTTCCATGCTGCTCACCCAGCCACTGCCTTTCTAAACAGAGGTCCCTTGATAGAGCACTTCAGAATCCTCTCTCTCTTGTTTCTAAAACAGCAATTTGTAACCTGCTTGAGGTTTGAGATGACTGTTGTTTCTCAACATTTTGCTTGTTTCATACAAATTTATTGCTTCCAGTAGATATTTTCTGTGATGTGTATTACCAGATTGTGGTCACTCTACAGCTTTAATATAAAGACTCTATTTTTGGTTCGTGTTGATGTGTTTCAAGGATTGAAGTTAAATAATGTGTGAGCATTAAATAATGTTAATAAAGTTAAATAATGTCTACCATCTTTTCCAGGAACGTCCAATCATTTTTTAAACGTAGCAATAAACAACTAGATTATTGCAGTTTTGACTTATAGAGTATTATAAAAGTAGCTAAAAAGTTACAATCCTAATCTGTTTATAAAAATAATAGGCCTGGTATTTTTGTAGTCATAAGTGGCCAAGGGTTAAATCAGAAGGAACCAAGGAAATGTCAGATACTGTACATTGAAGAAAGGCACTAAGAAATTAATACTTTCCCAAAACCCCCACGACAAGAACACACACACACGCACACACAGAATACTACCCTAGGTCTGCAGAATTTAAAATCAAGAGACTATTCTGTTGACTAGATTACATATGCAAAAGACTGATTATCAGGAATGGAGGTTTATTTCATTAAAAAACAAAACACAACAGATTCATCCCCCAAAGAGTACTGTGTCTTTTAAAGCAGCAGCAATCACAAGGCACGTATGTACAAAATACCTCACGCAAAATAGAAACTAAACATTAAAAAAATATGTTATTTAAAAAGGTGTTGAAGACCATTTGTCAATATGAACATATATTATAAAATGACATCTTTAAGATCATTTTATTCCTTTCCCTTTAATAGAGATGGAGTAATGGTGTAATATTTATGTACTGCCTTATGGCACATATCGCCAACATTTACACCACCCAACTTGGTTGGCTAAAGAAAACACAGGTGGCTGAAGCACAGCTTAAAAATTTTATTTTTAGTGCTTTCACACCTTTTTTCGATATTTGGAATTCATAAGCTGAAAAGAAATAAAGGTCTCGTTTTCTTTAGCTTAGGAAAAAAGCTTGTAGTTATACGTCCCTATACAAAAAAGAATACATTCTAGATATTCTAAAATATCAAGGACATGAGTTCTATTTTGGGATCATCACAATAATCCTCTTCTGAAAACAGATTAGAAGTCAACACATAACAAATGTAAAGGTCAATCAGACTAAAATAAAATAGTATTTGATTTAAATTATTGCTCGCTTAGGAAGTAGGATGACTATTCTCTGGTTAGGGATGCTAAGATTCACTGTTAGAAATGGTGCAACATCAGTACTTAGCGTATATAAAAATTCTAGGATTCAAATATATTATAATGAAAACGTTATAATAATCACACATAAAGTATTCTTTATATATTAGCTACCATTGAGCTTCACATGACGAAGACTGAAAAAGATGTGGTTGAATTAGATCTTCAATACATTTTGTATCATATGTGCTGAAGTGCCTCTAAGCTTTAATGTTGCACAGGCAATTTTCTATGAGGTATTAAGGAGTGCTCACAATCTTTATCATTAGAAGGGAAAGAAGATACACTGAAGCTCCATTTTTAAACAATGACAACAAAAAAAAGAATATAAAATCTAGTATTAATAAAACGTTTAAATAGTACTAAAGAGCACAATTTAAATATCAGTTATATGCCGTCATTAGTTTTTCTCTTAAGAAAATCAGTTCTTGGGCTTTTGGATTTAAGCACCCAGCATCCTTCTCATGGTCATACACTGAGTTGATATCCACACCATCTAGTGACACCCTGTCTGGTTCCCGCAGGCCCCCCTCTGGCTCACTCTGCAGCGACTCAGGTCTGTCTGCGTGTTGCGTGGTGAGAGGCCACCAGGCCCCAGACTAAAGCAGCACGGTCTGGGCCACCTTGTTGATTGTGGTCGCAGCTTTCTCCAGTTCCTCTTCTGTTTGTTCCACTGTGACCACAACCCTAATGCTGAGAAATAATAAGGGACACAAAAGATAGTCAAATGAGAGTCTATACCAAGCATCAGCCTGCCACCTGTTTTTGTGAATAAAGCTCTTCTACTGGAACATGGCCTACTGTCCATAGCCACTTTTTCACTGTCCCGGCAGGGCTGCGTAATTGTGGCAGGGACCTTGTGTCCTACAAGCTGAAAGCATTTTACTGTCTGCTATTTACAGGAGTTTGCTGTTCCCTGCCTGGACTAGTAGCGATCTAGTCGAGGTAACCTTGCAGCAGGGCTCTGCCCAGGGCCGGCAGAAAACTCTGTCCTTTAAATCTACTGCTGCAAGCAGTATCAGGCCCAAAGTAGGAAGTCAACGTTTCTCATATTAATGAGTTGTTCATAAGTGTAATTCAATACGTCATATAGAAGTTCTGCAATACTTTGATGCGAGGCAGAAAGTTTCAAGTTCTCAGGAAACTGAAGACAAGAAGTATCAGCCTGACAGGGCACTTCTACCCCTCTCCCTCTCACTCCCCTCTGCAAACATCCGCATCAGCCACTGGACACATACACACTGAGTTGGGATGGGCCCAGAGTCCTGAGGGCACAAAACGACGGTGGCCCCTGTCCTCACGAAACACAGGAGCACAACTTTGGAGGGTGTAATTAGAACGGAGAGAGCAGGATCTTTAGGGTGCTTTCAAGCTGCTGCCAGAACAGTCTTCCAGAACCCAGCCCAGTGCTCCACGCTTGCACAGCGCTGACTCTGTGTGCTCTCGCAGGTCTCTCCCAGACTCTTCCAGGCTCCCTCTCCATGGTGCCTCTCAAACCTGTGCTCTGGGCTCCCCAGATGCACCTGTATGTCTCCACACCACTGCAGATCCTGCTGGAAGGCCCGATGCCCACCCCAGCTTGATTTTGCAGGCTCGGCTTAAGTGTCTCCTGCTCTAGGAAGCCTCAGTCCCTCCCAGGCCAGAACTAACCATGCCCTCCTCCTCTGTGACCTCCCTGACCTGTGTCATGACCCTGAAACCCTCAAGCTCTGGGTGTCTACCTTCTTGGACTACACTGTTTTAGTGCTTAGGGGACAGAATCAGGTGTTGAATGAACGCCAATTTTAAATCATGAGTCGAGGCGCCTTCCCACTGAGGGCTGCTTGAACCTCTGTAGAGGTTTTCCCCACTGTCACTTTGCTTTTCCTTGGGTGCTTAATACGTGTTTGTCAGATGAAGTACCACACAGCGCTTGGGCCAGAGGTGGGAGGAGCAGCGCCCCCCAGACTGTGCCCACTCCCACCCCCGTAAGGACTATCCTGGTGGCGGAAACAGCTGGCCCAGCACATGCTACCTCAGCACAGTGGCAGGTCGTCGCCAATGCGAACCTGGGCTCTCCCAGTTCGCTCTTGGGATCGCAGATGTGTCATTAAGTTAATTACAGAGTCCTGAGGGGATTTTCAATTAAAATGGGAAAACATCTAGGTTAAGAACAGAAACAGGTGATGTTCTATCTTTTAACAATACACATTCTTCCTTATCCTGTGACGGTCTTTCAAAAAATTTCAAAACATAATACATTTCATACAGAGTTGAAAGTAGAAAACAATGACTCAAGTCATGATTTTAAGTCTACCAACCTCGGAGGAGGGAGATACTTCTCTTCTTTCTCCAGGTAGCGCGCCTGAGTTAACGCGATGCCTCTGTCCATGCACTGTGTGAGGAAAAGGAATACATTTGCAACCTGGACTGCAGACACTGGTCATTGAAACAGGAAGGTGCACTGAAATGCTACTCTCAATAGTAGTTTTCATTCGTTTTCCCAATTATAACTGCTAGAAGACAAAACAAAATACCACAGAATCATCTTATCCTCTTGAGAGCACTGTTCTACAGAACTTCCTGCAATGATGGAGGTGTTCGCCCTGTGCTGTCCAGGACGGCAGTCAGGGGCCCATGTGGCTCTCGGGCACTTTGAGATACGGCTAGTGCAAATGTAACACTGAACTTTGAATCTGACTTAATTTAAACAGCCATAGGTAACTAGTGGTTACCACTTTAGGCAAAGCAGAGTTAGGACAAGGGGAAACAGGACCAACAAAGCCCCGGAGGCTAACCAAGAGCTGGACTTTATAACGCCAGCAGAATCACTTCAGAGAGGAAGTGCTCACACGTCAAATATCAACAACACCTCTGATTCCCATGTGCTACACTTGGACACAGTGCTACCAAGCACAGAAGAGTCTGGTGTCACATTCTGCACAGCTCTCCAATACATCAGCTACCTGCCAACATTTTTAAAAAAATTAAATAATCGCTATCAAAATAAAGCATAAAGTCAGACGAGGGTAATGGTTTATAAGGGTTTCTCCTTGCGGTGATGAAATGTTTTGAAATCAGATAGTGATGGCTGCACAACCTGGTGAGGATACTAAAAACCACTCAACTGTATACTTTAAAGAGTGAATTTTATGGAACGTGAATTGTATTTTTAAACAAACAAACAACCAGCTAGAGCAAGGGGTGCTGTAAAGGAAAGAACCATCACTGCCAGCGTGTGGCGGTGCAGGTATTTGCCTGAAGAGGCGCCATTCTGTAAGCTGTGAGGCAAGGTTTTCCTCTGCTAGGAAAAGATGGAAAACAACGGCAGGCAATGTCTTTTGCTGATTCTACATTCTGGAAGTGTACTTGGAAAACTTAACTCCTTCTGCAAACATCTGGACTGGCTCTGTTTCTAGTCCTGTCTAGTTAAGAAACAGTATAAACCATAGCTCAGTTTGTAAAAACTGTTTTATCGGGAAGTCAACAAAAATTTGGCAGAACTGCTCAGCTCTGCAAAGCTTAAACAAGAACTACAGTGTCATGATCCTTTTTCTCTTTCAAATATTGAAAAGAAAAAGCAAAGAGGAACAGGACAAAAGACTTATTAAGATGGAAGCTGCAATGATGCAAAGAAACTCTAAGAGTTTTCCTCTTCCTTCCTACAATGCAGTTTCCAGATAGTATTCTGTTCCCTTCCCCAGAGCCTGTTCTCTCCTCATTCAACTCTCAAGGTGATTTTCTGAAGACAGCCAATATCCAGTGGGAGCCCACAGATGTAATTTTGGGATCTGTGAATTGTCCAGACTCACTTTTTCTTTCTGTTATCAGGATAACCTATGTAAGAGAAGTATCGAGTCACTTGATTCACATGCCCTTTCTGAGACTCCCTTTGGAACAGAGTAGCAGTAAGACCTTAGCTGTTGCTACCTAGTGAGGAAAGAACTGAGGTGGATCTGACTGGAACTGACACCCTGGCACCTAGAGAAGGCCCACGTCCCGTGACACCAAGTGTGTAGAGAAGCACCCTGAGGGGGGGTTCGAGGGGAGGCTCTGGGATAATAACGGCGCCACCACAGACTGCAACACAGGACATGCAGCTTCACAAGGCTGCTCTGGCGGTGGTCAGCGTCAGTCACACCACCTGGCAACTCAGTTAGTAAACAAACTCAGCTGTCACGTGAAGGTAATGTCATAATTTGACTCTTACTAGGCTTGTCTGTTCTGATTATATTTAATTTATAAATTTGTTTTGGTATTACATTTGTATAGGAGCTCTAAGTAAAAGGACGTTGTACTTCCTTTTATAGCCTATACATTTAAGTAAGATGACAATAAAAATACCGAGGCAGTAAAAAAGGTCTGTGGGACGCTTTTCCCCTTTAAAGAGTTTTTTTTTTCATGTTTGCAGAGCTGCACCTGAGGAGACAGCCATGACATTTCCTCACCCAGCTAGGCGAGAGCCACTGCTGCCTGCTCATTCATAATCTGACACATTTCCTTAATTAGGAATCTCATATTCTGGGTTTGGTTTTATTTTGTTTTTTTAGGACAAATGACTCTGGAAGGCCACAAGTTGCAAGAAGCTCTCCACGAATCAATGATCCACAAGTTGCAAGGAGTTCTCCATGAATCAATGACTGCAGGTACTGTGGTTCACACATCGCAGGGTACAGCTCAGCTGAAGCCAGCGGTGAAGACAGAGGCTGGCTTAGCACCACAGTCTCCATACTGAGCAGCCACGTGACTGCCTGCCTGCCATGCCACAGCCGGGCAGGGGCACATGGCAGACTTGACCATCACTACTACCCTGACGCCTGGCAGCACGGACTCAGGGAAGGAGCCTCTGAAAGGAACTGTCAGGACAAGCAGGACAAGGAAGCAGAGCGAAGCCTGTCTTCATTCTCAAAGACATACTCCATGTATTTCAGATTCAAGTACAAGGCAGCACCACCCTCGGTGCTCAGTGCTGCAGGGCCACTTGACCGTCCTTTAGGAGGAGGAAAGTGAGGAGAGAGGACTTGGGTGAATGCAGCTCTACTGAACAGTAAAGGCCAAGGGATCTTCCCTAGTGATGCGTTTCTTAGTTAATAACTAAGGTACACTTAGTAGTAAGACTTTCAGAAGTCAGACATTTAAATCAAGCTCCCAAGTTAGGCACGGTAAAGAAGTGGCTCTTCCTTCCTTTTTGGTTACAAGATTATTTCGACCTGTTTCTGAGCTATGCTGGGTGTTCAGCCCCAGACAGTCAGCTGTCTGGTGTTGTGCGCCATCACCATACACAATGCCATCCCCACCTACATGGGCAAAAGCCTGGCTTTGTAACTAGTAAGCAACTGGGTTTTCTGGAAGACTAATTATTCAGAGTGGAAGCAAAGTGTATTTTAATACAATGTGGCAAAGAACACAACTTCAATGTGAGCTGAAAACAGACCCAATGGAATAACCTGCAGCCTGTCAGGAGAGACGTGCTACAGACTCCACTGCGCAGGGACAGGTGTCGGGAAGGCTGGGCATCAGAACAATTCCATGTCACCCGAGGGGGAACCACAACTTCTGCTGTACCCAGTCTCTTAGGGCAAAGAGAGCATTCTTAAAAATGACCTTAAAAATTGCCTGGGTTCAGGGTAGAAGGGTACCAAGAGATTCACCCGAATAACTGGATACTCACTTGAGTTACTATTTCCTGAAGTAGTTTAACATCTCTTTCTCGACACCCAGTGCTCTCTTCCAGCTGGAGGTGAAATGCGGGAGAAATGGACTCACCCACCACTTTTAATCCAGAAATGCTGAGGAAGGGAAACACACACACAAGCATAAATCCTCTTCCAAGCTCAGATTTCTCACATATAAATAATTTTACAAAGTCTGCATTAATGAACGTGACAGAAACCTGGGACTTCCATGGGAAACATCACGTGGTGGGATTCCAGATCTGGCAAAGGGAGGTAAAAACACACGCCCTGGGCAGTGCCTCCTAGTCTAGGACACCCTGCAGCATGGCTGGGGAGAGGATTCCCGGTCCCGCGGGACCCTCCGGCTCACATTTCACAGAGAACACGTGCGTCATCCCCAGCCTCCCACCAGACGCGGTCTACGTGCCTCACCCACCTTGGCTGGGGCCACCTCCTCCTCAAGGGGCCCCTTGCAGGCCCACTCAGCCCTGGGCCTCTGCCCTGTCGCTTCCTCTCCTCACCTGCTCTCTCCTGTTCCTGCACGGCTAGCGCCAGACACGCCCGGTCCCAGGGCCAGGGCCACTCCTCTGGGGGCCTCCCTCATCACCCGCTTTAGGCAAGTGTCTGCACCATCATTTCCTATTACCTCTGTTTCCTCCACGGATAACATGTTATAATTGGTAATGCTGCTTCCTTATTTTCTAAATCTTCAGTTTGTATCTTGTCTTTTATAAACTACAGGGATGATTTCTGACGATAAAATTTTATACTTTGATCACCAACAATATATTTAGGTTGTAAAGCTGTCTTCTTGTGTACATGTTTAATTTTAAATTTTTCTTGAATTACAATTATTTTCTTCTCTCTTAGGATTAACAGCACAGAAATCTGCTGCTTCTCAGGAAGGAAGGGAGATTTCTTTAGGGGTGAAAGCCTGTATTTTCAAATGATTATAGCAGTGTTATGAGAACTGTAGGCCATATAATTTAGCCAGGTATGGTTTGATTTTTGACCTATCTCCTAGGACAAAAATAGTGATACATGTCTATTTGAAATTGGGCTAAACATTTTAAATGGCTTTCATTTAGTCTGCTTTACCTGGAAAGATTTGCTTTTCCCTTAGAATGAAATGAGCACAAAAAGCACTTGCTAGCATATTCGATTCTTCAAATATGTTTAGGACTCAACAAGCTTTTACTGAATGACTACCTGTGTCCCGAGTATCACATGAAGTGAGGAAGCTAAGCTCACCTGCCTTTCAAACCACCCTTGAACATCATTAATTTGTGTCTTTTTTTTTTTTTTTTTTTTTTTTTGCGGTACGCGGGCCTCTCACTGTTGTGGCCTCTCCCGTTGAGGAGCACAGGCTCCGGACGCGCAGGCTCAGCGGCCATGGCTCACGGGCCCAGCGCTCCGCGGCATGTGGGATCCTCCCGGACCGGGGCACGAACCCGTGTCCCCTGCATCGGCAGGTGGACTCTCAAGCACTGCGCCACCAGGGAAGCCCTGTATCTACTTTCTTTAAATGTAATGCATCACACTAGGATCTCTCAATAAATCAGGCTGCAGATTTGAATCATGGAATCTTAGGCTCTAGGGCTTCTGGAATACGGGGAAACCTTATAGATCAGTTGTCTTACTACTGTAGAAACTGAGAAATATGCTTTCAAAACCCATTTCCTAGGTGAATTTTGAATGTGTTAAACTTGTACACAAAGAAGTATTAATTGTTTTAGGTCACGTACTCTCAGGGAGAACTTAAAAAATCACTTTTCAAATTGCATTTCATATGAATTAAATGGCCTGGATTTTCCTTGATACAAACAAGGCACCTATAAGCCCAATCGAGCTTATTATTTGATCAAATGGGCTAATCTCACATGTTAGGTGGAGCAAGTTGGTGAGAGAAGGAATGAAACAAAATGCCCTCTTTCTGGCTGCCTGGATGCTGAATGTCACATTAAAGTTTAACTAAAACCAAATGGACGGAGAATTATAACTTGAGTTCAGAAAGTTAGAAGCTGTGTTTCAGAGCCTGTTATACTTAAAAAAAAAAAAACCATTTCTGGAGAGCACATTATTTACCATATTATTTTACCCATTTTACCAAATGGAAATACTAAACACTGGTCTAGGTCCTAGGGATAGAACAATCAACAATTCAGATGTGGTCTCCATCATGTGCTTAGTGTGGGAAAGCACTGGACATGAATAATTATCTGTTAGTATTTAGGGGCTCTTCAAGATTCCAGCAAGGACCCAAAGTAGCATAGGCCGCTGACTTCCTCTCCCAAATGCAACCTCAGAGATGAGAGAAGCAAATCACTGATTAGAGGAGACTAAAAAAAATTACTTAGAACTGAACACTGAAAATACTGCCTTTGAAATGTTTATCCTTAAGATATTTATTAGAAAATAATAACACCAATAATCTAAATGTTAAAAGCTAAGAAAGAGTAAAAAAACACAATTCAATGAAACAAGAAAGTAGAGAAATAAGGAAAGAAAATCAATCAGAGAAAACAAAATATGAGTAAAAAACAAAATCAAACTTAAAAAAACGTGCTGGGCAAAATCCTGGAAAGATTATCAAAAGAATGAAAGCGACAGAAACAGAAAATAAAAAGGGGAAATAATACAGACACAAGAGAGATAACCACAGACTACGCCCAGCCCAAAGGCCCCAAGTCTAGAGAGTCTTACAGAGGAGTCCTGCTCAACTTTGAAGAAACAAATAATCAAGCCTGGTCTTATACAATGGCTCCATAACGCAGGGAAGTGGAAAAACTGCTCAATACTTTATTGAGGCTACCACACATTGATTCCTAGGTTATGTAAGGTTGTTGTAACAAAAGATTATAGGCCCATTTAAATTATAAATATGGATATAAAAATTCAAAATTCTAACTAACAGTGCAGAAAAATATACTGTAATCAAGGAGGGACTTTCTCAGGAATGCAAGGATGTTTTAACATCAGAAAATACCGTCATCCCTCGGTAGTCACAGGAACATTCTGGGTAAAGTGCAGGAGTAGAGGTGGGGTTCAGTAGTCTCAAGTGTACATGAGAGGTGAGGATGTGGAGAGGGCACAAACAACTCTGGAAAAGGACTGGCTACAAAGAGAAGCAGAGCAATGGGCTAGTTGCTAGAGGGGAGTATGGGGTGACGGGAGAGAAGAATTTAAGACAAGATAGGGCAGAGTGTACTTGAATGCTCATCAAATGACTCAGGAAAGGGGAGAGACTGAAGAGAAAGGAGAGGAGACAACCGAAGGCACTCGGTCCCTAAGAAAGAAGAGCTGTGATGGATGGAGGAACGTTTCTTTGGCTAGAACACGAGGGAAGACTGGTTCGGATACCCGCAGGTGTGCAGGTTTGTGAGGGAAAATGAGCGAGTTCCCAAGTGACAGCATGAGGCAAGGCTTTCAGCTCAAAGTGGGTGGAGTGAGACCGAGGGTTAGGGATTTTGGAGAGAAGAAAAAGCGTGAAAGGGCTGGGAAAAGTAGAGGAGTGGACTTGAAAAATAAATTAACACTCATAGAATAAAGGGCATCTGAGGTAGGTGTTCATGAATTGACAGTGACTCCAATGTGCTAGGTTGAACTGGTTTATTAGTATTGCATAAGCCAATGTAACTGGAAACAATAATATCTCTCTACCATAAATCATGCAAGGACTTTTGTTAGGATCAGAAAGTCAGACCCAGACTTCAATTATTTCTCCCCCTACTTTATCTGGAACATCTGTGACCCGCTTATTTATTAACTGTCCTTTTTAGAAAAGTTTCTAGTTTCCGTATCTGGACAGGACTTCCATGACTGAGAAGGCAGGTTTCAACTTGGAAAGGCAAAAAGGAACCACAGGCAAGGGGAGACCGTTTTCTGTAAGATAAGAAATCTGCCTGAAGATGTCACTAGCCTCAATTCTTTTCTCAATTCTAGAGGAATCTTAAAGAACTACTCTTGTGTAGTTAAAACAAAAGGAAACAGAACACTCATAAGGTTCACTTCGATTTCACTTGTTTCTTTTTCTTGAGGTAACTTAAAATAAATCAGTAATTTTCTAAAAAGCAGCATGGACAGTATGAACCCACTGTCATCCTTTTACTCTTACAGATGTGTGGAAATTCTCCTGTGTTTATGCTGGTTATTTCTGGTGGCAGCATGTTGTGTTATTTTTTTTCATCTTTGTTACCTTCTGTACTGCTGTAATATTTCACCAATGAGCTTGTATCATTTTTAGAAAAACAAAGTTATGATTTTTTAAAACAATGACAAAATGGATGCTCTGGTTTCACACACAGAGACAAACTTGAATGAACTGTGTTTTTGGTTTCTTAGCTGCAATTTAGACAAACTGACTCAAGCCTATTAAATGCACTGAAAACCAAAGAGGTGACATTCAAAATTTTTCACAAGTTGTTTAAATGTTGTGCAGATAAACTTTTGAGTTGGTTGAAAATATAGAAAACTCACCCTTGTAGAGCTTTATGAATTCGTTTGCACTTTTCCTTCAACACTGCAAAAATACCTGAAGGAAACAAATACATTTGATAGTACATTTGGAAGATCTAAAAGTGTTTTTAAAGATCCAGTTCATGAATTTAAAATGCAGCAAATCCTTCTGCCCACTAATTACACACAAATAGATAGCCAGTAACTCCTCTGAAGGTCCCCAACTACCATCTGTGGCATATACTAGCTGGCACCTACTCACCCAACTTTCAGCAAAACCTGGGATGAGGTTTTCTACAACAAAACAATGGCTCTTGTTATTATTAAGATACTATAACTTATCTGGCCAAGAACAAAAGGGTACAAATATATTAAATCTTTCTGGACCCTAAACAATTTGGGAAAAAAATAGACACTGCAGTAATGTTTATGATCTCTTCTTGATAGTTTCACTTTCTTTTAAGGAAAATCCACAAACTGAAATAGCTGAGGAGACAGGAGCGGCGGGGTCTCTGACAAGCAAGTATATGAATGTGCACACAGACACCCTCACTTTGACTGATTCTCTGAATTAAAACCAACGCTGAATCTTTAGACAGTTATAAAATCTGAAATCACCAACACCAGGCCTGCTTTTCCATTTTCCTTTTAGCGTTTGGTGAGGAGCCGCTATCACAGCCCCACACCACATTTTAAATTGAGTCGACGGCCCACTAAGCAAGCTTTAATAGTTGGTAAACCTGTATGGCCTCAGCACCAACTCATGAATCAAAGGCTGATGAGGAAAACTAGGTAACAGTTATAAAATTATAAGTACCAAAATTAGCATACTTCAGCTAATTTCGCAAAAAAAACCTGATAAACTAAGTGATGACTGACCCAGAGCTAGTCCCTCCTTTTTCTGGCATCTCTGCCCACCAAGGGAGCGAGCTTTGCTTTGGCTCTGGCTTCATCTCCAGAAACACGAGAGAAGCTCTAACCCGAAACCCTGAGGCAGAGACAACTTTTTCACCATCATTTTCCCCATAAATTGCCAGATAATGTAATTCAGAGCCAGAGCTTTGTCTGGGAAATCATTTCCTCCAGCTATTTTCTCCAAAAAGGCAAACCAGCAGCATGGCTAACATGACTTGAAATATCTTTGATTTCCTGTGTTTAAAGGTTATACCTGGATTTTCTTCCATGATGTTGAGGGCCTCAATTGCAGCAGCAGCTAAGAGGGGAGGTAATGAAGCTGAAAAGCAGTATCCCTGGCCGGAAAGTCGCTGAGAAGAAACACACAAGTTATAAAACATAAACACTTTTTTTTGTCTTTGTTTTTCTTTGGCTAAAAAGACTAAAGGCACCAAATCTCTGCACTCCCTATCAAACAGCACGTACAAATGGTGAGGTGGTAAGACCCAGGCATGTACAGAAGTTATGTAACAAAACCAAAACTTTTTTAGAAAGGGAGATAATTTCTAAATGTAAATATTTTGAATGATTCTTTAACAAATCTACTTCTAAATTAAAATTGTGTGACAAACTAAGTTAGAATGAAATTCTGTAATAGCGGTTACATTTTTAGTTGACCAATGGAGCAACAGGTTTCAGTTTTTGCTTCTGTTTTTAAAAAGAACCCACCTGATGGTCAATTACGAAAGACCTGCCACAGCAGAAACCCCCAATAGAAGCAAGTGAATTCTCCATGTTGGCACTGATAAGATCAATATCATCAATCTGTCAGAAAAGAGGGACAGCGGGAGTTATTTCTCAATTTAAAGAAAAGGAGGGGGTAAAAAAAAAGGCCAATGTCAATCCTAGAGACAAAATTTCAGCACTAATCATGTCAACATCTGGATTCAAACTACCTCCTTGAAAGTAAAGGGTAAGTCATACAAAATCAATCGTTAAAAGGACCGATGTTTCACAGCCCACCTCTGAAGATGTCTCACTTTATACTTTTTTGCCATTCCATCATTTGACAGTTTATTCACAGTGGAAGAGACAGATAAAAGATGAAATCTAAAGTTGTTTGAAACTAAACATATTCAGAGGTACAAGATAAGATCATTTCCTTGCTAAAACAGTGGCCTCAGCTGGCCTTCTCCATAGAAGGTACTTGAAAGAAATAAAAAGAAATCTATCAGGGTTTTGAACACTTTGGAACAAGTACTACATTCCATTTACCTTTTCCACCTTTTCAAAAATGAAATCAATTTATCCAAACATGATGGCAATGGGCCATCGTGGGCTCTGACCAAAATGGACCAACTGGGCAGTGGATGAACCTAATGTGCCCACTGGGCTCCTGAGTACCCACTACCTCCTCAACTGCTCAGCACTCCTTTGGTCCTCACCTTCTGCTCCAGCCCCCAGCACTAAGTTCCATCCTGCATACAGTAGCCATTCTGTAATTACTCACTGATGGCCATAATAATGACTGGTCAGATCACATCTTGTGTTTTTCCAAGTGTTCCACAGATCCAACAAGGAAACCTGTGCACTCTTCTTTTTTTTTAACCTTTCATTATGAAAAATTTCAAACATATACAAAAGTATAAAGAATTCCCATCAGCAGATTCAATAATTATCAACTTACGGACAATCCTGTTCCATGTATAAGCCCCCTACTGCCCTCTTCATTTCTTTGGAGCATATCTCAGACTTTATATGTTTTCATCTATAAATATTTCAGTGTGCATTTCTAAAAGATATGCACTCTTTCAAAAACATTACCACACTTAAAAAATGAAAAATTTCTTAATATCAAATACTGAGTGTTCAAATATCTCTGTCTCACAAAGCTTGTTTTTCACAGTATTTGTTTGAATTAGGGTCCAAGTAAGGTTCATACATTCTGCACTCTTACTCAAGCCATTATAAATACTACCTCTGAGACAACTGCTGGAAGCAGTGAGAAAACTAGAACAGTGAAATTAGATAGTGCTTTTTCCTTCTTTAAAATTTTCATGCTTAAAAATGGCTCTGGTGTAAATTTTACTTGAATTACATTTCCATTTATCTTAAATTCTTCAGTGCATTTCATTGCCAAATGTCAGCTTGTCTTTGAAGAGTATGCTTCAGTCAACTTGGTGTGATATTCATTCTGCTCTACATTTTTCTCTAGGTCTGTATGGGTAGAGGGATGCAAATAATCTAAGGTGAGTTTATCTTTTATAGTTCAACATTTTAACACAAGTTGCAAAACTTTTATGCACGAGATTTGGAGAAAAGTTTCCTTCACATCAACCACACAGCGGTGGGTAAGGACAGGTGACACAGTGGTGGGTGGGGACAGGTTCTGCAGATGGGCCCACACTGTTCCTCTCCGAGGCTCTAGGAGCAAAACCCACTAAGAGTGGGGCTAGTTGAGGCTCATTTCCTTTCAGCAAAAGAAACAATGAAAAACTCACTCCAGTTGTCTGGGACCTTGAGCGGCTTTGTGAATCCATGCTGGTGGTATTTCTATTATATATATAAATATAAATCACCCCCATACACACAAATAACAATATAGAATTTTAAATATTAGAAAGAACATCTTTTCACTGTTTCGATACTTTCTAAAGCACAACTTAGAGAATTCTTACTGATTTTAAAGAAAAAATGGAAGGCAAATTTAACTGTTTCTAGAGAAGAAACACTGAAAGCTGGGATCAAATGTTACCGTGTAAACAGAACATGGTATTCTAATGATTAGCCACTGAGTTCCAAGGGAAGATAGGGACCCTGGTCTGGCTGACCCAATCCTCTGTGGGCTCAGTAAAGTGACAGACACCAAAGCTAAACCCTGCACATCGATGAGGAACACTGTCTTGTGCCCATGAAACCTGCCCAGCCAGACGGAAGTGCATGGTTACTATACGAGGGAATGTTCCAAAAAAGGAGAGCTTACATCGATTCCAAAGTGTTCAGTGACTCCTCGGCCATGCTCCCCCAGGACTCCAAACGAAAGGCTTTCCTCCAGAAAGATCCTTGCTTTATATTTGTATTTTAACTTAACCTAAGTGGTAAATAAGCACAACTTTAAAATACTCAAAATTCATAAAATTCATATTTGTGAATCTGCCTACTTGCTAAAATGTATTTGTAACCTTCAAATCAATACTTAGGGCATATCTGCAGGGTGGTGAAAAACTTTGAGTCACCTGAAATGCACCTTCCCATCTGAGTTAACAGGCTACTGCTTCAGCTTATACTGCAAACAAGTGTCCTTTTCACATTCTGTTTACTGCCAAATTTTTCGCATTCTGTGCTTTTCTTTGTGATTTTGTTGTTTAAAATGGCCCCCAAGCACAGTGCTAAAGTTCGGCCTAGAGTCCCTAACTGCAAGAAGGCTGTGATGTGCCTTATGGAAAAAATGTGTGTGTTACATAAGCTTCATTCAGGCCTGAGTTATAGTACTGTTGGCTGTGAGTTCAATATGAATAAATCAACGACATATATTAAATAATGTGTCTTTAAACAGAAACACATATAAAACAACGTTACGTATTGAGTGACTGATGAAAATGTTGTGACTAGAGGCTTGAAGAAAACTAACTCTGTATTTGCCCTAGGAGCAAAAGTTCAGTATTTGGTAATTCAGTATCTGCAGCAGGTTTATAGTACATAAATATATACACACACACACACACACACACATATACACACACACTTTATAGAACATAACTACAATGAATAATGAAAAATAACTATACTTTAGATGCTCTAAAATGATTCAATTTAACTCAGTAATACAGACAGCACAATGCCAATTTTTAAAGAAGGAACTGTTAAGACATTATGAGTACAGACATGTAATCTATCTGTTAAATACTGGTCTGATTATACATAAAAACTCCTAGGGAAATGTTGTAAATATTCTTCCCTCAGAGGCACTGTTCCAATTTAGATTCATTTTTTTAATCCAGAAAAAGTTTTCATTAATATGTTTTTTAATCTTTTTTTTTTCTCCTTTGCTTTCTGGCTTATTAGAAAGTCCTTTCCCAACTAAGGTTTAGATGCATATTTATCTATATGTTCTTCTAATTATTTCATAAATTTTTTGGTTTATACATTGGGAGGCTGAACATATGTACAGATTTCTTCCCCCTAGTGTTTAATTGATTTACCCCTTTATGATATGTATGTGATAAGTTTCACAGCTGAATTAAAATACAGTGATTATCAACCACTAAATTTTTATATATATAACATGAAAAGTTGGGCTCGTAAATCTTTCCATGACTCATGTAATCTTCTCTTCTGCCAGAATCATAATTTTAATTATTAAATGTTTAATTACTATGATTTTTTCCACTGAAACTATAGAAATAATGCACAGAAATATGTAAGATGGGTTTATGTCTCATATCATGAGTCTGATAATTTATTTTTTAACCATCAGGATCTTACAGGCTAATCTTGTGAATCAACATCAAATTGGGAGAGGGGTCCTCACTGGGTTTTTAGCTGAATTTTCATTAACAATGAACAAACTAATTTGGGGAGAATTACATCTTCTCAATACTGATTCTTTCCCATCCATTAATATGAGGTATTATATGAGTGAGGTAGTTTCTAAAAACCATGTTTTAGAAAATATTTAATAATATTATCACAGTACTGGAACACAAATAGACAAGTAAAACAAAACAGGAATCCTTTTGTCAAACCCTAATTTGTATCCTCTAATTTTACACACTCAGTACTTTAGGTACTTGATCTGTTCCTACACTTTACATTTTGTTTCATTGGCTGTATATTTGCCCATCAGTACTGCTTTATTATTGTACCCCGTAACATACAGTTCTAGTATCTTGTGGCCGACTATCTCTCCTACATTATTCTATCAGTCTTTGACACTCACAAAAGGAAGGAGAGGAAAACAAATCATCTCTTTTATTGACATTTAGGATGTACCTAGATTTCCTCAAGAAATAATGAAAAACTAAAAAAATAAGATATGAAACCTTTATTTTGAATCCCTATTCAACTGATGGACTCATAGTTTCAGATTTTAATGGTCAAATGTAATGGTGGTTTATTACAGGAAAATCAGTGTAATACATCATATTAATAGAATGAAGGATAACCACATGATTAACTCAACTGGTGCAGAAAAAGCACCTGACAAAACCCAAATCTCTCAGGAGAGAAGCATTCAACAAATAAGAAATAGGAGGGAACTTCCTCAACTTGATAAAGGGCACTTATGGAAAACCCACAGTTAAAATCATACTCAGTGGTGATGGCCTGAAAGCTTTCCCCTTAAAGAGCAGGAATGACACAAGGACACTCACTCTTGTCACTTCTAGTCAGCACTGTACTGGAAGTTCTAGCCAGAGCAATCAGGCAAGAAAAAAAAAGAAAAGCATCCATCCTTGGAAAGGAAGAAGCAAAACTAGCTCTATTCACAGATGACATGATCTTATATACAGAATAAGATCCACAAAAATACTGTTTCAGCTGATAAACAAGTTCAGCAAAAGTTGAACGATGCAAGATCAATACACAAAAGTCATCTGTATTTCTATAATTAGTAGTGAACAATCCAAAAAGGAAATTAAGAAAACAATTCCATCTATAATAGCATCAAAAAGAATAAAATACTTAGGAATAAATTTAACCAAAGAGGTTCAAGACTTTACAGTAAAAACCACAAACAATACTGAAAGAAACTTAAGAAAACTGAAATAAATGGAAATACATTCCATGTTCATCAATGAGAAGACTTAGTATCATTACGACGGCAGTACTTCCCAGAGTAATCTAAATATTCACTATAATCCCTATAAAAAATCTCAATGTCATTTTTTACAGAAATGGGAAAGCTGATCCTAACATTCAAATGGCATTTCAAGGGACGCCAAATAACCAAAATAATCTTGAAAAAGAACAAAAGGAGAACTCACGTCTTGATTTCAAAGTTTACCACAAAGCTACACGAATTAAGTACTTAAGCATGGTACTGGCATAAAGCTAGACATATAGACAAATGGAATAGAACTGAGAGTCCAGAAATAAACCCATATACCTACAGTCAATTGACTTTGACAAGGGTGCCAAGATCATTCAATGGGAAAACAATAGTTTCTTCAACAAATGGT
Organism: Mesoplodon bidens; assembly: GCF_964165515.1. Taxonomy (NCBI): domain Eukaryota; kingdom Metazoa; phylum Chordata; class Mammalia; order Artiodactyla; family Ziphiidae; genus Mesoplodon; species Mesoplodon bidens. The sequence goes on along the minus strand of NC_138162.1, from coordinate 97,091,867 downwards.
ACAGGGACAAATGGATAACCACATGCAAAAGAATGAAGCTGAATCCCTCTCTCACAGAACATATAAAAATTAAGTCAAAGTGGATCAAGGACCTAAAATAAGAGCTAAAACTATTAAAATCTCAGAAGAAAACAGAGGGGTGTATCTTCATACCCTGGATTTGGCAATGTATTTCTTAGATATGACACTAAAAGCACAAGCAACAACAAAAAACTAGATAAATTGGACTTTGCCAATATTAAAAACTTTCGTGCATCAAAGGACACTATCAAAGAAATGAAAAGACAACCTATAGAATGAGAGAAAATATTTGCAAATCACGTACCTGATAAGGGTCTGGTACCCAGAATACATAAAGAACTTTACAAAAAGATAACCCAGTTTAAAAATGGACAAAGGACTTCTACAGACATTTCTCCAAAGATATACAAATGGCCAAGACAAGAAAAGTGGCTCAACATTATTAGCCATTTACGAAATGCAAATATACTTCACACCTACTAGAATGGCAAAAATTAAAAAAAAAAAAGTACACATTGGTAAGGATGTGGAGAAACTGGAACCCTCCTCCATTGCTGGTGGGAATGTAAAATGGTACAAGCCACTGTGGAAAACAGTATGGCAGTTCCTCAATAAGTTAAAAATAGAATTACCACATGATCCAGCAATTACGTTGCTAGGCACATACACGAAAGAGTTGAAAACAGGGATTCAAACAAATACTTGTACATGAATGTTCACAGCAGCACTATTCAAATGCCAAAAGGTGAAACAATCCAAGTATCTGTTAACAAAAAAACCAAAATGTGATATACCCACACAATGGAATATTACTTAGCTTTAAAAAGGAATGAAGCGAAGAGTAGCCCCTGCTAGCCAAAACTAGGGAAAGCCCGCACACAGCAACGAAGACCCAACGCAGCCAAAAATAAATAAATTAAAAGAAAAAAAGAAAAAAAAAGAGGAATGAAGTACTGATAAATGATGCCACAAATTGGATAAATGATGAAAACATTATAAGTGAGTGAAGCCATAGTCATATATTATATGATTCCATTTATCAGAAATACTCAGAATAGGTAAATCCATATAGACGGAAAGCAGACTGGTGGGGGCTAGGGGCAAGGAAAAATGCAGAGTGATTGCTTAATGGGTACTGGGTCTTCTCTGGGAGTGACAAAAAGGTTTTACAACTAGCTAGTTGATGAGTGCACAACACTGTGCACGTACTAAATGCCACTGAACTCTACACTCTAAAATGGCTAGTTTTATGTTATGTGAATTTCACCTAAAAAAAAAAATCTCAATAGTCATGGTTTCTAAAGACAGTGTACTGTATCCCCTTTTAAAAAGCTGAGTTTTAAAAAGTACATATTATATATATGATTTCATTTATATGAAATTCTACAAAAAGCAAAACTACAGGAACAGAAAGCAGATCAACAGTGGCTTGCGGCCAGGAATGGGGGATTGCTTACAAAGGGGCATGAGGGACTTCTGGAGTAACAGAAATGTTCTATATCTTGACTGTGGTGGTGGTGATAGGGGAGTATACATCTGTCAAAACTTATCAAACTATACACTTAAAGTGAGTATATTTTATTTTGTGTCAATTATACCTCAATAAAGTTGGTTTTATAAAACTCAGTCTTTTTTTTTGGCGGTACGCGGGCCTCCCACTGTTGTGGCCTCTCCCGTTGCGGAGCACAGGCTCCGGATGCGCAGGCTCAGCGGCCATGGCTCATGGGCCTAGCCACTCCATGGTATGTGGGATCTTCCCAGACCAGGGCACGAACCGGTGTCCCCTGCATCGGCAGGCGGACTCCCAACCACTGTGCCACCAGGGAAGCCCCTAAAACTCAGTCTTGATTACTCTTTAAAGGTCAGGGTTGGCATTTAATGTTAATCTACTTCCCTAGTATGATCAGAATGTGCTTATGACACCTATTAAGCAAAGTAATGCAGATATTATACATTAAAAATGGTCATAAACAAAAGGCCTAAGTGCCAAATAGTCTGAATACTAAAATAATAAATAAACATGGTTGCTCACCAATTCTGGAAGAGGGCAAATAGTTCCAGTGTTCATATACAACCCTTCGACTACAATGAAACGTCGAGTTACGCGAGCCTTGCGAGGATTCTTTGAAAGAAAAAAAAAATAGAAGTTTTAATTTTCAGTGACTCCAAATACAAAATCTGTTATGTGCTCTCTAGCACTTTCACCCTACAAGATTTATTCACCAAGATAAATCAACAAATAGATAGTCAAACTAAATTAATTTCAAGCTCAAGGTGTGAGATCCTGTTATTTTGAGATGAAAAACAGTGCTTTCTTCTCTCAGACATGTTTTCCGGTCACACAGTCAACTAGGAGGCCTCACACACAAACACCAACTGTTTAGACACTGAGAATACTAAAACACAAACAAAACCCTCCAAGCCCAGAATGACTGGGAAGGGACCCAAGGGAACTTTCTGGGGGAGATGGGGACGTTTTATGTCATGATGGGGGCCATGATACCAGGCTACATGGGTATAACCACTGGTCAAAACTGTATAACTAGGACTAATGTATTTCAATGCCTGTAAATTTTACCTAAAATAAAAAGAACTCTAATGATGATGACAATCATCATCATCACAGAGATTGAGTGGGGAGTTAGGTGAAGGTTCAGATGATACAAGAATGGCAGAATATTGAAAACAAAGCTGGGAGAAGGGTACAGGGGGCTTCATTATACTACTGTTTCCTTTGAATGTGCCAGAAATTTTCCTAATAAAAAGTTAAAAAACAGACAAACCCTGATCTCCCTTATTTACCAAAAAACAGATGAAACCTTTTTCCTTCCTTCCTCCTCACTACTGGTTCAAGTAAAATTGGACTATGACCTCACCCAGTGATGTTCAAAGGTGGTGCAGTAGAGGGACTCTTTCAAGTAACACACACCTTCCCACACCCCACTGATGTCATATCACTAATAAACCACTCCCACTGCTGAATTTGTAGATGTTTCAGGTACACTGCACTGAAAAAATTCCACAGAGTTTGCCGCCACCTTTCTACTCAAAGGTTTCTTGCCTCTAAGCTTCTAATGAACAACTAGAACCTCAAATATCAGAGCTATTCTTTAAGGGGTATTTTAGAACCCACAGCTGTATGTAATGCTCAAAAAAGTGTCGGCTGAAGCATGCAAAAGTTTACATCATTCTTGGTCATCTTCACTCTGCCACTAACTCAAACCTGAAGGCTGTGGGTCTGCTGGGAGGTCACAGCTGAGGACATGGGGGCATCCCGCCTCTCCCTGCCTTTAAAAAACAAAGTATCTTTCTTATGATCTTAAAATACTCAATGAAGGAATATTTTATTTTTGGAATATTCTTGGGAAATGGAAAATTACAAAAAAGAATTTAACAAATGAGCTCATTACACTGCACACTGGTAACTTTTTCTTGTAAATACGTATCTTTGTAAATTACCTTGTTCAAATCAGGATTTTACTGCAATCGGTCTAGGACGTGAGGTTTTAAAACATTATGCTGTGAACATTTTCACATTATTTAATATGATTTAAACCATGATTTTAATGGAGATTTAATATTCCACCTTGTAGATATACCGTAAATTATTTAACTGCTCCCACAGTGTTGGACTTAGGTTGTTTCCCTCATTTTGTTTTTTTACATCACGTGAATACCCTTCAATCTTTGACACCATTTCTGATTCTCTTCTAAAGATAGCACTCCAGAGGGTATGGATATTTAAGAATCCCAGAATATACCTGCCCATTTACCCTCTAGAAAGGCTGTGCCAACTGAAGCTCTCCTCAGAGTTTTTGGAAGACCCTTTGTATCCTCACATACATCAGTGTGGCACTGATTATTACCATAAAAAGTTTTCCCTAATTGGACAGGCAAAAACTCTTATCCTAATTTCTGTAATTGTTAGTGAGGTCAGACTATTTTCTATTTGCTCAGTTATCTGCATTTCTTCTATGAACTGCTGTTTTTATCAACTGCCTTTTTTTTTTTTAAGAAGGATTAAGATGGGATAAGAGAACTCTATAAGAAAAGGAATGAAAAAACATATGAACCCCATTAGTTGGGAAACTGACAAAAAGAGTGTGATCCAAACTCAGATTATTTAACTTACTTTCAAAGGAAATATAAGCATCTAAGTACAAAATACTAAAAAATTTAACATTTATTATTTTTGTGAAAACAAAATTAAAAAAGAATTATTTCTAAAAACCAAAATGTAAAGTAATTTAGAAAGCCTACTCTTGGCAGGAATATGTGGTACAAATTAACTAGTAAAAAGGTAAAAACTATAAAATGGAAATAAATTTTAAGATAACTTTATTTCTTGTTATTCATTAAAAAAAAAAGTTCCACAGATTATAAATCGTACACAACACACACACAGAACTTGAATATGTTGTCTTCCAAATTTGTACAATGCTAACTTGGCGAAATAACTCTACAGCAGAATGGTTCATTGGTCACACTTTCTAAGGTAGTGTTTTTCAATACGGTAGCATTCCATTACTGAATCAGAAAAGGGACATCTTTTTACAGTCTGTAGAAAGAATTAATCAGTGGAATGGCCTCAATTTTAAGATTTTCCCTATAGATTTTTATAAATTGTGTAATTATAAAACACTGTCTACAGGACACCTAGCATAAAATAGCAGAAGTCTACGCATATTCATCACAAGAATGTGTATATGATCATGAAGTGCTGCTCTTAGGCTATCACCTCAACAAAGATGATAGAATCCAAAAGGAATCATGCAAATATCTGGAAAAATGGAAATTAACACAAAATTAAGGATGTGATGAGCATTTTTATTAGTTACTCTAGTAACGGACGAGTTACCCTGGGAAAGTCCACTTGAAAGTGGTGTTTGAGACAAAGGATGTGGTGAACGGGTTCCCAGTACAATCCACACACGGTGATTCCTGATGTAGAACCACAGACGACAGAACTACCTTCTCTGTTCATGTTGTCAGGGGCAAATAGATGCTAATTCTAACAGTGATGCTTTGAACACGTTTCCTCTGTTCCACGCTCTATCAGAACAACAAGGAGCAAGTTCCACCTGCCTAATTCCCTCCCTGTCCCAAGGGACTACACAGGTGCTTGAGAAGAAGTGTAAATAGGTTGCAAGGTAGAAGGAAACCATGCTTGAGGCAGCTGCTTCCCACAGGGAGCAGCTGCTCAGAGATCTGGGATGAGGTTGGGGTAGGGAGAAAGAGTCTTCACTTTGTTCATAAATTCATAAATTAAGATCTGCTGTCATAGTTTCTTCCAGTGAATTGATACATGATTTATTCTGATATGAATAAGCCTATTTTGAATTCACTAGATACATCTTGTTAATGCCCTAATGAGTTCTGTTGTTACTTCTGTAGAGTTGAGTGTACATCCCTCCACCCCCAAAATGCATGCTGTTTTTCTTTTTCTCTTTTAGAAAGCTGCCTAGATAACCTTCCCCCAAATTTGCCATATATAATTATGGCAATGATGAGGCAATTACTATCAGGCTTGACTCTCTAATCTGAAGTACATTTAATAAGCAGAAACACCCTTATTTAATGTCCAAATGTGATCCACAGGCAAGTTTTCATGACAAATTACCATTTCACTTATAATTTAGCTAGTTAGAAAGTACAAAAGAACTCTGTAACTTTCTTCAAAAGAATCACACCTTTTTAAAATTTTTATTTTATTTTTATTTATTTTTATTTTTTTAAGAATCATACCTTTTGATCTTCAATTTCTTGTTCTTTCAATAGTCGCTCCAGGTCATCCATATCATTATGGTTAAATAGCTTAATGTCACTACGTGATGCCTGTAATCCCTTCTGAATAGCAAAGCAGGCAGCTTTATCTCTGCAAGGAAGAGAGACCCACCAAATTGGGGTTTAAGGGGTCTTGTCAACATTCTCAGAAAAGGAATGCTTGCTTTTGTAAGCTGACCAACATCCACTTGTTAAACTGAACATGGCAAATAAATAAAACATGTTTGAACATTAATACATTATTGTTTGCACTTCACTCTGCAAGCCTTTCCACATAACTACCACACTGATTCTGTTCCAGGAAGCAAACTCTTGCCATATTTTGACCTCTGAGAAATCAGCATGCATTTTACTATATGGATGGCATATTAGTTTATTCAAAGTACTTTTCTCTTTCTGAAAAATAAATGAAATATTGGTGTATCTCACCATCAGTGGCATCTCTGATTTGACTGGCCACCATTCTGCCATTACTTTGCCATCAAAAGGAATACTAGGTTACTGACTCTACATAACCCAGGGGAGAACTCTGAGTCATGCAGATTAGTCTTCAGTAAGATCTCCTAAATTGAGTTAATGGGGGGCAGGATATATTTCTTAAATTAAGTGTATTATTTAAAAGTACATGCAACACTTCTACTTCTGAGAAATTAGACATATTTTCCCTATTTTTCTCACTGGGTACAACCAAAAATCCTGGACATCATGTACAAGACAAACATAAGATGACGCTGAAAAATGGAGAGAAAAGGCAGACCAGCGAGGGACCTGAGAAATGACATGAAACAAGTTCCTGGATTTTCCTAACTTGGAGCTGATGCAGCTGGGAAACTGGAAATGCCAACAGGGAGAGACAGAAAAGCTCTGACGAAAGTCTGCTCTCCGTAGCCAAAGGGACAGGAAAGCGGGCAGCCCAGCAAATGTCTCTACTGCAGCCAAACCACAGAAAAACCTGGGCCTGTCCCCTCCACACTAGCAAAGGCTGAGAGGGAGACCCAGACTCTAGCCCTCACAAGGCCATAACAAGGCTCCCCAATACCCCTGTGGGAGCTGTCAGAGAAGGGAGCCAGAACTTGTATCTCTGCTGGGTAGTAACAAGTGGCTCCCACCGTGGTGTTAGTGAAGACCATGTGGAGAGACCTAACTTCCAATCCCCTGGAGGGAGAGACACCCCCCCCTGCCTATGCTTAGGCTGTGTCAGGGGAGGCTCAGAGAAGAGCAGGACTCTCACCAACAACCAGAAGAAATGAAAATAACCCCACCTCAGTGTCAGTGGAGGCCCCGTGGGGACCCTGGACTTGTACTTCCACCTGACAGTAATGAGGCAGCTGTGCTCCCCTGCCCTTGTTGGAAGACTGTCAGAGAAAGCCAATTAAAACAGAAAGTTTAAATAAAGCATAAACTATAACAGCATAAGATGAAACTGTTCATGTTTCACTTGTCATACCAAGAACCAGAAAATATCAAACAATGAAACCCCCCCCAAAAAAAACAAAACAATCAACAAATGCCAGTACTAAGATGACAGAGCTGTCAGGATGATCTGATAATGACTTTAAAACAGTCATGATAAAAATGTTTCATGAGTAATTATGAACATGCTTGAAACAAATGAAAAAACAGGAAGCTGCAGCAAAGAAAAGGAAGATACAAAGAAGAATCCTGTGGGGAATATTAGAACTAAAAAGCAAAAGAGTCAAAAGAAAAAGCATAGTGGATGAATTCAGCAGCAGAATGGAGACAGGAAAGAATCAGTGAGCTGAAAGATGTTAACAGTAGAAATCAAGTCAATGTAAATTGCAGAGAGAAAGTAGACTAGAAAGAAAAGAACAGTCTCAGGGACCTGTGAGACTACAATAAAATATGCAACATTCAAGTCTGTGGAGTTCTAAAGAAGAGATGAGGGTGGGACTAAAAAGGTACTTAAAGAAATAATGGCTGAAAACCTATAGATTAAAGAATAGGCTTAAAACTATAGATTAAAGAAGCTGAGCAAAATTCTTGCAGGTAAACCCAAACAAGTAAATGCCAATACAATTACAGTCAAACTTCTGAAAACTAATGACAAAGAAAAAAATCTTGAAATCAGCACAAGAAAAATGACACCTTACATGTAAGAGAAAAGCAATTTGAGCGACAGTAGATTTCTCATCAGAAATCATTAACACCAGAAAAAAGTGTCCCAATGTATTTCAAATGCTGAAAAAAAAGACCTGGCAGCCAAGAATCCAAAACTAGCAAAAATATCCTTTAGGAATGAGGGGGAGAAGACATTCTCATATGAAAAAAAACTAAGAGACTCTTTCCCAAGCTGACTTCCCCTAAAGGAATGGTTAGAGAAAGCTCTCCACACAGAAAAAAAAAAATAAATAAAAGAATCTTAGATTATCCGGAAGGAAGAAAGAACACTGTAAAAAGTATGAACAAACACACTAGGCTTTTCTTCCCCTCTTGAGTTTTCTAAGTTATTTTGGATGGTTGAAGTAAAAATTATAACACTATCTGATGTGGTTCTCCAAGTGTTTACAGGAAATACTTAAAACAACTGTATTATAAATAAGGAGAGTAAGGGGATGTAAAGGAAGATAAAAGATTCTATAACTGAACTGGTAAAATAACACCAGTAGAACGTGATAACTTATGCATACATATAACATCATACTTAGAGCAATGACTATAAAACTATACAAAGAGAAACACTTGAAAACAAATAAATAAAATAAATGAGATAAATAAAAATGGAACTCCAAAACTCATTCAATTAACCCTGAGAAAGGCAGGAAAAAGAAAAAAGAAAACAAAAAACAGAGAGAACAAATGAGAAACAAAAAATAAAAATTGGGAGATTTAAGATCCCATATATCAATAATTACATTAAATGTTAATGGCTAAAATATATAATTTAAAGACAGAGAGTGGCAGATTGGATTAAACATGCTGTCTACAAGAAATTCACTTCAAATGTAATGAGATGGGTAGTAAGGGAATGTGTGTGTGTATACATGTAGTTATATATATATATAGCTATATGCTATATATATGTATGTATGTTATATACAATAATATAGGTAGTAAGGGTATACATATATATTACATACAATAAGCACATAAATGCAAACATTCAAAAGGGAAAGCAGAGTGCCTATGTTAAAATCTGATAAAGTAGACTTTGGTACAAAGGAAATTACCAGAGACAGAGAAAGATGTTGTATAATGATAAAAAGAATCAATCAATTAACCAGGAGAACTTATCCTAAATATGCACCAAATAACAGAGCTACAAAAGACACAAAAACTGATAAAAGTGTAAGAAGAAATTGACAAATTACAACAACTGACAGAACTACCAAACAGAAAATCAGCAAGGATATAGAAGAACTCAATAACACCATCAACTAGGAAGATCTAATTGTCACTTATAGAACACTCCATTCAGAAGAATATATTTTTTCTATTTAATGATAATGACAAAAAAAATTTTTTTCTCAAAAGGTAAATAAAGCTTCATATGTAAATTGCTTTTTGTCTCACTAAAACTTTTATATAAGTATACCTTAGGAAGTCGACACGTAAAACTAGTGCTCTCTCTTAGTGGATTAAAGGATAGCAGTGGCAAATGAACATTTTGAATGTTTTTTTTGGTTTTTAATTTGCATATCAGTGACTTTTAAAAAATAACGGTCAGTGTAACGTTTGATCATTGAATACTATAATATGAAAAACAGAAATGTATAAAGAAGGAAATTAATCACATGTGTCCTATCATGGAGTGATACCTTCTCACTGGTGTCCTCACATGGCCTTTTCTCTGCATTTACCAGAATATTCTTTTTTAAGTGACTATGGAACATATTCCAAGATAGACCACATCATGAGCCATAAAACAAACTGTAACAAATTAAAAATTTCCAATCGCTTGGAAACTAAATAACACACTTCTACATAAGTCATGGGTGAAAAAGAAAGTCTAAAGAGAAATAAAATACAAAAATGAACTAAACAAAAAATGAAAGTAAACACATCAAAATTTGTGGAACACAACTATAGCAGTGATGACAGGGAAATTCACAGCACTATTACATTAGAAATGAGGAAAAGTCTCAAATCAGTAATTGAAGTTCTCACCTCAAGAACCTAGACAGAGGAAACTAAACTGCAAATGAGCAGAAGGCAGGAAATAATACCAGAAATCAGTAGAAATGAAAACAAAAATACAATGTAGAAAAATCTATGAAACAAGGAGCTGATTCTTTGAAAAGATCAATAAAATTGACAAATCTCTAGCAAAAATGACAAAAAAGAGAGTAGACAGAAATTACCAGTTAGGAAGGAAACAGGGATCTGCAGACATTAGAAGGATAATAAGGGACTATCACAAACAATGCTACACACACAAATTTGATGATTTAGAGGAAATGGACCAACTCCTTGCAAAACACAAACTACCTCAACTCACTCAATATTTGAATAGCCTTATAAGTACTAAGGAAATTAAATTCATAGTTAAAATACTTCCAAAAAAAAAAAAAAAAAAACCTCCAGGTCCAGCTGTTTTTACTGGAGAATTCTACCAAACATTTAAAGAATTAACAACAGTTTTATACAGCTTCTCCAGAAAATAAAAGAGGGAACACTTTCAAATTGACTTTATGAAGTATTACCCTGATGCCAAGACCAAAGTCTAAAAACAGTAAGTATGGTAGCATCAGGGAAATATAGACTAAAACTACAATGAGATATCTGTACACACCTATCAGAATGGCTTAAAAAAAAAAAAAGTGACAACACCAAGTGCTCCTGAGGATGTTGGAGAAACTAGATCACTTATACACTGTTGATGGAAATGTAAAATAATACAGCCACTCTGGAAAAGTCTGGCAATTTCTTAAAAAACTTAACGTATAATACTTTATGAGCAGCAACTGCATTCCTTGGCATATATCCCAAAGAAATGAAAACTTATGTTCACAGAAAAACCTATACATGAATATTTACAGCACCTTTATTTGTAATAGCCCCAAACCAGAAACAACTCTGATATCCTTAATAGGTGAATGGTTCAACAAACTGTGGTGTATCCATACCATGGAATATGACTCAGCAATCAAAAGGCACAAACTCTTGATTCACATAACAACCCTGGAGAATCTCCAAATAATTAATGCTGAATGAGAAAAGCCAATCCTCAAATGTTTCACCTACCGTACGATTACATTTGTACAACAATCTTGAAATGATGAAATTATAGAAATGGAGAATAGATTAGTGGCTGCCAGGGGTTAAAGAGTAGGTAGGGTAGAAGGGATATGGGTGTGGCAACAAGAGGGATTATCTTGACTTTATCAATGTCAACATCCCACTTTTGAAACTGTATTACAGTTTTGTAAGAGGTGACCATTGGGGAAGACTGGGTAAAGGGCACATAAAATCTCTGTATTATTTCTTACAAGTGTATGTGAATCCACAATTATCTCAATATAAAACATTTCATTAGAAAAGGGTACACAAAGTAACATAAAGACAGAGTGACAAGGAAAGACTTACGTATATAAACAACCATTGTTCTGAGACCTACTGGCAAAGCATTATCACTGTTTACTACAAAAGAAAGAAAATAAAACATCGAACGTAGAGTCTATCTATGCCTAATGAATTTATCCAAAACAATTTATCAAATAATTTACTAAACACCATTTTTACCTCTAGCGTTCCTACTTTCAAATGAGTTTCAGGTGGAATATTTAAAATTATGTATAAGGGAATAATTAAGTTGTCTAATGACTCATTAGAAACTGAAGTTCTAAGACACCAGGCATAAGATTTGAAAGTGAGTTTAGACTAGGTTTCCTAGCAGTGAAAACCAAAAGGACAATATAGTATTTATTGTCTGACAAAGGAAGCATACAAGTTCAACTGTAACTGTAAACTTTTTCCGGACTTTAAACTCAAAAAGGAATTTGTGGTGGGGGCTCGTATAAAGCGATATTGGCTGACACTGTATTGTAGTTGTCTGCAACTATGCCTTATTAAAAACCTAGAATCACTGTTTAAATCACTGGCTCTCAAATTTGTGAGGAGTCTTTATTATTATTGATTTTTTAAACTATGTGCAAGAAATTAATAGAAACATTCATTTTCATGGTCACATTGGGGAACAATTCTACTCAGGCCCAGGCCATGTGCTGGAGTGCTCCCAGGTAACTGTGACAGGGCTGCGGGGAAGAATGGGACACAAGCGTGCTGAAAACTCCTAGGAAGAGCCAGCCCTGCAGCGTGTGCTTGAGCTTGTTGCACTACAGGTGCTCCAACAGTGAGTGAGAAGCTGCAGGATGGTATAGGGACTGAGGTAAGCCGGGCTCTGCAGTCCAGTCACTTGGACGCCTCTTTTGAGCTCCAGCCTCCATTCATTCTCTTACTGAAGGTATTTACTGAGCACCACTAAATGGCACATGCTATCCTAGGCAATGGGTTGGTATAAACTGTTGAATGTGCTATAAGAGTATAGTGAGTGTGAGGCAAGATGTGCCAAGAGCAGAGGGTACGGGTACACATGAGCATACACGCACACACCTGCATATATAAGTTAAGGGAGGCTTGAGAAACTGATTTTGACAGGCATGTAAGTGCCTACATGGTCATGGATTCACAAGGATACCAAACTCCTCTGGCTGTAAAATTTTCTCCACATGCAGCAAGGGGTCTTGACCTGAAAGCTTGGGGAAGGATTTCCTGCAGAGGTGGTATATGTGCAGGATGAGCAGGAATTAAGTAGGAGATGAGAGGAGGAACAAAGTTCTAGGCATAGGGACTTAGGGTCTTAGCACGTGCAAAGGCCTTGAGATGAAACTAGCATATAAGGCTGGTAAGGCTACACAGCATGACCACCTAAGGGGAAACGGGAGAAAATTGGCCTAAAACAGGAGTCTAGAATGTACAAGATCATAATAAGAACTTGGATATTTATTTTAGGAACAATGGAAGCTCCTAAATGGAGTGTCTGGCTATGGTGTCAAAAAGGAAAAGAGGAAACAAAAGTCACTCTGAGACCTAAATTAAGAGAGGCATTTAATAGTCCACTCAAAGGATAACAGAGGCTCAGGCTAGTGGCAGGTGCTTCTGACAGGTACAACCAGCTGCCTGGGCTATGCCAGCCCTCACTCTACTCTTCTCTGCTCTTCCCCGCCACAGTAAAAAGCAACACCATACATCTAGTGCACATGTATGCAAGTGTGTAGATTTGTTTCTGGAAAGTTAAGGAAGTCTGCAACTCATGACTTCTATATTCTTAACAAGCCATGAAGCAAGATCAGCAGAGACCAAGAGTTGCAGCGAGGGTGCTGAGAAGTGGAGTGACTTTATCAGGTAGTGTGAGTGACTATGTGGGTTACGACCATGGACTCACAAGGACACCACACTGTCACAGAGCTGCACAGGGAAAGCAGAGGGCTGGCCCCCTCCTACATAAGTTTGGCCTTCTCAACATCAATAAATAAAATCATCATGGCAGACAACAAAGTACCGACACCTTAAGGCATCCTTCCAGTGGAGGTCTCACTAATTCTGCAGAACTACTTGGCTGGGTGACTACATATATATCTTTAAAAATGAAAAAAAAAAAGTCAATATTATTTTAGGCAGATGACCTCTAACAAAGGAATTCTCTAGGAGGGCCAATATTATTTCCAAAGGAATTCTGGTAAGAAATGTCAGTAAAGATTACTTACACAAACACAATGTCCCCTCTCTTAGAGTAAGCAGGAATAGCACTGGCTATGGTGGCAAACCCATATGAGTATATAATGGCTTCTTCTGTGTTCATAAATTTTGCCAGGCGGTCTTCCAAATCCAAGTGCACATCTAGTTCAAGAGTAAAAAGTTAAATGGTTAAACTGTCTTATAATTCTTTTTCTTTGACTAAAGAATAAATAAAATAACATAAGCAGTTTACTTATTAATACTGTCTAAGATAATTCTGGGCCAAAACTGTTTCTATACTCTGTGAACTGAATCAGCTACTCATTTGTCTATAAATATGTGACTGGGACAGCTCTGACTCTAGGTTTTGCTTTTATATCACTCTAGCAATAAGAATTCAAGGTCCAGTGACCTTGCCTGCTTTAACTTCCCTCAACCAACAAGGCCAAGACTTTACCAATGTACGACATTAATTTATTAACGCCTTTTTGCATTTTAGTAGAAGTGACCAAACCAGGCATTAAGACAACTGTCAACCAGCTTTTAAAAGGAAAAGAAAGAAAAAAGAAAAGTAGTTAAGTTAAAAAGAACCCCACATACTCTGCGTCAAGAGAGAGGAGCAAAAAAAAAAAACAAAAAAAAAAAAAGAGAGAGGAGCCTTTTCAGTTGTGGTGGTCACTCCTCTAACAGTTTGGGTCAGCACTTAGTTGTGGCACCTGCCATCACTCTGCAGGACTGAGTTTGTCTGAATTTCTTTTTAAGTGTACTGGTGAATTCAAACGTATAGTACAAAGAGAAATACGGTCCTTTTATGGAAGCAGCTTAAGAAGAATGTTGATGTGATTATAGGGATAAATTGTAATTATTAAACTGGTATTTTTTTTTCTCTCTTACATCATGGTTCCATAAAGCCTTTCACCTTCCCAGGCTAAGCCATGAGGCTTCACACCCTGGGATGGAGGGACCAGCGATGTCTAAAATAAATAGTGTACCAGCTGGCTGTGAACTGGAAAACTTCGAAGTGTCTGAAAAGGAGGCATTACCCAAGAGAGAGAAAACTTTTTTAAACCTTCTTTAGCTCTTTTAACTACAGCAGGACCCAAGTCTGGAGAACAAGATCAGAGTTTTACCACAGGCTCTGTGCAAAGAGAACTCAGAAGTTGATACAGGAAGGATGCAGCCAGGCCCCTCCAGCCTTGGAGCTTCGTGGGAGAAACGAGGAACTCTGAGGAGTGAAGGCAGACTTTCAGAGCCGCGCCATGTCCACTGAGGGGAACTCAGAAGTGGAGGCAGCGGCAGGGGACCCAGACATTCCCCAGTGAGGGGTGGTGGAGAGGGCCGATGGCCCGGCAGAGCCCTCCGGCCCAGATGTCGAGGACCTGTGGCTGGGAGCCTCGCTCCAGGAGACCCCTTCAGCATCAGCCTTCCCTCCAAGTATGCCCCTCCCTACCAGAGACATTCCTGCTGAGAAGAGGGAGAGGGAAAAGACCTGAGGGACTGAGACGTACAAAAGAAACAACGTAACCCAGCTGGATACAAGGCTGGACACTGAGTGGACTAAATATTTCCAACAGAGACCTGGTTAGTTGTTAAGCGTGAGATTTCCACCAACTGCCAGGGAGGAACAAGTGAGTAAGGTCAGTTCAGCAACAGGAACAACCAAGTTTTTAGAACATTTGAATAAAGTGTCTAAAATCTGTAAACCCACTCACTGATTTATCAGAGGCAAGTTAATCTTATTGTGATGCTTTTTAACTAGTAAAAGACACAATTAAGAATTATAAAAGATACAACTTCACAAAGGACTATATTTTAAAAAGTAGTTAAATGAGGGCTGTCCAACAATCTCATTCAATTGTTAATCAAACATTTAGTAAGTATCACATAAAAATACTCTGATAAGCACTGGATCAAAGAGAAATACAGGGTTTCTGCCACTTGACAAAGTGAGACAGCTAAGAGAGGCATCTGGCAGCTGT
Source organism: Mesoplodon bidens (assembly GCF_964165515.1). Classification (NCBI taxonomy): domain Eukaryota; kingdom Metazoa; phylum Chordata; class Mammalia; order Artiodactyla; family Ziphiidae; genus Mesoplodon; species Mesoplodon bidens. Next base: position 97,076,388 of record NC_138162.1, on the reverse strand, counting down.
CAGTGGAGAACTCGGAGCCCAGAGGGCAGCTACAAGGCTAAGCTGTGCCTTCAGTCCCCTGGTCTGAAGCACTTGGGTCCCTTCTACACTCAGAACTACAACATGTTCACAGTGACTTCTGACTAAGGGCACACAGGTCCCTCGACTGTGAACCAAAGGCTGCTGGGGTGGGCGCCAGCTATTGAGTGAGAGATGAGAAGACACAGAAGGTCCGAACTAAATCTCAATTTGATGGCAAGACAGGTACAGTGAGGAATTAGAAAATTTAGCAGCAATATCCAAATAATAAAATAAACTGAAGACCACTTCATTTGTAGACTTCTTAAAGGATGATACAGAATTGTGAAAATGAACTATTTATCCCATGCCAATTTATCCCATCAAGTAATGATAACAACTAGGCATGCTTCTTCCCATTTATAAGTTAAGATGTATACCAACAGAGTTTATTACATAAAAAACACATGAAATACCATTTGATTTCCATTACCAATCAGGGAGTCATTTTTATAGAAGTGACACTTTCATTAGATCAACATTAAATAAATATGAGATTTCACAGTAACGTTTAGAAGAATGCATCCCGGTTGATCAAAATGGTACCAAAAGCGTGCTTAGCTCTTCAAGCATCCAATCTGTGACATCAACACCACCAAGTCCGAAGACTTGATCTTGCTCCTGACTGCCCGCCCTTCCACGAGATATGCTGCCAGGGAAGTGTGGCAGGCAAAGTCTCGCAAGAACGAGGAAAGCAGCAAAGCACCAGAGAGCCAGCTACCTCCATGTGGCTGAGCACGGGCGTGTCTCAGGCATGTCTTCCCTTCCTCTGTGTTAGTGCTCTCTGAGCACCTGCCGACAGATAGGTCCCCACCACTCTGCTGCCCCTCACTTCTGATGAGACGGGGGGCAGGTCCCCCGTAGGAGGCCTCCTTCAAATTACAGTGCTGCCTCTAAACTGGGAATTATCTACCCCAAATCTCAACAATTTAGCTAGCAGATGGACAACCCAAGCCACAGTGAATTGTTCTCATTCAATATCTACATTTTAAGAAGAAAAAACGTGCTATGGATACAGACAAACTGTTTTTGCCAACTACAAAAAAGGATTTTAAGTCATTCTGTAGCTCTAAATGACTCTCTTCATTGATTAGCAATAAAACAGTAAGACAATCTTGGCTTTGTTTTAGGGCTTTAGAGTTAGCTACCCAGTTGATAAAAATTATGTTAGTATTCTCATTATACATACTCATAGCCATTTTTATGTCATTGCCATAAAGTGGTAAGAAGAATCTCTGTACAATAAATCAATGACTTATTGGTTCTTGCCTAGTCCCAAAAGTTTAAAAAAGATGGGCCTTTCCTCCTCCTATCTAAAGACACTGGGTTTTAGCTGATGTCAGCCTTGCAAAGCAGGTTTTGGAACACGTAAACACGGACAGTTGCATAACTTCTTTTGATGTCTGATAGCTACTCTGCAATGAAGAAACTCATAACCCACGGACGGGGGAGGCAGCAAAGAGAAAAACTGCCAGGGCATGTTCTTTGACTTTGGATGCCTATCTTCTGTGTGTATGATCCATTTCAACAATTAGTGCCACAGATTTGCATGCGTCATTCTCTAATTCACTGCTAGGAACCAATATGGTAGGCGAGAGGCCATGGAGGAAGGTGACCAGCAAGCCTCTGTGTCTTCTCAGCACTTGCTGCCCTTTCTGGCACCTGCTCCCTCACCAGAACGTAACAGACGGGAGGCAAGGCCAGGGTAGGATGCCCCACACCAAACACAAGGACTGGCTATGGCAGTCATCATAGGGGGTTCAGATCTGGGCTCCCTCACTGCCAGGTGTGAACCATGGACAGGCCCAAAACTGCTCTGTGCCTCTCAGGTCCTTCCTCTGTCAAATGGTTAACAGTTCTACCTGCCTCAAAGGACTGTTAGGAGAACCGCAAGAGAATGCTTATAAAACACTCAGAACAATGTCTGGCATGGAAAAAGCAACATGCTGGTGTTTGTTCAATTAACTCAATATTTGTAGAATAAAAAAAAAGTAATCTTTTAGAAGGAAAAAAGGTACACTATCTGCTAATTAAGTTATCCAAATCCTGGATATTTAAGGACTATCTTATATTAAAGCCACTTGTTCAAGTTCCTATTTATCAGAATAAAAGGAGGTATTACGGCCTTCTTGATTGTTTTTCGGAGGAAAGACTACAAAATACCCAACTTTAGAACAGTTTAAAAACAACCAACTATATTTCTCTTAAAATCTCCATATTTTTGTGTTACATACTTTTTAAAAATCCCTTGAGACTTGGACAATTTCCTTAAAAGTACAAATATCACCTATGCACTCATTAGAACATTAAAAACAGTGCTGAATGTTTTCCAGAATGTTTTCACACACAGTATCTTACGTGATTCTTACCAAAATGTTCTAAGTTGTGCAACAATGATCATTCCCTGCCTACACTGCGAAAACTACAATTCCATGACTGGCAGGAAGAAGTGGCAGATCTAGGAATTTTACGACCAAATGCCCTTCCTACTAAAACATGCAGTCATGGTCCTGCAACAGAGAGAAAATATTTTTAAAAATAAACAAATGAACAGTTGTTCACTATTGGCTCTAGAACACAATTACATGCCACTATCTCTCACCATGAAACTCTGCCACTAATTGTCTTCTGATTTAGTTTAAGACCAAAGAGTCAAGTAGGCATCATGTATGCAAAGCAGATCCCAGGCACAGGGATAAACCACATGTAAATGACATCTGAATGCATTACAAACAAAACAGTCAGAGAGGTTCAACAAGAGAAACTATCAAAGTGCACAGGGACGCCATTAGCCTTAGAGGAAAGGAAGGCTCCACAACCTGATGAAATCACTTGATTGATTCTAAACTACACATTAAAACGATAAGATGAGAAGGTGGAAAAACTTCTGATCCACACAGTCCTCACAAGACTATTTTAAGAACCTGCTGGGCCTTTAGGAGGCAGGAGAACATTTAGCCTAAGAAACTAGAAGAATTTTAATTCAACTGTCAATTTTCTTTTTCTGTGTTAATCATCTAGTACCATCTAATATGTTACTATGAAATAATAAACAGAAAATGTTTTAATAAGGAAATTTACTTTTCCAATAAGTGATTTTCATTCACTATCTGAAAAGTTGAGAAAAGAGCTAAAAGAGGGAGCATTTTCATCACTGAAAACAGATGCCTGAGTGATATTAGTACTTCCAGGAAAAGAAAAAGCCAAAATCAAAAGCAACCTTTTGGTGGGCCTGGGAAAGAGACCAGAGCCTCACACACAAGCTACTAAAATGAGAGGAAAGGGAAGTTCACTTCTGCTTTAATGCTCAGTACAAAGGGCAAATGTACCCTAAATATTTAGAATAATTTAATTATAGAGGGTATTTTATTTTATTTTATTTTTTAAAAAAATAAATTTATTTATTTTTGGCTGCGTTGGGTCTTCGTTGCTGTGCACAGGCTTTCTCTAGTAGTGGCGAGTGGGGGCTACTCTTTGTTGCAGAGCACGGGCTCTAGGCACGCGGGCTTCAGTAGTCATGGCGCACAGGCTTAGCTGCTCCGTGGCATGTGGGATCTTCCTGGACCAGGGCTCGAACCTGTGTCCCCTGGATTGGCAGGTGGATTCTTAACCACTGTGCCACCAGGGAAGTCCCGAGGGTATTTTAGAGATTTAAAATATAGCCTTAGCTGACCTCAAGTAGCTTCTTAAACTTATCTAACACTGAAATTTCAAGGTAATTTAATACAACTACAGTAATTTAAGTGACTAGTTCCAGAATAAGGAAAAACATAGAAAATACCCTGTTGGAAAACCAAGTAAAAATACATACAATATACACATAAAGAAAGGAAAAAAGATGATAAGCAAGCATGGGCAACTGTTGAAAAGGAACAAAACAAGTTTACAGGAAGGACAATGTACTCAGAAAACAATACATATTACTCCAAGCTGTAGGTCTGGTGTCTTATTACAAAACCATCACACTACAAATTAACCTTCAACCTTTGTCCAGATACCACAGTGTGTTTGAAACTTCAACTACATTAGGATAAGGATGACACAGTGACCAATAATGTAGTTCACAGAGTAGCTAATACACAGCTATGTGTTCATTATATTGACTCTGGTGGCCCATTCAGACACTTTGAAAGATCAAATCCAATTTAAATTTACAACGCACTTGAACAGCACAACACATGTATGTGGTATGCTACCATTTTTGTAAAACTGGGGGGAAAATGTATGGAAGTGGTTTGCACACACTGAAAAAAGCCTGGAAGAATGAACAAGAAACTACTGATAGTAGCTGTCTTTTTTGGGGGTGGAATGGCAGTGGGGAAAAGACTTCACTATCTCTTTAAATCTTTGAGGTTTATATCATGGATTGAATTATTGAATCAAGAAAATTAATTTAGGATGGATCAAGAGGGTTTTATGAAAAGTGAAATAAGTTGGACAGAGAAAGACGAATAGCGTATGATCTCACTAATATGTGGACTCTAAAAAACAAAACAAGCAAAATAAAACAAAATGAAAACAGACTCATAGATACACAGAACAAAGGGGTGGTTGCCAGAGGGAAAGGGGATCAGGGGTGGGGAAAATTAGGTGTAGGAGATTAAAAGGTACAAAGCTCCAGTTATAAAATACATAAGCAATGGTGATGTAACATACAGCATAAGGAATATGGCCAAAAATATTGTAATAACTTTGGGGACAGATGGTTACTAGACCTACCATGGTGATCATTTCATAATGTATGCATGTCAAATCACTATATAGTACACCTGAAACCAGCATAATATTGTATATCAACTATATTTAAATTTAAAAAATTAATTGAAAAATCATTAATTTAAAGACCCACCCCCCAAGTTTGGAGGCACACAGCATCCTATTACACATATTTTAGGTGATCTAAATGAAAAACTGACTGGGCAATTAAAACAACATATTTCCGTAGCTCTGGGAAAACTGGTCTTGAAGATTTGAAACTTTTTTTTCACTAAATTTAGCAATAAATCTCTTACAGGTCTTCTCAGATTAACTCCCAAGCAAAAGCCAAGGCCACACATGCAAATAAGATCTACTAGAAAGAGCGGCTTTTAAGAAAGCAATTTCTTTACCCCGCAGGCAGATCATGGAAAGAAAGCCTTGTTGATCAGACTACAACAAACAACCTTGTAAAAAAAATGCCTTTTCTAGTTTTCTAATTCTTATGAAGGAAATAATACCCTACCAATAAAAAGCAGGCAAACAAATCATGTTTGCACTAGGCTAGAGGAAAGAGGGAGACTCTGATCTGAGCTCTTTTAAGTCTTTGATCTTGCCATTAATATTGCAAATCAGAATACTTATTTTCTAGTTTTAGGGCTGAAATTAATTAGCTGTGTGACCATGAGGAAGTCACTTAACCTCTCTGAGCTTTCTGTTCTTCTTCTGAATAGCTGGGATGCTGGAATACAAGATTTTAAAGATCCTTTCCAGCTGTAGGAGTCTTGGACACCAACTCCCATCATCTGTTTCCAATAAAAATAATTTAACCACTAAATTAGCTAAGGGATAAAGAAAGGTGCTCCCTTAAATAAAAACATCTTAACTGTTAAAGTGAAAAACACAAAGACCCAGAAATGAAAATGAGTAGAGATGACAAAAGAGACTTCCCTGGCCCCGTTGCCCCCACCCTCTGACATTTTGTAAACCAGAATGTTATTTCCAGTAATATACTCATTTGGAAAATTATTTAACAACATTTTTGAAATTTTCAGAAGCAAAGAACAATATACATTTAATAAAAAAAACCACCATAAAGTTCCAGGGTCTTCTTTGAGGACTCTGATTTAGGGAGTTCATCGTGTTTGAAATCACACTCTCATCCTAATATGTAGTTAGCCCATCTCCAGGTCATCCACACACAAGTAAATCAATGATCCTTTGTCTTCATTCCAGAAAGAAAAGGGCTACACAGTCTATGACCTCCCCCATCCCCCAAATCTGTTCTCACTTTCCTCCTGCCACGTGGTGGCTGCCCAGCTAGAGCAACTTTCCAGTCCTTCTGCTGGGAGACGTGACCTGGGTTATGGTCTCACCAACAGAATGTGGGCAGAATGATGAGCAACACCACCTGCCCACCTAAACAGGTACCAATGCCCTGCACTCCTGCTCCCCCATACTCATCACTTGGCTTCGGCCACACAGACAAAGATGGTGCCCTCAGGCCTAGAGCAACGAGACAGGGAAAATCTGGGTTCCTGCACGACTACAAAGAGCCGAGCCACTCACAACCGGACGCTTCCCTTTACAACAGTCATGCACGGCAGAAACAGTCTCCTCACACCACTGTCTCCTGGGGCAAATGCACCAAGAGCTCTCAGGCTTCAGCCTACTGAGACAGTGTGCCTTAGGTACCTATGACTCTTCTCCACAAGGGACAGTCGGCCCCAGACCAATGCATCTCCTACCAACGATTTCAAACACAAAATCTAGAAAGTTCACCAGCTTATTACCACAACTAATTAAGGATACATTTTCTGAGGAGTTTTGAAATCAAACTGAATCTTAATTCTTGAAAGCAGTATTCTGAAAAATATGACAGAAAACGTACCAAATGTACCATAAAATCCTCTAGGTCCACAAGTTCCCACACCATACTTCTTTAGAGATGCCAAAGCTGCTGCCTTTGTGAAAGTAAAAAAAAAAAAAAAAAAAATTAGACTGTAATAATATATCTTTAACAGTTTAAAAATGACATTTCCTATTCTTTAACCCACATAGCTCCACAGTACCCTGGCTTTTCCTTTCTTAGTACTAAGACAATTCTAACAGGATATAAAGAAAAGAGGGATGGGAAGACTTAGGTATACGACTTAAAACATGGAAAAGTTATATTAGCTTGATCATTAAAACCTGGTTAACTCAATGCATTCGCACTTTCTGGCATTTGTGGGCACAGGTCTTTCCTCAAAAAATGTTTGCTGGCCCACAATCCCAACAGGAGATGAAGCAATTTCCTAGACACATCTCCAACTATTACCCGGGTCTGGTTCATCTAGTTCTCTGGTTGTCACCCAACACTAAGCCACATTAGGACACTCTTGCCTCCCTTTGCTGAAAACTAGGTTACAGCTCTGTCACTGAAGAGTAAAGAGTAAGTACTTACACAGCCCCTTCTGATATTCTGCATTTGTCTCTTATTTTATGTCCAGATGCTTATGTCAGTGATGTTATCTGTCCACTTCAGCATATGTGCTACTTACCTTGAGCCTAGGGTTATCCAACAATCCAAGAAAATTGAATGAGGCAAAGTTTATACATTCTTTTCCGTTCACCACAATGTTATGGCTTGGAGGGCTGGGGAAAGAGACAAGCGTGGTATACTTCAGCAGTCATTCTTGTTACAGGACACACATTATCAGCTGTCCAGAAGAGGGAAGGTGACAGGACACACAAGTGTTGTCATTCTACTCTATTTGCATTCTGGCCTCCTAGCTCTCTTTTTATTCTTAAAAAGTAAAATTAGACGATAGTATATTAAAAATCAGATATTCGGTCATCAATTCTACTCTTAATAGGCCACCCTGTAGTACTTAAATAAAAGAAATTGAGCTAGAATTCCATAATGAATAGATGAATGGCAAACCGTTGCTTTAGTTTTAAAACTCACTTAAGAAAGACGTTGCTAAATAAAGTACCTGGAATGAGACAAACAGGGAGGAAATAGAAAAAGATCAAGATCAAAGGTATGAAGAGGCAGAGCAAGTAACAATCTTACAGTTAAGTGGTTTAAACATACATGTTACTAGGACTTCCCCCGTAGTCCAGTGGGTAAGACTCTGCGGTCGCAATGCAGGGGGCCTGGGTCCGATCCTTGCTGGGGAACTAGATCACACATGCACGCTGCAACTAAGAAGTCCTAATGCAGCAACTGAGAAGTCCGCATGCAGCAACTAAGACCCGGCACAGCCAAAATAAATACATAAATAAATATAAATAAATATTTTTAAAAAATTACATGTTACCTACAGGAAGCCACCAAAAGAATAAGTGAGCTCTGTTCCCAATTTCTAAAGTTAATGCTGGAATACCATTTAAAAGGAATCCTCCTCATCCAAAAAGGGGGGAAACAGAGTGGCCAGTTGCACAGGAGAAGCATGGATTGAGTTCAGCTGAGACAAGAGATGGGCTCTTGAGGAGACAACCTATTATGTCCTCTGCTGACAAATACTCCAGCTTTAAGTCATGCTTCAAAAACACTGGCCAGGGCTTCCCTGGTGGCGCAGTGGTTGAGAATCTGCCTGCTAATGCAGGGGACACGGGTTCGTGCCCTGGTCTGGGAGGATCCCACATGCCGCGGAGCAACTAGGCCCGTGAGCCACAACTACTGAGCCTGCGCGTCTGGAGCCTGTGCTCTGCAACAAGAGAGGCCGCAATAGTGAGAGGCCCGTGCACCGCAATGAAGAGTGGCCCCCGTTTGCCACAACTAGAGAAAGCCCTCGCACAGAAACGAAGACCCAACACAGCCATAAATAAATAAATAAATATTTAAAAAAACAAAAAAAAAAACCACTGGCCAAACTATGAGACATGAGCTATTAAAGGGTTGTGAGATCAATTTACTTAGTCACAGCCAGCCTATTTCACCTAAAGTAAACCATAAGAATCAAATGGAACGGAAATGCACCAACAGGGCCAGGGAAAGGACAGTGGCACGGAACTGTTCTACACATGCACTGCTCTGTGCACTGGGCTGCTCTGTAAAATGCACTGTGGTCAGAAAAGATTGGGAAACACCACTCTCACTGGTATGTTTTAACAGAACTGGTTTTCTATGAGAAAAATAACGAAAGATGCTGGGAAACCAGGGAAGGTAAAGAATGACTACTTGAAGTAAATTCACAAAAGCAGATGAACTCAGACAAGACTCAGTGAAAAGAACATGGTTGTGGAGTCAGGTAGATCCCGTCAGTATTATGGTTACCGACCACTTCAGAAACTCAGAGATGTTACCTGGCCTGCATAAGCCTCAGTTTCTTCATCTCTCAACTTGTCATTATAAGAGGTGTTCATTACATATTTTCTTCTTTTTTCCCTATTGCTTCAAGAGCTTCTTCTCTTTCAAATAACCCACTGTGTTATTTAGCTTCCCACTTCCCAGGCCTTCTTTAGTTTCATAAGTCCTTCCTGATGTGGAGGTGCTGGCACCCACAAAAAGATGAAAACACAAAATATCCACGTAGACAAGTCTGTACTAACGGTTGCTGCTGTGAAGGTTGAGGCCATTCTACAAAAACTGTTGACACACAGAGAACTCAAACTATCAGGAATAAGTACACCTAAAGCCCCTGACCAGAGTCGATAAGCTGCCAGCATGACATAGGGGTGTAGACATCTTGTTTCTGCCTAGCACATGGGGTAGAAAAGGAAAACAGTTTCCATGAGAAGTGGAAGGCTCACACCTGTGCCCCATGCAGGCTTGCAGCAGTAAGCCAGACAGGGCACTGAACACAGGAATCCTGGAGCTGAAGACACTTCAAAGTTCCTCACAGAAGCAAATAAAACCGATACAGAAAGACACCTCCACAACAAGGCTTCAGAAGAGTCAAAGGAGGGAAAATAAAACCCTTCCCAGTCAAAACCCACAACCACACTATCAGTGAGAGTCAGTAATTACACAGGTGAACTTAGACATAGGACAATGGTGCTTTACCAGAAAGAAACAAATACTACAGACCCCCATTAACAACAGGTTTGGCACTTGAGGGAGAACAGACAACCAGACGAATGAAAGAATCCAGAACTCAAGAAAATTGTGTATACAGGAACACCTCAGAGATACTCCGGGGTCGGTTCCAGACCACCGCGATGAAGCAAGTACAGCAATCAAGAGAACCACATGAATTTTTTGGTTTCCCAGTGCATGTAAAAGTTATGTTTACACCATACTGTAGTCTATTAAGTGTACAGCAGCATTTTGTCTAAAAAACAATGTACACACCTTAAAAAATAATTTATTGGGACTTCCCTGGTGGTGCAGTGGTTAAGAATGCGCCTGCCAATGCAGAGGACACAGGTTTGATCTCTGGTCTGGGAAGATCCCACATGCCACGGAGCAACTAAGCCTGTGCTCCACAACTACTGAGCCTGCGCTCTAGAGCCTTCGAGCCACAACTACTGTGCCCACGCACTGCAATTACTGAAGCTGCATGCTCTCGGGCCTGTGTGCTGCAACTACTGAGCCCACATGCCGCAACTACTGAAGCCTGTGTGCCTAGAGCCCGTGCTCTGCACCAAGAGAAGCCACCACAGCAAGAAGCCACCACAACAAAGAGTAGTCCCTGCTTGCCACAACTAGAGAAAGCCTGTATGCACCAACGAAGGCCCAATGCAGCCAAAAATAAATAAATAAATAAATAAATAAATAAATAAATAATTTATTGCATTGGGAGTGGCCAAGATGGCAGACCAGGAAGACCCCGAGCTCACCTCCTCCCATGGGCACACCAAAATTACGACTATTTACAGAGCAGCTATCGATGAGAATGACCTGAAGACTAGCAGACAAGATCTTCCACAACTAAAGATATAAAGAAGGAATCACAATGAGATGGGTAGGTGAGGTGGAGACATGGTATAGTCAAGACCCATACCCACAGGTAGGTGACCCACAAATGGGAGAATAACTACAATTGCAGAGGTCCTTCCCAAGGAGTAAGGGGTCTGAGCCCCACAAGAGGTTCCCCAGTCTGGGTGTCCTGCACCAGGAAGATGAACCCCCAGAACATTTGCATTTAAAAAATATGTATTATTTATTTACTTATTTTATTTATTTTTGGCTGCACTGGGTCTTAGTTGAGGCATGCAGGATCTTCATTGAGGCATGTGGGATTTTTCGTTGTGGCACGTGGGCTTCTCTCTAGTTGTGGTGTGCAGGTTTTCTCTTCTCTAGTTGTGGCATGCAGGCTCTGGGGTGTGTGGGCTCTGTAGTTGTGGCACAGGGGTTCCAGAGCACATGGGCTCTGTAGTTGGCAACACGTGGGCTCTCTAGTTGAGGCACGTGGGCTTGGTATAGTTGTGGTGCGTGGGCTTAGTTGCAACACTGCATGTGGGATCTTAGTTCCCTGACCAGAGATTGAACCCGGGTCCCCTGCACTGTAAGGTGGATTCTTACTGGGCCACCAGGGAAGTCCCAAACATTTGGTTTTGAAGGTCAGTGGAGCTTCTTCTTGGGACAGCCAGAGTGCTGTGGGAAATAGACTCTGCTCTTAAAGGCTGCACACAAAATCTCAAACACTCCAGGATCCAGGGCAGAAGTAATATGAAAGGAGCCTGGGTCAGACCTGCTTGCTGATCTTAGAGAGCCTCCAGAGAGGCAGGAGGCAAATAGGACTCATCCTGGGGACACAGACACTGGCAGCAGCCACTTTTGGGAGATCTTCATACCATGGCAACACTGGTATTGGCGAGTGCCATTTTTGAATCCTCACTCTAGCTTATTAGCACTGAAACTGATCCTTGCCTACCAGCTAGTCAGCACCAGTACTGGGAAACACCAGGCCAAGGAGCCAGCTGGGCGGAGACACAGTCCCACTCACCAGCAGGCAGGCAATCATAGGACCCCCTGAGCCCCAGGCAATCCGAGACTAGCCCTGCCCACAAACACTAGGCCAACACTAGCTCTGGGACCCCTGGCCCTACAGCCAGCTACTTTGTGACCTGGGCATGTCCACCAGCTGGTTGGCACCAGGACTGGGACTCCCCTGGCCATGCAGCCAGCCATGCCAGGATCTGGGCATGCCTACCAGGGGCCAGCAACTTCTGCACAAGGCAGGGTCTGGCAACCAACTGGACCAAGGGCCAGCCATGGCTACCAAGCACCCATTGTAGTTAGTCAGCACACCAAAACAGAAAGACTCGCTCAGCACACACACAGGGCACACTCAGAGCACGTAGCTCTGGTGACCAGAGGGAAGTGTGCTGTTGCAAGTTTAAAGCAATATAAGACTACCTCAGGAAACAAGAAAAAGTTCAAATAAACAACCTAACCTTACACTTAAAGGAGCTACAAAAAGAACAAGTAAATCCCGAAGTTGGTAGAAGGAATGAAATCATAAATATTGGAGCAGAAATAAATGAAATAGAGACTAAAAAACAATAGAAAAGGTCAATGAAGTTAAGAGTTGGTTCTATGAAAAGACAAACAAAATTAATAAACCTTTAGCAAGACTCATCAAGAAAAAACAGGGTCCAAATCAATAAATCAGAAATGAAAAAAGAAGGTACAGACACTGCAGAAATATAAAGGCTCATAAGAAATTACTATGAACAACTAAACGCCAAAAAATAGACAACCTAGGAGAAATGGACAAATTCCGAGAAATGTACAATCTCCCAAGACTGAATCAGGAAGAAGTAGAAAATGTGAACAGACCAATTACCAGTAATAAAACTGAATCAGTAATAAACACTCCCAACAAACAAAAGCCCAGGACCAGAGGGCTTCACAGGTGAATTTTTCCAAACCTTTAAAGAAGGGTTAAGACCTATCCTTCTTAAACTATTCCAGAAAAACTGCGGAGGAAGGAATGCTTCTGAAATCAATCTACAAGGCCAGCATTACCCTGATACCCAAACCAGTGATATCACAAAAAAATAACATTACAGGCTAATATCACTGATGAACATAGATGCAAAAATCCTCAACAAAGTATCAGCAAACTGAATTCAACAATACATTAAAAGGATCATACACCATGATAAAATGGGATTTATCCCAAGGATGCAGGGATGGTTCAATATCTGAAAATCTATCAACACGATACACCACAATAACAAATTGAATAAAAATCATGAACATCTCAGTAAGGATAAAGACAAAGTCTTTGACAAAATTCAACAATCACTTATGATAAAACCTCTCAACAAAGTGGGTATAGAGGGAACATATCTCAACATAATAAAGGCCACATATGACAAGCCCATAGCTAATATACTCAATGGTGAAAAGCTGAAAGCATTACCTCCAAGATTTGGAACAAGTCAAGGACGGGCAGGGTATCTGAATAGATATTTTTCCAAAGAAAACATACAGATGGCCAATAGGCACATGAAAAGATGCTCAACATCACTAATGATCAGGGAAATGAAAATCAAGACAATGAAATATCACCTCACACCTGTCAAAATAGCTATCATCAAAAAGACCACAAATAGCAAATATTGGCAAGGAAGTAAAGAAAAGGGAACCCTCATGCACTATTCATGGGAATGTAAATTGGTGCAGCCACTATGAAAGACAGTATGGAAACTCCTCAAAAAATTAAAAATAGAACTATCATACAATCCAGCAATTCTACCCCTGGGTATTTACACAAAGAAAACAAAAACACTCACTAGAAAATATTCTTGCACCCCTATGTTCATTTCAGCATTATTTACAATAGCCAAGATGGGGAAGCAATATCTGAGTGCCCATCGATAGATGTACGGATAAAGAAGATTTGGTATATATGCGTGGTGTGCTGTGTGTTATTGAGTCATGGGTATGAAATGTACAGTGTGGGGAATATAGTTAATAATTACTGTAATATCTTTGTATGGTGACAAATGGTAACTAGACTCATCATGGTAATCATTCTGAAATGTACAAAAATATAAAATCACCATGTTGTGTGCCAGGAACTAACAGTGTGTTAAGTCAATTATAATTCAAAAAGAAACAAACTCATAGGAAAAGAGATCTCATCTATGGTTACCAGAGGCAGGGTGGGGAGAGGGGGAACAGGATGAAGGTCAAAAGGCACAAACTCTCAGTTATAAGATAAATAAGTACTGGTGATACAATGTACATCACGACAAATATAATTAATGCTGCTGTTAAATTATACATGAAGATTGTTGAGAGTAAATCCTAAGAGTTTTTATCACAAGGAAAAAAATCTTTTCTATTTAATTTTGTATCTATATGAGATGATGGATATTCACTAACCTTAATGTGGTAATCATTTCATGATGTGTTTAAGTCAAATAATTATGCTGTACACCTTAACCTTATACAGTGCTATATGTCAATTATATCTCAATAAAACACAAAAAAAATCTTTTTCTGATTTTTAATATTTTACTTATTTATTTTCTAACATTTTTATTGGAGTATAATTGCTTTACAGTGGTGTGTTAGTTTCTGCTTTATAACAAAGTGAATCAGCTATACGTATACATATATCCCCGTATCTCCTCCCTCTTGTGTCTCCCTCCCACCCTCCCTATCCCACCCCTCTAGGTGAACACAAAGCAGCAAGCTGATCTCCCTGTGCTATGCAGCTGCTTCCCGCTAGCTATCTGTTTTACATTTGCTAGTGTATATATGTCCATGCCACTCTCTCACTTCGTCCCAGCTTACCCTTCCCCCTCCCCGTGTCCTCAAGTCCATCCTCTACATCTGCATCTTTATTCCTGTCCTGCCCCTATGTTCTTCTGGTGGGTTTTTACCTTGCTCGTTCATCTGCTGTGTGTTTCTGTCTTCTCATTTTGTTTAACTTACTGTATTTGGGGTCTCCTTTTCGCAGACTGCAGGTTTGTAGTTCCCGTTGTTTTTGGTGTCTGTCCCCAGTGGCTAAAGTTGGTTCAGTGGGTTGTGTAGGTTTCCTGGTGGAGGGGACTAGTGCCTGTGTTCTGGTGGATGAGGCTGGATCCTGTCTTTCTGGTGGGCAGGATCACGTCCGGTGGTATGTTTTGGGGGTGTCTGTGACCTTATTATGATTTTAGGCAGTCTCTCTGCTAATGGGTGGGGTTGTGTTCCTGTCTCGCTAGTTGTTTGGCATAGGGTGTCCAGCACTGTAGCTTGCTAGTCATTGAGTGGAACTGGGTCTTAGCACTGAGATGGAGATCTCTGGGAGAGCATTCACTGTTTGATATTATGTGGAGCCAGGAGGTCTTTGGTGGACCAAAGTCCTGAACTCGGCTCTCCCACCTCAGAGGCAGAGGCCCGACACCCGGCTGGAGCACCAAGACCCTGTCAGCCACACGGCTCAGAAGAAAAGGGAGAAAAAAAGGAAAAAAAAAAGTTATTAAAAAACAAAAAAAAATTTTTAATTAAAAAATTAAAAATAATAAAGAAAAAAAAAGAGAGCAACCAAACCAAAAAAGAAATCCACCAATGATAACAAGCACTAAAAACTATAATAATAAGAAAACAAACAAAAAAGAAAAAACGGACAAATGGAAACCTAGGACAAATGGTAAAAGCAAAGATATACAGAAAAAAATTATACAAAGTTCACCACCTGAATTTTGTGATGATTCATTATTCAGTATTCCAGAGATGCAGGGTACATTAAGCTGATTGTGGAGATTTAATCTGCTGCTCCTGAGGCTGCTGGGAGAGATTTCCTTTTCTTTTCTTCGTTTGCACAGCTCCCAGGGTTCAGCTTTGGATTTGGCCCCACCTCTGCATGTAGGTCACCTAAGGGTGTCTGTTCTTCGCTCAGAGAGGACGGGGTAAAGTAGCAGCTGATTAGGGGGCTCTGGCTCACTCAGGCCGGGGAGACGGAGGGGTACGGAATGCGGGGCGAGCCTGAGGTGGCAGAGGCCGGCATGATGTTGCAACAGCCTGAGGCGCGTTGTGTGTTCTCCCGGGGTAGTTGTCGCTGGGTCACAGGGCCCTGGAAGTGGTGGGCTGCACAGGCTCCCGGGAGGGGAGGTGTGGATAGTGACCTGTGCTTGCACACAGGCTTCTTGGTGGCTGCAGCAGCAGCCTTAGCATCTCATGCCCGTCTCTGATGTCCGCGCTGACAGCCGCAGCTTGTGCCCGTCTCTGGAGCTTGTTTAGGTGGTGCTCTGAATCCCCTCTCCTCACATTCCCCAAAACAATGGTCTCTTGCCTCTTAGGCAGTTCCAGACTTTTTCCTGGACTCCCTCCCAACTGTGGTGCACTAGCCCCCTTCAGGCTGTGTTCACGCTGCCAACCCCAGTCCTCTCCCTGGGATCTGACCTCCTAAGCCAGAGCCTCAACTCCCAGCCCCCACCCGCCCTGGCGGGTGAGTGGACAAGCCTCTCATGCTGCTGAGTGCTGGTTGGCACTGATCCTCCGTGTGGGAATCTCTCTGCTTTGCCCTCCGCACCCCTGTTGCTGCGCTCTCCTCCGTGGCTCCGAAGCTTCCTCCCTGCCACCCACTGTCTCCATCAGTGAAGGGTCTTCCTAGTGTGTAGAAACTTTTCCTCCTTCATGGCTCCCTTCCAGGGATGCAGGTCCCGTCCCTATTCTTTTGTCTCTGTTTTTTCTTTTTTCTTTTGCCCTACCCAGGTATGTGGGGAGTTTCTTGCCTTTTGGGAGGTCTGAGGTTTTCTGCCAGCGTTCAGTAGGTGTTCTGTAGGGGATGTTTCACATGTACATGTATTTCTGATGTATTTGTGGGGAGGAAAGTGATCTCCACATCTTACTCCTCCACCATCTTGAAGGTCTCCCTTTTTTCTAATTTTTAAAAGATACTTTATTGCTAACACATGATAACCATCTTCTGACAACACAGGGTTGCCAGAAACCTTTAATTTGTAAAAAGTGCAGTATCTATGGGAGTGCAATAAAATGAGGTATGCCTATATATAAATATATGGCAAATGATAGCAGCTGCCCTCACTAACTACTAAGTTACACATATTGCTTTCTCTATGGAGAAAAATAAAGTTGAATAACCATATTCAAAGATGAATTCCAGGCAGATTAAAAAAAACCTAAAACGTATTTTGGAACAGAAGAAAATTTAGAAGGTCTTTGTGACCTTGGAATAGGAAATGATTTCTGAAACAAGTATGCAAACACACAAACCATGAGGCTAAAATGGATGAATATGACCAAGTCCAAATTTAGAATTCTGGTTCAATGAAGATACCAAAGACAAAATTAACAGATGAGTGATAAAGAGATATACTGGATTTCATGAATCTAAGATGGCATCGGCTGTATTTTATCTATCACTAAGGAAGAAAGACACAGCCAAGTAAAATGCAATGATGCAGGGACTTCCCTGGTGGTGCAGTGGTTAAGAATCTGCCTACCAATGCAGGGGACATGTGTTCAAGCCCTGGTCCAGGAGGATCCCACATGCCGCAGAGCAGCTAAGCCCGTATGCCACAATTACTGAGCCTGCGCTCTAGAGCCCATGAGCCACAACTACTGAGCCCGTGTGGCGTAACTACTGAAGCCTGCGTGCCTACAGCCCACGCTCCACGATAAGAGAAGCCACTGCAATGAGAAGCCCGCACACTGCTACAAAGAGTAGCCCCCACTCGCCGCAACTAGAGAAAAGCGTGCATGCAGCAATGAAGACGCAACACACCCGAAAATGAAAAAAAATAAAATAAAATGCAATGATGTTTTCTTATCGTTTATATTTTAGGTCATATTTAATGAAAGGGCTATCTTGACACAGATTTTTGTCATTCTACTTTTGTACCTATGAAAAGAAAAATATAAGCAAGATCAATCAGGCAAGACATTCATAACTTCTAGTCAGCAGTTCTGTGTGCTCTCTGCTACGTAATGGATATCATGGGTATTCATACTCCCTGCTAACATATTCTACTCCCTGCTGACAGGAGGATCCTGGCGTCGCTTAGGAGGATGCTCCGCTATCATCTCTGGGATTACCTGACAAGTCAGTATCACCTATTCTCTAAGTTTGATGCTGGAACTTTCCTACTGGACTAAACTCTTAGTTTCATCTTTATGCAGTTGAATCACGTTTCTAGAAAGTAAACTGTTATTACCCAAAGGCAGTAGGAGTTTGACAAAGGAATGTTCAAAGCCTTAGTCCCAGCAGCCTCTGTTCAACTGTCTGGAGGGATCTGGCCATTTCTCCTTCCATCAGCTGATTTACTTACCAGCAGTGCACAAAACTCAACTGAGGTGCTGGCAGTAAGCACAGCCATGACCAAGTTCATCAGTGTGCAAGAAATGATACCCTCACCTGCCCCCAGCTGACAATGACTCTGTAATCTTACTCTGCAGCTGTAAGATTCATACCTGTTTCAGAGATCTTAAAATCGGAAAAAAACAAGTTTCTTAGACTCATTGTAATAGATTACTACTCAAGAACTGACTGAGGATTAAAATCTACACAATATTGGGGACTCTTGATAATCGAAAGATAGACTGGGAATCAAATAGAAGAAGAACTAAAAGATATGAAGAGGCATTCACAGGAGGGAAAAAACCCAGTAGGTAATAATAAGTAGATCAAATGATACTTAAAGGCTCAAATAATCAGAGAAATGCAAAATAAAACAATGTTACCAAACACAGCTGTGGGAAAATGAACGCCCATATACTAACCCAGGAGAATCACAATGTAGGAAAGTCCCATAGGGAAATGAGACAGGCATATAGAGTAGTACCCAATTCCTGGTCCCACACCCCTAGAGAGACTCAGACAGGTCCACAAGAGGACGTTAATCAGGTTTAATCACCAGGTTTTTTTGTGGCAGTGGGGAGTGGGGGTAGCTTAGGTATCCATCACGAGGAAAATCACTAAATTTACCCATCACTAAGTAAAACACGGTGGCCATACACAACAGAATAATATGTAGCAGTTGGAAGAAATGAACAGGAAGTCCATCTAGCAATTCCACCTCTCTGCCCTGCTTGATATTTCTTCATACCGCTCAGCACCAGCTAACACTGTATTTATTTCACTCTTGGTCAGCCTGCCCCAAGAGAACTAAGATTTTGATTTATCGGACATGCTCATCAGCACATTCCTTAAACATGGTAGGCACTCAAATATTTGTTGAAAAATAAGTGCTGAGTTAAAAACTTGCAAGAAAAAAACCAGAATGAAGTCTAGAGCACAAAATTAAAAACATACTTTCATAAAACATTAAGATTACATGGTTTCAAGTATACATACATAATAAAAATAATAACATATATGATTTTAATAACATAAAATAATAAAAGAAAGCAAAATACACGTATTACAGTGGGATACCTTACTGGGGAGGAGAACACTGGGGATGAAGGAAATAATAAAGCAAATGAGAACGCTGCCTTACATGGGTGCTGATGAGAGCGGTGCTGAAGGGAGAGTCAGTGCCTTTGCAGGAGAGGCCCAAAGTGAAGAAAATAAAACAGAGACTCAACTAAACCAGAGAATAAACCTTTGGCAAATTTGAGTGAGAAAGGAGGAGACACAAATGCCTGTAATGGAGACACAAACCCCATAGATGTGTTGTTATATACATCTGTATACAAAGTTATATGTATATATTTTACATATAACTTCCCAGGAGAATCCTATGAGCTACTTCATGCCAATGCATTTGAAAACAAAAGAAGAAATGAACAATTACTAAATGGCAGTAACCAAAACTTACTCAAAAAGGAAATATGAACAGCTTTAAAAACTCACTGAAGACATTAAATTCATGATTAAAAATCTATGCTCAACAGAACAAACAACAAATAGTGTTGCCAGGAAAACTATAAGACCAATATACCTCTGATACCAAAGCTGGGCCAGCACAGTAAAGGAAAAGAAAAAGACTAAACTCATTTTTCAATACTGATGCTAAAAATACCAAATATTAGCAAAAAAAAAAAAGAATCCAACAATTAATAAAAATTAACCAAATAGTCATGCTTAAATAGGGTTTATCCCTGAGCTATAAGAGTTCTTTTTATATATTTAATATTTTGGATACTAGCCCCTTAACAAATATATGACTTGAAAATATTTTCTTCCATTTTGTGGGGTTTTGTATCATTTCTCTAGTAGTGGGCTTTGAAGCACAAATATTTTTAATTTTAATGAAGTCCAGTTTGTCTATTTTTTCTTTTGCTGCTTGTGCTTTTGTGTCATATCTAAAAATCTCTGGCCAATCCAAGATTATGAAGATTTACTCTTTTGTTTTCTTTCTTCTAAACTAAGAACTTACAGTTTTTGCTCTTAAATTTAAGCCCATGATTAATTTTGAGCTAATTCTTACACATGGTGTGAGGTCAGGGTCCATCATCATTCTTTTACATGTGTATATCCCATTGTCCCATCACAATCTGTTAAAAAAGAGTATTCCTTCCCTACTGAATTGTCTTGGCATTCTGTTGAAAATCAATGGACCATAATTTAAGGTTGTCCACCCATTTTTAAGAATAAGACACTGAAATGCTAATTGCAAGCACTGGGTAAATGGGCTTCGCTTCTTGACTGATGGTGGGCTTCACTCTATGATAATGAGACACAGACTTGTTTATTCATCTGTGGAGACCGCAACTCAAAATTTTCTGTTTTTACTCTCTTGACTTTGAGTTTCACCAGAGAGGAATCCTCCAGTGAGGTGTATATGAGGATATAAATCTAGTTTCCAACTTTCTGAAAGCTGAGTTGGAGGAAACGGGCTTAGCATCCCACTATTCATTATATACTTGCTTTCTGTTTTTAGAATGGCACCTGCCTCCTCACACATTCTTAGGACTTTCAATTTATATTTAGCCTTTCCAGAGAGTAAATCTCCCATCTTTCTGCAAGTCTACAGAGCTGGAATCTGGGGTGAGGATGAGTGGCACGGTTGCTTGCAATTTTTCTCACAAAATTTTATGTATATGCTTAATTAATGTAAAAAAATCAATCAGTACAATTTAATATAGTAATGGATTAGAGGAGAAAAGTCACAACCATCTCAATGGATTAAAAAAAAATTTAATAAAATTTAACACTGACTTTAAAACTAACAAAAAGTTCCCTTAGCAAACTAGGAAGAGAAAGGAAGGCCTATAACACCATACAGGTTATCCCTTAAAAGCCATCAGGAACAGGATACAGAGGCCCTTGTTACCACTCCTATTCAACACTGCATGGTAGGTATCCTAGCAAGTGCAATAACACAGAAACAAGAAGAAAATGATGCTTCATGACAGAAATGAAAACTCTCTGGAACCCAGAGACGAAGCTATTAAAAGATATGCAATGTTAATTTCCTAGTTGTGATACTGTACTATAGTTAAGCAAGATGTTACCATTGGGGGAAACTGATGAAGGGTGTATGAAATCTCTCTGTATTATTTCTTACAACTGCATGTGAATCTACTATTATTTCCAAATAAAAAGTAGGAAAAAAAAAGTTAAGCAAAATCTCTATGAAGAACATTATGTAACTTCTCTCAGAGACATAGAAGACCTAAGTATACAAGTGACACACAAGGTACGTGGTGAAGAGATTCAGTATTAGCAATATACCAATTCTCTCCAAATTAATCCATAAATTCAATGCATTACTAGTCACAAACCCAAACCCATTTTCTGGTCAAATCTGATCAGCTAAACCTAAACTCATAGTGAAGAGTCAAGGATAGCCTAGACAATTGTGAAGAACAAGGAGGTGAAAGACTCACTCTAGTCAAGGCTTATTATTAAGCTGTGGTGTAAGCGAGGTTCTGGCACAGGGAGAGGTAAATATACCAAAAGAATAGAAATAAAGCCAGAAACAAATCCTTTATAAGGGAACTTGACATATGAAAGAAGGGAAATTTCCAATCAGTAGGTAAAAAATGGACTATTTAACTAATAATGTTGGGACAACTGATTGTCATATGGAAAACAGGCAAATTAGACCTTTGTGGTAGGAAGGATTTTATAACCATAACATTAATGATTGGTAAGTCTGATTTCAGGACAAGTAAAATTTTCATGAGACCAAAGAAATTTGCGAAAGTGAAGAATACAAGCCTCTCTCAGATCAGACCAGAAGTAGAAGGACATACTCAGGAGAATATCCTACATCATATTTTTAAATAGAATACTAAACACTTTCATGGCAACAGGCATGCTGTGGCAAAAGTATAAATATAAGCAAAGGAAAAACATCTACCAACTTCAAGATGGTGGTTATCCTGCCTGGGAGGCAAGAGTAAGTGATAGATGGGAAGGGATTTCTTCAGTGATACACCTGACCCCTGAACAACATGGGTTTGAACTGTGCAGGTCCACTTATACACAGATTTTTTTTCAACAGTAGATACTACTGTACTACATGATCCATGGTTGGTTGAATCCATGGATGTAGAACCACATATCTGGTGGAACTGGGTATCTGGAGGGCTGACTCTAATTTATATGCAGGTTTTTGACTGCCCAGAGGGTCAGGGCCCCTAACCCCCATACTGTTCAAGGGTCAACTGCATTTCTAATGCTTTATTTCTTTTAAAAAATAGATTTAAACTAAAGATAGCAAAATGTTAATACCTACTACTTCTGGGTGGTAGATACATATGTGACTGATATTTTCTGTATACTTAAATTTAAGATATAAAAATAAAAATAAATAAAACATTGGAAGCCAGGAGGTAGGTAGCATAAGTGAGCTGAAGTTTCATAATTCATATTGTGAAAGTCAACAGGCACTGCCTATCATTAATCAATCAAGAAATAGTAATGTAAGCATACTGCTAATATCTAGTTATGAAGGTAACCTTCAACAGATCTAAAATCAGAAACAATCCAGGTGGGAAAAAGTAGGAATGCTGTTTTTCATTTTAAATATTATGTGTGTGTATTACTTTTAAAAAAAATATATATATATATTTTAAAAGGGACAAACTTGGAAACCCAAATTGGAGACTATAAAAAAGCAGTTTCTGATCTCCAGAAATTTCTAAAAATCTTATTTCAGTTAAAAAAGGAATACTATAGGGCTTCCCTGGTGGCGCAGTCGTTGAGAGTCCGCCTGCCGATGCAGGGGACACGGGTTCGTGCCCCGGTCCGGGAAGATCCCACATGCCGTGGAGCGGCTGGGCCCGCGAGCCATGGCCGCTGCTGAGCCAGCGCGTCTGGAGCCTGTGCTCCGCAACGGGAGAGGCCACAACAGTGAGAGGCCCGCGTACCGCAAAAAAAAAAAAAAAAAAAAAAAGGAATACTATATAAACCACTGTATACTTTGTTGAGTTTACCTACAGGAAACCAAATATAAGCCCTTGACTAGCAAAACCAATTTACCCTGAAACGATGTTGTAGTTGAGAGCAGGATGGTCTTTTGAGACAGGAGGAACAAGAGGTTCTGGTTGCCACTCTTCAATCAATTCTTCCTTTTCCTACAGGAGAAAAGCAGTTAAAATACAGCACAGTGCTACTTACTGGACAGCAACTCTAGCGGTATCTAGGCTGTTTGTTGTAATGGAACCATCATAATGAACACACTGCTAGACACAGACGTCCAGCTGCTGTGCCTGGAAATGACACAGAATCACTATTGAGTTTTGTGCACTTAACCCCTCACCTCTTTCCTTATCTCAGGCTAAAGGCTCTTTTTCCATGAAGCTTTGTGGCTGACTGGAAATTTCTTAAAAATTTTATTTCTATGTTCAGGATTTTTCACTGTGGGAAGCAGGAAGTATAACTGCTACTGATGATAAAACAAAAAGTCTATAACACAAAGGTGAGAGGCATGACTGCAGGTAAGGGAGCTCAGCCTCTACTGCAAGATATGACAGACAGCCATGCCTTAAGTTCTTACAGGCATGGCTGTCACAGGAAGGGATCAACTAGACTACAAAGCACTGTTTCTACAGGCCATTGGCAAGGATTCGGAAGTAACTGAAATATACCAAAAGACTCTCATAATAATTATTGTAATAGGATTTAATTGTTTGGAAATTTCTCATAAAAAACCACTTTATTCCTTTTAGCTGTTATTTCACGCATTCCAAGTATTTTGACTATTTTGAGTTTCTTATCCTTTCTTGAACTAGAAAACAATGTAATTTTGAAAATGTAGTCTGGATGTACAGGATGAGATGAGGCACCTGATGAACATGACAGCCGCAGCAATTCTTGCCTTACATAGGCCCACTCTCAATACTTCTATTTTCACACTCCTGTTAAATGCTTCTGTGCATTTTTTCCTAATAGGCAATTATAGGGCATGGCTAGGAGCATATTCACCTGATGCTCAGGCACTCAAAAATACTGGCTGAATAAATCAGCCAATAAATTCTTCATCTATTTCTGCCAATGACTGCACAGAACAGCAGCCTGAACAAGCCTGAAGTATGAATCACGCACACTGTCCACTTGCTACCACAGAGACAGATTTGAGAATCAACTCAAGATTGCCTGGTAGTCAAGAGTCTCTGCAGGGAACTTCCTTGGTGGTGCAGTGGTTAAGAATCCACTTGCCTGGGGCTTCCCTGGTGGCGCAGTGGTTGAGAGTCCGCCTGCCGATGCAGGGGACACAGGTTCGTGCCCCAGTCCGGGAGGATCCCACATGCTGCGGAGCGGCTGGGCCCGTGAGCCATGGCCGCTGGGCCTGCGCGTCTGGAGCCTGTGCTCCGCAACGGGAGAGGCCACAACAGTGAGAGGCCCGCGTACCGCCAAAAAAAAAAAAAAAAAAAAAGAATCCGCTTGCCAATGCAGGGGATATGGGTTCAAGCCCTGGTCTGGGAAGATTCCACATGCTGCGGAGGAACTAAGCCCGTGCACCACAACTACTGAGGCTGTACTCTACAGCGCGCGAGCCACAGCTACTGAGCCTGCCTGCCACAACTACTGAAGCCCGCACACCTAGAGCCCGTGCTCCGCAACAACGGAAGCCACCATAACGAGAAGCCAGCGCACTTCGACGAAGAGGAGCCCCCACTCGCTGCAACTGGAGCAAGCCCATGCGCAGCAACGAAGACCCAATGCAGCCAAAAATTAATTAATTAATTAATTAATAATAATAAAAGAGACTCTGCAGACCTATAAAACTGAGAAGGGCATTTCTTCTTCGCTGCCATAAGTTAAGCTTTAGAAACACTCATATAGTTTTTTTTTCTTCCACAGCTTTTAGGGTAAGATGTCAGCGATTACTGAATCTTGCTCTAGGTAAGTTCTGCTTTTAGACGGTCATCCTAAAATTATGTTTCAGTATCCTTCTTTTAAAATGCGTATTTGATCTGCCCTCTTAGCGCAGCAGGTAGCGCATCAGTCTCATAAAATGCGTATTTGTGTGGATTGACTTGTCTAAACTTAAACTAAGAATATTAGGAATGATCAACCCCTTAAAAAGTTGGGCTATAAATCTATTCCACAGCCTCATAGTCATTCACGTGGAGTTCCTAAATATCAAGGGGAAAAAGTAGATTTCCGGCCAGGATTTCTGGCCCAGACAGCCCAATCTTACTGCAATGCTATCAAAAGAGTGTTCTATGGCACACTAATCCCACAAGGTATTCATAAAAAAAAGGCGGGGGTGGGGATCTATGGTCAAGTTTAGGGCAGTTCTCCAAACAGCGGTTCAAATATCCACTGGCATATTAAAGGTTACAAGAAATCATGCAATGAGACACCTGTTTAGTCTTCTTTACCCAGGTTTCCAAAACTTATTTGCCCTAAGAACCATTTGCTGCATATCCCCTATCCCCTAGGGGGGATACTGCCTGACCATCTCATGACAAATATTAATAATCAGGACAGCAGGGGCAGCCAGTGAAACCAGGGGAACAATCGCCACATTGCTGTAATTCCATTCCACTTGCACTTCCTTCTGTGAATGCTCCAGAAAAGAGCAGTGCTCCATCGTTGTGCCACACTCAATGCTGCCTTGTGTACCAAAGTTTCAGGCATTTTTACAGAAACCACACTGCAGTCAAAACTGCTCTTCCTCTCACACCTGGGGCACAGTTACTAAGTGTTCCTACCTGCGTGAGAAGGTAGGGGATGCCACAAGCCCCTTGGTCCCTCATACTAACAGACTCGAAGTGGGCAGGACTGCAAGTCCTCTCGACACTTCTGCTTCCTAAGGTTTGCCTAGCTTGGGCTTGAGCTGGGTCCCTTACCATACAGAACACATCAAAATTTGATTTGGGGTGGGAAGGTGGAGAGCAGTGGGATGGGGAGGATTCTTTCTAACTCTGAATTTCCTTTATAAAGACCACAGGGGAAACTTTCATTCAGCCTTCAGAAATGGTGGTGCTTTTCCCGAGCAAGTCATGTAGTCTTTCTTGTATACGGACATTTGAAATCCAGCATGCATCCATGCTTCCCGTCCAGCATCTAGTACGTTCCCAGACTGCTGTTTACTCCTCGAAAAGTATAAAGGTCTGTAACATGGTACTCCTTTGTGTATTCACTTTATCCCTGGCTTCCCCATATTTTACTTACCCTGATTTCCTTACATTCCAGAAAATATTTTAACATTTGTAGTTGAGCCACCACAAGTCCCGTTTTGAAAGATGTAGCAACTATAATCATACACCGAAGAATAAAATAGAGATTTAACTCCTTACCTTGATTGTAAGATCAGATCGTTCTTGTAACTTGTAAGTTTTAGAAAAAAGAAGTCTGATTATCCAGAGTATTAAAATTCCTTCCAAAATAAGATGATAAGCAGGAGCCTAGGAGTGAGTCAAAAACAAAAGCAAAAGAAGAAGTGAAATAAACATTTCCAAAACCTGCACATAAAATGTAATCCACCTGCATACCCTGCTCCCATGACCTTTAACCTACTTATTACTTGTTAAAATTTAATTTCAAAGCTCACTTCATTTCTACTCATTCCTTTTCCCATTTCTAACAGAAGGCAATTTCTCCTACCTGAAAAATCTCTAAAACTGCGGCGTTAGGAAGAAAAACATCTTTAGGAATAAAAATGAACGTTTAAAATTAAATGTGACACAGAATTCCGAGAGTCAAACAATCTCAAGTATCAGATCCTTCAGGTAATTTATATTTTTACCGGTGGGAAGTGACTGTAACAAACATTTCGCAGCTTCACAAGCCTCCTACAACCCCCACATACCATGGATAGAGTGAGAATTATTTGGACACCAGTTTCCGCAATGCTCAAAGACTTTTGCACAACTTATTATATTTCCTGTATCCCCAATAGGCCTCTTTAAATTCTCCTTGGAACGTGGAAGAGAAAAAAAGACTTTATAAGTACTTAAAGAAATAGCAGGTCTCTTTTCTACCACAGTTCCCCAAAAGTATGTAGTGTTTTCCATGTCAACATCCATAAAGGTACCTTAATGAAATTATCCACATGAGGTCTTCTTTTCAACTGTACATTTCCAGGATAAAAGCCAGGCTGACTTTTATGTCTTACACAACTAGATACAGTAAGTGCGTATAAAAGATTCCAGATATCAACTAAATCTCCATAAGTCAGTTATGGGGTGCTCCATTATAATAGGTTGTCATCGGAAAGTCATTTAAAAGAGGTATTTATGCAAGAGGGAAGAGATATGGGGATATATGTACATGTACAGCTGATTCACTTTGTTATAAAGCAGAAACTAACACACCATTGTAAAGCAATTATACTCCAATAAAGATGTTAAAAAAAGAGGTATTTAGAAACGTAAATACACATTATTTTCAAACATTAGACAAAAAGAAAGCAATGATGATTCACAATAGTTAAAAAGGTTCAGAAGGGGGGACCAAGGAAACTGCTGACTATTTCATAATAAACTTTCAGGTCATTGGACAAATAACTTTAAAACTACATACATGTTACATATGTATGGGTACACAGCCTGACTCCTCAAATTATGCACACACTGTGCACAGAAATTAGAAGCAAAACCAGAAACCTAAGACTATTTTTAAAATTTGCTGATCCCTCCTGACTATAATTCATTTAAGAATGAAGACTCTACTAAAAAAATCCTTTTGGTTTTATCAATAATTGGATTATAGTTGACAAACATAAGTCCAAGTTACTAAACATTCCACTCCACAAAGAAATCCTAAAAAAAGGTGAAATGTTTACTGAGTTAATAAAAATCACAAATGTGGCTTCTTTTCTTCCCTAGGAAATGTTACATCAAGGAGACCTTCTCTCAAATCTCACTCAAGGTCAATACCAAGGTATGAGAAGTTACATAGTTACAGGGCAGTCTTCAAAAAGGCAGCAACAATATATAGTAGAAATTATTCATTTCTAAAAAAGAAAAAAAGATATCTTAAATTTTAGTGGTTCTTCTTAGTCACTATAATCTACCTAAGGCTGGACATCACCTAAGCTCTATTTGCTCTCTTAACTGTTTTTTTTTTCAAAAAGTCCTGATGGGTTTTGCAATAATACATCTTGCATCATCACCCTTACCAGTAAGTGCTATATTAAGTTTTAAGAAAATTATCAAAAGAAAACAGATTCACTTTTAGTGAATGTAAGCTCTGTAAGCACAGGAGCTTTTACCTGTTCCCTCATTTGCACCATTCCTAGCATCTAGATCTCTGCTGTCCCATACTGTGGTCACTAGCACCATTCAACTATTTAAATACACATCTAAATTAAATTAAACGAAAAATTTAGCCCCTCAGTTGCACTAGCCACGTTTCAAGTGCTTAAGAGCCACATGTGGTTAGTGGGCTACTGTACTGAACAGCTCAGAGAACACGCAGAAAGTTCCATTGCACAGTGTATGGAAACTCACTAAATGTCTAAAGAATGAACATTCTCCAAGACTGACATTTAAATTTCATATTATTTTACCTACCTGAAATAGCTGGCCTTTCAAAAAAGCTCCTAACTGGTCTTTCTTTAAAATTTTACTAAAATAGTTGTATCTTTACAAGACAGAAAATGGGAAGTAGGCGGAAGAATGACAAACTATTTCACATACCTAACGAAATCATTCGGCTTCCTTTCTAACCCCACGTCCCAACAAAAACAAAATCCACCTTATTACAATTCTTTCCCCTATTCCCTGCTCCACAGTTCCGAGAACCTGTCTTCCCTAGGACCTCTCCAGACTGATTATGCACTCTACTTTCATCACTCCGTTTTACCATCAGTCCCAACTCTTGTTTTTGACTAGCCTCTCTCCTGTATCCGAGCAGTACCTGGAAAGGGCTCCGCGCTCGCAGCAGCGCAATACGAGACCTCCGGCTCCGGCTCCCGCCCGTGCCTCCCTACATTCTGCCACTGGGAAATGTGTGCGCCTATGAGCCTTTGCAGCGAGAGACGCCGGGGGTCCGGTCGTAACCGGGCCAGCCCTGCCCAGGCCTCAGACCAAAAATCCACACAAAACGTCCCACTTCCCCAGGGCTGGGTGTGGTCGTGGACCCCTGGGGCCGCCAAGCTCACCTCGTAGAGCGCCTGTACCATCTCCACCAGCACCCACTGCTCCGCGACCGTCGCCATAGTTAGCCGCCAGGGTTTCCTTCCGGAAAGCGGGCCACAGGCACGTCAGATATTGCGCGGCGCGGTCCAGTGACGTCTATACGCCCGGAAGGCGGGGCTGCCGTGAGTTGGGCACCGCCTTCTTGCGCCTGCGTACTGGGCGGCCGGTGGCTGCGCTGGCTGAGGAAGGTTTAGGGGTGAAAGGTCAAGTTGGGGTCTCGCTTGGGTGCGGGGAGGAGTGGGAAGCGGCAGGCTGGTCCCGACAGCAGGTGTTCACAACGCGGCCATTATGTGCCAGACCCCGTGCTGGGCTCTCAGGATGGAGAGATTTTAATAAATGGCCCTCGCGCTTGGCAGGCAGTTTGGTGCAGGGAGTTATTAATGCAATCACAAACATCTTCTTTACTTTTAAATTACATAAGTAATGCAGAAATGCATTATCGTAAAAAAAATAGACAACTCTTATATAGCACTTACCGCGTATAAAGCCTAGCCTAAGGCTTTGCAGGTATTAAGCCATATAGGAGTTTCGTGTGGAACCTTCAAGAGCCCAGCGTGGTGTGCACACACACTTCGGTTGGATTTCTTAAATATAACCGGTAGCATAGGGACAATATTGTTCTACAATTTGCTTTTCTCCCATTCTTTTTTTGGCTATAAATCTTGTGTTTTTAATCAACGAAGAAGCCTATTTATTGGAATAATTTGTTATGTATATTTCTCTTTCCATTTTATTTAAACATTTTCCTATTGATGAACACTTAGGTTTTTTCTACTTTTTCACTTATTACAAACAATGCTACAGTAAACATCGATGTGCCCTATTGTCTTTCTGTGCGTTTTGGGGTATATCTGACAAGTTTCCTCGAAGTCGAATTTTACTCAATATGAATGTTAATGTCGATGAATACTGCCATACTGCTCTCCAGAATGGCTCAACCAATTTTAAATGTTTGAAAGTGTATCCACACTCTATCTCATGATGGATATTATCAATCTTTTAAAACTTTTGGCCAATTTAATTTAATGGAGATAAAATGTCTCTTCACTGAATTTTATTTTCCATGCTGCTGGTTATTCATGGTTATTCTTATATGTTTATTGGCATTTGTAGTCCATTCGTGAATCATCAATTCATATTCTTTGCCCAGTTTTCTATTAGTTATTTTTCACTTTCTAATGGATGTATGGAAGCTCTTTATACATTCTGAATATCTTATATTTTCCTATTTCATATGTGACAATTATTTTTGCCCAATTCCTGTCTAGTTGTTTACATTGTCTTTTGTCATACCTATATTTTAATTTTTATGTAATGTGTCAGTCTGTTCCTTTATTGCCTGTGGGTTTGTATCTTACTTAGAAAGACCATCTTCACCACACTTAGGTTTTCCTCCCATGCTTCAGTTTGTTGTTTATAGTTAGCTCTTTAATTATTCTGGAAATTATATTTTTGTGGCTGCCTCACTCTAATTTCTATCTCCATCTTCACATGGTCTTCTCCTCTTTCTCTGTGTATGTCTCCTCTGTGTTTCTTATAAAGATACTGTCACTGGATTGAGGACCCATCTGGATAATCCAGGATGATCTCATCTTAGAATCCTTAATTACACCTGTTACAGCCCTTTTTCCAAATAAGGTGACATTTACAATGTAGGATTAGGGTTGGGATAAGACCACGTCTTTGGGGGCCACTATTTAACTTACTACCACCTCCTTTCTTTTCTGATCCTACCACCAACTCTCCCACCAGTTTTTCCCGAGAATGCTTCTTAACGAATCATTTTCACACATATCCTTTTCTCGTAGTCTGCTTCTGGAAAACCAAACCTGATAGAGTTTGTATCTGGAGCATCTATTTGATTCCATTAATCTATTTTATTTGTGCCCATTCTGATACAATATTACTTAAAAAAATAGATTACTTATTTTGAAATATTTTCAGGTCCATATGGCATTGTAAGAAATAAATCAGAGAGATCTCATGTCCCCTTTACCCAGTTTTCTTCAATCATAACATCTTGCAAAACTATGGTACAATATTAAAACCAGAATACTGACATTGATACAGTCAGGACACAGAAGCATTCCCTTGCCACAAGGATCCCTCATTTTGCCTTTTTATGGCTACACCCACTTCCCCTTCTCCCTCCTCAGTCTCTGTCCCCTGACACCCCCTAACCTGTTCTCTATTTCTATAATTTTGCATTTTTAGAATTTTATATAAATTGAATCATACCATAGGGGAAATTTTAAGATTGGCATTTAAAATTCAGCATAATTCCCTGAAGATTCATCCAGGAAGTTGCATGTATCAATAGTGTTTCCCTTTTCATTACTGAGTGGTGTTCTGTGGTATGGATGTTAGGTCATTGTTAGGCCATTCACATGTTGAAGGACACTTGAGTAGTTTCCAGTTTTAGGCTATTAAGAATAGAGCTCCTATGAAAATTTGTGTACAGATTTTTGTGTGAACATCAACTTTCATTTCTCTGGGATTCATACCCAGGAGTGAAATTGGTGGGTCATATGGTAATTTTATGTTTAGTTTTACAAAACCTGCCAAACAATTTTGCAGAGTGCCCGTACCATTTTGCTTTCCCATCAGCAACATATCAGTGATCTAGTTTCTCTGCATCCTAACCAGGTGTTGTCACAATTTTTTACTTCAGCTATTCTGATAGGTATGTAATTATATCTCACTGTAGTTTTTATTTGAATTTTCCAATGTTCATATGTTTATTTGTTATCAAATAAGGATGAGAGAGGTCTGTATATCCTCTTCGGTAAAGTGTCTATTTATGTCTTTTGCCCATTTTCCAATTGGATTTTATGTTAACTGTTCAGTTTTAAGAGTTCTTTGTGTAATCTAGGTACTATTTCTTTGCCATTAAGTGGTTTGCACCATGTTTTTTTTAATTCACTGTAGTTTTGTGGTATTTTGTTCTTGGTGAATGTAGCAATTCAGTTGGCTCATTGTTTCTTATTCATAAGTCAGTTCTTCTTTCATGAGGTTACATTTTCTCTTCATTTACTCTTTCAACTGATATTTAACCAGTACCCACTAAAAGCCTAAGGAGATAGGGGCAAAGAAGTGAACAAAATAGTCAAAGATCTTTTTCTTCCTGGAGCTTATATCCTACTAAGGGAACCAGAAAGAAACAAGACAGACAAGGAAAATATATAGTGTCTTAGATAGTGATAAATGCTAGAGAGAAAGTAATAAAGCAGGGAAGGGGGATATAAATTGTTTGGGAGGTTGATATTTTAGATAGTATGACCAGGGAAAGCTTACTGAGAAGTTAACTTTTGACTTAAATACTAGCTGCAAATGAAAGAGCTAGCCATGCAGATACCTAGTCGATACTATTTTCCTTTGTGCTACACACAACAAAAATTTCTCAGCTCCTGTGAACTTTGCAGGTAGAGAGACTAACAGGTGCAAGGCCCTAAGGTTGGAGCATTCTCAGAGTGCTCAAGGCAGAATGAGGAGCCCATCTGGCTGGATTGGATTGAGCCAGAGGGCAGAAGAGTAGGAGGTGAGGTTAGGAGTGAGGAAGAAACCTGGTCTTATGGGGATTGTAGGTCGCTCTCAGGACTCTGCCATTTCCCAGATGACATGGGGGCTGTTGGAGGGTCCTGAATAGAAGAGGGACATGCTCTGGTTTGCATTTGCCAGGATTTCTCTGCCAGCTCTTTGAAAATTGATTGATGGGATCATTTTAGAAGCAATGTATCAGCTAGGGTCTAACAAGGAAAAATAAACCACTTGAGTGGTGAGAAAGCAAACCTGACACTTTGCTCTGAGTCAAGTTTGCCCTGCCTGAAGTTCTTTAGCACTTTGAATGGCAGCTGCCACCTAAGCAAATAGCTCTGCTCAGGGGCAACCTCACAACACCTATGTCTAGCAAATATTGCTAGAGGCAGAATAAAGTGGAATCAAAAAAGGAAGAATCATGGGATTCATCACAGAGGGATGAAAATCTTTTGATAATTATTAAGAAGTGGGATATATAAAACAAACGTTGATGTGGTTACTTACTCCCCTACTCATCCCCCCAACATTAAAGGGTCCCAAACAAGTCTACTCTATTTACCTCAGTTTGGAGAAAATGGGAATATTTGAATGGGCTTTATGTAAAATGGTTGTGTCTCTTTTGCCTGATTGTTTTGTGAGAGTGAACTCTGTGTCTCACTGTGGAATGCTTCCCCTGCCTGGTATTGTAAGACAGGCCATATAAATCCACTTTTGGGCAACGTAGTACGTGAATTGACCATACTAAAAGAAATCAATAGGGTTGCCTGATCCCACGTAGTGTAAGGTGAAAACTGGGGATTGACAGGAGCAGGGGTGGAGGATTTTTGTCCCTAGTGTGAACTGGTTTAGGGTTGACTTATGCACTCAGATAGAGGGCCTTTGTTGAATGCCTTGTGCAGATTTTTTAAAGATGTGGTACATAAACCCCGAAATTCTAGAACATAGAAATATTTTCATTTCCATTTTAGTTGTTGGAAATCTCCTTGATATAAAGAAGCAAGTGAAAGAAAACGTAATTGAACCAGCAAGTCAGCCTTTTCATATCATTTAGGCGGCAACCCAGTTCTTTGGGGAAATTGAAAACATTGTCTTGTAATCTCTACCTACTCAGAAATGTAAACACAGCTCACTATTGCCTGAGACTGGGCCCTGTTACCTCAGTCAGGTAGTACCTGAAACCAAAGGGGGAAAAACGAGGGAAAGAGAGCTTTAAAAAAGTGCAACCTGCTGGAAAGACTTCCTTGCCCCAAAATCTAATTCATAGTCTCTGTAAAGATTTTTCAAGGACAAATGCAAATCTTAAGTCTCTTCCACAAATAGTAAAAAACCTTAGTCTTCTGAGCAGATAAACTTAACTTATTCCAACTGTTATTTATAAACTAGTGAGTTTTATATTGTAATACCTGATTCATGACTAAAGTTTTAAAATGAAGCTATGAGATCACTGGTTGCGTCTGTATGTCTGTGGTGTATGTTGGAGATATGGTATTTTTTTCTACCTCTGATAGTAATATTGAAATTAATTTGTAAAAGACCTCTGTTTACTTTGCTTAAAAGTGCTTACAAATTAAATATTTTTAAATGTAATAGAAACAAACCCAAATATTTTTCAAGTTCATGTGATCCAGGATTAATCTTTAACAAATAAAAGTAAATTTAAGGTTATCAGTTCAATTAAAATAGACATGTGTTTATAGAGTTGTCAGCATTAAATGTAAAACTTTTATTCAACCTAGGTTTATCAAAAGTCAAATAAGTTTATGTTACCTCTGATACAAAATTTGTCAGCAAGAAAAATAGCTTGGGATGTTGATCGACTTTGTCTTAATGTCTCCTGAAGTTTTCAAGGGTGATCTAAACATAATTTTTGGGAACAGTGATGTAGATAAATGTAAATAAGCTAAAACTTAAAAACAGCTTCCAAAATAATTTGGTAACAAAACTGTACAGTTTTGCTAAGTTAAATTAAATGATGAAAATTCATCGAATGTCTAGATCATTTCCAAATATGATAAATTGCTGAAATATTAATTGCTAAATGAGTATAAATATACTTATTTTTTGTCTTCTTATTACAGAAAAACTAAATATGTTTAGATTTATTAGAAACATGTCATGTACCATATTAAAAAAATTATTATGTTATGAGGAAATGTATGTTTCTAGAAATTATGAAATGTATTCACATGTTTGCCAACCAAAAAATATTGGTATAACAAACAGGTCACAATTGCTTACTCCTTAGTTTTCACTAGAAATTAAGGCTTCTAAGGGTTAAGAACTCTAATTAATATAAATAATTAAAATTATTAAAATTAATAAGGAAAACATCTTTATATGTAAGGGGAAAAAAGTATAAGGAATGGAAATGCATTTTGTTAAGGGGAAAACAAATAATTTTGTCCTAAAAAGAAGTTAAAAGAAAAAGGAGAGAGAGAGAGAAAGGGAAAGCATAGGACAAAATTTGAATATACAAAAGAAAGGTGTTATAGAGGTTTATGGAAAAGAAACCCTGAGAAAAATTTTTGCGCATGGTTAAGACTGGCTAAGAATAAAATAGAATAAATTTAGAATAAATATAATAAATTTAATTGAGTGAATGAATTTTAATATTAAAACTAAGCTGTTGCAAAACTAGAATTTGAATTTTTCTCTCTGTTAAGTGGACAGTTATCTTGCAATATTGATCTGTTTTTGATAGCAGATTGTAAAATTTCTTTACCTTTTAAATAATCTGTTGTAATTTTCTGTATTTGCCTTTGAAATATTTTACTGTCACTTTGGTTAAGTGAATAAGTATTCTTTCACAGTGACCTATGATCCTATTTGACTGTTTTAAACCTTTTGATATCTTTGACAAATTTCCCCAAATCAAATTCTAGATGAAGTCTTTTTGACCTCTAGGTAACTTTGAGGTTTTCAGAGAGCCCCTGAAAAAATCTCAAAGAGAGCTATTAAACTTATTAGGTTTATTTGGTATGTTAAATTACATGGAAAGCATTGTCCAATGAGTGATAATTTGAGAAAAACCTTAGGTTATATTGTATGAATGAGTGTTACTAATATAAATGTTATAGAAATTATATAAAATTCTTAAAACTCAAATATGTCCTGGTATAATGTCAATCACAATTCTAGTTATTATTTTATAATGTTGTATGTCACAGAAATAACCAAATTTCCTTGTCAATTGCATTATAATAAGATCTTTAACCATACTATTTTAAGTACTTTGTCATTTATAGACAGTTACTGTTTTACTCTGATGCTTTTACAAAAATGCTTCACATTCAAGAAGATTTATAGAAAGAATTTTTTGACATATATACATTTCTGATAACTTTCAATCATATACTTAAATGAGTAAGAAATTACAGAACTCTAATGAAAACCCTGATGGCTTCATAAAACTGCTAACAAAGATCAGGATCAATAAGAACTAATTATACCAAACTGAATGAACTGATGAACATGATCATAATTTTTATGATTTTTCATCTGAACTATTACAGGCTTTTTAATCTTTGCTTTCCAGATATAAGGAAATCTTTCCTCTGAAGCTAACAATATCATAGCTACTTGGTAAATTATACATTTGTAAGTAGAATTGAAACATTTATCTTTATTTCTCCCTACCTGATTGCTCCAGAATTTGGAGACTCTTAGTGAGTATTCTTATTTTCATGGCAATATAGTTATTTGTATAAGTTCACTAAGAATATGTTCCCCTTATAACAGGACCCAATTGGAAACTTTGGCTATGGCTTTGGCTGGAAAGTCATATTTAAGAATGTGCATAGAATCAGATAAAACCAGACAGCTTTAAGGAACTGAGGTTGACTTCAGGGAGCCATAAAATCCCTTGGAAAGTTAACCTGGTGCCCTGCTAACAGGTTCTCAGTGGCCTTACCAGGTGAGTAAGGAAGGTCACTTCCTGGCTAGCACAAGAATCTCAGAATATTTTGGGGACCACAAGAAGAGAGGAATTCACCCAAATATATAAGTATTACAGGCAAGTCAGATGGCAAGTCCTTGGTGTGGCTTCATGGCTTCCTGGCCTCCATAGGCTAAAAAAAATTTAATCTGGAATTCCTTGTGAAAAATTCCAGCAAAGCAAATTTAAAATAGTCTTTATGGTCAATCACTATTCTTTCTTGATTTAAGTAATCAGGCTAGGTTTAATGAAACTAAATTTATTTGGCAAACAAACTAAATGTTAATTCAGCTATCTTTGTTAGAAAAAAGGGTGACTTTAGAGAAAAAAGTTGTTTTTCAGTACAACTTTAATACACAGTCATGGATATTAGATTCTAGTTCTGTTAATTGTCTTCAAGGTTTTGCTTTTCCACTTATTAGCTGGTCTGGATCCTGAATTCTTCTAGTTTACTCAACTCTTTTACTACAACTTTTCAAACTAATGTTTCCAGTTTTTCTCCCACTTTGGATGTGGAATCGTTGAGAACTAAAACTGCCCTTTTCCTGAAGCCCTGTGAACTGAAACTGAACAACTTGATATAAACTTAAGAGAGGTTACCTCAATAGCCCATGTTTAGACAATCTTTGTGCTTATTGCTGTGTAAGGCACTCAGAAAGTTTACCTGAACACCTGATGACATCCTCAGAGACATTTCAAACTGCAAAAGATGCTTCAACCCTGACATTGAGAAATCTTCTGGACTGGCAGCAATCAGAACTCACTCTGACAGTGAGTTTATAACTTGCTCCAATCATTAACCAGTGTTTTTCTTTTGTCTCCATAGAAATGCCTCTTATTAAATACCCAACTTCTCACACCCTATAGGCCTAGCTTTGGGAGCCCACCTGCATCTCTGCTTCCTGAAATGAGTAACTGAACTGACCTATTATCAGGACTAAGATACTGGTTCAATGAGATATAAAGCAGTCTATCAACTTAACTTCTGGACTGTGAAAGTTAAGAGAAGTTTCAAAAGTGGGACTACAGAGGAGCAAGATTTCTCACCCCAAAATGTTTCTTTGGCATGCAGATTATTTTGAACTGAAAAAAATCAAAGCCCAAAAGACTCAGGGAGAACCTTTGACCTTCCTCCTAACTGCCTAAAGAATGTAGATAGAGGACCTGTTTCAGGAAGGGAGCTATCACAATAGATAACTATGGTATGAACTGGGTGTGTACACAGGGAGGAACCTAGCAGTGTGTTTTTGTTTTGTTTTGTTTTTTTGTTTTGTTTTTTTTTTGCGGTACGCGGGCCTCTCACTGTTGTGGCCTCTCCCGTTGCGGAGCACAGGCTCTGGACGCTCAGGCTCAGCGGCCATGGCTCACTGGCCCAGCCACTCCGTGGCACGTGGGATCTTCCTGGACCAGGGCACGAGCCCATATCCCCTGCATCGGCAGGGGGTCTCTCAACCACTGCGCCACCAGGGAAGCCCTAGCAGTGTGTTTTTTAAAATTCCTCTCTGTCTCACTGTCTCTGCAGGGCCAGCAAACATTTGTTTACCAAACAGCTGCTTTTCCAACTCCATGTAAATTGCCTTCCCCCTCTTTGGAGTCCCAAACTGCTATCCCCAACATCCTATTTTGTCTTTAGCTGAAGATGATATGTAAGGTGAAGGTTTCTGCCATTTTGGTGAGTTATCCAGTTTTCCTGGGTCTCTCCAATGTATACATGTTATTAAAATTTTGTGTGATTTTCTCCTGTTAATCTGTTTCATGTCAATTTAATTCTTAGACCAGCCAGAAGAACATAGAAGGGTAGAGAAAGATTTCTTCCTTCTGACAGAGTGAATCTGCAAAACCCTACACACCCCAACCTTGGACCCTAACAAAGGCAGAGCCCCTGATTCTTGCTAGGTTCTCTCTCTCTCTCTCTCTCTCTCTCTCTCTCTCTCTCTCTCTATCTCTCCCCCCGCCATCCCTCCCTCCCTCTCTCTCCATGACCTCACAGTGTGGTCCTGGGGCTTGCTGTGTACCCTCCAAGACCTGTGAGTAATAAACCTTGTTCCTTAAAGTTCCCTGATGGTTTTTGCTGAAGTGCATCCTGCAATCATAATAAGAACTACAAGGACCAGACCAGCCACAACATTGGCTCAGGTCAGGGAAATGTCTGTGGGGACTGACTGCTTGTAATATAGGCCCTGGGCAAGTGTCTCAGGCATTCCTAACCATGAGCATCACTATCAAGAGTCTGAGACTAACACAACACATACACATAAGTATTATATATAGTAATGTTAAACATTTTTTCATTTATTTTGCTGGGTACTAGGTGGTTTCTTTCAAGCTGAAGCATTATGTCTTTCTTCAGTTCTAGAACAATTTTTTGAATATTTCTACCTCATTATTTATGTTACCTTTAAAACAGTTTTTTATTTATGGGAGAAAATATTTGCAAACTACATAACTGATAAGAGATTAATATCCAGAATGTATAAAGAACTCCTGCAACTGAACAAAAACAACAAAACAAACAACCAAGTTAAAAAGTGAGCAAAGGATTTGAACAGATATTTCACCAAAGAAGGTATACAAATAGTCACTAAGCACATAAAAGGATGCTTAATGGTGCTGAATTATACTTAAAAGTGGTTAAAATGGTAAATTTTGTTATGTATGAATGTTTTACCACAATAAAGAGCTCCTTTTTCTTTATATGTATGTATTTAAATTTTATATAGATTAACTTTTTTCCAAAATTTCCAATTTTTGTCCTTTTAAGTTTCATTTTGGTAAAATTCCTGGTGTCGATATTCCAGTCCACCATTTTGTCTTTAGTTGTGCCTATTCAGCCCATCAGATCATTGATTTAAAATCTAACTTCAGTGATCATTTTTAATTTCTAGAGATGTTAATTATTTAAAATTCTAGATGTGGAATTCATCAACATTTATTTATTGAGCACTTACTTCCTACGGCACTGGAGCATAGAAATGCACAAAAAATGTCACATCCCTGCCCTCCTGGTGCTTACACTCTACTGGGTAGACAGGTAATAAATAGATAAACAACAAAATATATGGCTTAATGTCATGAAATGCTATGAAGAAAGGGAAAGTATGTATACAGATAAAGAATTACAGAAAGTGGACAGGGAAGCCTCTCTAAAGAGTTGTTGTTTGGATAGAACTTTTAATAAAGGAATGAAATTTATGAATGTTCGGTGAAAGACTGTTATAGGTAGGGGAAAGACCAAGCGATGAGAAAGTATTTTGGGAGTTCAAGAAATACCAAAGATGAGTGTGTGGCTGGTGTATGGTGAGGGGAGCTACTGCAAAGGTCCTGACTTAGTTAGACGCTGGCGGTAGAGTTGGATGAGGTGAGAAGTCATCATACCAGAGACAGTTTGAAGATAGAACTGATAGGATTTGCCACTGTGGGATGGGAGAGAAAGGTAGATCAAGGATTCTCCAAGGTCTTTAGCCTGAATCTCTGAGTGAATGGCATTACCATTTTCTGAGATGGGGAAGACTGAAGGTGAGAAAGTTTGAAAGCAGATGTTAGACATCTACATGGAGATGTCCCATAGGCAAGTGGATGTTTGGATCTGAAGTTCAAAAGAGAGGTAAGGAATAGAAGTGGAAATGAGTGTAGATACAGGAGAAAAGAGGTATAAAGGCTCTGCCTTAAAGCACCACTTTCTGGGTATATTAACTACATTTACTTTAAAATGACCTCCTGTTTTCCCTATTAACCATATTTCCTCAGATATTACTTCTATTTGTTCATATTAGGTATTAGTTTCTAGTACATTTGAAAAACATTTCTAAAATTTAAAAAAATTTTCTAAAATTTTAATTTTTTCCTACCTTGGACTGCTGCCCACTCAGAGACTGAATAAAGTGAATGTTAATATAGTGACAGACTTTACCCTAGTCACTGAAAAGACTTTTTTTATTAAAGCCCAGTAAAATCCCATTT
Source organism: Mesoplodon bidens (assembly GCF_964165515.1). Taxonomy (NCBI): domain Eukaryota; kingdom Metazoa; phylum Chordata; class Mammalia; order Artiodactyla; family Ziphiidae; genus Mesoplodon; species Mesoplodon bidens. The sequence goes on along the minus strand of NC_138162.1, from coordinate 97,035,823 downwards.
ACTTTATATATCAGGATTTTCCTAACTCTTAAGTATTAATGGTCATCCAAGAGTCACTGCAGAGTTGAAAAAATAATTTAACATGAAAGAAAAATACCAAAACAAAGAATAAAAAGAGCTTGGCACAATTGGCCTTGCAATTGTGACAAATGTACCATACTAGTATAAGCTGTTTAATAATAGGGGAACTAGTTGTGAGTTATATAGGAACTCTACTATCTTCACAATTTTTTCTGTAAATCTAAAACTATTGTAAAATAAAAAGCTTATTAAAAAAAAAGGAACTTGCGGAAACAGGGTTAATGTGAAATGAAGAAGGAAAAAATATAGTTTCATGGAAAGAAGAAGAATATAATGCAACCATGAGGCAAGAGCCATATGTCATAAAAAGGAGCATCTAGGTAATAAGGAAGAGCTCTTGGGAATTAAAAACATGGAAGCAGAAATGAAAGAATGTGTTAAAAGTCTTGAAAGATAAAAGTAAAGAAATGTCCCAGAAAATATAACAAAAAAACAAAGAGATAGAAATTAGGGACAAAAGACACACAGATGAGAGAAGCAGTTTAGGAAATGCAAGATTCATATACTGGAGTTCCAGAAAGACAGCACATAGGAAAAGATGGAGAGGAAACAATCTAAGACATAATAGAAGAAAATTCCCCAAAGGACATGAGTTTCCAGATTGAAAGGCTCCGTCAAGTGCCCAACATACTGATTATAAGAAGTCCCACAACTACTTATACCATTGTAAAGTTAAAGAAAAATGAGAATAAAAAAAGCTCCTAAATCTTCTAAAAGAGGGGATAGGAGGACAGGTCATATAAAAAAGATCAAGTGTAAATATAGGGTCAGACTTCTCATTAGCAATATTAGAAGCCAGACAGCATAGACCAATGCCTTCAAGCTTTTTTTAAAAAAATTAATTTATTTTATTTATTTTTGGCTGTGTTGGGTCTTCACTGCTGCGAGTGGGGGCTACTCTTCCTTGTGGTGTGCAGCCTTCTCATTTCAGTGGCTTCCCTTGTTGCGGAGCACCAGCTCCAGGCCTGCGGGCTTCAGTAGTGTTGGCATGCAGTCTCAGTGGCTGTGGCTCGCGGGTTCTAGAGCGCAGGCTCAATAGTTGGGCACATGAGCTTAGTTGCTCCGCAGCATGTGGGATCCTCCCAGACCAGGGATTGAACGCCTGTCCCCTGCAATGGCAGGCGGATTCTTAACCATTGTGCCACCAGGGAAGTCCCCAATGCCTTCAAACTTCTGAAGGAAATGATTTCCAACAAAGGAGTCTATCATTAACTATTATGCAATAATAAAAGTAGAATGAAGACATACAGTGTATATCAATTAGGATCAGTTAGGTGATGCTACAGTAACAACCATCCCCCAAATCTTTGTGGCTTATTATAACAAGTTTATTTCTTGCTTATGCTACACCCCTTTGTAAATCTGAGAGTAGGGGAGATTCTGCAACACTGCCCTTTTTCATGATCCAGGTCAACACAACAGCCACCATCCTGGACATCACCTATCATTGTGTTAGTGCCAGTTTCATACTAGCAGTTAGTGTTGTGGCATGAAGGTGACATGCCACGTCTACTTATGTGGCAAGGAAGTGTGATGTTAGTCCATGTCTGGAAAACAGAACAGCACTGATGCCCGCACACAAGTTCTTAATAACCGATCCACCTTGGTACTCTTTCTCAAGAAACTCCTGGGAGATATGCCACATCCAAATGAGTAGCAAAACAGAAAGAAGATGGCATGGGACACCTCACACAGAAAAGAAGGGAAGGAGATTCCAGGATGACAGCTGTGGGCAGGCCCAAGCGCGACTAGGCCAAATTGGATTAACGGGATGGAAGACAGAAGGAATGGATCTAAGTGGGTCCAACATCAAGAAAATTAACAAAAAGAGGCAATTAAACCCAGAAGAAAAATGTTACAGAGAGGAATCACTATTTGGCTTGACAGTGAACAATGTTTAAAGTCATTTAATAATAGAAACACTGTGAATGAACTTAACTGAAAAATCGGTTCAACTATATTGAGAAGATGGGAGTTGGTGAAATGTTGAAATGTGTGTGAGGGATAATGTTAAGACACCTGAATCTTCATCTTCTATAACCTGTTGTTAATGAACAGCAGCAAAATGAAAACATCATAAATACCAGAAGAGCAAGCTGTTTAAAAATATAAAGAAATTTTTAGAAGTAACTAAAAGAAGTAGTTGCCTTTTGGAAATGGGAATCTGGGGTGGGGAAGGGTGGGCCAGGACAGATTTTTATTTTATTTTTATAAACCTCGTGCTTTTATCTGAATTCTTAAGCTATAATATATGTAAGTATATATGTATATGTATATATACTATATGTACTAAATAGGAAAAAAATCAAAATTAGGCAAAGTTGTATCTTTAATTGTTCTTTATAATATTTTACCTAACATATTTAGCATTATGTGTCACAGTCACTGTTATCAGTGATTTATGTGTATTGAACAGTGGAATAATATCTTATTGTGGGATATAGAAAAATTTCTGTTTGGATCTAAAATCAAATAGATTTGTTGGCATAATACTAAAATTAACTGAAAATCCCTTAAATCTCCCATTACCCTGCAGTATATCAAACAGGTAGTTTTGTATACACACCCTTGAATCCATTCCTGCAACTCTTCCTTAGATAATATTTCTTAAGGGCTCTCAATTCATTATTATTATTTTTATTATTGTAGGGGTAAAAAGTTGAGTTATTCAGACTGCTAAGTTTATACATCACTTGTAGTCTCTTTATTCATCCATCCATTCATTTCCCCCCACTTTGGCTCCAGTCCCCACTTCCATTCTCATTCCTTGTCCTTCTGGACACCTGCTGTAATGTCTTTAATTATACCTGTAGCCTTGCAAAATATGCAGTGATAATCAATCAATCAAATAATTTGTGAAAAATTTAAAAAGTGAAGTTCAGGTCATCCCTGGATAGCTCCAGTCCTGTGGCTCAACAAAGCTATTGAAGCCTCTGGTTCTTCTGAGATCTTTGTTCCACTACTCACAGTATTAACTTCTTTGTAAGACCAATATCAAGATAATTTTAAGACCAGTACTCCTCACTTGCTGTAACACAGCAGCTGATGGTAATCAGTTCTGCATGATTCCATGTTCACGTCCAGGCAAAGAGAGAGACTGGTTTCAAGAGGTTTTTTCTTAAGGGCAAGGAACGAATTTTCTAAGAGATCCTGAGAGTTCTGCTCAAGTCTCCTTGGTCTATCTGTCACACCTGAATCAGTAAGTGTAAAGGAGAGAAGGGATGATTTGCTGATACACAATGGGAGGAACAGAATGGATATTGGAGTCAATCACAATCCTCGAAAGCCACTTCACTGGTCTCCCTATTTTATCTTCCTTTCCGCAGATCCATTCGATATAGCAACCATCTGACTACACCACTCATCACTTAAAATCCTTCAACAGTATGGAAGCTAGTCTTCAAAGATGACCCTCCCACTGAATTACACCTCCTGGTATTCATATCTTGAATCTGGGTTGGCTCTGCAATTTGCTTTTGACCAATGATGCCATGTGACTTCTGAAAGTGGGTCATAAAAAGCTTTACTGTTTCTGCTAGAACACTGTTTTTTAGAATACTCCCTCTAGGAAACCAGCCACCATACTGTGCGCTGCTAAAGCTGCATGACAAAGCCATGAATAGGCACAATGGTTGACAGCCCCAGCTGAGCACCCAGCCAACAGCCACATCAGTGAGCCACCTTGGGCATCCAACCTGGTCTAGTTTTCACATGACTGCAGCTTTTGTATGACGGCAACCACCTGTAAGACTTCAAGTGAGAACTGCCCAGCTGGGCACAGTGAGAGATAATAATAAATGGGTGTTTTATGCCATTAAGTTCTGAGGTGGTTCATGACTTAACAATAGACCACTGAAACAAATGCCTTCCTGCACGTATCAGTTTTGGTTGCATCTGGCTGTGAATAAGAGGACCTGAGCAATAATGACTTAAACAAAGGCCTTCAATGATCCTACATATCAAGGAGCCTGGGGGAGGCAGTTCCAGGGTTTGCTCAGAGGCTCGGAAATGTCAAGGACCCAGGTGCTACTTTTCCATTCTGTCATCCTCCACCCGGTGGCTTTGTTTTTGTTTTTTGTTTTTTGTTTTTAAAGGCAGAGGACGGGTGAATTTGACCTCTCTTTTTTATTTATTTATTTATTTATTTATTTATTTATTTATTTATTTTTGGCTGTGTTGGGTCTTTGTTTCTGTGCAAGGGCTTTCTCTAGTTGTGGCAAGTGGGGGCCACTCTTCATTGCGGTGCGCGGGCCTCTCACTGTCGTGGCCTCTCGTTGCGGAGCACAAGCTCCAGACACACAGGCTCAGTAACTGTGGCTCACGGGCCTAGTTTCTCCGCGGCATGTGGGATCTTCCCAGACCAGGGCTTGAACCCGCGTCCCCTGCATTAGCAGGCAGATTCTCAACCACTGCACCACCAGGGAAGCCCCGGCTTTGTGTTTTTCAGATTGTCATGCATTCCAGATGACCACGGTGCTGCTCTGTCATGTACGGTCAGGACAAGAGGGGCAAGGCAAAAAGGATGTCTTCTCTTGATCTCTGAGGTTTTATTTGGAAATCTAATTTTTCCCAAGAACCTTCCAACATTCTTTCATTTATCCTTTATTGGTCAGAACTGGCCACTTGCCAAACCCTCTCTGGTCACTGGGAAAGGAGGCAAAGAATTGGCCAACCAGTTATGACTTATCTTTTGAGTCTGGGGGCTGGGCCTACCTTCACTGAGATCAAGGGGTCTCTGCCCACTGCCTGAATAAAGTGGGGTTCTGTTTTCAGGAAAGGGGGAGTAGAATTGGATGTGCCACTGTGCCAGCCACACCATTACTTAAAGCCCCATCCTTAACCATCCTTCCTTCTGTGTCCTATCCCCACTAGCCCTTCCTTTCCTCTTCTGTGCATCTTGGCACATGTACCTGGAATGCACACTCTGTGCCTAGAATGCTCTCATCTCCCAGCCAAGATCTGAGATATATATCCTTCAGATCTCAGCTCAAACACTACTTTCTCAGGGAGCTCTCCCCTCCCTGAGTTATAAGCTCTCTTAGGACTCTACACTTTTTTTTTTTTTCAGGACTCTGCACTTCTTGGTTTCACGTAATAAAACCTAAGTATGTAGTTGTGTATGTATGAATTAATGTCTGCCTCCTCCATTGACCAAAGATAGGAGCTGTGACAATATTTTCATCACTGTATTCACAAGTATCTAGTGCATACTCAATAGATAATTATAAAATATATGAACACTGTGTTTTGCTCTCTTACCTTCACCCACACCTCCCTAGGCTGGTATTGTATAAACACTGAGTCATTTTAAAATGTTATTCTGAATCCTAAATCCTGAAAAACTTCAAAAGGGTGATCTTAGATTGTCCAAGCAATGATTGTCCAGCACTTTACTTAAACAAGAGCTTTTCTCTTTTTTTTTTTTTTTTTTTTTTTTTTTTGCGGTATGCGGGCCTCTCACTGTTGTGGCCTCTCCCGTTGCGGAACACAGGCACTGGACGTGCAGGCTCAGTGGCCATGGCTCACGGGCTCAGCTGCTCTGCGGCATGTGGGATCTTCCCGGACCGGGGCACGAACCCGTGTCCCCTGCATCGGCAGGCGGACTCTCAATCACTGAGCCACCAGGGAAGCCCCAAGAGCTTATTTTATGCTTGGTGAAATTGTTAAATTTCAGTTCAGGATACTACAAATAAACAATTTATAATGTCATAGAATCCTATTCATCTTTCAAGTTTTGGATAACTACGTTACACAGTTTTTTTTAAAGTAGAGATTAACATAATTAGGAGAGCCCTCTTAAAGAAGGATAAATTAATTGTTCTAGAAACGAATGTATTTTATAGCATACCCAACCTGAGGATCCTGGGGTGATGCTGTGACTAGGTTTCTTGGGGAACAGAATCTTAGTATTGGAGGAAGTTTTGAAAGGTAGATGATTTGGTATTGGAAAAATTTCCGTGCCAATATTCTACAGATAGTTGTAAAAAAATATTATTTCCATACTTTATTTTAAAGGAGAAACCCAGTTCTAAGTTATCGTTTGTGCTGATGAATATCCCTCCTATACATACCAGCTCTGTGACCTTGGGCAAGTTGTTTAATCTCTCTGTGCCCCAGTTTCCTCAATTGTGAAATGGCATGAGACCGTTGTGAAGATTAGTATATGCAAAGTGCTTTGAACTGTGTCTGGCTCCTGGTAAGTGCTGTGTACCTGGGGTTGTTACTCCAATGTCTAGCATGGTGGCAGGATCTCAATGCACAGCCTCCAAAAGCATGGGTTTTCAAGGTTTGAATCCAGGCTCTACCACTTAACCAGCTCTAGGAACCTTGTTAAATCATTTATTCTTTCTAAACCTCTGTATTCTCATCTGTAATGGGGATATTAATATCTACCTCATGAAATACAGTTTAAATTAAATCAAGTTGTGGCTGCAAGTACCTGGTACACCATGCTGCTCTCACTTGATGCCTCAGCTACCAAGGAGCCATCATCCCCACAGGGCAGCCCAGAGTGCCCTGGACTGCGGGGCCTGAAGGGCATGCAGGAGCCATCAAGTTCAAATTCAGTCATTTTTCAGAGGGAACAACTCAGGGGCAGAAGGAGAGGGGATAAAGTGACTTATTCAAAGTCACCTAGCTAGACAGAGACACGTTGTAAAAGAAAAACAGTTGTGCACCTCTCTGTTTTAGGATAACATTTCATTTTATTATATTTACATTGTGTTAATTTGTAATCCCTTTCTTTTCTAGGAGTTGCAAATACTTCCTGTGGTCCAGCCATTACCCATCAAGGTACAGAGAAGCAGGAATAAGTTAGTTGCATGAGCTGGGACCCCTTAACCCCTCACTGTCTTTTAGGAGACCTGTTATAGACAGGTTTTCTCCGCTCCTCTGAATAGGAGTCGATGGATTGGAGCAGCTCTGAGGAACACTGTGGCAGAGGCCATCTTGGTTCTGAAGCCACTGAGAGGACTGAGGGCCAGGAGTCCTTGGTCCTTAGCAAACTCTATCTCTGTTCCCTATAATGAGCAAAATATAAACATTCTTTCTAATGACTATATTAGTTTTTAATTAAAATGTTTTCTCTTAATTGGTGATCTTTAATACTACTACTATGCACCTATAGAGAATATCTTTATAAAGGGCTCAAAGGCCATATCAGATAAATATCTGGAATGTAGAAAATGATCCTAGTGGCCTACCTTCTCTTGAAGGTTCATCGAGCCAAATGGGGGAGCCCAGAATGGCCCCTGCGTGATCCCTGAGTGAGCTGGCCGTGTCTGAACTGGAGGCAGCTCCCGGGCCCACTGCAGGGCAGTGCTTCTGCCAGGAGTGAGCGCTGGGCCCTGAAATGCATCTGGGCCACCAAGGAGACTCACCCCAGCAGCAGTTGAGGGATTTTCATCTCTCAGATGGACGGTTGCCCAGTGTGGTTGCCCCTGAATCAGGCACTGCAGCTAACCCAACGCCAGCCTGGAATCAGCCCAGATCTTCCCTGGGTTCTGCCGGTGAACTTTTCTCCACTTCCTGAGAAGAATAGAATTTTACCTGCTTAAAAGTGTTAAAACTGCTTATAGGAAACTTGAAAAATGAATTTGAACTGCTAAAATGAATACGCTCAAGAGAAAAAATGCTGTTGATAATGTTTGCTGTTCTCCGGTGTTGTGCTTTTGTGCTAGGCAGTGGGAAGCATGCTGTTTAAAGGGAAATCCCAGGCACACTGCAATTCTCAATTGTGCTGGTCATACAAACAGAACCGTGAACTTAAAATCACCAGGGGCTTTGGGCTTTGGGCTTGGACCAAAGGAAATGCTATTTTAGATGCAAACTATTATATATAGGATAAACAGTAAGGTCCTACTGTATAGCACAGGGAACTATATTTAATATCCTGTGATAAACCATAATGGAAAAGAATATGAAAAGGATATATATATATATATATAACTGAGTCACTTTTCTGTGCAGCAGAAACTAACACAACATTGTAAATCAACTATACTTCAATAAAATTAAAAAAATTTTTTTTTAAAAAGGAAATGCTATTTTGAAGGTGAACCTTCTGACCTTACAAGATCTGTGCTTAGTGTTGGGGAGAGCAAGGGGGTGCAGAGTGGTCTGGAGGATGGGTTAAGCCCCATACACCCTCTTCCTAGTTGTGTGCCTCGTTCCCTCATCTGTCAAGCAGGGATGATGGTGGAACTCATTTCCAAGGATGACTGTTGGGGAATAAACAAGACAGAACAAGACAGCACATGCTAAGTGCTCAGAACTGTGCCTAGCACGTAACCTACATTCACCCAGACCCTTACTACTATTGTGTGGGAAAAAAAATCCAGATGTTTTAAAATGAAACATTTCTACAAGAAACTTACATTTTTGCTTTTATTTTGCTTCCTGTTCTATGGTATTTCCAGCATAGTCATAGCAGTCTTCATTGTTGAGTACCTATCATGTTTTAGCCTTAGTGCTGGGCGCTTTTATGTAACTTATCTCCCTAACTCCTCATGACAATCTCAACAATAAATAACAGTAAAGAAGAACTCATTGTATAGGGTTTCAGACAAGAAAAGAATTGTGAGCTTGTGTTGATCAGGAGAAATTTCCTGGAATAGGAAGACTTAAGCTGGGCCATTTAAGGAGGAAGAGGATGAACTGAGGGGTTGAGTAGGGAGTTGGGGATGAGGTTTTCAGGAGACAGGAACAGCATGCGCAAAGGCACAGAGGCAGGGGTGGGGCACTTTCCACCCAGCACAGTTAACGACCTTCCCCAGTGACAGGGAAAAAGAGAAGTCGGAGCTACTCAGATCCCACCAGGTGATCGTGGGATGCCCAAGTGTCCCCTCTTCCTGTTCCACTGGTTGAGATGGATGACTTGCATTTGTCATTCAGGAAGCATCTTTTCACATGAATTTAGCATTTCCATTTCAATGACTCACAATCATGTACAACCAATCCTTACTAGTTTTATTCATTAGAGTCAAATATATACATTACATATATATTCATGTCTACACACTCCTGCATATATACATGCATTCATGTGTTTGTATGTGTATGCATGTGTTTGTATGTGTATGTATGTATGTATTGATGCACTGCTTTGCACTACTATGAATACCCCCAGGGTAGTGAGATAAGCTGGTAGAGGGAGGTTTGCTTTAGTATCTTTCTCTCTCCCTTCCTCACTTCTCCTTCCTTCTCTCTATTTTTCCATCTATTACATTTCTTTATTAGATGAAGACCCTGAAACAAAGTCATCACATCAATCTTCTTTATTAGATAGTCAAGGAGCACCAGGCTCTGGGTCTAGGCTGGGTTCCAGGTGTGATGTGTTCATGGAATAAAAAAAAAAAGATTTAAGTTTGATTCTTTAGGGAAGGCTGCAGGCCCATGTCTGGGAGCTGGAGTGGGGACAGGAGGCCACAGTCCCCAGAGCGGGGGAATGAGTGTAGTCCAGGCCCAGTTGAATGGATCTGGCCTCCTGTCCTAGCTTTAACACTCTCAGCACATTTAAAAGAATCCCTCTGCTTTCTTAGTTTTCTCATCTGTACCATGGAAATGGTAATTCCCTCTTGGATTATCATGAAGATAAAATGGTTTAATAAATATGAAGCACCTAGCACAGTAATAGACAGTAATAACTGGCAGTGATTATAATTGGAGAAGTTCCCATTTCAGTGGTGACAGAAGGGCAGGGACCCACTACCTGGAAGTTGGAGGATGTGTTCAGAACCCATTTAGGGAGTTACTAGGTGACTCGCCAGGATCCCCAGCAGAGATGGACCAGACATGCACACCTGTGGCTTCATCTGGGTCATCTAGGTTGAAGAAAGCATTCATAGGTACCCTGAACAAAAATATGATCAAAGAATAAGGCAAAAGGACTCTCCGTGTCATGTTTATATTTCACCTCCTTTCTTCCTCCCACCTCAATCAGCAAGGTTTAAAGGGAGGAGTCAGAGAGTTGGCACAGTTCATCTGCGCACAGTGAACAAGGGTAACCTATTGGTGGCTGGCCTCCCTTCTGTGCTTGCTGCTTATTTGCTTGGTGTCCTCAGGTGAGTCATTCCACCTTTCCTAACCTCAGTTTCCTGATATGTACATGAAGGGGTTTGACAGGGTACCCACTAAGATTGCTGAGGTCCCTGGAAACAATGAATAAACCAATCTATGATAAGAATAGAGGAGAGTTTTATTCAAGCCAGACTGGGGACTATAGCCCAGAAGACAGCTTCTCAGATAGCTCTGAGGAAATGCTCCAGAGAAGCATGGTTTTCAGGACAGTTTTATATTTTGTCAGAACAAAACATCAAATCTGATGGGGGGGTGCTTCCCTGGTTGGCGCAGTGGTTGAGAGTCCGCCTGCCGATGCAGGGGACATGGGTTCGTGCCCAGGTCCGGGAAGATCCCACATGCCGCGGAGCGGATGGGCCCGTGAGCCATGGCCGCTGAACCTGCGCGTCCGGAGCCTGTGCTCCGCAACGGGAGAGACCCCAACAGTGAGAGGCCCGTGTACTGCAAAAAAAAAAAAAAAATCTGATGGGGGTACATTTCCTCAAGGTTTCAGAAAAGACAGATTGGCACATACACAGCGAGTCAGTATGGCCTTAGCTCATAGGAAGGAAGCCTTATCAACAAAGGAGTCCCAGGAAGGGAGGCATTTATCTCTGTCTTCCAGATGGACACTCTTTACTCCTGGACAATGCACCCTTTTCTTTAATGGTTAAAGCAGATGTACAAGGTATGTTTGATAGACCACAAGACGGTTTGTTCTAGTTAGCATAAAGTTCAAGCCAAATTATGTATAGGGCAACATAAAAGCCCATCATGAGCTGCCATGTTGGTCCAAGGGGTAGAGACTCAGAGAGGCACCCAAAAAGGAGGTGGTGAAATCAGGGCAGTGCCAAGCAGAGGCCAAGGGGGGCTCTAAATTCCTTACAGTCCCTATTCTCCTCATTTCTCATAATTACCTGATGTGAAAGTCAGCTTGTTCTCCATCTTGAACAAAGTGCCCTCCAAATGCAGGGTCCAGACCCTCCTAGGTGGAGCCCCGAAATCCTTCCTTCTCCCAAATTCTGGACCGAGTTGTGTTCAATCAGATTTTTAAAGTGAAATCCTATTGTGCTTTGTGTCTGCAACCTCGAGGTCTCAAACTGAGTTTGTTTGTTTGTTTTTTATGTCACAGACTGGAGGAAATAAATAACCACTCCTTCTTCATTCCAAACATATGAGTATTCGGGTGTGTGGCAATGCTAGTCCTGAGCCCAGAGCACATCTTATTTTTGTTGGAAATGGTGAAGGAGCCAAGGAAAGTAGGAGTGTCCTGTGTCTTTGTGAAAATCTTGATTAAAATTAAGTGCCAGGTTTCTGGAGTCAAACATTCAGGATCCACAGGGAGCAGGACAAGTTTGACAACATGCCGAATCCCCTTTGCTGGATTTCTTTGAGCTGCATTTCTCAATGGCAGGTTTGCACAATAGTGTTTAAGACGTTTGCAAGGCTACCCACTTAACACTGTGTTCCTTTTCATTTCTGTGATTAAATGTGGATTTAAATCCTAAAACTGCATTTCTATGGAGAGTAAGTGGTTTTCCCAATGAGTTCTAAAACCTTTTAGAATTCCCAAGGGAATGAGCAGGTGGTTAGAAATTTACTAACATATCTAAAACACTTCCTCACTCCCTGTAAGGAAAATTAGCAATGTAATCACCATAAAAATAACAACAGAACAATATTGTTCATGTCTTTGCTACCTGCGGTTATGTTTTTTTCTTTAATGAATAATTTCTTTTTTAGAGCAGTTTTAGGTTCACAACAAAACTGAGCAGAAAGTACAGAAATTTCCCATTTACTCCCTGTCCCTACAAGGCACAGTCCATTCCACTATCAATATCCACTATTAACGTCCCGGACCAGAGAGGTATGTTTGTTGCAATTGATGAACCTACACTGATACGTCATTATCCCCCAAAGTCCATAGGCTATATTAGGGTTCACTTTTGATGTTATACATTCTACTGGCTTTGACAAATTTATAATGACAGGTATCCACAATTATAGTATGATACAAAAGTTTTACTGCCTAAAAATCTTTTGTGCTCCAGTTATTCACCCTATGCTCTCTTCTAACCTTTGGCAACCGCTGGTCTTTTCACTGTCCCCATAGTTTTTAGCATTTCCAGAATGTCATATACAGTAGTTGGAATCATAGGGTTTGTAGCCTTTTTAGGTTGGCTCCTTTCACTTAGAGATACGCATTTAAGGTTCCTCCATGTCTTTACATGGCTTCATAGCTCATTTGTTTTTAGTGCTGAATAGTATTCCATTGTGGATGTGTCACAGTTTATTTGTCCATTCTCCTACTTAAGGATGTCTTGGTTGCTTCCAAGTTTGGGTAATTATGAGTGAATAAAACTGCTGTACACATTTATGTGCAGGTTTCTGCACAGTCATACATTTTCAGTTCATTTGAGTAAATACCAAAAGGTGCTATTGTTGGATTTTTTGGTAAGAGTATGTTTACTATATACACATACATACACACATAAGCATACATAACTGAATACCTTGCTGCTAATATTATTTTGAACAAAAGAATAAGAAAAATATGTTTTTATTTCACCTTCAACTTATTCATTCTCTGATACTCTTTATTTATGTAGATTCGAGTTTCTGACCTGTATTATTTTCCTTCTCCCTGAAGAACTTCTTTTAATGTTTCTCACAAGGCAGGTCTACTAGCAAAAAATTCCCTTAATTTTTATTTGTCTGAGAATATATTTCTCCTTCAGTTTTTTCTTTCCTAATAAAATGATTTTGACTTTGTTTTTTTTTAAATTTTTTGTCTGTGTTGGGTCTTTGTTGCTGCGTGCAGGCTTTCTCTAGTTACGGCAAGGGGGCTACTCTTCATTGCGGTGTGTGGGCTTCTAATTGCGGTGGCTTCTCTTGTTGCAGAGCACGAGCTCTAGGCACGCAGGCTTATTAGTTGTGGCGCGTAGGGTTAGTTGCTCCGTGGCATGTGGGATCTTCCCGGGCCATGGATTAAACCCGTGTCTCCTGCATTGGCAGGCGGATTCTTTTTTTTTTTTTTTTTTTTTGTGGTACGCGGGCTTCTCACTGTTGTAGACTCTCCCATTGTGGAGCACAGCCTCCGAACGCTCAGGCTCAGCGGCCATGGCTCACGGGCCCCGCTGCTCCGCAGCATGTGGGATCCTCCCGGGCCAGGGCACGAACCCGTGTCCCCTGCATCGGCAGGCGGACTCCCAACCACTGGCAGGCGGATTCTTAACCACTGTGCCACCAGGGAAGCCCTCTCCCTCAGTTTTGAAGGCTAATTTTGCAGCGTTCAAAAATCTGGATTAATGGGTTTTTTTTCCCTCTCAACACTTAAATATTTCACTGCATTCTCTTTTCCCTTGCATGGTTTCTGAGAAGTCAGATGTAACCCTTATCTTTGCTCCTCTACAGGTAGGGTGTTTTTCCCTCTGGCTTCTTTCAAGATTTTTTTTTTTAATCTCTGATTTTCAGAAGTTTGAATATGATATGCTTAAGTGCAAGTTTTTGTTTTTTTTTACATTTATCCTGCTGAAATGTGCTTTAGTGTCTGACGTTAATTCAGAGATATTCTTAGTCATTACTGTTTCAAATATTGCTTTTATTTCTTTCTCTTTCTTCTCCTTCTGTTATTCCCATTAGTTGTATGTTACACCCTTTGCAATTGTCCCACAGTTCCGAGTTATCCACAGTTCTCGGATATTCTTTTTTATTTTTTCAGTCTTTTATCTCTTTACTTTTCAGTTCTGGAAGTTTCTGTTGACATATCGTCAAGCTCAGAGATTATACGTCTGCCATGTCCAGTCTACTATTGAACCCAACAAAAGCATTCTTCATTTCTGTTGGAATGTTTTTGATCTCTGGTGTTTCTTTTTGATTCCTTGTTAGAATTTCTTCTCTCTGTTGCCCATATGTAATTGTGTGCTTTCATATTGTGTACTTTTTCCATTAAAGCCCTTAGCATATTAATCATAGTTATTTTAAATTCCATGCTCTGATAATTCCAACATATCTGCCATGTGTAGGTCTGGTTCTGATGCTTGCTCTGTATTTTCAAAGTGTATATTTTGCTCTTTGGTATGCCTTGTAATTTTCTTTTGGTGGCTAGACATCATGTACTGGGTAAAAGAACCTACTGTAAATAGGCCTTTAGTAATGTGGTGGTGAGGTGTGGGAGGAGGAGAAGTGTGAGTGGAGCAGAGGGCATGGGGCAAGGTGTGGGGGGATCTGTTCTGCGACTTCCTTTTTAAAAGTTAAATGTATCTTAGGGACATTTCCTCATCAGTATCTATACAACAGAGCATTGCATTGCTTCTTTTTCACAGACAAAAGCTGCATAAAGAGATTTTGCAAGAAATGGGTCAGAGTGGACCATTGAATAGATATTACATACATTAGAGGTGTGTGTGTGTGTGCATGTGTGTGTGTGTGTGTTTGTGTGTGTGAGATGAGCATGCTCTGTGGGATAATGCTGGAAGGAAGGAGAGGGGTGTGTCATTCAGTCATATATTTGATACACATTTATTCAGCATCTACTGTATGCTGGGTACTGTTTTAGGACCTTGGGATACAACTGTAAAGAAAGCAGTCAAGGTCCATGCCCTCATGGAATTTACAATTTGGAGACATCAATAAAGGAGGCGAGATGAATGAAAACATAATACAATCAAGAAAAATAAGTAGGGCTTCCCTGGTGGCGCAGTGGTTGAGAGTCCGCCTGCCAGTGCACGGGACACGGGTTCGTGCCCCAGTCCGGGAAGATCCCACATGCCACGGAGCAGCTGGGCCCATGAGCCATGGCTGCTGAGCCTGCGCGTCCGGAGCCTGTGCTCCGCAACGGGAGAGGCCACAACAGTGAGAGGCCCACGTACCGCAAAAAAAAAAAAAAAAGAAAAAAAGAAAAAAGAAAAAGAAGTAGTGTTGGAGGTGACTCTATTCCCACAAGGTTTCTGAAATTTTTTTCTTTTGTAACTCAAATATGGCCTGAGGAAAAGAGGTAAGTGGATATGCTGGCCAAGGGGAGCAAAAGAAGTCCAAGATCTGACTAAGAAATTCTGGATGAGGTCACTGTTATGAGCTGAATTATGTTCCCCCAAAATTCATATGTTGAAGTCCTAAACCCCAACACGTCAGAATCTGATTGTATTTGGAGAAAGAGCCTTTAAAGAGGTAATTAAGTTAAAATGAGGTCACTAGGTGAGTCCTAGTGTGATCTGACTGGTATATACAAATCTGACTTCTTATAAGGATACGAAAAGAGGAGATTAGGACACAGACATTCACAGAGGGATGACCATGTGAGGACGCAGAGAGGAGACAGACATCTACAAGTCAGGGGAGAGGCTTCAGGAGAAATTAATCCTGGCAAGTGATCTTGGACTTCTGGCCTCTGGAACTGTGAGACAACACAGTTCTGTTGTTTAAACCACCCAGTCTGTGGTACTTTGTCATGGCAGCCCAAGCAGACTAATAGGGTCATTAAAACCATGTTTTGCTCATACTTTAATATAGTGTCCACACCTCCTGATTTCTGAGCCCATCTCACTCTGAATCAGAAACTCCAGGAATGCACCCAGCAATCTGTGCTGTAAGAGCTGCCAGGGGTCTGACACTCAAGTTAGAGACCACCTCCTCATTGCTCCTCTGCCCGTCCTCCAATTCAGGGTGGGGGGAGCTCTTAGAAGCCTCCAGAAGGCTAGAGCATGACACCAGTAAAGGGACTTTGAGCTCAAACTCTGCTAAGCTCTCAGGAGAGAAATGAGTACATCTGGGACTTCCTGTGTGGCTGTCTCTCCTCTGCATGTAGCTCCTGTGTGTGACCCAAGAGCCTGGTGCCTTGGCCAAGACTGGCTGGATCTATACTGCCACCCACAGAACTGGCAAGAGCCTGTAACCCTGCTTCGTGCCCACGCAGCACTTGTGAGTCTGACAATGGAGAAATGAATGAGTCTTAGTGGATTTGACTGATGGTCCCTCACTTCCAATGAGGTGTTTTGTGCTGCTCACTGCCCATTTGTAAAACTTCTTCAGGGCATCGTTTGTTCATAATTTTACCCATTTTCCCATAAGGTTCTTTTTCTTTTTCTATATGATTTGATGTATTTTTTATATTTATCTCCTTTTATGTATGTTGTACCTATTTCCCTACATTGCATCTCTCAGTGTTTTAAAAAAAACTTTGTTTAGGTATCTTTTATTGTACAGAATTAAACATTTTTTTTGTGGTCAAATTCGCCATTCTTTTCTGTTTTCATCCCTTGGGTTTTGTGTCTTGTGCAGAAAGGTCTTCAAACTTACCTTTTTTTCCCAGTCTTATTGAGATATACATATAACATTGTATTAGTTTAAGGTGATTTGATATATGTGTATACTGCAAAATGATCACCACAAAAAGTTAACATCTGTCACATACACATTTTTTTTCCTTGTGAAGAGAACTTTGAAGATCTACTCTCTTAGCAATTTTCAAATATACACTTCAACTTTCAACTCACATTTAAAAAATTGTTCTCTTCAAATATTTTTACAATTTTAATAATTTGTTTTTAATGATATAACTGCATTTTATTTTGGTGTGTAGTGTGGAGGAAGTACCCAGCTTTTTCCTTTGTCCTGCAAAAACCTGAACAGTTAATAAACATAAGAAATTAACTCGTTTTCAGAGTGGGAGACCACTTTCCAGCTCTCTGATGTACAGGACTAGAAAGAGATTCTGTCATGTACTGGTGGTAGTGTGGGTGAGACCCCATGGGTGGACAGGACTAGAAATGGTTTTTAATCCTGTGATGGTGTGGCTGGAACTCGATGCACTGCTGGCGAGGCTGTCAGACAGGGCTGTGCCTGGGAAGAGCAGTCTGGTTGAGCTGGGGAAACTCAGCACACATGTCCCTTAGACCCAGTAATTCTACTCTTGGGCCGTATATTCAGGAACCCTCCCACACAGCATCATAAGGGGGCAGGAGCCAAGGATATTCAATACAGCTCTATATGTGGTAGCAGAAAGCTAAGGTCTGTCTAAAGCAGAACGATCATGAATGATGCTGGAGCAGAGGCTGTTTGTACCTCCTCCCCGCCCCACAATGCCCCCAGCACTTACAATTTCTCTGCCAGTACCTGCACCTCTTTGCCAGGGGCTTCATCTGGTGGCTGGAGTCACCTTTACCTGTGTTCAAGGCAGGCCAGAAGTGCCAGAGAAGAAACTGATTTCCTTCTCTCCCTGCTCCACTTTCCCACAGCACTCAGGAGTTTCTAGGGGTCATGTCCCGAATGAGCCACTTGTATCCACATTCTGAAATGCACTCACATCTCAGGGTCTCCCTCGCAGGGGTCCTGAATAAGACAGATGCATACAATGGAATCTGACATAGCTGCTGACATATAAGTGCACGCACACACACGCTTATCAACATAGATACAGCTTTAAAACTGAGTACCAGGTGAGAAAAGTAGGGAACAAAATGAGATTTTAAAGCCCATGCGATTTGTATAAATAAAAAATTCTTACAGATAAAATAACAGGATGTACTTTTCGAGGCTACATATATAACCAAAGACTTATACTAAACACATTATAGAAAGAAACAGGAGTCAGCTATCACAGATGAAGTGTGAAACCAGGCTGTGAACTGAAGTTTATAGTTTTTATATATATATATTTATATAAATGTATAAATCACAGCTCACACTCACATATTTGGGTTCCAGAGATCTGGTCCTCTGGCTCATCCTGCCATGTTATGTATGTCAAAATCAGGGTCCTGGCCTCCCCCATGTGGCCAGCTCAGGGCATTTTGGGGAGGAGACTATGAATGCAGGCTCCCGAGTGGCCTGTGTAAGCTCAGGTCCTGATTCCACCTCTTTCTAGTTGAGCGAATGTGGTGAGCTAATTAACTCTGTCTCTTAGAAGAACCGGGGAGTCTGTATGTTCTACTACCCAGGGTTGCTGTGGGGATAGAACAAAACTAACCTTGTAAAGCGTTCCCTGGAACATCATACGTGCTCAATAACCCTTGGCTCTTAGCCCAGGGCTTCTGTGATGTTCCACTGCTCCAGCCAATGCTTGGCCTGGGTCCCGAGCTGTTCTTATCCTAACAAAGGTTTGCCTCAGTTTCTGTTATGTGCACTCTCTAAGGAAAGGCTGAAAATACTGCTAAGTGTGCCATAAACTCTTTATGCCAATGGGCACAGAACATTCTTTGGTCCATTTTGGCTTCAGTTTGAAAAATCACTGTGGAGGTCATTTTTTTTTTCAGGTTTCTGATCTTTAAAATGGGGAAGTAAGGGTCTGCCTTCTGCACAGATGACTGTGAGGTCCAAGCAAAATCATCAACATGAAAGCACATGGAAGACTACACTCCAGAGCTCATACTTCCAAGCTCCGAAGGTTTGAGCAGTCCCCTCACCCACACACCTGTTTTCAGGAACTCAGCCACTCCGTTGCTCTTTTTTATTATGGTAAAATACACGTAACATAATTTTTGTCATCTTAACCATTTTCAAGTGTACTGTTCAGTGACATTAAATAGATTCATATTGTTGTGCAACCATCCCCACCATGCATCTCCAGAATTCTTTTCATCTTGCAAAACTGAAACTCTCTACCCATTAAATAATAACTCCTCATTCCTCCTTTTCCCCAGGCCCCCAGCATTCTACTGTCTGTTTCTATGAATTTGACTACCCCAGGCACTTCATATGAGTGGAGTCACACAGAATTTGTCTTTTTGTGACTGGCTTATTTCACTTAGCATAATGTCCTCAATGTTCCTCTATGTTGTAGCCTGTGTCAGCATTTCCTTCCTTTTTAAGGCTGAAAGATGTTCCATTGTATTCATACACCATATTTTGTTTATCCATTCATCTATCGATGGATGCTTGGGTTGCTTTCATGTTTTAACTATGTTATTTGCGCTTACCTTGGGGATTACATTTAACATCCTCATGTGAAATCACTCTAATTTGAATTTATAACAGCTTAAATTCAATAACATAAGGCAACTCTGTTCCTTTTCAGCTCTGTCCTCACTCCTTTCAGTTACTGATGTCATGAAATTACATCTATACATTGTGTGTCCAAAAACATGAACTAATAATTTAAAAAAATGCATTTATCTCTTAAATTATGTAGAAAAAAATGTGGAGTTACAAACCAAAGTTAGAATAATGTTAGCATTTAGACTAATAACGTTTTATGTATTAGTTTCGTAAATCATGGAGGAAACAGAAAGTGGAGTTACAAACTGTTGTTAGAATAATACTAGCTTTTATAATTGCCCATATATTTCCACTTCTTGAGGATTTATTTCTTCATGCAGCTTTAAACTACTGTCTTATGTCCTTACATTTCAACCTGTAGGACTCCCTTTAGAATTTCTTGCAAGGCAGCTCTAGTGGCACAAACTACGTTATTTTTTGTTTACCTGAAATGTCTTAATTACTTTCTCACTTTTGAAAGACAGTTTTGTTGGTTATAGGATTGTTAGTTGTTAATTTTTTTTTCTTTTAGCAGTTAGGAATGTATCAGCCCACTGTTTTCTGGCCTCCAAAGTTTATGATGAAAAAATCTACTGATAATCTTAAGATCCTTTGTATGTGACAAGTTGCTTCATTCTTGCTGCTTTCAAGATTCTCTCTGTCTTTGTCTTTTGAAAGTTTAATTATAATGTGTCTTGGTGTGGATTTCTTTGATCTCATCCTAGTTTGAATTTGTTTAGCTTTGGGGATGTTTTTATTCATATCTTTCATCAAACTTGGTAAGTTTTCAGCCATTATTTAAGATAATTTCTCTGTCTCTTTACTTTCCTCCTAGGACTCCAACTATAGGTATGTTGATCTGTTTGATAGTACCCCATAAGTCCCATAGGCATTTTTCACTTTTCTTCAGTCTTTTTCTGTTCATCAGCTTCAATAATTTCTTTTCTTCAAGTTCACAAATTCTTTATTCTGCCTGCTTAAATCTGCCTTTGAATTCCTTTAGTGATTTTTTTTTTTTTGCCAGTCGTAATTTTCAGCTCTATGATTTCTTTTTGGGTTTTTTTTTATGTTTTCTATCTCTTTATTGACATTTTCCATGTTGTTTGTACATTGTTTTCTTTTCTTTTTTTTTTTTTTTTTTTTTGCCATATGCGGGCCTCTCACTGTTGTGACCTTTCTGTTTGTGGAGCACAGGCTCTGGACGCTCAGGCTCAGTGGCCATGGCTCACGGGCCCAGCCGCTCCGTGGCATGTGGGATCTTCCTGGACTGGGGCATGAACCCATGTCCCCTGCATCGGCAGGCAGACTCTCAACCACTGCGTCACCAGGGAAGCCCTGTACATTGTTTTCTTGACTTTAGCCATATCTTCCTTGAGTTCTTTGAACATCCTTAAGACAGTTATTTCAAAGAGAGTTGTCTTTGTCTAGTAGATCCACCATCTGATGGATCATATGGTATTTCTAAGTTTAACCTTTTGAGGAACTGCCAGACTTTTTCCTCCTTCTTAAAAATTGTGATAAAATACACATAATGTAAAATTTACCTTCTTAACTATGTTTAAGTGTAATGGTATTAAATACTTTCACATTGATATATAACCATCACCATCATCCCCTCCAACAAATCTTGCAAATCTGAAACTCTGTTACCTATTAAATAATAACTCCCCTTTCTCCCTTCCCTCTAGCCCCTGGCTACCACTATCTTACTTTCTCTCTTTATGATTTTGACTACTCTAAGTACCTCATATAGATGGAATCATATAATATTTGTTTTTCTGTGACTGGCTTATTTCACTTAGGATAATGTCTTTAGGGCTCATCCATGTTGTAGGATATTGCAGAATTTCCTTCTTTTTTAAGGTTGAAAAATCTTCCACTGTATGTATGTACCACATTTTGCTTATCTATTCATTGGTGATGGACAGTTGGGTTGCTTCCATATTTTACCTATAGTGAATAATGCTTCTATGTACATGGGTGTGAAGATATTCCTTGAGACCCTGCTTTCATTTCATTTGGATATATACCCAAACATGGAATTGCTGGATCATATGCTAATTCTATTTTTAATTTTTCAAGGAACCTCATAGTGTTTTCCACAGTGACTCTATCATATTGCATTCCCACCAACACTGCACTGGGTTCCAATCTCTCCACTTCACCACCAACACATTGTTTTGTTACTGTTGTTTTAGATTGTAGCCATCTAAATTGGTGTAGGGTCATATCTCATTGCAGTTTTCACTTGCATTTCCTGAAGGATTAGTGAAGTTGATCATCTTTTCATCATCTTTTCATGTGCTTATTGGCCTTTTGCATAGCTTCTTTAGAGAAATATCTATTAAAGTCTTTTACCCATTTTTGAATCAGGTTGTTTGTTTTTGTTGTTGAGTTTTAGGAGTTCTCTGTGTATTCTGGATAATTATCCCTTATCAGACATATGAATTGCAAATATTTTCTTCCAATCTGTGGGTTGCCTTTTTACTCTGTGAATAATGTCTCGACAAAAAATTTAAAATTTTCATGAAGTTCAATTTGTCTACTTTTACTTTTGTTGCCTGTGTCTTTGGTGTCATATCCAAGAAATTACTGGCAAATTTAATGTTGTGAAGCTTTTGTTCCATTTTTCTTCTTTTTTCTCAGAGTTTTACTGTTTTAGGTCTTACATTAAATCTTTGATCCATTTGGAGTTAATTTTTATATACAGTGCAAGTAAGGGTCCAACTTTCCAACTTTATTCTTTTGCATGTGGATAGCCAGTTTTCCCAGCACCTTTTGTTGAAAAGACTGTCCTTTATTGAATGATCTTGGCACCTTGTCAAAAATCTTTCATCATATATTAAAGAGCTTATTTCTGGCTTGTTATTTCTATTCCTTTGATCTATATGTCTGTCTTCATGCCAATGTTGCATTTGTTGCACTGTTTTGATTATGATAGCTTTGTAGTAGGTTTTGAAATTAGGAAGTGTGAGTCCTCCAGTTTTGTTCTTTTTTTTTTCAATATTGTTTCCGTTATTTGGGGTCCCTTGAAATTCTATATGAATTTTAGGATGGATTTTTCTATTTCTGCAAAAAATATCTTTGGAATTTTGATAGGGATTGCATTGAATCTGTAGATCACTTTGCATAATACTGACATTTTAACAATATTAACTCTTCCAATCCTTGAACGTGGAATGAGTTTCCACTTATTTTGTCATCTTTCATTTTTATCACCAATATTTTGTCGTTTTCATTGTATAAGTCTTTCATTTCCTTGTTTAAGGTTAAGATAATTCCTAAGTGTCAATATTTAATTCTTTTTGATGTTATTGTAAATTGAATTGCCTTTGTAATTTCTTTTTCAGGTTGTTCATTATTTGTGTACTGAAATGTAACTAATTTTGTGTGTTGATTTTGTATCACTTGGTTGAATTCATTTATTAATTCTAACAGCTTTTTTTGGAGTTGTCAGGATTTTCTACATGTAAGATTGTATCATCTGCAAACAGAGATAATGTTACTTTTTCCCTTCCAATTTGGATGTCTTTTTTTTCTTTTTCTTGCCTAATTGTTCTGGCTAGAACTTCCAGTACTATGTTGAATAGAAGTAGTGAAAGTGTGCATTCCTGTCTTGTTTCTGATCTTAGAGAAAAAGCTTTCCATCCCTCATCACATGTTTACTATGGGTTTTTCATACATGGCTTTTATTATGTGGAAGTAGTTTCCTTCTATTCTTATTTTGTTGAAGGTTTTTATTGTAAAAGGATGTTCAATTTTTTTCAAATAATTTTTCTGCATCAATTTAGATGATCATGTTTTTTTTCCTTCATTTTCTTGATGTGGCATATTACATTGATTGATTTTCATATTTTGAACCATCCTTGCATTCCGGAAATAAATCTTGCTCGGTCAAGGTGCATAATCCTTTTAATATGCTGCTGAATTTTGTTTGGTAGTATTTTGTTGAGGATTTTTGCATCAAGCTTCATAAGAGATATTGGTCTGTAGTTTTCTTGTAGTATCTTTGTCTGGCTTTGGTGTCAGGGTTATGCTGGCTTCATAGAATGAGTTAGGAACTGTTCCTTCCTCTTTAATATTTTGAAAAATTTGAGAAGGATTGGTATTAGTGCTTTTTAAAATGTTTGGTAGAATTCACAGTGAAACCAACAGATCCAGGGCTTTTATTTTGGGGGAGATTTTTGATTACTGATTCAATTTCCTTACCAGTTACAGGTCTATTCTCTTTCTATTTCTTTGTGATTTAGTCTTGGGTTTTGTGTTTCTAGGAATTTGTCCACTTAATTTAGGTTATTCAATTTTTTTGATTACAAAGATTCACAGTACTTTCCTTTTTATTTCTGTGGAATTGATAGTAATGCCCCCACTTTCACTTCTGGTGTTAGTAATTTGAGTTTTCTCTCTTTTTTTCCCTTGGTTCTTCTAGCTAAAGTATTGCCAATTTTGTTCCTCTTTTGAAAGAAACACTTTTTGGTTTTATTGATTTTCTTTATTGTTTATGTATACTGTATTTCATTTATCTCTGGCTTAATCTTTATTTCCTTCCTTCTGCTAGATTTGGTTTCAGTTTGTCCTTCTTTTTAAGTTCCTAAAGTTGTAAAGTTAGGGTATTGATTTGAGATCTTTCTTGTTTTTTAAATGTAAGCTCTTATAGCTATAAATTTCCTCCTTAACACCACTTTCATTGAGAGCCATAAGTTTTGGTATGTTTTTGCTTTCATTCATCTCTATTTTTGAATTTCCCTTGTGATTTCTTCTTTTACCCATTGGTTGTTTAAAAGTGTGTTGTTTAATTTCCACCTTTTTGTGAATTTTCCAGTTTTCTTTATGTTATTGATTTCTAAATCCATCCCACTCTATTGGTCTCTTAAAACATACAGAAAACAAAAAGTAAAGTTACAAACCATTGTCACAATAATGCTAGCTTTTATATTTGTCCATGTATCTATCTTTATTAAGATCTTTATTTCTCCACACATCTTTGAGTTACCATCTTTGTCCTTTCATTTCACTTCATAGGACTTTAATGATCATTTCTTGCAGGGAATGTCTGGTGGTCAGAAACTCCCTTAACATTTGTTTCTCTGGGAGTGTCTTGATTTTCCTCTCACTTATGAATAATAGTTTGCCAGATATAGTATTCTTGCTTGAGAGTTTTTTTTCCTTTTAGCACTTTGAATAAATCAGCCCACTGTCTTCTGGCCTCCAAAGTTTCTGATGAGAAATCTACTTATAATCTTACTGAGGATCACTTGTAAGTGATGATTAATTTCTCTTTTGCTGCTTCCAAGATTGCTCTTTATCTTTAACTCTCGAAAGTTTGATTCTAATGTGTCTTGGTGTGGGTTTTTTGTGATCATCTCAGTTGGAGTTTATCGAGTTTCTTGTATGTTTATTTTCATGTCTTTCTTCAAATTTGAGAAGTTTCCAGTCATCATTTCTTTGAGTATCCTCTCTGCCCATTTATCTTTCTTCTACTTCTTCTAGGACTCCCATGATGCATATGTTAGTTCTTTTGATGGTGTCCCTATTTATCTTAGGCTGTGTTCACTTTTCTTCATTCTTTTTTTTCTTTTTGTTCCTCAGCCTTGATAATTTCCATTGTCGTGTATTTAAGTTTATGGATTCTTTCTTCTGCCTGTTCAAAACTGTTTTTGAATCCTTCTAGTAAATTGTTAAATTTCAGTTTTTGTAATTTTCAGCTCCAGAATTTCATTTTGATTTCTTTTAAGGTTTTCTATCTCTTTATCAATATTTCCATTTTGTTCATACATCGTCTTCTTGATTTTTTCCACATCTTCCTTTAATTCTTCAAGCATCTTTAAGACTGTTATTCTGAGGACTTTGTCTAATGTGTCTTATGTTAAGTCTTTTTCAGGGACAAATTTTGTTGAATTATTATTTTCCTTTGGATGAGACATACTTTCTTTTTTGTGTGTAATATTTTATTTATTTATTTATTTATTTCAGTTGTGCTGAGTCTTAGCTGTGGCATGTGGGATCTTTAGTTGTGGCATGCGGGATCTTCTTTTTTTTAATATCCATTTATTTTTTAAAATTAATTAATTTATTTATTTTTGGCTGCATTGGGTCTTCATTGCTGTGCGCGGGTTTCTCTAGGTGCAGTGAGTGGGGGCTACTCTTTGTTGTGGTGCAGGGCTTCTCACTGTGGTGGTTTCTATTGTTGCGGAGCACAGGCTCTTGGTGAGTGGGCTTCAATAGTTGTGGCACACGGGTTTAGTTGCTCTGTGGCATGTGGGATCTTACCGGACCAGGGCTGGAACCCCTGTCCCCTGCATGTTCAGGTGGATTCTTAACCACTGTGCCACCAGGGAAGTCCGGCATGCATGATCTTCTGGTTGCATCATGTGGACTTCCTAGTTGCGGCATGCGGACTTCTGTTACTTGTGGCATGCATGTGGGATCTAGTCTCCTGACCAGAGGTTGAACCCAGGCCCGTTGCATTGGGAGCGTGGAATCTTACCCAGTGGACCACCAGGGAAGTCCCTGGGCCATACTTCTTGTTTCTTTGTATGCCTTGCGTTTTTTTTTGAACACTGGACACTTGAATTTAATAATTTGATAACTCTGGAAATCAGGGTTTCCAGCCTTCCCCAGGGCTTGTTATTTTTTGTCATTGTTTTTGTCTATTGGTTTTGTTTTTGTTGACTATTGCAGCCTCTCTGTGCTGAGCATCAGCCTGTGATATAAACTTAATGTCTTCTTCTGTCTTTTCTGATACTTTAGGCATGCACAGCAACTTTCTAAATTTTTCCTGTATGTGCACTTGTTTTTGGATGTCCTAGTCTTTAATGTCTGGCTTCTGAATGAGGAAAAGCAAAACATGTAGTGGAATAAAATGGCACCAGCCTTTGAAATTTCCTGGAAATCACATTAGCCAAAAGAGGAGGGGCTTGCAACAATGGGCGGAGGTGCAGCAACAATGATTGCCTGCCTCTTCATCTGTGCCTCTGTGACCAGAAGCAGCAATCAACAATTAGAGCAAACTATTTACAGTAGCCAGGACATGGAAACAACCTAAGTGTCCAATCAATGGATAAGTGGATAAAGAAGATGTGGCACATATATACAGTGGAATATTACTCAGCCATAAAAAGAAACGAAATTGAGTTATTTGTAGTGAGGTGGATGGACCTAGAGACTGTCATACAGAGTGAAGTAAGTCAGAAAGAGAAAAACAAATACCATATGCTAACACATATATATGGAATCTAAAAAAAAAAAAACTGGTTCTGAAGAACCTAGGGGCAGGACAGGAATAAAGACGCAGACATAGAGAATGGGCCCGAGGACACGGAGAGGGGAAAGGGTAAACTGGGACAAAGTGAGAGAGTGACATGGGCATATATACACTACCAACCGTAAAATAGATAGCTAGTGGGAAGCAACTTCATAGAACAGGGAGATCAGCTCGGTGTTTTGTGTCCACCTAGAGGGGTGGGGTAGGGAGGTGGGAGGGAGACGCAAGAGGGAGGAGATATGGGGATATATGTATATGTATGGCTGATTCACTTTGTTATACAGCAGAAGCTAACACACCACTGTAAAGCAATTATACTTCAATAAAGATGTTAAAAAAATACATTACAAAAAACCCCCCAAAACAATTAGAGCACAGATCCCCCCATATTTGGAGGATAGAGTCCTTTTTCCTCATCCCATCTCCTACAAGCTCTATTCAAGTTGCTCATAGAACACGTGCACAGCTGCCTGCCACATGGCTGTAGTTGGGGGATGGGTAGCTGCTACTGTGGTAAGAGCTGAAATTGCCCCAAATTGACTG
This sequence comes from Mesoplodon bidens, assembly GCF_964165515.1. Classification (NCBI taxonomy): domain Eukaryota; kingdom Metazoa; phylum Chordata; class Mammalia; order Artiodactyla; family Ziphiidae; genus Mesoplodon; species Mesoplodon bidens. The sequence continues at coordinate 97,008,906 of NC_138162.1, read as the reverse complement.
CAATTTACCATCCAAGACTTCCCTGGAAGTTGCAAGCCTTCAATAGGCTCCAGATTTCCAACATAGTTACATCAGACAGATTCTGCCAGTGCAATTTTTGTCTAGATGGAGAGACAGACTCCTGGCACATCCTACTTCACATGTTCCATGAATTCCCTCCTGACAGACTTTATTCTCTAACAATTGCACCATTGCATATTCCCACCAGCATTGTATGAGGGTTCCAATTTCTTCACATCCTTGCGAAAACTTTTTATTATCTCTCTCAAATAGTGTCTTTTGATCAATGACCAAGTGACCGGGAGGGACTAGAGAAACAGAAAAGAACTGTTGAGAAGAAAAGGGATTGAGTGAAAATCCTGAAATAAGTGAGCAGGGGGGATGGGGAGAAGTGGTAGGGACTGGGTAGGAAAAGTCTGGAGGAAACAAGGGTATGAACAAGGGCAAATATGAAGTCAGGGGAAAGACAGAAGCAAATGTGTGGGCTGGGAAAAGGCCACAAAAGTGGTAACAATTAGAAAAATGTGAGGGTCTGGGGTACCTGCTGGATGCTGGGGGACTATGAGGGCAGAGGCCAAGGCTGTAGCTGAGTTTGGCTGTAGCTGCACTGACAATAGTTTGGGACTTTATTAAGGAAACTCAAGCCTGCCTGGTGTTCAGTGGACCCTTGGAGAATACCACTTTGCAGGACAAGATTTTTGGCCATTTGTGCTGTAACAATTCTTTTTCATTTCAGGAAAGATAGATATGCCAAGCTGTCACTTGAGAATACCATGAGGCGGGACCATTGTCTTCCCAAAAGACCATTTAAATAAGTTACAAGAGAGGAAATAAAAGTATGAGAGACCTGGTGAAGTCTGTGTGTCTGTTCTTTGCCAAGGGAAATTTTTGTTGTTGTTGTTTGTTTTTTTTGTTTTGCGGCACGTGGGCCCCTCACTGCTGTGGCCTCTCCCGCCGCGGAGCACAGGCTCCAGACGCACAGGCTCAGCGGCCATGGTTCATGGGTCCAGCCGCTCTGCGGCACGTGGGATCCTCCCGGACCGGGGCACGAACCCGTGTCCCCTGCATCGGCAGGCGGACTCTCAACCACTGTGCCACCAGGGAAGCCCGCCAAGGGAACTTTTATATGCTTCCTACTTGCTGATATTTCTCTTAAAGGTGGCCCACTTCCCTGAGTCCCAAATGAGAAAGAAGGAGTTAGAATCAGATATCATTGCTGTCAGTCATCTCAGACATGAGTGAGTGAGGAAGGGGTCTGACCTCCATGTCATGTTTATGGAGTTGTGTGTACACAAGTCTGTCTCTTTTTCTGCCTGATGGGTGGGTGATGGCTTTTTCCATAAACCACTCAAGGAAGGAAATATCACCCACAGAATATCAGATTATTACTAATGTTGAGTAGAAAATTAAAGAAAGTTTGCTGAAAAATTCTTCTGGCCGTACCTGTCCCTTGCTGTACTTCATCTTTCACTCGCTACTTTACCATGAGAATTAAACCTCTATTACATATAGTCCGTTCACCTCAAACCTTCTGGTGCAGTTGGGCCATAGCAGAAGGCTCTGGGAGACCTTAGCACCTTAGCTGTGGAATTGGCCCTCCTGTAGATTGATGATAGTTGTATAAAATATGCTAATTGCACAGGTTAATATGTTTCTCCTTTCTCCTTTTCCTTTCTTGTATTTAGTAATCTTTTAGTGTAGTCAAAATGTAGGATACTTGGACAAGGCTAAAGGGAAAGCCCAAATGAGAATTTTCCATTCTCAAGTGGCCAATTATGAGATTGGTTCATTGAACCACAAATGAGCCAAATGGGGAATAATTCCTAGCTCACCCACAACTGTAGGGAAATTTTGTTTTGCATTTTATTTTTTTTATACAGCAGCTTCTTATTAGTTATCTATTTTATACATATTAGTGTATACATGTCAATCCCAATCTCCCAATTCATCCCACCACCACCATCACCCCTCCCCTGCTTTCCCACCTTGGTGTCCTTACGTTTGTTCTCTACATCTGTGTCTCTATTTCTGCCTGGCAAACTGGTTCATCTGTAGCATTTTTCTAGATTCCACATATATGTGTTAATATACGATATTTGTTTTTCCCTTTCTGGCTTACTTCATTCTGTATGACAGACTCTAGGTGCATCCACCTCTCTACAAATGACCCAATTTCTTTCCTTTTATGGCTGAGTAATATTCCATTGTATATATGTACCACATCTTCTTTATCCATTCGTCTGATGATGGGCATTTAGGTTGCTTCCATGTCCTGGCTATTGTAAATAGTGCTGCAGTGAACATTGGAGTACATGACTCTTTTTGAATTACGGTTTTCTCAGGGTATATGCCCAGTAGTGGGATTGCTGGGTCATACAGTAATTCTATTTTTAGTTTTTTAAGTAAACTCCATACTGTTCTCCATAGTGGCTGTATCAATTTACATTCCCACCAGCAGTGCAAGAGGGTTGCCTTTTCTCCATACCCTCTCCAGCATTTGCTGTTTGCAGATAGGAAAAAAATTTTTTTAAAGAATTTAGAGAAGCACCAGGACAAAACACACACTATCAACGAAAAAGTCTTTGAGGAATCCTGTGCTTCTTTTTACAACTTCATTTGCATTGTTTATTTATTTATTATTATTATTTTTTGCGGTAGGCTGGCCTCTCACCGTTGTGCCCTCTCCTGTTGCAGAGCACAAGCTCTGGACGTGCAGGCTCAGCGGCCATGGCTCACGGGACCAGCCGCTCCGCGGCACGTGGGATCTTCCCGGACCGGGGCACAAACCCATGTCCCCTGCATCGGCAGGCGGACCCTCAACCACTGCGCCACCAGGGAAGCCCTGCATTGTTTATTTTAATTTATATTATTTAAAAATTTTACATATAGTAAGTCGGCTTTCTTTTGTGTACAGTTGTATGAGTTTGAACACGTGTATAGAGTACTGTATAAATGGAATCATACAGTATATAATTTTTTGAGGTTGGATTTTTTCACTCAGTGTAATGTCCTTAAGTTTTATCAAAGTTGTGTATTGTAATAGTTCAGGGTTTTTTATTGTTCAGTAATATTCCATTGTATGGATGTATCAGAATTTACTGAATAACATATTAAAAGACATTTCTCTAGTTGGCAGCTTTTGATGATTTATAAAGAGTGCTGTTATAGACATTAGTGTATAGATTTTCTGTCAACATGTTTTTATTTATCAAGAATGAATACATAGGATTAGGATTGTTGGGTCATATAGTGTTTGTATATTTAACTTCTTGAACTTACCAAGCTCTTTTCCACAGTGGTTGTATCATTTTACATTCTTACTAACAATGTATGAGAATTCAAGTTACCCTGTGTTCTAGCCAGACATGGTATTGACATTTAAAAAAATTTAAGCTACCCTAATATGTGTGAAACTATAACTCATTATGATTTTAATTTGCATTTCCCAAATAGATAATGGTTAATTATACTGAGCATCTTCTGATGAGGCAACAATACATCTTCCTTGGTGAAATGTCTGTTCAAATGTTTTGCCATTTAAAAAAGTTGGTTTGTTTTATTACTGTTGAGATTTTGGAATTTAAATATATATATATATATTCTGGATATAAGTTCTTTGTCTGATAAGTGTTTTGTAAATGTTTTCTCCCAGTCCATACCTTGTTTCTTCATTCTCTTAATAATATATTTTACAGAGCAAGAGTTTTTAATTTTGATGAAGTCTAATTTATTATTTTTTTTCTTTTAAAACATGCCAAGAACACTTTGCTCAGCCAAGGTAATTAAGATTGTCTCCTATATTTTCTTCTAAAAGTTTTATAGTTTTACATTTTACACTTAGATCTGTGATACATTTTTGAGTTACTATTTGTATAAGATGTGTTTAGTTTGAGGTATTTTTTCTTTTGTATACAAGTAACTAATTGTTCTGGCACCATTTATTTATGAAGATTTATTTCTTCATTAAAGATTTGATAGTATTTTCCAGTGAAATTATTGGGGGCTGTAGTCTTTTGTAAAGGGGTATTTTTAAATTATAAGTTTAATTTCCTTGTTAGATATAGTACCCTTTGGCTTGTCTAGTCTTTCTTGGGTGAGCTTTAGTATAGTTTATGGCTGTCAAGGAACTCATCTATTTTATCTAAGTCTAATTTATGTGCCTAGAATTGTTATATTGCTCTCTTATTATCTCTTATTATTATCTCTTATTATTATTTAATTATTATCTCTTATTATTATTTAATATCTGTGAGGTCTGGGGTGATATCTTTTTTTTTTCACTCCTGATATTGATAATTTGTGTCTTCTCTTTCTTTTTCATTGTTATTCTGGCTAGAGGTTTATCAAAGTTATTAATTTTTTAAAAAGAATCAGTTTTGGGTTTTATTCATTTTCATTACTGTTTTTCTGTCTTCAATTTCACTGACCTTAGTTCTTATCTGTACTAATTCTTTTTTTTTCACTAGTTTTGCATTTTTCTTTCTTCTTTTTCTAGTTTTTAAGTTGGAAATTTAAGATGACTGAGTTGAATTTTTTCTTCTTTTCTAAATAAACATTTAAATCTATAAATTTCTCTCTAGTGCTGTAGCTACATTCCACAAATTTTGATGAGCTATATTTTCATTTTCATTCAGTTCAAAATATTTTCTAATTTCCCTTGAAACTTCCTCTTTGCACATAGGTTATTTAAAAGTGTGTTTTTTGTTTCTAAATATTTGGAGAATTTTCAGTTATCTTTTGTAATTGATTTCTAGATAGTTTAATTATGGTCAGAGAACACATTCTGTCTGATTGTTGAGGTTTGTTTAATGACCTAGGATATGATTTCTCTTGATGAAAATTCTGCTTCTGTTGGATGTAGTGTTCTATAAATATTAGATCAAGTTGTTAGATGATGTTGTTCAGTTCTTCTATATTCATGCTGATTTTCTCTCTGATTGTTGTGTTGATTATTGAGAACGGAATATTGAAGTCTTCAATGGTAACTGTAGATCTGCCCATTCTTTCAGTTTTTGCTTCATGTGGTTTGAATCTCTGTTGTTTGATGCATACACATTAGGACTGTTATGTATTCTTTGTCATTTGACACTTTTGTCATTGTTTAATGTTTTTCTTTATTCACGCTGTTTTTCCTTGCTCAGAAATCTACTTTGTCTGATATTAGTGTAACCTCTCCTGCTTTCACCAATGTTTGCATGGTTTATCCTTTTTGCATCCTTTCCCATTTAACCTGTGTGTATCATTTATTTAAACTGCATTTCTTCCAAGCAGCATACAGTCAGTTCTAAATCTGTTCCGACAATCTGTGTCTTTTAATTTGTGTGTTTATACCATTAACATATAACATAACATTGTTATGTGTGCATTTAGGTCTACTCTCTTATTACTTGTTTTCTGTTTATTCCCTCTGTTTTCTGTTCCTGGTTACTCTTTCTTGACTTCTTTTGAAGTATTTGAATTGTTTTTAGGTTTCCATTTAAAATTATCTATTGAATTTTAAAAATAATATTTCTCTAATTTTCTATTGATTGCTCTAGGTATTAAAATATACATATTTAACATTTCTTATTATACTAAGTATTTTACATTTTACCACTTCAAGTTGAATATAGAAACTTTACCACCACATAAGCCCATTAACTTTCCCCCATTTATGTTGTAGAAATATATTCAAAATCCTATAAGACAATGTTATAATTTCTGATTTTAGTTGTCACACATATTTAAAAGAACTTAAGCAGAGAAAATTTTAAAGTATTTAAATAGATACTTACTATTTCTTTTTCTCTTTTCTTATTCCTGAATTTCTATATTTTCTTTGGGTGTTATTTCAGAAGAACTCTTTTAGCATTTCTTTTTTTTCTTTTTTTTTTTTTTTGCGGTATGTGGGCCTCTCACTGTTGTGGCCTCTCCCGTTGCGGAGCACAGGCTCCGGACGCGCAGGCTCAACGGCCATGGCTCACGGGCCCAACCGCTCCGTGGCATGTGGGATCTTCCCAGACCGGGGCACGAACCCGTGTCCCCTGCATTGGCAGGCAGACTCTCAACCACTGCACCACCAGGGAAGCCCTTTTATCATTTATTTTACAGCGGGTTTGCTGGTGACAAATTCTCTTAGTTTTCCCTCATCTGAGAATATCTTTTTATTGCCTTCATTCCTGAATAATATTTTACATGCACATGGATTTTTTTTCTCATAGCATAACATGTGTTCCACTGTCTTCTGACCATTATGTTTTTTTAACGTCTTTATTGGAGTATAATTGCTTTACAATGGTGTGTTAGTTTCTGCTTCATAACAAAGTAAATCAGCTATACATACACATATATCTTCATATCTCCTCCCACTTGCGTCTCCCTCCCACCCTCCCTATCCTACCCCTCTAGTTGGTCACAAAGCACCGAGCTGATCTCCATGTGCTATGCAGCTGCTTCCCACTAGCTACGTATTTTACATTTGGTAGTATTTATAAGTCCATGCCACTCTCTCACTTCATCCTAGCTTACCCTTCCCCCTCCCTGTGTCCTCAAGTCCATTATCTACATCTGCGTCTTTATTCCTGTCCTGCCCCTACGTTCCTCAGAACCTTTTTTTTTTTATTTTTAGATTCCATATATATGTGTTAGCATATGGCATTTGTTTTTCTCTTTCTGACTTACTTCACTCTGTATGACAGACTCTAGGTCCATCCACCTCACTACAAATAACTCAATTTCGTTTCTTTTTATGGCTGAGTAATATTCCATTGTATATATGTGCCACATCTTCTTTATCTATTCATCTGTCGATGGACACTTAGGTTGCTTCCATGTCCTGGCCATTGTAAAGAGCTGCAATGAACATTTTGGTATATGACTCTTTTTGAATTATGCCACTATGCTTTTTGATGAGAAACATGTCATCATTCAAATCACTGTTTGTCTCTGTGTTATGCATTATTTTCCTCTGTGTGTGTTTTTTTTTAGCAGTTTGCTCATGATGTATCTGAGTATAGATTTATTTGGATTCACTGACTTTCTTCAATGTGGAAGTTTATGTCTTTTGCCAATCTTGGGAAGATTTTAGTCATGATTTCTTAAAATATTTTTTCTGCACACTTTCTCTTCTCTTCTAGGACTGCAGTGACACAAATATTAAACCCTTTGATGTTGTCTAATAAGTCTGAGGCTCTGTTCCTTTTTTGTTTTCCAATCTATTTTTCTCTCTGTCGTTCAGTACATTTCATTCCACTATATTCAGTTTTCTATTGCTGCATAACAAATGACCTTAAACTTAGTGGTTAAAATAGAACATACATTTATTATCTCAGAGGTTATGTGGGTCAGGAGAGTCCAGATAAAAGTTAGATGAGTCTTCTGCTTAGTGTCTCATATGGCTGCAATCAAAGTGTTGGTCGGGCTGTATTCTCATCTGGAGGCTTAACTGGGGAAGCATTTACTTCTGGTTCATTCATATTGTTGGCAGAATGTATTTTCTTGCAGCTATATGACTTTTGCTGGCTATCAGATGGAGGCTCCCTCAGATCTTATAAGCCATCTGCTTTTGTCATGTGAGCTTCTCCAGCATGGATACTTACTTCATCATGCTCTGAAGGAGAATCTATGCTAGCAAGATAGAATTTTATATAAGGCAATATAGTCACAGGTGTAACATGCTATCACTTTTGACATATTCTATAGGCTACAAGCAGGTCACACGGCCCACCCACCTTCAGCAGAATGGAATTATACAAGGGCATGATAGCAGGCATAGGATAGAAGCTTTAGACCTTGTGGTTCAAAATGAGATAAAATGGAAGGTAAAAAAGTAGTCACTTTACCATACACGTTCTGAAATCTAGCCAGGTAAATATTGGGGGTTCCTCAATTAGGTTTCAAGGTCTAGAAATAACTCTTCTTGGCCCTTGACTTCACCTCCTGATCTTGATTCTCCCCCACGAGTCACCCTTCTTTATTGTTAAAGGTAGATCAGAAAGAAAAGGCTTCTCTTGGAATTCATTCTCTCTACACCTTGTGTACAATTTCAGATTTCAAGCTGACTTTGAATTCAGGTCAAGAGATACAAAGGGGGTAGGAAATATCTAAGAATCTCACTGCTGGATTGTTCTTACTTGGATTCTGGTTTGTTTCTTTAATCTACCTTTTACCATTTACGTTTCAGAGTCCTCAGATAGCTGTTCCATTTATTCTGCCCTAGGATTTTATTTGCATTCAATAAGGTGGAGTGTGCTTGTTCCATCTTTACCAGAACTGGAAACTTCCAGTGTTTACTTAAAAAAATTTAATAGACAAAATAGATAATAAATTTACAAGATACAAAAGGGCATACAGTGAAAAATCTCCCTTATTCTGCTGTTTCCCACTTAATCAATTCCATTCCCTGCTGGCAAGCAATATTATTAATTTCTAACATATTTGTTCAAAGAACACTTATGTGTACATTCAGGGAAGATACAAATACTCATATATACTTTTATACTCTCCTTTTCACAAAAGATAGCATACTGTGTGTTCTGTTATATATTTTGCTTTTTTCACTTAAGAATATAGTGGCGATCAATCTATCAATACATGATCATTTCCTTGATATGGCCACTTAGTATTCCATTGAGTCAAAGTATGAAAATTGATTTAACCATTTACCATCCTTAAACAAAAGCCATGGATAATAATGTTATCCATACATTCTTGCAAACATTTGAGGGTTTATTTGTAGTATAAATTCTTATATGTGGAATAGCTGAGTAAAAGAGTATGTGAATTTGTAATTGTTACAGATAGCATCCATCATCTCATATAGCTAAAAACTGTTTTTTTTTCCCATGTGATGAGAGCTCTTAAGATTTACTCTCTTAAAAACTTTCAAATATGCCATACAGCCATGTAAACGATGCTCATCATGTTGAATATTATATCTCCAGTATAACCACATGCTTTTTTGAAGTATATTCTTTACTGGGTATAGAATTGTAAGTTGGCAGTTATTTTCATTAAGCACTTAAAAAATGTTGTTCCTTTATTGACCAAATAATGAGAGAGATACTCCCATAATTTTTATGAAAAATGTTATTGTTTTCCATTTGAAAGCAAAATGATTCTTTTCTCCCTCTTTGTCACTGATTATCAGCAATTTTAGTAAGATAAACTTAGATTTGGCTTAATTTTTGTTTGTCAGATTTGAGGTTTGTAGAGCTTTCTGAATTTGTCATTTGATATTAATTTTGGAAAACTCTTGGTCAGTACCCATTCTAATACTACTTTTGTCCAATTCTCCCTCTTCATTATTCTTGTACTATAAATACTTTTGTTATACATTTTCACTGCTTTTCATGTACAGTCTTCAAACTTTCTGTATCTTCCTTCTCCCTTCCCATTATTTTTCTATCGAAAAAATTTTTATTGACCCATTTTCCTGTTCACTAATATCCCATCTGTTGAATCTCTGTTTCAAGTTACATGTTTTGTGTTCTAGAATTACCATTTTTGGTGGCCATGAGAAGGCACCTCTCACCTCCCAAAGTAGGGACCATATTTAATTGGCCATTGGTCTCAGCTGCTGCATTCTAAATTCATCACAGTGTTTGTACTGGGGCTGTGATTCCCACAGGCTGATCCCAACCAGTGAGCTTTGTAGGAATACCAAGGGCAGGATGGTCCTGAGAGATGTACTCATTTGCCAGGAGAGTTTGCCTTAAGGTGTCCCCGACATCCTTGCCAGGTATACCTTAGAAATGCACTTCAGTATAAGGTCCTTCCACACATGTTCCTTTCTTCTCTCTTTCCTTCTCCTGGGGTCATATCTGGGTTCTCCCAGGGTCCCTCTCCATTTCCTCTCTGTTTTGGTGGGTAGCTTGGATTTGGTTTAATTAGGTATGGTAAGATGATAGATATGGACTGATGACTGCCTTGAAGGAGGAGTTTATTACTTAAAATTCCCAAGGAGAGGGAGCATACTGTGCCCTGCAGGGCCACATAGGGAAGCACCAGGGTCAGTCAGGAGGGAGGAGAGGGGAGAGCATGGGCCAGAGAATTTATTGTGGTTTCATGGGGGAGAAAGGTAAGACAGGCTAAGCATCTGAGCAGGTCTAAGATTGGATAGTTTGAATGATTTTGGTGGACTCTGGGCTATAGAAGTCATCCCTAGTTGTCTGATACCTGGCACGGATGTGATGTAGGGCAGGAGGAGTACTGGCTTGGTGTGTGTGAGAATTAGATAAAGGAAGTTGTTGGGGGTATAGGCTCTGGGTTAGTTGGTTTGCATATCAAAGGCATGCTTTCAGGCAAGTTGTTTGCTATCTCTAGGAGTTAGCTAACCCTGCAAGGGTCAATCTCTCTCTGGGACCATAAGGCCTCAAGATATCAAAGCATCATAAAATATAGAAAATAATAAACATGATTAATACATTCTTACAAGTGTTTCTCCTAATAAATATCTTGCACATTGAATCTTGTCTTGGCTTCTGTTTTTTCGTAGGTCCCAATAACAAGACATCTTTTTAAAATCCCAGTTTAGTTTTATCTATCTTTCATCTTTTATATATCCTCTTGAACATGTGATGTGTACCCACATTCCCTCTTCACTGAAACGTTTGTTGGCTCCACTGCTCGGAGTTCTGTCAGCAGACTACTTTCAGCTCTCAGTAACTCCAGGGATTGCCTCAGCTGTAGATGCAGAACCACTTTGCCAAGGTCTTACCACCCTAGGGGAGCCCACATCCATTGACTGATGAGGAACATAAATGCCTGCCTATCTTTGCTCAAGTTGACACAACTCAGAAAGCCCATTCTTGATCTAGAGTTCTCCATGGAGTCAGTTTAGACTATAATTGGGTCTTCATGATGACTCAGCTTCTCTCTCTTCCCAGTCCTGCCCCTGTACCCTCCCTTCCATAATTATTGCTCACGAGTGCATTTCTGAATAAACTCTGACTCACAGTTGGCCTTTGCGGGATTGGAGACATGACAAGATATGGTTTACCTGTGGGTTTTCTCTATTGTCTGTTTTTACTTTTGTATTTTTGATTACCTGATCATGTTTCCTGAATTCTTAGTGCGCTGCATTTTCTTTAAATAACAGAAATTTCATAAGCAATTATAGAGGCTCAGAATGAAGCTGTTTTTCCTTAGAGTGGATTTTCTGCTGGTAGGCAGATAGAGAGTGGGTAGTTTACCTGAATCCAGTTCGGATGGTATTTCAGACATTGTTAAAGCTGGCATTTTCTAGTTTGTTCTGACTCCCGTGGTGAAGATTTTCTGAGGTCTCAAATGAAAACCTCAAATGTTGACCAGGACTTGTACTCTTTGATAGGCTCTGAACTCCAACTTCCATTTCTCCAGCACTAGTAAACAGCTGAAATTCTGCTTTCATTTTATAGTCTCTTAAAACTGCTTTTTTGCTTGTCTTCTTTGATCCATACGTACAGCCTAGAATTTATCAAATGCCCTGTGAAGAAGGAAGTTGCATGCAGAATGTCAAGTCCTCTTTGGTTCCCTTTCTTCTCAAATTTTGGTCATCAGCTCCTTCAGCCCAGTGAGATTGCTGTAAGCTCTGGGCTGCTATTTGTTGTTTTGTGCCTGTGCACAGAATGGCAAACTAACAAATGCTTTGAAGGAAAGGGTTGTGGTGAATATAAGGCCCACTCTATGTATTTCCCTTTACTCTGGTATCTTGGTGGCTTTGGCTGTCCTCAAATGGCTTCAAAGACCTGGATTTTTGTTTTATGTTATTTTAGTCTTATTTTATAGTCATTTTGGGGTAAACTTAGCTGATGGTTGAAGTTTTATCATTTTTCTTTTTGGCTTAAGATGGGGAGAAACTAGAGCTTGTTGGAAGAGGTTAGAGGAGTTTGTGTATGATTTCTACACAGTTCCTCTTATCCAGATGTATTACTGAACACAGTATTCTGGAAAGAACCATCATTAAATTTTTTTCAATAATATTGTGTGTGGTTGTGTATGTGTGTAATCCCTCACTAACAAGCAAAACTTCATATCGTGGCAGATAATCATTTATCTTCCTTGAATTAATTAATTTTCTTAAACAATTTGATGTATGTAGAACAGTTTCCAATTACGCTTTTCAGACCAACTAGTCCTTATTTACTCTTGTCTTGGAAAGCATCATCTGGAGTGTCCCTGAGCTGACCCACACTGGATGGTCTCATTGATAACATACATCATTCAGCAAGCATTGATAAAGCATTCTTTCACACTGCCTTCCAGTCTTCTCTTAGCAGATTTCAGAAAGTCCACTAAAATGCTATGAGTGTATCAATCCTGCCCTCAAAGATTACATTATAAAAGAGATTTATGATATAGAATACTACCTATTAATTTAATATAGCTAAGATCATTGAATGAACTGCATTTAACTCTCATTTAAATGAGAATTTCCTGAGGGTCTAGAGTTGAGATTAAGGGACTAGATTGTGTCCCATGGAGTCTTGCCTTCCATTACTTGCCTCTTTGTGCATCACTCAGTATGAGCCCAACCAAATGAAGGCTCTGCACTAGCAAAGTCCCCAAGGAAAATAGGTATTCATCTCTATGTTTTACAGACTAAGAGTTGTTGTTATATAACCATATTTATTCCAACATTAAAGTAAATGTGAATGACCTTTGTGACTATAGGAGTAGAGATTTTGAACACAGAACATTTAAGACTCAAGGTATTGCTAAGAGATACAGCTGCCACTCTGCTTAGCATGCTTCACAGCTGTTTCTCAGGTGAACAGGTGTGGTAAGTGTCAATGACTCCTGATTCTATGAGGTTTGTCCACAATGTTGTCTGGCTCCTGTTCCATTTCCTAAGAGATATGCTTCTGTGATAGTGTCAGGTTCAGGAATCAGATTTAAAATGTCTATTTTGTGTTTCATTTTATTATTTTTACAAAGCTTATATACATGCATATATGTCTGTGCCTCTGTGTCTGTGTGTGTATATATAAGTTTGTGCATGTGTGGTATGTGTACAGGCATGTGTGTGTACATGGGTATGTGTATTTGAGTGGTACGTGTACGTGTATATGTATGTTTGTATACGTATATGTGTGTGCGCATATATGTATATGCGTGTGCATATATCTGCATGTTCACCTAGTTCTTTCTGCTGAGAGGACCGAGAGCAGGGATAAGCCAGTAGCAATGAGCAATAAGCCAGTAGCAAACAGCACATATAGTGTGCTGTTTTCTAAATATCACTCCCCATAAAAAGAAACAGGGGTCCTCAGAAAATTCTTGATTCCATATCTAGGACAGTGAAAGAACAAGATGACCTTGGTACATCTTATGCCAGAAAACAATTAAGCCTTCAAATAATATTGGAGCTTGTGCAAAGGACTTGAGAGTCGGCTTGAAGTGTTTCCCTCTGACCAATAGGAGATAAATGTCTAGACGGGATCAATATATTTTCCCCTCCTAAATTCATATGTTGAAGTCCTAACCTCCAATGTGATGGAATTTGGAGGTGGGGGCTTTGGGAAGTGACTAGGTTTGATGAGGTCATGAGAGTGAGGCACTTATAAGAGACATCAAAACCACTCTCTCTCTCTCCAAGTACACACGAAGAAGAGGCCATATGAACACACAGTGAGATGGTGGCCACCTACAAGCCAAAATAAGAAGCCTCAGGGTGACACCTACTTTTATGATGCCTTGTTCTTGGGCTTGTAGCCTCCAGAACTGAGAGACAGACATTTCTGTTGTCTAAGCTACCCAGCCTATGGTATTTTGTTATAGTACCCTGAGCTGACTAATACGGGAGACAATTGAGCATCAAAATAAATAAGGAATAAGATGAAATCGGAGCCCATTAGTATATTCAGGTATAAATAAATTAAAGAATACATAATAAGTGAGAGAAAAGGAAAAGCTGTTTCTTATAGTGAATGCCAATTAACAAATGTAGAAGGAATGATGACGTTGGAAACATGTCTTCAGAGCATATTAATAACATTCAGGTAAGAATGGTCAGTGGATGAAATTTTGATGAGGAACAGGATAACTGCTTAGTTTTGAAATATTTTCCTATGGAACAGCTTATTAGTTAGAAATGGAGAACAGAAAATTTACAGTAAAGAAACAATCTGGTTACCCAAAGTTAATATCACCAACAAATGGACATCAAGTGTCCCTGGGGTGCATGGTGTTGGAGTTTGTGCCATCTTATTGGGTGCAATTGGGCAGGACATCAGTTTTATGGAATTCCTCTCCAAGCTGCTAACATGGATCTAATCATGTGGAAACAAAACTGAAAATAATTGATCTGTACTTGTCAAAGTCTCCAAGTCATAAAAGACAAAGACAAACTGAGGAACGTCTCCAGATTAAAGATGTCACCTAAATGCAGCTAGCAGTCCTGGATTCCATCCTGAACCTGGAGAAAAATAAATACAAAGGACATTATTAGGACAATTAACAAAATTTGAATAGAGGCTATATTTTAGTTAATAGTGTTGTGTTGATGTTGAATTTCCAGTTTTTAATTTTGTACTGTGGTTATGTAAAGAGTGTCCTTATTCTTAAGTATTTCAGGGATAATAAAGCTTAATGTCTGTGACTTACTTTCAAATGATTCAGAAACAAAACAAAACAAAGAAACAAATGGAGCAAGAGAGTAAGCAAGAGGTAAAGTAAATGGGGCAAAGTGTTTAAAATGGTAAATTTGATAAAGAATTTACAGGAGGTCTTTGTCTATTCTTAAGCTTTTCTGCAAGTTTGAAATTTTATCAAAATTAATGGTTACCAAAAGGAAATGTCTCAACAAAACAAAACAGAATAAAAAAATTATGAAATGACTTATAGCAATTTCTGCTTGTCCTATATATATATATATATATATATAATCATATATATTTTGTATATATATGTATGTATATGAAAGTTCAGAGTTCAAAGGCTATGCTGAATGATTCAGTATCACAATGTCATCACCAGAATGTCCTTTTGGATTTCCCCCACCCTATGATCCAGGGAAGGATTTCCTCCTTTGCCACAGGATGGGCCATTATATATGGATGCCCATCAAGCCTGTACAGTTATGTCTTCTCATTTAACTGCCACTGAGGCCAGTGCCTTCCTTGGAATCCTGGGGAAGGACCCTTCCAGCCTCAGGGAGCAGCAGTTGGCCTCACACCGGCAGCTCCTATGGACAGTTGCAGGACTTGGAGCTAGACTTTCAGGCCTCCCTGCTCCACCAAGATCTCCAGGAGGGGAAACCCTGGGACTGTTTGTGTCACTATGAGCAAGGACAGAACTCCCTTATTCTGTAGGGTGAATAATTTTATGCCCCTACAGAATGCCTCAAGAAGGTACTTGAGGCCCACATCTGCAGTTCTTTTCCTATTGATTTACCAGTAATAACTCAATTACACTTTTTTTAAATTAGTTTCTGCTTTATAACAAAGTGAATCAGTCATACATATACATCTGTTCCCACATCCCTTCCCTCATGCATCTCCCTCCCTCCCCCCCTCCCCATCCCATCCCTCCAGGCAGTCACAAAGCACCGAGCTGATCTCCCTGTGCTCTGCGGCTGCTTCCCACTATCTATCTACCTTACGTTTGGTAGTGTATATATGTCCATGCCTCTCTTTCGCTTTGTCACAGCTTACCCTTCCCCCTCCCCATATCCTCAAGTCCATTCTCAAGTAGGTCTGTGTCTTTATTCCCGTTTTACCCCTAGGTTCTTCATGACATTTTTTTTTTAATTCCGTATATATGTGTTAGCATACGGTATTTGTCTTTCTCTTTCTGACTTACTTCACTCTGTATGACAGACTCTAGGTCTATCCACCTCATTACAAATAGCTCAGTTTCGTTTCTTTTTATGGCTGAGTAATATTCCATTGTATATATGTGCCACATCTTCTTTATCCATTCATCTGATCATGGACACTTAGGTTGTTTCCATCTCCGGGCTATTGTGAATAGAGCTGCAATGAACATTTTGGTACATGTCTCTTTTGGAATTATGGTTTTCTCAGGGTATATGCCTAGTAGTGGGATTGCTGGATCATATGGTAGTTCTATTTTTAGTTTTTTAAGGAACCTCCATACTGTTCTCCATAGTGGCTGTACCAATTCACATTCCCACCAGCAGTGCAAGAGTGTTCCCTTTTCTCCACACCCTCTCCAGGATTTATTGTTTCTAGATTTCTTGATGATGGCCATTCTGACTGGTGTGAGATGATATCTCATTGTAGTTTTCATTTGCATTTCTCTAATGATTAATGATGTTGAGCATTCTTTCATGTGTTTGTTGGCAGTCTGTATATCTTCTGTGGAGAAATGCCTATTTAAGTCTTCTGCCCACTTTTGGATTGGGTTGTTTGTTTTTTTGCTATTGAGCTGCATGAGCTGTTTATAAATTTTGGAGATTAATCCTTTGTCAGTTGCTTCATTTGCAAATATTTTCTCCCATTCTGAGGGTTGTTTTTTGGTCTTGTTTATGGTTTCCTTTGCTGTGCAAAAGCTTTGAAGTTTCATTAGGTCCCATTTGTTTACCTTTGTTTTTATTTCCATTTCTCTAGGAGGTGGGTCCAAAAGGATCTTGCTGTGATTTATGTCATAGAGTGTTCTACCTATGTTTTCCTCTAAGAGTTTGATAGTTTCTGGCCTTACATTTAAGTCTTTAATCCATTTTGAGCTTATTTTTGTGTATGGTGTTAGGGAATGATCTAATCTCAAACTTTTACATGTCCCTGTCCAGTTTTCCCAGCACCACTTATTGAAGAGGCTGTCCTTTCTCCACTGTACATTCCTGGCTCTTTTATCAAAGATAAGTTGGCCATATGTGCGTGGGTTTATCTCTGGGCTTTCTATCCTGATCCACTGATCTATCTTTCTGTTTTTGTGCCAGTACCACACTGTCTAGATTACTGTAGCTTTGTAGTATAGTCTGAAGTCAGGGAGCCTGATTCCTCCAGCTCCGTTTTTTGTTCTCAAGATTGCTTTGGCTATTCGGGGTCTTTTGTTTTTCCAAACAAATTTTGAAATTTTTTGTTCTAGTTCTGTGAAAAATGCCAATGGTAGTTTGATAGGGATTGCATTGAATCTGTAGATTGCTTTGGTAGTAGAGTCATTTTCACAACATTGATTCTTCCAATCCAGGAGCATGGTATATCTCTCCATCTATTTGTATCATCTTTAATTTCTTTCATCAGTGTCTTATAATTTTCTGCATACAGGTCTTTTGTCTCCTTAGGTAGGTTTATTCCTAGATATTTTATTCTTTTTGTTGCAGTGGTAAATGGGAGTGTTTTCTTGATTTCATTTTCAGATTTTTCATCATCAGTGTACAGGAATGCCAGAGATTTCTGTGCATTAATTTTGTATCCTGCTACTTTACCAAATTCATTGATTAGCTCTATTAGTTTTCTGGTAGCATCTTTAGGATTCTCTATGTATAGTATCATGTCATCTGCAAACAGTGACAGCTTTACTTCTTCTTTTCCGATTTGGATTCCTTTTATTTCCTTTTCTTCTCTGATTGCTGTGGCTAAAACTTCCACAACTAGGTTGAATAAGAGTGGTGAGAGTGGGCAGCCTTGTCTTGTTCCTGATCTTAGTGGAAATGGTTTCAGTTTTTCACCATTGAGGACAATGTTGGCTGTGGGTTTGTCATATATGGCCTTTATTATGTTGAGGAAAGTTCCCTCTATGCCTACTTTCTGCAGGGTTTTTATCATAAATGGGTGTTGAATTTTGTCAAAAGCTTTCTCTGCATCTATTGAGATGATCATATGGTTTTTCTCCTTCAATTTGTTAATATGGTGTATCACATTGATTGATTTGTGTATATTGAAGAATCCTTGCATTCCTGGAATAAACCCCACTTGATCATGGTGTATGATCCTTTTAATGTGCTGTTGGATTCTGTTTGCTAGTATTTTGTTGAGGATTTTTGCATCTATGTTCATCAGTGATATTGGCCTGTAGTTTTCTTTCCTTGTGACATCCTTGTCTGGTTTTGGTATCAAGGTGATGGTGGCCTCGTAGAATGAGTTTGGGAGTGTTCCTTCCTCTGAAATTGTTTGGAAGAGTTTGAGAAGGATGGGTGTTAGCTCTTCTCTAAATGTTTGATAGAATTCGCCTGTGAAGCCATCTGGTCCTGGGCTTTTGTTTGTTGGAAGATTTTTAATCACAGTTTCAATTTCAGTGCTTGTGATTGGTCTATTCATATTTTCTATTTCTTCCTGATTCAGTCTTGGCAGGTTGTGCATTTCTAAGAATTTGTCCATTTCTTCCAGGTTGTCCATTTTATTGGCATAGAGTTGCTTGTAGTAATCTCTCATGATCTTTTGTATTTCTGCAGTGTCAGTTGTTACTTCTCCTTTTTCATTTCTAATTCTATTGATTTGAGTCTTCTCCCTTTTTTTCTTGATGAGTCTGGCTAATGGTTTGTCAATTTTGTTTATCTTCTCAAAGAACCAGCTTTTACTTTTATTGATCTTTGCTATCATTTCCTTCATTTCTTTTTCATTTATTTCTGATCTGATCTTTATGATTTCTTTCCTTCTGCTAACTTTGGGGTTTTTTTGTTCTTCTTTCTCTAATTGCTTTAGGTGCAGGGTCAGGTTGTTTACTCGAGATGTTTCCTGTTTCTTAAGGTGGGATTGTATTGCTATAAACTTCCCCCTTAGAACTGCTTTTGCTTCATCCCATAGGTTTTGGGTCGTCGTGTCTCCATTGTCATTTGTTTCTAGGTATTTTTTTATTTCCTCTTTGATTTCTCCAGTGATCACTTCGTCATTGAGTAGTGTATTGTTTAGCCTCCATGTGTTTGTATTTTTTACAGATCTTTTCCTGTAATTAATGTCTAGTCTCATAGCATTGTGGTCGGAAAAGATACTTGATACAATTTCAATTTTCTTAAATTAACCAAGGCTTGATTTGTGACCCAAGATATGATCTATCCTGGAGAATGTTCCATGAGCACTTGAGAAAAATGTGTATTCTGTTGTTTTTGGATGGAATGTCCTATAAATATCAACTAAGTCCATCTTGTTTAATGTATCATTTAAAGCTTGTGTTTCCTTATTTATTTTCATTTTGGATGATCTGTCCATTGGTGAAAGTGGGGTGTTAAAGTCCCCTACTATGATTGTGTTACTGTCGATTTCCCCTTTCATGGCTGTTAGTATTTGCCTTATGTATTGAGGTGCTCCTATGTTGGGTGCATAAATATTTACAATTGTTATATCTTCTTCTTGGATCGATCCCTTTATTGTTATGTAGTGTCCTTCTTTGTCTCTTCTAATAGTCTTTATTTTATAGTCTATTTTGTCTGATATGAGAATTGCTACTCCAGCTTTCTTTTGATTTCCATTTGCATGGAATATCTTTTTCCATCCCCTTACTTTCAATCTGTATGTGTCTCTAGGTCTGAAGTGGGTCTCTTGTAGACAGCATATATATGGGTCTTGTTTTTGTATCCATTCAGCCACTCTGTGTCTTTTGGTGGGAGCATTTAGTCCATTTCCATTTAAGGTAATTATTGATATGTATGTTCCTATTCCCATTTCCTTAATTGCTTTGGGTTCGTTATTGTAGGTATATTCCTTCTGTTGTGTTTCTTGCCTAGAGAAGTTCCTTTAGCATTTGTTGTAAAGCTGGTTTGGTGGTGGTGAACTCTCTCAGCTTTTGCTTGTCTGTAAACGTTTTAATTTCTCCATCAAATCTGAATGAGATCCTTGCTGGGTAGAGTAATCTTGGTTGCAGGTTTCTGTCCTTCATCAGTTTAAGTATGTCCTGCCACTCCCTTCTGGCTTGTAGAGTTTCTGCTGAGAGATCATCTGTTAACCTGATGGGGATTCCCTTGTGTGTTATTTGTTGTTTTTGCCTTGCTGCTTTTAATATGATTTCTTTGTGTTTAATTTTTGACAGTTTGATTAATATGTGTCTTGGCGTATTTCTCTTTGGATTTATTCTGTATGGGACTCTCTGTGCCTCCTGGACTTGATTAACTATTTCCTTTCCCATATTAGGGAAGTTTTCAACTATAATCTCTTCAAATATTTTCTCAGTCCCTTTCTTTTTCTCTTCTTCTTCTGGAACCCCTATAATTCGAATGTTGGTGCATTTAATGTTGTCCCAGAGGTCTCTGAGACTGTCCTCTGTTCTTTTCATTCTTTTTTCTTTATTTTGCTCTGCAGCAGTTATTTCCACTATTTTATCCTCCAGGTCACTTATCCGTTCTTCTGCCTCAGTTATTCTGCTATTGATCCCACCTAGAGTATTTTTCATTTCATTTATTGTGTTTTTAATCAATGCTTGATTCATCTTTAGTTCTTCTAGGTCCTTGTTAACTGTTTCTTGCATTTTGTCTATTCTATTTCCAAGATTATGGATCTTGGAAATAGAATCTTGGATCAGCTTTACTATCATTATTCTGAATTCTTTTTCAGGTAGACTGCCTATTACCTCTTCATTTGTTAGGTCTGGTAGGTTTTTATCTTGCTCCTTCACCTGCTGTGTGTTTTTCTGTCTTCTCATTTTGCTTATCTTACTGTGTTTGGGGTCTCCTTTTTGCAGGCTGCAGATTCGTAGTTCCCGTTGTTTTTGGTGTCTGTCCCCAGTGGCTAAGGTTGTTTCAGTAGGTTGTGTAGGCTTCCTGGTGGGGGGGACTAGTGCCTGTGTTCTGGTGGTTGAGGCTCGATCTTGTCTTTCTAGTGGACAGGTCCATGTCTGGTGGTATGTTTTGGGGTGCCTGTGGCCTTATTATGTTTTTAGGCAGCCTCTCTGCTAATGGGTGGGGTTGTGTTCCTGCCTTGCTAGTTGCTTGGCATAGGGTGACCAGCACTGTAGCTTGCTGGTCGTTGACTGAAGCTGGGTGCTGGTGTTGAGGTGGAGATGTCTGGGAGATTTTCGCTGCTTGATATTATGTGGAGCTGGGAGGTCTCTTGTGGACCCGTGTCCTGGAGTTGGCTCTCCCACTTCAGAGGCACAGCACTGACTCCTGGCTGCAGCACCAAGAGCCTTTCATCTACACGGCTCAGAATAAAAGGGAGAAAAAGTAGAAAGAAAGAATTAGTAGAAGAAAGAAAGAGAGAGAGAAAGAAAGGAAGAAGGAAAGAAAGGAAGGAAGGAGGAAAGATAGGAAGGAGGGAGGGAGGAAGGATGGAAAGAAAGAAATAAAGGAGGGAGGAAGGAAAGAAAAAGAAAAAGTGAAAGGAAGAAGGGAGGGAGGGAGGAAGGAAAGAAAGAGAGAAAGAAGGAAAGGAGGGGCGGAGGGAGGGAGGGAGGAAGGGAAGGTAGGAAAAAAAGAGCAGGTAAAGTAAAATAGAATAAAGTATGAAATATAGTAGCGTTATTAAAATTAAAAAGTAATTATTGAAAAAAAAAACGGACAGATAGAACCCTGGGACATATGGTGGAAGCAAAGCTATACAGAGAGAATCTTACACAGAAGAATACACATACACATTCACAAAAAGAGAGCAGGGGGAAAAATCAAAAATCTTGCTCTCCAAGTCCACCTCCTCAATTTGGGATAATTCGTTGTAAAAAGAGGAAAAGGGCGAGAGGTCTAAAATCTTGCTCTCTAAGTCCACCTCCTTAATTTGGGATAGTTCGTTGTAAAAAGAGGAAAAGAGGAAAAGGGGGGAAAGTCTTAAATCTTGTCCTCAAAGTCCACTTCCTCAATTTGGGATGATTCGCTGTCCATTCATGCACTCCACAGACGCAGGGCACATCAAGTGGACCGTGGAGCTTTAATCCGCTGCCTCCGAGGCTGCACAGAGAGATTTCCCTGTCTCTTCTCTGCTCTCACAGCTCCCGGGTCTCAGCCTTGGACCTGGCCCCGCCTCTGCGCGTAGGTCGCCGGAGGGCGTCCGTTCTTCGCTCAGACAGGACGGGTTTAAAGGAGCCGCTGATTCGGGGGCTCTGGCTCACTCAGGCAGAGGGGAGGGAGGGGCGCGCAGTGTGGGGCGGGCCTGCGGCGGCAGAGGCCGGCGTGACGTTGCAGCAGCCCGAGGCGCTCCGTGCGCTCTCCAGGGAAAGCCGTCCCCGCGTCCCGGGACCCCGGCAGTGGCGGGGTGCACAGGCCCCCCGGAAGGCGGGGCGGACAGTGACCCGCGCTCGCACACAGGCCCCGCGGCGGCGGCGGCGGCGGCGGCGGCGGCGGCGGCGGCGGCGGCGGCGGCGGCGGCGGCGGCGGCGGCGGCGGCGGCGGCGGCGGCGGCCCACGCCCGTCTCCGAGGTCCGCGCCTTAACCGCGGCTCGCGCCTGTCTCCGGCGCTTCCCCAAGCAGCCCTCTTAATGCCCTCTCCTCGCGCACCAGGAAACAAAAGGGAAGAAAAAGTCTCTTGCCTCTTCGGCAGCTCCAGACTTTTTCCCCGGACTCCCTCCGGGCTAGCCGTGGTGCACTAACCCCTTCAGGCTCTCTTCCTGCCTCCAGCCCCAGTCCTCTCCCTGCGCTCTGACTGAAACCCGATAACCGAGCCTCAGCTCCCAGCCCCGCCCGCCCTGGCGGCCGAGCAGACAAGCCTCTCGGGCTGGTGTGTGCCTGAGGGCACCGATCCTCTGTGCCGGAATCTCTCCGCTTTGCCCTCCACACCCCTGTTGCTGTGCTCTCCTCCGCTACTCAGAAGCTTTCCCCCTCCGCCACCTGCAGTCTCCGCCCGGGAAGGGGCTTCTAGTGTGTGGAAACCTTTCCTCCTTCACGGCTCCCTCCCACTGGTGCAGGTCCCGTCCCTATACTTTTGTCTCTGTTTATTCTTTTTTCTTTTGCCCTACCCAGGTACGTGGGGAGTTTCTTGCCTTTTGGGGGGTCTGAGGTCTTCTGTCAGCGTTCAGTAGGTGTTCTGTAGGAGTTGTTCCACGTGTAGATGAATTTCTGATGTATCTGTGGGGAGGAAGGTGATCTCCGCGTCTTACTCTTCCGCCATCTTCCTCCGGGGCCTCAATTACACTTTTAAAAAATATATGCTAGGACTTCCCTGGTGGTGCAGTGGTTAAGAATCCACCTGCCAATGCAGGGGACATGGGTTTGAGCCCTGGTCCGGGAAGATTCCACATGCCGTGGAGCATGGCCACATGCTAAGCCCCTGTGCCACAACTACTGAGCCTGTGCTCTAGAGCCCGCAAGCCACAACTACTGAGCCCGTGTGCCACAACTACTGAAGCCCGTGTGCCACAACTACTGAAGCCCGCATGCCTAGAGCCCATGCTCTGCAACAAGAGAAGCCACCGCAATGAGAAGGCCGTGCACTGCAATGAAGAGTAGCCCCCGCTCGCCACTAGAGAAAGCCCATGTGCAGCAACAAAGACCCAATGCAGCCAAAAATAAATAAATTTAAAAAAAAAAAATATATATATATATATATATATATATGCTAAATAGTGTTTATACTTAGAGCTGGGTTTCAGGGCTTCTGCTTTCAAAAGAATACTTATTTTTTTAGCTAAATTTCTATTTTCTTTTCTTACAAATTATAACAGGAAATGGTGCTTTGAAATACAGGTAGCACTATATTTAAATACATCATGAAATTAATGAATTAGGAAATTAAATGTGTTTATTACTCTTAAACATTCTTCAGCTCACTTTCTTGAATTATCAAGTTTTGACTGAGACTAAAAATTAAGACAATTTCTGTAAGCTAACTCTTTTTTGGTGTGTATTTAACAACAACAGCAAAAAAGCTGTGTGTCCACAATGTGCTAATATATATATATACACACACATATATATAAAGAAAATTAATAATATTTAAATATAGGCTATATTTTAGTTAATAGTGTTGTGTTGATGTTGGATTTCCAGGTTTTTATTTTTGTTCTGTGAGTATGTAAGAAGTGTTCTTAAGTAGTTAAGGGGTAATAAAACGTAGTGTCTGTGACTTATTTTCAAATGATTCAGAAAGAGAAACATGGAGAAAGAGAGTGAACAAGAGATAAAATAAATGGGGAAAAATGTTTATGTGTATATATGTATATCTATATATCTATATATCTATCTTCTGATGCATGTATACACACACAATTTTTTGAATGTATATATTTCAGATGCTTTTAACTACTCTGCCAGTTAAATACATATTAACACTCCATTTTGTGTCTTAATTTAGAGATGCTTTTTAAAAATTTTATTTCTTATTTTTATTTTTTTGGCTGCATTTGGTCTTCATTGCTGCATGTGGGCTTTCTCTAATTGTTGTGAGGGGGGGCCACTCCTCTTTGCGGAGTGCAGGCTTCTCACTGCTGTGGCTTCTTTCATTGTGGAGCACGGACTCCAGGTGCTCAACTTCAGTAGTTGCAGCACGTGGGCTCAGTAGTTGTGGCGCATGGGCTTAGCTGCCCCTCAGTATGTGGGATCCTCCTTGACCAGGGATCAAACCCGTGCCCTCTGCATTGGCAGGCGGATTCTTAACCACTGCCACTAGGGAAGTCCCCAGAGATGCTTTTAATATACTTAGGTTCACATAAATCCTAGCAGCTAGAACCAAATTTGTTCCCAGGAATATGTGACCCAATGCCTACACTAGTTTCACTGTTGTTTCTTCCCTGCACATATTTTGGTTTGTGTTTGTCTTGTGTCTTGCCTGAACTCTTTTAATTGTGATTTGTTCATAGGCAGTTATTTCCTTTTAAATTCCATAAGAATTTGTTCAAGCATTGTGCTCAGTTTGTTTCTTTGATTATTAACATGCAGGAAAGCCACACAAGAAAATATTTTTGTTCTCCTGAAAGCCCTTCATATCATGTATCACATGTGAGATGCAGCTTTATTTCAAAAATTTCCACTATAGGGCTTCCCTGGTGGCGCAGTGGTTGAGAGTCCGCCTGCCGATGCAGGGGATACGGGTTCGTGCCCCGGTCCGGGAGGATCTCACATGCTGCGGAGCGGCTGGGCCCGTGAGCCATGGCCGCTGAGCTTGCACGTCTGGAACCTGTGCTCCACGGGAGAGGCCACAACAGTGAGAGGCCCGTGTACCACAAAAAAAAAAATTTCCACTATAATCACACCTAATACAAAAACATCATAATTGAGCCTAACAAAGTTTCTGGAGATCAGATTCGAAGAAATGTATTTTTCAAGTTCAGTTATATGAGAATCTGTGATATTACCTCTTACTGTAAAGATACAAGATGCTCTAAGTTTTCATTAACAATAAAAATATCCAAAATTGTGTAATTTGTTTCTATAGGGCACGTCTTTTCTAAGGTGCTCAAAGAATTTGCTTATTTACTGGTAGGCATTGATTGTGATCCAGCAGAGTCATTATCCTATGACGACTGCTGTTCCACGAAGATTGAATGGCCAGTGGAGACAGTGAGAGTAGGACTCTTGTGTTCTCCCTGTATTTGGCCCAGAACTCTGAGAGTTCCACTCCAGATCTAACGCTGATATCATATGGGATTTTAGATCCAGATTATAATTTATTGACAGTATATTAGACTTAATCATAAGTTAGAATTATAGTTGTTGCCACTGTTTTTGTATCCTGTTTCCCTCTCTCTTGAATTTGGCTTTTGTTTTGCACTAGAGAACATCCTGGAGGAGTTCTTTCAGAAAAGTCTGTGTGTTGTAAACTATCTACCTCTTTGTATGTCTAAAAGTTTCTTTCGTTCTCTTTTATACTTGAGTTTTCATTTGCCTGCACAGAACTTGCTGGGGAGTGGTGGGACTAACCATCTCATTAACTGAGCGATCGGAGGTTTAAGGCTGTTACAGTAATAAGTGGTATAGACTGTACATAATGCTTACCAGTAAGCTATTTTACAGATGGGTGTAGTGTAGATTTTCAATGCTTACATTAATATTTACATTAATCTCTAATTAAGAATAAACAGTTCAGAATAGTGACATTTCTTAATTAAGTCCATAAAACTGTCATTGCCTTGAATTAATGATTTCCCCAACTACATGGTCTGAATCTAGGAATTCGTCTACTCCTGTCCAATGTTTCTTAAATCCAGCGAGCCACTTCACATTTTCTAAGAGCATTGTGAAAATCCAGGGTTATATATTTTGGTAGCATCTCTAGATTTTTACTCTTTTCTGTTGGTCATAAATTATTTATGACTCCTTAAATAGTCTTATGCTAAGATTTGCTGTCATGTATCTTTCTCATATCCTCATTTAGGTTGATTAATTTTTTTCCATGTTTGCATTTTATATCTGTCTTTTCTTTCTATATTGCAGCATCAAGGATGAAAAGGATGCCCAGGACTTGATCTTAGAAAAAACCAAAGAAGTGGAGTGTTTACGAAATTCCAGCTTGGTTATAGGAGCAAGAGTGAGTGTCAGTCACATCCCAGGAAGACTCATAGAATGGAAAAAAGGCAAGCTAAAAATGATGATAATAAACTTGCTGAATAATGTCAATTTGTCTAGATGTCAACCTGAAAAATGTCTTTTCATAAGAGATGAGCCCTGCTTTTTTGGGAGGGGAGGCAGCTATCATAGTTATAAGCAGAAAAATGAGACTGTTCATATGAATCTTTAATAATATCCCCAAATTTAATGAAAATAATACAATTTAACAATCAGTTTTTCTATTTACTATTCAAGAAAACTAATGGTTCCCAGCACCTCCTAAGTTTTTCTAGAAGTGATTTAAAATTTTGTAAGTATAAGATGGAAATCAAAACCTACTTATGTGATTTTGTAGAAAATGCCAGGGGCAATGGAGCGATTTGATAAACTGGATATGTCAGCTATGCTTAAGTTGGAGTCGGCTTTCGACAGGGAGCGAATTTCCAGAAAGATCCTCCCAGAGGCTGCTCCAGGCACTCTAAACTGGTGAGACCGACTGACACCATTTTTAAAATGACTTATTTATAATCTGGGTGCAAAGTACTTAAAGCATAGTTATGTGTTTAGTTTCTTCCTATGACATAAAGTTTAGTTTTTGTTTTTTGTTTTTTGTTTTTTTTGCGGTACGCGGGCCTCTCACTGTTGTGACCTCTCCCGTTGCGGAGCACAGGCTCCAGACGCGCAGGCTCAGCGGCCATGGCTCACGGGCCCAGCCACTCCACGGCATGTGGGATCTTCCCGGACCGGGGCACGAACCCGCGTCCCTTGCATCGGCAGGCGGACTCTCAACCGCTGCACCACCAGGGAAGCCCTAGTTTTTTTTTTTAAAGAAAAGTTTTTTTCTATGAAATGAAAAGTAATAAAAATTTGAAAGCAATTCATTACTTTTAACATATGTACTTTCAACAGGCTTTAGTTGATTCTGGCATCTCTACAAAATGGTATCAACAATACTGAAAACTGAATCATCTGTGAATGACGTTTCTGTTGTTTTCTCCTTATTTGCAAAATTTCCTTGACTCACAGGCACCCAAAATCCTCTAGTAAGAAATACCTCGTATATATAGAAAAAATTTTTTGAATGAAAATAGAATGAGGTAATCTTAAAATGTGGCCTATTTCCCAGAGACCTTTAACTTCTAAAGGGTCTACTGAGGTTGGTTTTCTCATATTTTTAATTATAGCTTATAACTTGTATATTGCAACATGTGTATTTTTTAAAGGGCTCCTCTCTCCATTCTGTTTGCTGGTTAGTGAAGCAGTTTGTTTCATTCTTACCACAAAAATAGAGCAAATTAAACTCCAACACTGTGGATGATAATATGATAATCATACAAATAGACAATAAACATAGCTAATGAATGCATCAGTGTAGGTGAGGTGGTGTAATATCGGACAGTAAAAGGAAGAAAAGAAAGAAAATTCAAACCAGTGTGAAAGAATATATATGACATCCATTTCTTATGTAAACGTGCTCCAAAAGAGTCATTTTAGTGAGATGAGAAGAAACATAAGCCTCTGAGGGCCACTTTCATGCCTAAAGCCTTATTCACTTAACTGTAATCGTTAACATGTGGATCAACTTCAATGCAAGAAGTTGAATTATTTAAAGCCAAAAGCTTTATATGCTGCAAATGGTCCAGTTATAAGACCAGTATACTTTATTAAAAATGAAAAGGAAAAGACATTTCTCATCGTATGAATGATACAGTGTAAAGAGCTATCAAATAACATCCGTGTAATTGTCCACAATAAACATGTTATTTCATCTTATGCTTAGGGCATCTCAGTTCACATATTTGCTCAAAAGTAGGCATGTAAATCAGATTGAAAGTTAAATAATACATATACACATTTATTTGCTCCATTGTTTTGGTTCCTTATGGAACAAACCTTAATGCAGTTGCCAAATCTCTTTCAGTGGAACTACTTTTTTTCAGCATCATGATATATTTCCTAAAAACATGTTTGTAATTGGTAAAATTTTTCAATTCATATCAGTCACTTCCCAGTTTTGGAATGCTCCCATGTGTTGCAGCATGAGGCAAACCACTCTGGCGATGCAGAAGTCGGCTATTGTTCAAATTGGACAGAGTCGAGGCAACACGGGTCCGTGTGTTCAGAGCTGTAAGAGGCAGAGTGGGATATGGCAAAGTGCAGCTGTGGAGACGTCATGGGAGACTCCCTCAGACTTACATCAGGATGCTCCTGATCCTCCTCCGCTTTTCTTTCTTTT
This sequence comes from Mesoplodon bidens, assembly GCF_964165515.1. NCBI lineage: Eukaryota > Metazoa > Chordata > Mammalia > Artiodactyla > Ziphiidae > Mesoplodon > Mesoplodon bidens. The sequence goes on along the minus strand of NC_138162.1, from coordinate 96,980,410 downwards.
TTTTTTAACATCTTTATTGGAGGATAATTGCTTTACAATGGTGTGTTAGTTTCTGCTTTATAACAAAGTGAATCAGTTATACCTATACATATGTTCCCATATCTCTTCCCTCTTGCATCTCCCTCCCTCCCACCCTCCCTATCCCACCCCTCTAGGTGGTCACAAAGCACCGAGCTGATCTCCCTGTGCTATGCGGCTGCTTCCCACTAGCTATCTATTTTATGTTTGGTAGTGTATATATGTCCATGCCACTCTCTCACTTTGTTCCAGCTTACTCTCCCCCATTCCCATATCCTCAAGTCCATTCTCTAGTAGGTCTATGTCTCTATTCCCATCCTGCCCCTAGGTTCTTCATGACATTTTTTTTCTTAGATTCCATATATATGTGTTAGCATATGGTATTTGTCTTTCTCTTTCTGACTTACTTCACTCCGTATGACAGACTCTAGGTCCATCCACCTCACTACAGATAACTCAATTTCGTTTCTTTTTATGGCTGAGTAATATTCCATTGTATATATGTGCCACATCTTCTTTATCCATTCATCTGATGATGGACACTTAGGTTGCTTCCATCTCCTGGCTACTGTAAATAGAGCTGCAATGAACATTTTGGTACATGACTCTTTTTGAATTATGGTTTTCTCAGGGTCTGCGTGCCCGCTTTAAGCCATATTCAACTATCTGTTAAGCTTTTTGCTCTCAACTAAGATTTCCTGACATTTGCCCATGACTCTGGAAGCTAAGAATGTGTCATCCTATTCAATACATGGGTTTCTTACATTTTTTTCATTATGAGGGTATTTATAATATGAGAATTTAATAAAAAACAACTGTGGATGTTACCTTTAACTGAAGGGATATTTTATTGTCTTAACAGAAGCCACTTCTTATGCAAATGAGTAAGTGGAACTTCTACCTGTCTGAGTTCCTCTTTCCTTTCATGCCACAGTTTTTTGGCTCACATTGGACTGGATTAGAGTCCAATGACTCTGGGCCTGTGCCAGCTGATGAATATTCTCGAGGGCAGGGAGTAGGCTCACAAGGAATTCAGGATAGGAAAACTCTGGAAGTAAATAAAAATGTCCTATAAATATTTGTGAGTGGACTTTTTTATGGACAATAGAAGAAACAATTAAAGAGAACTTGAGTACCCTTGCAAAGATGAGAACCAAGACAGGTTCTAATTCAAGAGCACTGAATGTAGGATAAGTGATGTAGTGTGCTCAGGTGGTGGTGGTCACAGGGCTGAGGCTCCAGCAAAGAAGTCAAGGCCAGAATATTGCTCACTACACAGCACCAGCGGATGGGGTACTTTGGATAACAAAACATTGATAGGTGGGAAAGACTATATATATATATGTGTGTGTATATATATAATCACAATACTTTATCAAGTTAACATTTTTATCCTGGAATTTTATTTTTACCATTATTTTTTCTCTAAATGCTGCAGAGCAATACAATCCTTGTGCAGTATTATGTGGCATTTCTGAACACCCTTCCTTATTTGACTATTAAGCAATTGTGTTTAGTGATTTATAGCTGGAAAATTCATACTCCTGGCAATGTCAGTTGCTAAAGGTATGCTTGTTAGAGAAAGTCTGAATTCGTGCTTTTTCTTCTCTCATATTTAAGTAAAATTATAATCTTACAATAAGACTTCCTTTTGAATATATTTAAAGTTAGTAACATTGCTAAATGATAATGCATGGAATTTCTTTAAAATTCCTTTAAGGAAAAAAACCTTGTAGTTGGCTACTTTATTCTGTCTAAATAAATAAAGCCTTGACAATATGATAAAATTTTAAGTATAATTAATATTTGTTTTATGTCTGCCTGTGTTATTCTTATAGAAACTTAGGCAAAGAAATGCATACATTTGACTCTCCATATCTGCGGGTTTCGCATCTGTGGATTCAACCAACTCAGATCAAAAACATTAACTTAAAAAATTCCAGAAAGTTCCAAAAAGGAAAACTTGAATTTGCCATGCACCAGCAAATATTTACATAGAATTTACATTGAATGTGCCACCTGCCAGCAACTACTTACATAGCATTTACATTATATTAGGCACTATGATTAATCTAGAGATGATTTAAAGTATACAGGAGGATGTGGGTAGGTTATATGCAAATACTACATCATTTTATATAAAGAACTTGAGCATCAGAGGACTTTTTCCAGGATAAAAATGTTAACTTGATAAAGTATTGTGATTATATATATATATATATATATATATATATATATATATATAGTCTTTCCCACCTATCAATGTTATCCAAAGTACCCCATCTGCTGGTGCTATGTAGTGAGCAATACTCTGGCCTTGACTTCTTTGCTGGAGCCTCAGCCCTGTGACCACCATCACCAGAGCACACTACATCACTTATCCTACATTCAGTGCTCTTCCAAAATATAGTAGAGGGAGGAACACTCCCAAACTCCTTCTACGAGGCCACCATCACCCGATACCAAAACCAGACAAAGATGTCACAAAGAAAGAAAACTACAGGTCAATATCACTGATGAACATAGATGCAAAAATCCTCAACAAAATACTAGCAAACAGAATCCAACAGCACATTAAAAAGATCATACACCATGATCAAGTGGGGTTTATTCCAGGAATACAAGGATTCTTCATTATACACAAATCAATCAATGTGATAAACCATATTAACAAATTGAACCAGAAAAACCATATGATCATCTCAATAGATGCAGAAAAAGCTTTTGACAAAATTCAACACCCATTTATGATAAAAACCCTCCAGAAAGTAGGCATAGAGGGAATTTACCTCAACATAATTAAGGCCATATATGACATACTCACAGCTAACATCATTCTCAATGGTGAAAACCTGAAATCATTTCCACTAAGATCAGGAAAAAGACAAGGTTGTCCAGTCTCACCACTGTTATTCAACATAGCTTTGCAAGTTTTAGTCACAGCAACCAGAGAAGAAAAAGAAATAAAAGGAATCCAAATCAGAAAGAAGAAATAAATCTGTCCCTGTTTGCAGATGACATGATACTATACATAGAGAATCTTAAAGATGCTACCAGAAAACTACTAGAGCTAATCAATGAATTTAGTAAAGTAGCAGGATACAAAATTAATGCACAGAAATCTCTTGCATTCCGATACACTAATGATGAAAAATCTGAAAGAGAAATTAATGAAACACTCTCATTTACCACTGCAACAAAAAGAATACAATACCTAGGAATAAACCTACCTAAGGAGACAAAAGACCTGTACACAGAAAACTATAAGACACTGATGAAAGAAATTAAAGATGATACAAACAGATGGAGAGATATACCATGCTCTTGGATTGGAAAAATCAACATTGTGAAAATGACGATACTACCCAAAGCAATCTACAGATTCAATGCAATCCGTATCTAGCTACCAATGGCATTTTTCACAGAACTAGAACAAAAAATTTCACAATTTATATGGAAACACAGAAGTCTTCGAATAGCCAAAGCAATCTTGAGAAAGGAAAACGGAGCTGGAGGAATCAGGCTCCTTGACTTCAGACTATACTACAAAGCTACAGTAATCAAGACAGTATGGTACCGCCTATTATTTCTTATTCTGCCTGAATAGGAAAAGTGGTAGTGGACATCTTTGCCTTGTTTCCATTCTTAGGGGAAAGCATTTAGGTTTTCATCATTAGTGGTAGTGCTTGCCTTAATTTCTTGTAAATGCCCTTCATCAGGTTAAGGAAGTCTCTTCTATTCCTAGTGTGTTGAGAGTTATCATGAATGGATGTTGAATTTTGTCAAATACTTTTTTGCATCAACTGATATGATAATTTTTCCACCCTTTGGACTGAAATAGTCTCTTTTTAAATAAAATAAAATTAAATTGGAGCTAAGGCACCAATAAATTGCCTCCTAGGAGGGCTTCTTTATTATATTCATTCTATGAATCCATATGAAAAAGTCTATTTATTGGAATGCATAGTAAAGAGGCATTTTTTCTTCATAACTTTGAAAATTTTGCAAATGTTCTGAATCTCCTGCATTTACTATCAATTTCTTGTATTTTTTCTCCATGGTATTTGTCATTATTCAAGTCTATATACTTATATGCTCTGCTCAGCTGTGCAGCATCTTCACTTACAATCAAACTTTATTCCCCAGTAACATCTGTAAGCATCCAATTCTTTCCATTACAAAACGTATTTTCTACTATTTCCTTGGAAAGAAAAATTTTATATCATGTAGACAGCCAAATTTCATATGCTTTTGAAGTCTAATTTAAGAAATGTAATCTAAATTACTTGCACCCATTTTTAGATTATTAGTATTCACAAAATCTTGCTGAACCTTCTATAATTGATTTTAATGTATTTCTACATATTTACGGCCATAAATCCCTTCTACAATTATAAGACAAGTAGTTCAAAGAATCTTTTGAAGATTCTGATCGTATATCTACTTAATGAAAGTATCTTTTAAATATGTTTATGATTAATATTCTCCTTTCAAAGCAATCTACATGCACATGCTATGACACACATTTAAAAATAGCCAAATTGATATAAAGTATATGAAATATACATATATTTTGTTTGTAGAAATTGAAAGCATAGATTTAAATTATTTAAAATATATTTTCAGCTTTGTGAGAATTTTAGTTTTACTGTGTTTTTGTCTAACAAGTATTATTCTTTTGTCTTACTTGAGAAATAATTTAATTCTTATAATTTTAGTGACATAGGTAACTTGCCTATATTTATTTTTGTCTCTATGATTCAGATCACAGATTCTGCTCACCTTCCAGTTCACAAACCAATGATAAAGAGAAAGGAATATCATAATAGAATCCTCTTTCCAACTAAGATACTTGATTTAGTTATAAACTTCACAGGTCCTTGAAAAATGAGAATAAGTTAGTTTTGGTCTCTAACCCCTCCCTCTCTCCCTCTCTCCTTCCCTCCCTCCCTTTCTCCTTTCCTTCTTTCTTTTTTCTTGGAAACTTCTGGTTAAACATAGCAGATTCAAAAACGCCTACACTTTTGCTTTCTAATGAAACTTGTTAAAGACTAAAGAGAGAGAGTAGACAAATAAGTCAATGTAATTTTGAAAGGTGGAAGAACCTGAGTGAGGGGTTAGGAGAGCTGAGAAATATGAATGTCAGGTGCTTAAAAATGACTTGCCAAAAAGTCACAAGATAATTAATACTTTGGAAACCTAGAAGGATTCAGGGATTAGGGACACCAAGTCCTTTAGGAGGCAGGGGTGACATGTGGTGCTGAAAAGAGGGGAATAAATTGAAGATCTGAGAAAAAGCAGGTAGCCCCTGTACACACTCAGGGCCCATGGCAGGGATTGCAATCTGTCCAAGTCACAAGTCAGGAAACAGAGAAAATGAAGGTGAGAAAATTTCCCAACTAGTATTTGGAGAAACCGGATTTTGTTGTAATTTAGATATTGCTAATTTACTATAACAATAATTTCAGGTCAAAGAGGCATTATACAGAAATGGAAAATCCATAGTGGATTGTCAAATTGTTGATAATTTTGTGAAGACATCTGCAGTTTTATTTGTTGGGGTTTCAGCTAGAAATTTCAGTGTGCCTTCCACCTAGAAAGTGTAATATGGCTTGCTTAATCAGAGTGTTCCAATTCCTGGAGCACATTATTTTTTTTATTGATAATAGAAAATGAAACACATAATTTTCTATACAGATAAAATTTAAAATTATTCTTTTTTTCCAAAGGAGGTATAAAAACCATATTATTTTTTGTTACCCCTCCCCAGTAAAAATATTTATACATAGGCAATTCTGACTCCATTCATAGTTAAGGAATCATTTGAAGAATTTATCAATCTAGAATTTTTAAATGTTCAGGATATATCAGCTCACATAAAGTCCAGGCTTTATTTATTTGGTTCCAAATAGTAGTAATGAACATTTGATAACCACTTAAATAATTCTCCTTCTTCTTCTCCTCCTCCCTTCTCTTCTTGGTAATTTTTGGATCCTTTAATCAGTATTTTCCAACTATGAAGTAATTAGGAGCAAGAATCTTAAATGCTGGTAAGAAAAGTTGGAGCTGCTTATCTTGCATATAAAATGATACTTTGGGCAGGGTGGGTTGAAGGAATCACCAGAATCACCTTTTCATAGTTATTTAACCATCGATGTGTGTTTGGTCTCTTAATTTTGTAGTATAAGACCCACAGGTTTTTCCTCACGTCCTTTACCGCTCCCACCAAGTGTCACCAGTGCACATCTCTGATGGTGGGCTTGATAAGACAAGGCTGCACCTGTGAAGGTAAGACCCGAGGAAGGGACACATGGAGTCAGAGCCATAATACTTGTACCTAAGTGTTTTAGTCAACTCGGTGGTTTAGTCAGCTGCCATAACAAAGCACAGAGACTGGGTGGCTTCTAAACACAGTCATATATTCCTCACTGGCTGGAACTCTGAGATCAGGGCACCAGTATGGTCCAGTTCTGGTGAGGACCCTCTTCCAGGTTGCAGACTGTTGACTTCTTGCTGTGTCCTCACGTGGTGGAAGGGGCCAGGGAACTCTGTGGGGTCTCTTTTTTTTAAGGGCATTAATTGCATTCATGAGGGCTCCACCCCCATGACCTCCCAAAGTCTCCACCTCCAAATACCCTTACATGGGGATTAGGATTTCAACGTGTCAATTTTGAAGGAACACAAACATTGAGTCCACTGCATTTAGTTGGTAAGAAGAAATTTCGTTCTCTTTGAATTGTAGAAGCATGACGGTGAACTGATTACTTTACTAAAAATTCCTCTGAATCTGTTTCATATGAACTGGTGGTCATTGGGAGCATTTGGGGGGGACCTCTGCATTGTGCAGCTCCAAAGAGTCTCATGCCCTCATAGCCTGTGTGAACAGCACCACAGGGAGGCATGTTGTGTAGCCTGCAGGCAGGGCCACACTTATTAGGAAAATGTGTTTAATGAAATTTTGTTCTCTGTAGCACTAGTAGAGTATGAGGATGACATTCACCAGCTTATGTGAGAGGAAAATGGAATACTATCCTTGAGTTGTAATCCTTTTATTTTACTCAATGAATTTATTACAGTAGATATCGTTGAAAGAAAGAAATATATCTTTGGAAATATCAAACAGTGGATCACAGTGCTACACAGGCACCTCATACGTCATCCTAGGGAACAGACTCTGTACTCATTGGTTTCTCCAGCCAGTCCTGTCGAGTGTCCACTTAGGGACACACAGCACTGAGCAGGACAAGTTTCCTGCCCTCAGCATTGTGACAGTCAGAGATGCCTTAACCATAAATGTGTCCTAGCATATTAAAGAAAATAGGATTTTAAATGGGGAATTATGTGCCCATACAATTCTCCTAGGGCAGCAGAGGCAGGCTCTGAGCTGAGCTCCCAGGAGCATCTCCTGCTGCCAGCATTACTCAGTCTCTGCTGAGCCTGGGACCACTCCACCATTGTCGCAAGAAGATGGTGAATCTGGAAGCTGCCACCACTGCTGCAGCCCTCAGAACCTGCAACTTCTGCCAGAGTCAGGAAAGACGTTGTTGCTGCAGAGTTAAGAGAGCTTCCATCAAATTCAGAAACCACGACTGCAGCTGTGACCTCACACTCCCTCTGTCAAGATCCAAGCCAGTAAAATGGATGTGCTACATCAGGCATCTCTCCCAGCTTGACTCAACTCAAAGTCTCACAGAGAGTTATCTTATTAGTGGAGCTTACATCAGGTCCAAAACTTAGTTCCAAGGGAGTCTGGGAAATGTAGTTTTTAACATTTCACCTCTACAGTAGTAGACAGAATTGCAATGGGGGTTGAGGGAGTCAAACCATCATATCCCTTACAATCATATCTCTTTATTTCCCTCAAAAAGCATGTGGGTTCTCATGTCACACAACCTGTGTAGAAAAAGCTCCAAAAGCTTGTCCTGTGCCTTTTCATCAGAAGAAAGGTGCCTTCTGTCTAGACCCACAGAAAGGCATGGGAACAGCCTATGAAGGCCATGTCTGGGTAAGTGTCAATATTTTTGTTTCAGATGAAGTCTTAAAGAGTTTATTAATCACTTTTCACAATGTGTGCACAATATTTTTCAGAAATATTTATGATATGTTATTAATTATATGTTATTATATGTTATTAATTATATGCAATTGAAAATCATCTGAAGAATATGATTTCAGAATAAAGTTTAGGTGTCCCTGATAGGATATTTTCAAATTTCCCAAAGTTTTCTGTTTAGACCTTACTTTGCAATGAATAAATGCTAAAATCCCTTCTAATGATGTAACTTTGACTTCCGGTCAGTAATAATAAATTATGAAACTAAAAGTGAAAGAATCTTCTTCAGAAATATTTAAAATCTGAGTTGAATTTGAGGCTACCAAAATTGAATTTAATCTTATGTAGAGGCAACGCTGTGACTAGTGTTAATGGAAATGGTATAGATCTTATTTTCACAACCCAAGAATTGTTTAGTCCTCAAAGGAATTATGTTATATAGTTCTGTTCCAATCTTTAACAAGTGGTAGATTTGTAACACATTTTTTTCATTTTTATTATTTTAATTTTATATGTAATAATTGGGTAGTATTTGATGTTTCAGCTTGGATTGCTTTTGTCTTTTGAAAAATAAAAACTAAAGATTCCAAAGAAAGCAGAGATGAAAAAAGGATGGCAGAGGGCATTGGCTGTAATGTGTGACTTCAAACTCTTCCTGCATGATATGGATGAAGAAGACTCAAAACCCAATGTTGTAGTTAGTCAAGTGATTGACATTAGGTAAGCTTCAAAAGGGAGAGTATTTTTTATCAAAAAATCAGGGAATAAAAATGGTTTCTGAAATTTTTTAAAATAGTGTTGTCATTTAACTTATGATAAGTTTCTAATTTTCTCCATTGCCATGTGAACTTTAAAATAGAAGATTTCTGACTGAAGTTTGCATCATTACCTCTTAGTTATGGGTTATAATTGTGTAATATTTGTAAGAGTTTATTTATTTATTTATTTTAGTCAGAAGTTTATATTCTTATTGTGTGTGTGTGTGTATGTATGTGTGTAGCAGAAAAGGAAATACAACCTTAAAACCAGATGCTCTTTATATTGAGATATAATTCATATATTATAAAATTCACCATTTAAAAATGGGCAACCCAGTGGTTTTTAGTATATTCACAATGTTGTAAAACCATCACCACAATCTAATTTTAGAACATTTTCATCACACCAAAAAGAAACATTTATTAATTAGCAGTCACTCTACATTCACCCCTGCCCCCAGCCCCAGCAACAATTAATCTGTTTCTGTACCTATGGATTTGCCTATTCTGAATTTTTATATAAATGGAATCATACAACATGTGGAGTTTTGTAACTGGCTTCTTTCACTAAGCATAATGTTTCAAGACTCACCCATGTAGCATGTATCAATACTTCATTATTTTTCATGGCTGATGCTGTTTATCAGTTTGAGAAAACGGCCTTCTCTTCCTGGTTTGTTGAGTGTTTTTATCTGTAAGTGGTGTTGGATTTTGACAAATGCTTTTTTTGTGTCTATTGAGAAGATCACATGATTGTTTTCCCCTTAATTCTCATGATGTATTACATTAATTGATATTTGTATATAGAACCAATCATACATTCCGGGGATAAATCCCACTTGGTCATGGTATCTAATCTTTTTTATAATATGTAGGATTGGGTTCAATAGAATTTTTGAAGATATTTGCATCAATATTAACACAGGATATTGGTCTATAGTTTTGTTGCCTTGTGATTTTTTTTTTTTTTTTGCGGTACGCAGGCCTCCCACTGCTGTGGCCTCTCCCGTTGCGGAGCACAGGCTCCAGACGCGCAGACTCAGCGGCCATGGCTCACGGGCCTAGCCGCTCCGCGGCATGTGGGATCTTCCTGGACCGGGGCACAAACCCGCTTCCCCTGCATCGGCAGGCGTACTCTCAACCACTGCACCACCAGGGAAGCCCAGCCTTGTGATATTTTTGCCTGGTTTTGGTATTAGGATAATACTGACCTCAGATTAATTGGAAAGTACTCTCTTCTTTTTTATTTTTGAAAGAGTTTGTGAAGGATTGGTATTAAATATGTTTGGTAGAATTCACTAGTGAAGTCATCTGGTCTTGGGGTTTCCTTTATGGGATATTTTTTGATTGCTAGTTCAATCTCTTTACTTGTTATAAGTCTATTGAGATTTTCTACATCTTCTTGAGTCGGCTTTAGTACTTTGTGTTTTTCTAGGAATGTTTCCATTTTCTTTAGATTATCTAATTTTGGGGGCATACACTTGTTCATAGTATTCCCTTACACTTCTTTTATTTTCTGAAAGGTCAGAAGTAATGTTCCCACTTTACTTCTGACTTTAGTAATTTGAGGTTTCTTTCATTTTTTCTTGGTCAGTTTAGCTAAAAGTTTATCAATTTTTGGTGATCTTTTCAGAAAAAACAACTTTTGGTTTTCTTGATTTTCTCTTATTTTTCTATTCTCTGTTTTATTAATTTCCACTCTAAACTTTATTATTTCCTTCCTTCTGCTTGTTCTGAGTTTAGTTTGCTCTTCTTTTCCTAGTTTCTCAAGATGGAAAGTTAGGTTATATATTGAGTTGAGATTTTCATTCAATTATCCTTTCTGACCCCTTTTCTCTCTCCTTTCCTTCTGGGACTCCCATTATATATATTTTAGTATTCTTCATGGTGTCCCAAGGGACTCTGAGATTCTATTAATTTTTCTTCATTCTTTTTTCTTTCTTTTCTTCAGATTGGATAATGTTAATTGACCTATCTTCAAGTTCAGTGATTCTGCCTTCTGCCTGCTCAGTTCTGTTGTTGACCCCTTCTGGTGAATTCTTCATTTCAGTTATTGTACTCATCAACCTGTGAATTTCTGTTTGGTTTTTTTTTGTATTTTCTATTTCTTTATTTATATTTCCTACTTGGTGAGACATCATTCTCATACTTTCATTTAGTTCTTTAGGCATGATTTCCTTTAGGTCTTCAAACATATTTAAAATAGCTGATTTAAATATTTGTCTGGTAAATCCAACATCTGGGTTTCCTCAGAGATAGTTTCTATTGATTGCTTTTTTCCTGTGTATTGGTCATACTTTTATGCTTCCTTGCAAGTCATACAGTATATATTTTTTTAAACTGGACATTTCATATAATACTATTGTCAGCTCTAGTTATCAAATTCTACTTCTCCTCCAGGATTTGTTATTGTAGTTTGTTGTAGTTGTTTGTTTGTTCAGTGAATTTTTCAAACTAATCTATAAAGTCTTTATTCTTAGTCATGTGTAGTTATTTGATGTCTCTACTTTGTTAGCTTAGTAGTTAGCTAATGATTTTGCAGAGATTTCTTTAAACATCTGGAACCAGTGAATCTCCCACACTTTGCTGAAGAGCTCTGTGCGCAAGTGGGGTCACTTCTTCAACACTCAGGCAGGCAGTTAACAACACGTTATACTTGTGCAAAGCCTCAAGAATATTGGAAGAAATAATGGCAGAAAACCTCCCAAATTTGATGAAAAACATTTATCTATGCATCCAATGTCAGCCAGAGGTGAGAACTTATGTCCTTCTCTGGTCTTTCCTGAGCATATGCATAGCCCTAGGTATGTTCACAGTTCTATGCATGTGCATGATGCTCCAGATTCTTAGCAATATGTCAGACCTTTTCAAAGCCCCTATGGATATCTCATTTTCTAGCTCTTCCTTTTAAGAGTTTTGGTTAATTTATTATTTTGTCCAGGTGTTAAGCACTGCATAGGCAGCTATGCAGTTAAAATCCTTGTATGAAATAGTTTTTTATAAGTTCCCCTTGGAGAATAGACTTTTCCCTGGGAGACATCTGAACCAAGCCTAATATTCCAGCTCCTTTCTCCTTCCTCCTCCTTCTCTCCAGATCCCTCAGGTGTCCAGTGGCTTCTAGGATGCACTGTGAATGCAGGCTGCCATTTTTCAAGGCTTCTGAGGAGCTGAAAATGGAGCATGGGCCTAGGGCGAGTTAAACTACCACAAAGCTCATACTTCTTACCAAGATTCGTTTTTTTAAATTTTATTTTAAATAAATCCTCCTCAGATTGCCACAAACCTTGGTTAATTTATAGAGTTCTAAAAAAGTTGTTTCTGATGAATTTTGCTAGTTTTCTCATTTCTTTTATGAAGGAGAGAATCTTCAGAGATCCTCACTCTGCCATTGTTGTAAATGTCACTCCAGACACTCTTTAAGTGCTTAATAAAGAATATTGAATCGGTGAACTTATAGAAAGTGTATCCTTCGGGGAAATGCAATATGTTCTCTGCTCCCCCTGATTCTTCTGCACCTTTTCGGCTCCTCTACACTTTTCTCTTAGTGTCTCTGAGCATCTGTCCTTGGCCTTCTTTTCTTCCTTCTCTGCTCACTCACTGGGTGGTCCCTTCACTTTCTGTGGCTCCAGGTAGTGAGACATTTATTCATAGTATTCCCTTATGCTTCTTTTCCAGGTGTAACCTGCACTGTGATGGCTGTGTGCTTTCTCAGCCTGAACTTTCTCCCTATCACAGATTCTGTGGGTCTCTACACTCATCCTGTCTTATTTTGATTCCTTACTCACAAACTTTGTTTTGTATTCTTCACCTCAGCTAATGTCATCTTTGTCAGAAATTTGGTATTACCTTGAATAACTGATACAGGAAACTAGATAATCTTGAAGGTGACCTTAGAAAGTTACTCTTGATGTAGATTTTCAATAAGTTGGTTTGGGAGTGTGTGTGTGTGTGTGTGTGTGTGTGTGTTTCATTTTGGGGACAGGGAAAATTAAAGTGGTGCTGGAGCCAAGAAGTCCAGCTTACAATTGTCCATCCTTCAGATCAAATGAGTGTCTGCATTAAAGTGGTGGCTGCAGGAATTACAGAAGAAGAGACAGGTGCAGGAAATATTGCTAAAGTGACCTCATGGGACATGGTGAGTGGCAGAAAAAGGAAGATGAAGAAAAGATTAGCAATACCAGGTGGTAGTGAGGTTTTAAGTCATCAAGACTGAAAAACTGAGGGTCACATTGACAGCTGTAGGGATATAATGTAGAATGGTAGCATTGGGGTAAAGAAATGAGTTTGTTCTAAGTGTTGGAGAAGCCAAAAATTATCAAGTGAGCTGAATCAAACAGACTTCTACTTTCAACCAAGATGGAGTAACAGGGGCCATATTTATATTTAACCTTCCCCGTGAAATAACAAAAGAACTGATTTAAGGTTCTGGATATCAGACAATGAAGGGAAATAAATGCGGTGAGCTCTATACTTGCCCCAGGTTACTGCCTTGTGAGAGTTTCCAGTATATAACACAGAAAGTGGAATCCCAGGCAGACCCAGGTGAACTTCCTGAACTGAAGAGATGAAGCTGAGAGTCCAGAGAGACCCGGTAGCCAGAGTTCACAGGACAAAGTACAGAACTAGAGAGAAGAGAGTGAGGGAGAGAGAGAGAGAGAGGGAGGGAGAGATTGAGAGCATGCACTAGCTCTGCATGGATCTACAGAGGATCTAGCTTGAGTATTCAGCAGATTACTGATCAGCACATGCATGTGAGGAAAACTACAAAATGTTAGCAAATCGAATCCAATATTATGTAAAAATTACATTGCATTTTGAGCAAGGGTGGTGTATCTCAGGATAGCTGGTTTATATTGAAAAATCAATGTATTTTACCATATCAACAAATGAAAAAGATCATGTCAGTAGATACAGTAAACACATTTGACAAAATCATATATTCTTGATGAACACTTAGAAAGGAGCATCTTCATCCTGATAAAGGGCATCTATGAAAATCCCACAGCTGACATAATTAGTGGCAAAAGACTCAATGCTTTCTCCCTAAGATCAGGAATAAGACAAAGATGTTCGGTCTCAACACACTTATTTAACATTGTATTGGAAATCCAGGCCAGGGAAGAAAAAGAAATAAAATACATCCGTGTTGGAAAGAAGGAAGCAAAATTATTCATAGACAAAATGAATATCTAGGGAGAAAATTCAATATAATCTACAAAGAAGCTATTAGAACTAATAAATGAATTTAGCAAGTTTGTAGGATGCTTGATCAATATATAAAATAAATTGCATTTCTTTATACTAGCAACAAATAATCAGAAATCAAAATTAAATAAGTAATGCCATCTGCCATAGCATCAAAACATAGCAACTTCCCTGGTGGTCCAGTGGTAAAGAATCTGCCTTCCTATGCAGGGGACACGGGTTTGATCTCTGGTTGGGGAACTAAGATCCCACATGCTCTGGGGCAACTAAGTCTGCGAGCCCCAACTATTGAGCTTGTGCACCTCAATGAGAGAGCCTGCCTTCTGCAAACTACAGAGCCCATGTGCTCTGGAGCCCTTATGCCACAACTAGAGAGAATCCCGCACACCGCAACTAGAGAAGCCCAAGCACCACAAAGAAGATACCGTGTGCTGTAACAAAAAGATCCCACATGCCTCAAGGACGATCCCATGTGCTGCAACTAAGACCTGATGCAGCCAAAAATAATTTAAAAATAAATAAGGAAAATAAATAAAATAAATATTAAAAAAATACTTAGAAATAAATCTGACAAAAGATGTGCAAGACTTGTACACTGACAACTATAAAATATTGATGAAAGAAATTAACAAAGATCTAAATAAATAGAGAGAAACTGTGGTCATGCATTGCAGAACTCAGTATTTTAAAAATGTGATTGTTCTCAAAATTGATCGATAGTTTTAACACAATCTTAATCAAAATCCTAGTAGGCTTCTCAATTCTTTTTGTAGAAATTGACAAGCTGATTCTAAAAGTCATAGGAAAATGCAAAAGAGTTAGAAGAGCCAAAACAACTTTGAAAAAACAAAAACAAACCTAGAAATATATATAATATTTCTAATATACATATAAATATATTTATATATATACTTTTAACATGCACATAAAATATACTTTCATATATAAAACATTTGTAACTATGTTTCTGAATTTTATGTTACTTTAATATATACAATATTTTCAACAAGTTGCAAAAGCTAGCAACAAATGAAATTGGAATTTTAGATATCTATGTGTAAAAAAATCAACTTTGATTTATACTTTATACTGTATACAAAATTTAACTCAAAATAGACCATAGAACTAAATGTAAAGCCTAAAACTATAAAGCACCTAGAAGTAAACATGGGAGAAAACTTTTCTGATCTTGGATAAGGCAAATAGTTCTTAGATACAACACAAAGCACAACAGGTAAAATTTAAAAATTGATAAATTGAACTTCATCAAAATTTAAAACTTCTGCTCCTTGAAATACATTGTCAAGAGAAGTAATAAAAGCTGCAGACTGGGGGCAAATCAAATATCTGACAAAGGATTTATATCTAGAATATATAAAAATTCTTAAAACTTCATATTGGGTTGGCCAAAAGGTTCATTTGTTTTTTTCTCTAAGATGGCTCTAGTAGCACTAAGTTGCCTTTGACTTCATTTGAAACAATTTTGTTAGATTGTATGTGACAGCTGTCATATCAGTGTGCATTAAAAAAAACATCAAAATTGGTGAATTTTTGTGTAGCCATTTTAATATTGAAGATGGAAGGAAAAAAGCAACATTCTCGGCCTATTATGCTTTATTATTTCAAGAAAGGTAAAAACACAACTGAAATGCAAAAAAGATTTGTGCAGTGTATGGAGATGGTTCTGTGACAGATCAAACATGTCAAAAGTAGTTTGCGAGGTTTCGTGCTGGAGATTTCTTGCTGGATGATGCTCCACGGTCGTGTAGACCAGATGAAGTTCATAGCGATCAAATCGAGACATAAAATGAGAACAATCAACGTTATGATTATGTGGGAGATAGCCGACATACTCAAAATTTCCAAATCAAGTGTTGAAAATCATTTGCACCAGCTTGGTTATGTTAATATCTTTGATGTTTGGGTTCCACATAAGTTAAGTGGAAAAAACCTTCTTGACCATATTTCCGTGTGCGATTCTCTACTTAAACGTAATGAAAAAGTTCCACTTTTACAACAAATTGTGACGGGCAATGAAAAGTGGATACTGTACAACAATGTGGAATGGAAGAGATCATGGGGCAAGTGAAATGAACCACCACCAAACCACACCAAAGGTTGGTCTTCATCCAAAGAAGGTAATGTTGTGTATATGGTGGGATTGGAAGATAGTCCTCTATCATCAGCTCCTTCGGAAAACCAAACGATTAATTCCATGTGCTGCTCCCAGTTAGACCAACTGAAAGCAGCACTCAATGAAAAGCGTCCAGAATTATTCAACAGAAAACGCACAATCTTCTATCAGGATAACGCAAGACAGCATATTTCTTTGATGAGCAGGCAAAAACTGTTACAGCTTAGCTGGGAAGTTCTGATTCATCCTCCGTATTCATCACACATTGCACCTTCGGATTTCCATTTATTTCGGTCTTTACAAAATTCTCTTAATGGAAAAAAATTCAATTCCTTGGAAGACTGTAAAAGGCACCTGGAACAGTTCTTTGTTCAAAAAGATAAAAAGTTTTGGGAAGATGGAATTATGGAGTTGCCTGAAAAATGGCAGAAGGAAAAAAAGGGTGAATACAATGTACAATAAAGTTCTTGGTGAAAATGTGTCTTTTATTTTTATTTAAAAACCGAAGGCACCTTTTGGCCACCCCAATAATAAGAAAATAGCCCAATTTTTAAAAAATGGGCAAGGGATTTGAAAAGATACTTCAATAGAGAAGATACATATGTCAAATAAGCACATAACAGATACTTACATGCTCAACAACATTAATTATTAGGTAAATTCAAATAAAATAGCCATGAGGTACCACTTCACGTCATAAGAAAGACTAAAATTAAAAAGATTATTTCAAGTATTGGGAGGATGTGGAGGACCTAGATCTCTCATATATTGCTTTGTAAATCACAAAACCACTGTTAAAAAGAGTTTGGCAGTTTCATAAAAAGCTAAACACACACCTAATATATGATCTAGTCATTCTCCTCCTAGGTATTTCTACAAGAGAAAGCATAGCATGAACATTCATAGCAGCTTTATTTAAAAGAGTCCCAAACTTGAAACAAACCGAATGCCCATTAATGGGTGAACGGATATGTTGTGGCATATCCATACAATGAAATATTACTCAACAGTAAATAGAAATGAAGTATTCATCCATGTGGCAACAAGAATGCATCACAAAATTGTTATGCTGAGAAAAAGCCAGACAAAAAGACCACATATTGTATATTTCATTTCTATAAAATGTTAGAAAATGCAAATTAATCTAGAGTGGCAGGAAGCAGATCAGTGGAGGAGGAGGGAGGAGTGCTAAGGAGGGGGGTAGGGGTTGCAAAGCTGTACAAAGAAACTTTTGGGGGTGATGGCCATGTTCATTATCTACAGTGTGGTGATTGTTTCACAGGTGTACACATAAATCAAAACTTACCTAATTGTTCACTTTAAAAACGTGCAGTTTATTATATGTCAAGTCTCTCTTGGTAACATTTAAAAAATATACAGATGAGCTGATCTGAGGGCACATGGCCCATATTCTAGGGACCATGGCTTTGGAGTCAGACAGGTGCTCCTTCCTATTTCCCTGTGAACGGTGAATCAGGGACAGCCCAGAGTTAACTTGCGTTTTCTGATAATATGCGACAGGCCAGGTACTGCTGATACAGTACTTTGACCACTGTCAGTTACTACAAAAAAGAATGTTAAAAATCAGGGAAATTAAAATTGAGGATTATGGTTGTGTCTTGTTTTATTCACTTTCAGGTGATTCTACTCACTCCCAGTGTCTTGCTTTTCCTTCAGGCACGGAGCACTTTCTGTGAGTTCAGTCTGGACCTCTGATTTTATTCCTGCAAGGAGAAAGGAAATGCCTCGTATGTTTAAGGTAAGTATGCATACTGCCATTGGATCCCTTGTATGTTTTGTTTCATCCCTTTTTCGCCTGTTCCTAGGGGTCAGGGCTCCTTGAGTTACTGAAGGTACCTGGAGGTTGAGATTTTAGAAGTGATGGGAGATAGTTTCCCTCCCTCTCCCACTTGCCACAAGAAATCTAGCCCTTTATTCTTATTGAAAAATACTATAAATAGCTTTTTGCAGGTGTCACATCTTTCATTCTACAGTTAAATCTGAGACTTAAAATACAAATATTCCTGAGGGTGTCCATTCCACACTAAGGTAACAGGACAGATATAATTCATAGCTGAGAACAGGGGAAGCTTACAAAGCAGAATGGTACTGGGGTGGGGGGTGTGAAAGAAGAAGGAAAAAACAGTAATGGAGGAAGAGAGACCATATACTTCCGGATCAGACATAGAGGAAGGTCGTCGATTCATGGACCTGCAGTAGCATGAATATGCAACTTCTAAAACTAGAGGTACTTTGTAAAATAAGTCTCCTCTGAGGCAACATTTTGAAGTCATAATTCAGATTCAAACCAAGAGTACAAAATGGAAAAATTGGGGAAAGATGTTGTTTTACAAACTCTAAAAAATAGACACTCTGCTCTTTAAAATTCATGTAAAAAATAAAAGTGATTCTGGAATGGATTAAATAAAGTGACAGAGAAAGCAAAGGACCGTTATCCCCTCGAGACCCATGTGGTTACAGTCAACCTAGGAATCTTGGTTTAACACAGGCCAGACAGGAGTATTCTTAGTTCCTTAGTGCAAAGATAGACATCTGTTTAGACTGTACCCAACCACCAAGAGACTACAAAGACCTGGCCATTTGGAATTGACTTACAGTGGGAATTTATGATGTCATTGCTGCTAACTTCATGCTCACAAAAGAAAGTTTTATATATAAATTTAGAGTTCTACTAGCTTAATTATATATCTTAACATTTAAATCTGATTTGCCATTTACTAGTATAATGTAAGTTATAGGCATGTAGCCAACCAGGAAAACATAAGTGTTTTTGAATATTTCTAACTTAACAACAAAAAACTCCTGAACATTCTGTAATATTACAATTGATTATGATGATTGCCATTGCAAAACACATTGCCGTTTCAGAGATAATCTAAAGATTCAAAGCTGTGTGCTAGAATTAAAGAAATAGACTCAGAGTGGAGGTTCTGGCATCAGACTGCCTGCATTCTACCCTGCTGTGCTCCTGTCCTCTCACTGATAAAATGGAGAGAATAGCAGTAACTACCCACTGAGGTTTCTGTGAGGATTTAATCAATTAACACATGTCAATGTCTTAGAGCAGTTCCTGGTACAGTCAGCATTCAATAAATGGTAGCTATTTTCATTTGATGAAGTACAAGATTTTAGGTGGTCAGAGAACACCGGTGGTTTTATGAGGATCAAAATAGAAGTGATTCTGACACTTTGCTTTTGGCCTGCTTCTGATACTCACTGTCATCTATTTTACTATTAGGAAGAGGGTAATGTTATTACAAGTGTCGTTTAACAATGGTGAGTTTTATGAAAAATGCTAGACAGTCTGGCATGTTTGCTTTCTTATAACCTAGATATTCCTTAAATCATTCTAGGTCACAGCTTCCCAGCTCTCAGCACCTAGTAATAGATATTCAATCCCAATCTTAGCAGATAGCGAGAATGAGAAGAGTGAGTGGGTGGGTGTGCTGAGTGAATTGCACAAAATATTGAGAAAAAGTCATTCCAGAGACCACTCAGTCTATGTTCTGAAAGAGGTTTATGACAGCAATCTACCCCTGATCAAAACCACCCAGACAGCTGCAATCATAGGTATGGATTTACAACATTTATCCCACTAGGTTCCTACCCTTCACCACAGCCCCAATGTTGAAATCTGAAAACCTTAACTTTATCCACAATTCATTTGTCAGCAAAACCTGAGTGAATGAGGCTTACCTGGGGGTGGAGGGTTGTCTTTCCACTTCTATCCCACAGCTACTCATCAGATTCTCTGCAAAAATATGTTTGATTATGCGATGGCTCCCCAGGCCCTGCCTAGAGGGTGTTTCTTTAATCTACCTTTCAAATCTTTTCAATCTACCTTTTCAAGTCTGAAAAATTATGAGTTCCCAAACACATCTGGCCCCAAACACATAAGGAGTGTGACCCTGTGTGTAACTGTGAACTACCTACCTTAAGGGCAGAGACTGTCTTTCAAATCCCAATGCCCAATACTCAATAAATAAGTGAAAATCAAGTGAATCAATGAATGAATTGCTAAGATCAATACTGAAAGTTTTATCAATAGACAAGAAAACTTGCATTTCTTAAACAGCATTTCTTCTGCATTAGATACTGGTGACAGTAGAGCCACTTAACTATTTCCTCCTGGGGGTCACGGAGCTAGTTAC
Source organism: Mesoplodon bidens (assembly GCF_964165515.1). Classification (NCBI taxonomy): domain Eukaryota; kingdom Metazoa; phylum Chordata; class Mammalia; order Artiodactyla; family Ziphiidae; genus Mesoplodon; species Mesoplodon bidens. The sequence continues at coordinate 96,960,070 of NC_138162.1, read as the reverse complement.
TAAACTTCATGTGTTAAATGCAGATAATTCCAGTTTTTCAGTTATGGAGAGGATTAAATGAGCTTATATATGTAAAGTCTGTGCTTTGTATTTAAAGCTTTCACTTAATGTGCTATCTTTGCACTTTTTTAGTTCTCACTATGTTGTGACATACCTCCCCATGCCAAGGTCACCAAATTATTTTATAAAATTTTTTCATTCATGAAACATCACTTATTTATAGCAAATTTGACAGTTTATCATTACTTGAATATTATACTTTCTCCAAGTATTCATAAAGATTACTTTGCAAAATGATCTTTCTGTTGAGAAAAGTAATGTTTTATTATGCTTATTTCTGTAATGTGAAAGAAAAATCATAGCGCCAATTATTTATTCTTATGTTTCTTTTCACTGTAGTATTGTTAAATATATATTTAATTTGACTTCGAAACTCTTTGAACATTGATAAACTTGTCCAGTTTATCTTATTAGCTTCACTTAATGTTTGCCCCCCAAAATACTTGATATTTTAATTTATGTGTCAAATATAGATCACAAAAGAATCGCTCTGGGAAATGAAGAAGGGTGATTTGTTGTCCACGTTACCATAGATGGTAAGGAGAGTATTTACTGTTCTGGAATAACTTTAAACTCTAATAATAATAATATCAGGTTGTTCTCTTCTTTTCTGTAAAAGAAATTTTCCACATCTGGTTCGATGTGTTTTCAAGTCAAATGATGACTTTTCTACTTTCAGAGATCCATAATCTTCCAGAGCCCAAATATCTTTAAAAAAAATTTTTTTTATTGAAGTATAGTTGATTTGCAATGTTGTGTTAGTTTCAGGTGTACAGCAAAGTGATTCAGTTATACATATACATGTATTTATTCTTTTTCAGATTCTTTACCCATATAGGTTATTACAGAAGATTGAGTAGAGCTCCCTGTGCTATACAGTAGATCCTTCTTGGTTATCTATTTTATATATAGTAGTGTGTCCAAATATCTTCACAAGTGATTTTATCTAATAAGTGCGCTGTAAGAACTTAGTTTACCATCTTCAAGTTGGTTCATGAAAGGAAACACTTCTGCTTGAATCCCCCTCCCCCACTAGAACATTGACACCGCAAAGAGTAACAACATAAAGTGAATACTTCCCAGATAAGACTGCAGAGTTCTCTGTTTTTGTTTTGTTTGTTTTTGTTTGGCTCTAATGGTTGTTTGAGGGAGAAATGAGGGAGTAGATGAAAGAAGAGGAGTCATTGTAATATAGATGTTCTCTTGAATGTCTTGCACTCTAATGATAAGTTAGTTAAAGGAGAACCTGCATTTGAAGGGCATTAGCTATTCTCCATTGAAGGCTTCCCATGCTGTGTGGGTGAATCAGTCCTGGTGAGGAGACCCATGAAAGGTCCACCAGGTGCCAGCATAAGAGCAGGGACTTGTCTCTTTTTGTTCAGCACTGTATCCTATGCACTTAAACAGTGCCTGGCACATAGTAATCAATCAACAAATAATTGTGTAGTAAAGGAATCAATTTAGTGCCAGGGAAAAAAAGGACAGTTTTTTCCCTAAAAAAGCAGTATATTGGGAGTTCCCTGGTGGTCCATTGGTTAGGACTCGGCACTTTCATTGCCGGGGCCCTGGGTTTGATCCCTGGTCAGATCTAGATCCTGCAAGCTGCTCGGCAAGGCCAAAAAAAAAAAAAAAAAGAAAAGAAAAAGCAGTATATTTCCACTTTTCAGACATTGAGGATGTTCGCCTTGCTGTGTGGAATCTCAGGACTGAGCTTAGTGCTTTATTATGCTAATATTATGTTTAAGGTAATTATGTTATCTATGGAATAATTATCTTTTTTTTAACCTATATAATTTTTGATCTCTTATCCTCTTCCTATCCCTTTTTGGTCCTTCTCAAACCTACCCTTTGAGTTTATGTCTGTGATTTTATTAGAACCTGATTTAAACCCATTGGAGTAATAATTGGAAAGAATTTTGAAATAGGAAAACATTCTTCTTCACAGCAAAGGAAACCATCAACAAAAGGAAAAGGCAACTTAACGAATGGGAAAAAATATTTGCAAATCATAGCTGATAAGGGGTTAATATCCAAAATATATAAAAACTCATAAAACTCAATAGCAAAAAACCTAAGCAATCTGATTAAAAGATGGACAGAGGATCTGAACAGATATTTTCCCAAAGAAGACATACAGATGGCCAACAGATACATGAAAGGTGCTCAAGATCACTAGGGGAATGCAAATCAAAGCCACAATAAGATATCACCTCATACCTGTTAGAATAGCTATTATTAAAAAGCCAAGAAATAATAAGTGTTGGTGAGGATGTGGAGAAAAGAGAACCCTTGTTCACTGTTGATGAGAATGTATATTGTTGCGGCCATATGGAAAACAGTATTGAAGTTCCTCAAAAATTAAAAATAGAGCTACCATATGATCCAGCAATTCCACTTCTGGATATTTATTCAAATAAAACAAAAATACTAACTTGAAAAGATATCACACCTCCATGTTCCTTGCAGCATTATTTGTAATAGTCAAGATATGGAAACAACCTAAGTGTCTACCAATGGATGAATGGATAAAGATGTGAGATATATATACATACATACATATATGTATGTATATATATATCATATATTATATATATATATATCATTCAGCCATGAAAAAGAAAGAAATCTTCCCATTTACGACAACATGAATGGACCTCAAGGTTGTTATTCTAAGTGAAAGAAGTCAGACAGAAAGACAAATACCATATGATCTCACTTGTATGTGGAATCTAAACAAACACGTTCATAGATGCAGAAAACAATCTGTGGTTGCCAGAGGTGGGGGTAATGGGCAAGATGGGTGAAGGGGTTTTAAAGGTATAAACTTCCAATCATAAAATAAATAAGTCCTTGGTATGTCATATACAGCAACATGATCATAGTTAATGATACTATATTGTGTATTTGAAAGTTGCTAAGAGAGTAGATCTTAAAAATTTTTATTACAAGAAAAAATTGTAATTATCTACAATGTTGGATGTTAACTAGATTTATTGTGGTGACCATTTCTCAATACACACAAATATTGAATCATTATGTTGTACACCTGAAACTAATATAATGTTATATGTCAAATATACATCAATGAAGAAAATAAGAAAACATTGCTATTTGAAGGTGACTTGCTGTTTTATTTGTAGAGAAATTACTCAAGTTAATGACACTAAGAAGATTTATCAGAGCATTTTTATTGGGAAGAATGTCTTAATTGCTTATGAGTAAAATTTGGAGAACAATAGAAATAAGTAAACAGAAGTTATTTTGAATTTTAAAATAACTTACAAATATGCTTACTTGTGTAGAAATTATTTGCATTGGCTACATGAAGAAGATTCACCAGATTGAGCTTATCCTCCATGGCCAGATGGTTGCAGTGATCTCGGGACGAAGTCACCATGTGCAGCTGTTTCCCATGTCAGCTTTGGATGGACGAAAGACTGATATTCACAAGCTGACAGAAACCAAAGGGTGCGAGACGGTGACTTCTGGAACAGTGTGCCAAAGGGCCCATACATGCCTCTGTGTGGCTAGGAAAAGCCAAATCTTCTGTTATGAGCTGTTTCAGAGCAAGAAAATTTCTCACAGAAAATTTAAAGAGCTCCAAATCCCAACCAGTGTCCAGTGGATGGGCATCTTCAGCGAACAGCTCTGTGTAGGATTCCAATCAGGATTCCTGAAATACCCCTTGAGGAGAGAATGAATTCCATACAGGATGCTGCACTCCCATGAACCTACACTCACTGTCATTTATTGCACATCAAACAGCGGATGCTCTCTGTGCAATTGAGATCTCTAGTACTGAGTATCTGTTATGTTTTAAGAGCATTGGAATTTACACTGACAGCAGGGGCCTCAGATCTAGGCTAGTTGAACTGATGTGGCCAGCAACCCCAAGTTATTGCCGTAAGGCTATCTTACAATTTATTTCCTTGTCTCTCTGTACCTTTCCAACCTTGTTATTACAATTCTATATCATATGACTAAATATTGTTAATGACGGTTTTATTTTTGAAAACTACATCACTGAAGAATTTTCCTAAGTTGTCTATGTCTTTTTAAGTAGAATAGCTCTAAAGAAGTTATATCTAAGTCATACATGTGAAATAACTTAGCCTTTAATTTATACTGTATTCATAGGATAATTTACCTTGAATATATTCTTAATCCAGGTTGTTGCTTTTTGTAAGGTCCTAAGTAGATATCTTCATGGTCACTGAAAATCACATAAGCATTAATTAACCATAAGAACTATTTACTAAGTAGATTACATTTTGCCTTTTAGATTTAGCTTATGTAAAGTCTACATAGAATGTTCCTAAATAATTTTAGCCTATTTGATATTTCATTGTTGCAGGCCATGATTTTATACATTTAATATAGCATTTTTTATTCACTTAGAGAATGGTAATTGAGCACTTAATATGAACTTACTATGCTAAAAGTTAAGGTCACAGTATTAAACATGGTGAAGTAGTCTGTATCTTTATTGAGATTATAATCATGATATGAGATCAATAATTAAGCAAGTGCTGTGATAGGGGAGTACAGTATTCTACAGGAGCATGTAGGAGGGACACAATCTAAACTGGTGAGTCTGGAAAGGCCAGCTAAAAAAACGAGAAGCGTTTTTTTCTTTCAGCCCTTAAAAAATGTCATTCTATTTTCTTCTGGTATCCATTGTTTCCAGTGAGAAATCAATCATTTTTATTGTTGTTCCCTCTGTCTTTTCTATTTGGCAGACTTTAAGATTTTCTCATTATCTTTGGTTTTCAGCAATTTGACTGCGATGTGCTTACATGTGAGTTTCTTTGTATATATTCTGCTGGGAATTTTCAGGACTTTTTGGATTTGAAGATTGATATCTTTCATTAATTTTGGAAAAATTTTAGGCATTATATTTTCTAAAATTTTTTAACCTATTTTCCCTTTTCTGGAGATCCAATTACATGTATATTAGACCTCTTGACTTTGTTCCACAAGTTGTTGAGGCTCTGTTTTTTAAAAATCTTTTTTTCCTCCTCTACTTCAGTTTAGATAATTTATATTGATTGTATCTTCAGTTTCACTGACCTTTAACCCCTGGTTTGTCCAGGGATTTTTAAGCATTTCAGGTATTATATTCCTCTGTTCTATAATTTCAAGTATTTTTTTGAAATTTCCATTTCTTTGCTGGATTTCTCCTCTCTGCCAATTTGTTTATATTTTTTCACAAAGTCTTAAACTATTTATACAATTATTTATAATTATTCCAACATATGGCTTCTATGGGTCTGCTTCTACTGAATTTTTTTTATTAAAGCTGCTATTTTCCTGCTTTTTTACAGGTCTTATTATTTTTTTTATCTTTGCTGGACATTATGAATGCTATGATACAGGGACTCTGGGTTATATTATGTAGTTCTCTAGAGAGTGTTGTGTGTTTTGTTCTGACAGACAATTAACCTACTGATGAATCACTGTAGTTTTGCTGAGGCTTGGAATTAGACTTTGTTAGGGTGGGCCTATTTTGGCTTTTCTTCTAGTCCTCATGCCCAAAGAATAGCCTTTCTGGGTCTCAACTGAATGCCTAGGGTTTTCACCAATGTCTCTCTACTCTGTCTGGTTCAGAAATCTAATGTCTTTCCAGCACTGTACTACCTATGAAATTTCTTTTCACTCTCAATGTTCTACATTGAGTCTTGTGGAATCTTGTTCTGTCTGTGTGCAGTTTTGGATTTGGCCAGGAACTTCAAGGGCACAGCTGTGCAGATTTCTGGGACACCTTTCTCTGTGGCTCTTTCCTCTGTGTACTCTGCCTTGCAAATTCCAGACACATTAGAATCTGTTTCCTCTGCCTGGCAAAACTTCAACTCTCTGCTTGGGAGAGTTTTCCTGCATAGCAGTTTTGAAGATTTCCATTAGGCAGAGAAACAGGGGAATGTGAGACCCACCTTATATATTTATCTTCTTTTAGGAATGGCAGTCCTGTGCTTCCTACTAACTAATGTCTAAAAACAGTTATTTTATATGACTTGTCCATTTTTATAATTATTGATGGTGGGAGGGTAATTCCAATGGCAGATAACTCTGTCATAACTGGAAAAGGCCATTGATACTGCATTTTGTGAGGAACTATAATAAGTTCACTGTTTCAGTCATGGAGTTCAAGATAAGAGTTCGAGAGATGGGACTGGAGGAGTTCTCATGAGCCAGATCACAGACGCACTGACATGGTTAGAGATGCACTTCAGAAAAATCCCTAGGCTCTAGTGGTGAGGTACACAATAAATGAGAGGTGAGACTGGAGCCCAAGAGACCAACTAAGAAGTCACTGTAGAAATTGTGGATTAAAATTATGTACGGTAGAGACAGTTGGGATGGAGAGGAGACAAGTTGAGGGATATTGAGGAGATATAATTGACAAAACTTTGCTTTACAAAGTTTGATTAGAAGTGGAAGCTCAGGGACCAGAGAATCAGGATTTCCTAGTTGAGCAAATGAGTGATGTCACTGATATTACTGAGATAATAAAACACAAGGTGGGACAGATTCAGATGGGCAGAGGAGGAAGGGATATGATAACTTAAATTTTTTCTTTTTTGTTGAGTTGCTGAAGTATTTGAAATAAAATCCCAAACATTATTTTCATTCCACCTCTACACACCTTAACATACATCTTTAAAAATATGGTCATTTTCTCATAAAACCACATCACTATTATCACCTCTGAAGAAACTACCAATGATTCTTTTTTACCATCCAATAGTCCATATTCAAATATTGCTGATTATCATAAAGACATCTCTTTTGACAGTGTATTTCTTGGAATCAGAATCCAAAAATGGTCCACACATGTCATGTTATGGTTATCTCTTAAATATCTTCTAATCCTGAGTGGTTTTCCACACCATTGATTTGCTCTCCTGTAGGATGTTCTACTATCTGGATCTGTCTGTTTCCTCGTGGTGCTTTCTAACTTCTTCCTCTACGTCCTGAATTTCCTACAACTGAAAATGAGCATTAACAGCTTCTAGTAAGAATAATTTCTTACTAGTTTTGTATGTCACACTGAACGCATCAGAGCACACAATGTCTGGCCATCCCATTTGTGGTAAAGCTAAAATCAATGACTAGTTTCTGGTATTATCAGCCTGGTTCCTTGGACACGCTGAGTTTGTACTTCCAGTGTGAGAGTAAACAGTGAGAGAGAATAGGACATAGGCCAGAGGACCAAGAAACATAAATATTAGAGAGATGGTCAGAGGGCAAGAAGCCTACAAAGGAAACTGAGAGGGAGAATTGTAGGAGGCAAGTATTGCTGAGCTTTCAATAAGAAAAAGACTGAAACGTGTCTGTTGGTTTTAGGAATAATTGACGGTTAATGGCTTGTAGTGAGAGCAGTTTTAATGGATGGGTTAAGCCACAAGTCAGATTGCCATGGACTTGGTGTCAGTAGGGCTGGGAAGTGGAGGATGTGAAATGTAAATGACACTTTCAAGAGTTGACCACAGGAAAAAGGAAAAAGATGGCACAACATGAGTGTAGGAAGTGTTGTTAATTATACTGCTGTTGCTTTAATGGGGAGACATCATGTTGAGGTGAGTATTTAGGAGCCATAAGATATTATTAATAAAGTGGAAAGTTCCAAAAATGTTACTGGCTGGAAGTTCTTTCTGCTTTGTTCATTTATTTCACTCCCCAGATATACTTTTCTAATCTTACACTATATTCTTTTTGGGAGTTGGTTTAGGAGCCACAGATTTTGAAATGTTATGAAATTTCATAATAAATTTCATAATAAAGCTGCTGTTAGATGTAGGTGTTAGAAAGATTTTTGTCAGATTTTACATATGTGTTGTACTATATAATTTGACACATGTGCATCATTTATGTGCCATTTTAATTTATGTTAACCCTATGTATCAAAAAAAAAAGATTTTGAGGCAGCTATTATATGATAATTATAATAATATTATGGGATTCTCTTTGGATTCCACTCCAAAGGTTTTTTTTTTATAATGTATTTGGGCTTAGCAGATATAATTAATCATGAATACCATATGATTCCATTTATTTATTTAACAACTTTATTGGAGTAAAATTGCTTTACAATGGTGTGTTAGTTTCTGGTTTATAACAAGGTGAATCAGCTATACATATACATATATCCCGATATCTCCTCTCTCTTGCGTCTGCCTTCCACCCTCCCTATCCCACCCCTTTAGGTGGTCACAAAGCACTGAGCTGATCTCCCTGTGCTATGTGGCTGCTTCCCACTAGCTATCTATTTTACATTTGGTAGTATATATATGTCCAGGCCACTCTCACTTCATCCCAGCTTATCCTTCCCCCTCCCCGTGTCCTCAAGTCCAGTCTCTACTTCTGCGTCTTTATTCCTGTCCTGCCCCTAGGTTCTTCAGAACCATTTTTTTTCTCTTTTTTTCTCTTTTTTCTTTTTTCTCATATATGTGTGTTAGCATACAGTATTTCTTTTTCCCTTTCTGACTTACTTCACTCTGTATGACAGATCTAGGTCTATCCACCTTAATACAAATAACTCAATGTCGTTTCTTTTTATGGCTGATTAATATTCCATTGTATATATGTGACACATCTTCTTTATCCATTCATCTGTCGATGGACTCTTAGGTTGCTTCCATGTCCTGGCCATTGTAAATAGAGCTGCAATGAACATTGTGGTACATGACGTTTTGAATTATGGTTTTCTTGGGGTATATGCCCAGTAGTGGGATTGCTGGGTCGTATGGTAGCTCTAGTTTTAGTTTTTTAAGGAACCTCCATACTGTTCTCCATAGTGGCTGTATCAATTTACATTTCCATGAACAGTGCAACAGGGCTCCCTTATCTCCACACCCTCTCTAGCATTTATTGTTTCTAGATTTTTTGATGATGGTCATTCTGACTGGTGTGAGGTGATACCTCACTGAAGTTTTGATTTGCATTTCTCTAATGATTAATGATGTTGAGTATCTTTTCATGTGTTTGTTGGCAATTTGTATATCTTCTTTGGAAAAATGCCTATTTAGGGCTTCTGCCCATTTCTGGATTGGGTTGTTTGTTTTTTTTTTGATATTGAGCTGCATGAGCTGCTTGTAAATTTTGGAGATTAATCTTTCGTCAGTTGCTTCATTTGTAAATATTTTCTCCCATTCTGAGTGTTGTCTTTTCATCTTGTTTATGTTTTCCTTTGCTGTGCAAAAGCTTTGAAGTTTCATTAGGTCCCGTTTGTTTATTTTTGTCTTTATTTCAATTTCTCTAGTAGGTGGGTCAAAAGGGATCCTGCTGTGATTTATGTCATAGAGTGTTCTGCCTATGTTTTCCTCTAAGAGTTTTATAGTGTCTGGCCTGAAATTTAAGTCCTTTAATCCATTTTGAGTTTATTTTTGTGTATGGTGTTAGGGAGTGTTCTAATTTCATTCTTTTACATGTAGCTGTCCAGTTTTCCCATCACCACTTATTGAAGAGGCCATCTTTTCTCCATTGTATATTCTTGCCTCTTTTATCAAAAATAAGGTGACCAGGGCTTCCCTGGTGGCGCAGTGGTTGAGAGTCTGCCTGCAGACACAGGGGACATGGGTTCGTGCCCTGGTCCAGGCGGATCCTACATGCCGCGGAGCGGCTGAGCCTGTGAGCCATTGCCTCTGAGCTTGCGTGTCTGGAGCCTGTGCTCCACAATGGGAGGGGCCTCAGCAGTGAGAGGCCCACGTACCACAAAAAAAAAAATAATAAATAAATAAATAAGGTGACCATATGTGCGTGGGTTTATCTCTGGGCTTTCTATCCTCTTCCATTGATCTATATTTCTGTTTTGTACCAGTACCATACTGTCCTGAGTACTGTAGCCTTGTAGTACAATCTGAAGTCAGGGAGCCTGATTCCTCCAGCTTCGTTTTTCTTTCTCAAGATTGCTTTGGCTATTTGGGGTCTTTTGTGCTTCCATACAAATTGTGAAATTTTGGGTTCTAGTTCTGTGAAAAATGCCATTGGTAGTTTGGTAGGGATTGCATTGAATCTGTAGATTGCTTTGGGTAGTATCGTTATATTCACAATGTTCATTCTTCCAATCCAAGAACATGGTAATTCTCTCCATCTGTTTGTATCATCTTTAATTTCTTTCATCAGTGTCTTATAGTTTTCTGCATACAGGTCTTTTGTCTCCTTAGGTAGGTTTATTCCTAGGTATTTTATTCTTTTTCTTGCACTGGTAAATGGGAGTGTTTCATTAATTTCTCTTTCAGATTTTTCATCATTAGTGTAGAGGAATGCAAGAGATTTCTGTGCATTAATTTTGTACCCTGCTACTTTACCAAATTCGTTGATTAGCTCTAGCAGTTTCCTGGTAGCATCTTTAAGATTCTCTATGTATAGTATCATGTCATCTGTAAATAGGGACAGCTTTACTTCTTCTTTTCTGGTTTGGATTCCTTTTATTTCTTTTTCTTCTCTGGTTGCTGTGGCTAAAACTTCCAAAATATGTTGAATAAGAGTGGTGAGAGTGGACAACCTTGTTTTGTTCCTGATCTTAGAGGAAATTGATTCCTTTCATATAACATTTTAGAAATGACAAAATTTTTGAAATGGAGTACAGATTATACTGATTCCCAGGGATTAAGGAAGCAGGGGAGGATGGAAAGGAGGTGAGTGAGATTATAAAAAGGCATGATAAGGGATCCTTGGAGTTATTTTGTATCTTGACTGTGGCTGTGGACACCTGAACCTACACAGGTGATATAATTGTATATACCTTCACACCCACAAACAGACACACACCGACATCCACACACACGAGTGCTAGTAAAACTGGGGAAATCTGCCTGAGATGGATAGGTCAGCTCTATCAATGTGAGTATGCTAGCTTTTCAAAATGTTACATTGGGGAAAACTGAGCAGAGCATGCAAGAGATCTTTCTGTGTTATTCTTACAACTGCACGTGAATCTATAATTATCCTAATAAAAATTCCAATTAAAAAATGAATCATGAAGCCCATGCTTGCTGTCACCTCCTCCACATTTCCCAGGTTACAATGCCCCATATCTCTCAGTATACAGTGGAAATGAAGTGGATATCATTGATATGAACTCCATGGAATGGATACAAACCATCCCCCTCAAGAAGGTGATTTGATGTGGAGATCATGTGACTGATGAATTACTGACTGAAAATGGAAACTCAGTTGTGCCTTTGCTGTACTTACTAATGTGCACTTGGTGATTTGAAGGCTTAGCTAAGAGTGAAAATAACCACCAAAACCCAAATTGGTTAATTTTTTTACTAGTGCAAGAGCTGTTTTGTGATATTTAGTTGCACTATATAAGGTAGGATTGTCACAATATAAATAAATGTACTATTTATTTATATAGATAATATAATATGAATATTTATATCATACATTATAGATGTTACTTCCCACATTCAGTTTAGTTACTTGTGTTTATTACTAATTTTCACTTAGTATAGTTTTGCATACTGTGAAGGAAAATTTTACTGACAAAAAAAAAAAAAAAGGAAAAGTATATAGTCAAAGCTGTGTTTTAGGATTCTCAATTAGCTTCTCACAGATTCATAATAAAATAAAAATTTTGTATCTTTACTACAAATAATTTAAAATTTACATAAAATTTATAAGTAAAAACCTCTACTTTGTTAAAAGAGCATGGAAGATTTAAGAATGATTAAATTCTGGCATATGTGGAGTATACATAGCAGGAGCCATCAAAAAGGAGTTTATACAGGAAAGGATGAAGGAGGTATTTACAATTATATGTGAGATTTTGCCTCACTTTAAATGATATAAGCAATGGGAAAAACTTTTCTAAGGATGGTCCCACGATATAAAATATTAAAATACACTTTCCCAGCGTTCTAAACGTGAAAAAGTCACATTTACTGTTTGATAAAATGAATTCACAAGGCAGATGAATCTTCTCAGGATAATTTTTTAGTTACTAATAACGTTTCAAAAGTTAATATAAAAAATACATATATTGCTATTTATGTTAGTAATGTTCAGATTTCTTTAATCTATGATATTCATGTTTCTGAAATTTTATCAATATGAGTTTGTTAACACCATTTATTTTCTTTAATTGGTGTTTTTGGGGTCTTTTTTATTTGAGAGTACATTATTCTGAGGGAGGAAGTTAAGTAGAATATATTTATTCTTAATTCTTTAAATGTAAGAATATAGTGTTATAACTTAATTTTTAAAAAGTATTCATTGCGGGGCTTCCCTGGTGGTGCAGTGGTTGAGAGTCTGCCTGCCGATGCAGGGAACATGGGTTCGTGCCCCGGTCCGGGAAGATTCCACATGCTGCGGAGCACCTGGGCCCGTGAGCCATGGCCGCTGAGCCTGCACGTCTGGAGCCTGTGCTCCGCAACGCGAGAGGCCACAATAGTGAGAGGCCCGCGTACCGCAAAAAAAAAAAAAAAAAAAAAGTCTTCATTGAAATGGTAATCTTGTTTATTAATTATTTTAGGTTCAACCCTTGAATAGTGAAGGATCCCTAAACATCTTGCTTTTGGAGACAATTAGATTAATATATTTCAAAAATAAGAAGACAAGTAAGAAATGACTTCTTAGTAGAAGTACTTCTAAGAGATCATGTCTCTAACTGACTGCCCAAGATCAGAGGGCTAGTGAGTGGAGAGGGTCTGATACGGACACCTGTGCCCTTTACACACAGTCCTGGGATGCACTCCTGGCAAAGTTGTCCTCCTTCATCCTCGCATAGCAGTAGAGATAAAAGCATTTACTTGTGGCCCACTCCAGCTGTTTTTAAGCAGGACTGATGGTTGGACATAAGCACCTGGAAACACTAATCTACCATTTGAATGCTCACTGTGAAAATCCATTCACTTCCCAGCAGGCTCTGCGTCCAGATGTGCTCCAAGCTGCAGTGCACACGGGGGAAGCAGATGCGGCCCACCCCACCACCCTGCTCCAACTTCTTCTACATTTTAGACTCTAGCAGATTTGGAGTGTGAGAAAAGCCACAGAGATTCATTTATCTTTCTTTCTTATTTTATTTATAGCATGGAATAGTTAATGTAGCAGAGAATTAGTTTGCTGGGGCTGCTAAAAAGTGCCACAGGGCTGGACAGCTTAAACCACAGAAATGTATTGTCTCACAGTCCTAGAGGCCAGAAGTCCGAGATCAGGATGTCAGCAGGGTTGGTTCCTTTTGAGGGCTGTGAGAGAAATTCTTTTCCCAGACTCTCTCCTAACTTCTGGTGACTTGCTGGCAATCTGTGTGTTCCCTGGCTTTTACATACATCACCCCTGATCTCGGCTTTCATCTTCATGTGGCATATTCCCTGTGCATGTCTGTGTCCAAATTTCCTCTTTTTATAAGGACACAATCAGATTAGGGCCACCCCCCCACCCAATGATTTCATCTTAGCTTGATCATCTGTGAAGATCTTAATTCCAAATAAGGTCACATTCACATGCTCTGGGGGGGTTAGTATGACATCTTCTGGGGGGACACTATTTAACCTATAAGAAGCTCTCTTATTTTCTTTTTGTAGTCTAAGACAGGTTTGAGTGTTTCTGGGTGACATTTTGTTGACTTCTAGATATTAAGAACTTAAACAGAGTAAGTCTTGAGTCTAAAGAGGGGTGCATCTTTCCCCAAGATCAGAAGAGGCAGCAAGTAGAGAATGACTCTTACCTCCAGGAGAGAAGAAGCAGAGAATGACTCTTGCCTCAGCACCTCTTCCTCCAGCAGTGGACCTCAGAAATCCTTTGCTCAGTTACAATTATTTTAATTGTTTTCATTTACAGAATGACTGGCCCTTTATGCTTGCCCCTGAAGCATAACAGACCGTTTTGATACCCTTTAGCCACAAAAATCTGATAGGAGAAAAACATAGCATAGAAATGTGAGGGCAAATCAAAGTGGAAAGACACCAACATGATTGCCCTCTCCTTCCAGTGAAATGATGTCATTTTATAGATAAGAGTCACAATAAATTCATTTTTAAGTGTGGCTTACATTGAACATTAAATTCTGTTCGTTAATACTCTGTTTTTATTCTTGAGAAATTTGCCATATTTATCCATTTTTAACTTTAAAAAATCAGAGCAGGGGGCTTCCCTCGTGGCGCAGTGGTTGAGAGTCCGCCTGCCGATGCAGGGGACACGGGTTCGTGCCCCTGTCTGGGAGGATGCCACATGCCGTGGAGCGACTAGGCCCATGAGCCATGGCTGCTGAGCCTGCGCGTCCGGATCCTGTGCTCCGCAACGGGAGAGGCCACAACAGTGAGAGGCCCGCGTACCGCAAAAAAAAAAAAAAAAAATCAGAGCAGTATGATACTTGTGCAGTTAATTAACAGTTGTGAAATTAACATGAGAAACTGGATGGGAGGCCTCTTAACAGTTTAAAGAATTGCATTGTTTTTTTAAATACATATAGATGGAGATGAGCTGGTATTTCCTGAAACATCAGATAATCAACAGAAGAAAATGGTCCGACACCACAGCAGCAAGCATCGTTATTCCTTCCGGGTTCCGAGAGGAAAAGGGATGCTACTGAAGGGGCTATGATGACCACCCTCTCACGTGTGGTCCAGAGGGACCACTTGAGGACCATGTGATATTTGAAGTAATTTGGAAGAAAAAGAAATAAATCTGTGAGACTCAGGTGGAGATATCTGTTTGCAGCAGTGTTATGTTTATTTTTCTGTGCAACTTTAAAGAAAACACTTATGTAGTGAGTATGAATGGAAGTGTAATACGTGGATACATTTCTCTGTGAATGTGGATAATTGAAATTCGGTACTTAAGCCTCCACATAATGCAAATATAGAACACATGTGTATACACACCATAATGTATGTCACTGAAGCATTTTGTGAAGGAATAAATAGTACTGAGCTGCATGTGGATTGATTACTCTCTGACTCTGGAGATGCCTTCCTTTGACTTTAAAAGAACTTTCATTCTCTTATTGACTATTACTTGGTGATAATTTCTATAACTGAATAAGTGGAAAAATAAGCTGCTCTTCTTTGGATTACAAATAAAAACTTCTCTAGAGCAGTGCTGTTTCTTTTAAAAGAGCCGTAATTATATGAAAAATATATAATAGGGCAGAGCCTCTTTGATGTCTGTGGCTGTTAAATGCCATGTGATTTGTACCAAAAACCTTAAGATACTTAATTTTTAAAAGTATCTGGGAAGCACAGAATAACTGAATATTCTCTCCATTCACCAAATTTGTAATTGGATATACCTATCAGTTGCCCTTGAAAAAGTCACCAGTACAATTTTGTCTTTTAAAGTTGATTGCTGTAGCATCTCTGTTGATTAATACCTAATGTAATAATTTTTAATAAAGTAGTACTTTTGAAAATGAGGCTGAAGATCTTCTGATTTCAAACATGAGAATTCATGAAGCATTCATCTAAATTGACTGTTTCCTTAAAAAAATTTTTTTTTCATCTTTATTGGAGTTTAATTGCTTTACAATGTGGCATTAGTTTCTGCTGCACAACAAAGTGAATCAGCTATATGTATACATATATTCCACCATATTATCTTGATTACTGTAGCTTTGTAGTATAGTCTGAAGTCAGGGAGTCTGATTCCTCCAGCCCCATTTTTTTCCCTCAAGACTGCTTTGGCTATTCAGAGTCTTTTGTGTCTCCATACAAATTTTATGATTTTTTAAAGTCATAATTTACCAAAAGCCCTGTTAAGGACTGGTTTCTGTCCCCCCAAATCCGTATGTTGAAGCCCCAGCCCCCAACGTGACTGTATTTGGACATGAGGCCTTTAAAGGGGTAATTAAGGTTAAATGAGGTCAGGGGTGGGGTCCTCGTAGATAAGATTAGTGTCCTTATAAGAAGAGGAAGAGATGCTAGGGATGTACACACAGAGGAGAGGCTATGTGAGGACACAGGGAGAAGGTGCCATCTGCAAGACAAGGAGAGAGGCCTCAGAACAAACTCCACAGACACCTTCATCTTGGGTTTCCAGCCTTCTGAACCATGAGGCAATAAATGTCCATTGTTTAAGTCCCCAGAATGTGGTATTTTGTTACGGCAGCCCTAGCAAACTAATATAGGCCTAAAAGTTTACATTGTATGCTTTAATCTCACCCCAGTCATCTTGTATTCAATTTTCATTACTTGTATGATTCTTAAACCCTGGTGTCTCCTCTTGGTGATCACTTTCTTTGAGGTGACCTTTGATTTCTTCACAGGCTGACGGGAACTACAGGGTCATGGCTTCATTCCACCTTTGGGTTACTGCAGCTCGTGACAGCAGGCACCAGCAAAGGACTACTAAGTTGTTTCTTCCAAATATATGGCACAGCACCTGGCCTTGGAAACGCTGAGGACTTTCCCTATGCTCTCATTAACTCACTAAACTTATTCACGTATTGGTAATGAGGTTTGTTTTTTTTTTTTTAAATATTGGGTACGTTTTATATGGAGGAAGATACAATAAGTTCTAGCAAGACAAAGAAAAATCATGAAAAACATATTACATAACAAAGAAGAAATACATAGATATTAATGAAAACTGGGGTACGTGGCAAGCATCAAAGCATAATGAATGTACTAACAAAAGATATTCTGTATCATACATGCAATATTATGAAAGTGAATTTTGCCCAGTAACGAGGTTTTGATGAAGATCTGAGATGACAACAACACGGCTCTCAGGCCCGAGGCCCTGGGGTGGGGTGGGATGGGCCCACCTCACCCCCCCCACCCCTTCCCTGGAAGGACAGCCAGTTCCTCAGAGGGCTGTCCTGGAAATGGGCACAGCCTTCTCTCAGGAAGTGATCCAATGTTCTCATGACATAAACCTCAGCTAAGGGGAGTTGTACAGACTCAAATTTAATTATAGAATAAAGGTCATGTGTAGAACATTGGCCATAATCACATAGTAAGCCTAGTAATAATAATCACACAGTAATCAGACAGCAATACATAGTGATGTGTCTCTCATACACACACACACCCACACACAATTGTATACACCAACCTTTTTTCAAAAAAACCCTTATACACAACAAGATGTAGAAAATAAAAATCACTTGAAATCTGAATGATTTTCTGTACATAGCTACATATAATTGGACACACACACATACACCTGTGTCAGTGTACTTAAAGAAATGAAGTCATATAGGATGTGCTCTACTGTACTTCATTCTTTCAGTTATCTTGAACATCTTCCATACCATTACATTTTATTTTGCTGCATTTTAACCGATGGATAGCATTTCATTATATGAACTATCCTAGTCTATTTAGCCAGTTCCCTGTTGGTTGGATAATTGTTTGTACGTTCCATTTAAAAAATCTTTTCAATATTATAAGCTGTGTGGCAATAAACATTTTGTAGTTACATCCTTGAAATAGTTCTATAATTTCTATAATTATCTCTATATTTAAAGTTACAGAAGTGTTATAGTATTTCAATAAATTAATAGGAGTGGAACTTCTGGGAGGAAGGGAATGCAAAATTTGGAAGTTTTGGATATAGGTTTCACCTACAAGAGTGTTTTTTTTCCTTAATTAATTTATTTTTGGCTGCGTTGGGTCTGTTGCGGCACGCAGGCTTTCTCTAGTTGCGGCGAGCGGGGGCTACTCTTCATTGCGGTGTGCGGGCTTCTCATTGCAGTGGCTTCTCTTGTTGCAGAGCAGGGGCTCTAAGCACGTGGGCTTCAGTAGTTGTGGTTCATTAGTAGTTGTGGTGCACGGGCTTAGTTACTCTGTCACATGTGGGATCTTCCCGGACCAGGGCTCGAACCCATGTCTCCTGCATTGGCAGGCATATTCTTAACCACTGTGTCACTAGGGAAGTCCTACAAAGGTGTTTTTTAAATCAATTTGCAGTTTCATATGAGTGCTTGCTTTCTTAAACTGTACCATAAAGTTTTATGATATTTAAAAATGTCATTTCTTGGATTAATAGGGAAGTTGATTATTATTTACATACCTTAACTTGCTGACTCCCCTTCCATTGAGAATTCCTTTCTTCCTGTTCCTTTGCCACTCTTTCTATTGTTCCCTTGCAGAGGCAAGATGCATTTGTGTTTGTTGTGTGTGTAGACAACAGTTTCCTCACTCAGCTTTTCTTTAACTTCTAATTTGTTTATGTTAAGAGAATTTTGATATCAAAATTTGGATTTCATGTATGATTACTTAATTTCCCCCTTTTTGGCTTGTCTACTTTTTTTTTTTTTTGGCCGCACTGCATGGCTTGTGGGATCTTAATTCCCTGACCAGGGACTGAACCCAGGCCCTCGGCAGTGAAAGCGCAGAGTCCTAACCACTGGACCTCCAGGGAATTCCCTTGGCTTGTCTATTTGACATACTCTGCTTAAAAAACATTCCCCATATTCACAGACATTTTTGTCCTGGTATTCTCATGCATACATGTGTATATGTGTAAATCTTGAAGGAAGACAGTATTTGATGGACAGCAAGGACTCCCTTGGATGTATGAACATAAACGTGTTTTCCCAGGTGAAATGTAGCCGTAACCTGGTGCCCCTCCCAGATGTCCTCTGATCTCCCTCTCCAGCCCTGTGTGTGCTCCAGCTTCCGCATGCATGGCTGGCCCACGGGGTTCTCAGGGGACTCACTTCCTTCATAAATCACTCACACCTGAGCCTTCTTCTCAGACCTGCTTCTGGGTAACTTGCTGGAGACACTGTCATTCGTGATCTAGCTGAGCCTCTGCCTTTACATTTTGCTTTCCTAGGACAGAGTCAACTGGACATGAAAGTGCCCTAGAAACTGTTATGTCCTTAAAAGATGTGAATTGTTTCATAGATCAGAATCCTTTGTTGGGGGCTTCTGGTGTGCTTGGCATCGTGTGCACAGCCCTGCCCTCCAGCAGCCCATAGCCTGGCATGGGGTCCAAGAGATGAGCATTCGCACTTGGGGGATGAGTTCCTGGTCAGTGGCTGACACAGGGCATCATGCGGAGACATAGCAGTGACCCAGCCTGGGAGGGACAGTAATGCCTTCATGGAGGAAGTGACATTGAGCCTGAAGAAGAGAGGTCTCCTTCTCTCTCTGTTCAATCCCCTGTTGATTCCCTTCAGAAACCCTGTCAATTCCCAGCACTATATTGTTTGTTCTATGTTGTGATCTGTCTCCCCACTGGAACGGAAACTCACTGAGGGCCTTGACTGTCTTGGTCATCATTGTATCACCTGTGCCTCCCAGGAAGGACCTGGTTCATGTGCATGATCCACAGATAACCGCTGGGTCAGCAAATGGATGAGTCACATCAGCAACATTTGATGTCATGACCTGCATTATCTTCTCCTCCTCCTCCCCCTCCTCTATCATCACCATCGTCATCATCACCATCATCATCATCACCACATAAGTCTTCCCCAGGCCCCTGCACACAGCAGGGTGTGTAGGTTCATTCCTGGGGCTCTGGCCTCCTTGGCCTCAACCAGGGACCATTCAAAACAGAATCAGACCTGATTAGAAATACGCTTGTTTTCAAAGTACTTTTTGGAGGATATGCCACTGGGGTCTCTCCTATTTTAGTTGCATTATAATGAGGATATATGTAAACACTTTGATGAAAGATCTTCTGGATCCACCTTAAACTGGTGACAAATACTCTTCTCTGGTAAAATGTTAAAGGTAGACATTTCATCCTGAAAAATTCAAAATCAAAAGACAGATTTGTGTGTACAGAAATGATGACAGGAAGGAAGTGATGTACTTTTACAAAATGGGATAGTGCTATCCAAAAATTAATTTGGAGTAATATTTACATTTAACTGATGATATGGGTAGGATGAGGTGGCACTAAAAGTGATGTAGTATTTAATTTTCATTATTCTGTGGATTTCCTTCCACTTGGTATGATGGGAGAACTGTCTCTGAGAATCCGACTTCTTTTTCTCAAAAAACCTCTTCACTTATCTTCTTTGTGCAGGTCTTGGGTTTATGGTCAAGGATGTGTGCACTGAAAAGGCACAATAAAGAGATAAATATACCTCAGGTTGGGATGCATTACCACAACCGGGCCTGCTCTTCCCTTTAAGTTGAGTGAGGTAAATATAGAATATCTTAGAATTTCTTTTTTTCTGCCTCAACACAACACAGGTTTATTTCTGCTGATACTGTATGTCCAACGTGGGTGAGATGGAGGCTCCCTCTTGGCAGATACGTCCACAGTCATGGTGGCAGAGAGAGAAGTGGCAATTTGTACTTGGGCTCTTTTCTTAATATTTTAATTTTATTGGAGTATAGTTGATTAACAATGTTGTGTTAGTTTCAGGTGTACAGTACAGTGATTCAGTTATACATATACATATATTCAGAATATCTTAGAATTGAGGTGTTTGAGCTGTGTTTCAGTAACAGTTTGGGGATGTTAGGAAAATGAGC